>NC_060120.1:315893309-316539976 GCF_021461395.2 Schistocerca americana | reverse complement strand
CTTGGGTTTGCGGACAAGTTTACCCTTTTTATGAACAAAGGAAAGCATCGTTTATATCTTTTTCAAAATATCGTTCAGATAATCCTTTGAATTTACTCGGTCCACAATAAGAAACCCAACCTCTGCTGATCCATCGTGAATACGGGATAGCGAGCGGTCAAATATTTACCAAAGAAAAATCGTCAAACTGTCGTATGCTTTCAGATGTAATTTTATTTAGACATCACTTTCGCGCCTCGTTAATGTCATCTTTGCATCTATAAATGAAGTGAATAGAGGCCTGAAGATGGCATTAATGAGATGCCGAAACCGGTCGCCTATGGTAAATAAAATAACTTCTGAAAACACACGGCGGTTTGGTGATTTTTCTTGGGTAAAAGAAACCGAGGTAGGACGCACTGGGACGTGAACTTAGCTTCTTTCCATCATTTTAGGCACTTTGCCATCCCTTTCGTCTAGATTCTAGAAGAAGGTAAGGATGCAGCTCATTCACGGTAAAAACATAGGGACTCATCTCTGACATGAATACTGCAAATAATTCGCAAAGGATGAATATGAAAATAAATGCAAGCAGCGAGGAATAAAACGGATAACACACTGTAAAATGAGTGTGCCTCATAAGCGATGAAATGAAAAAGTTATATTTTACATCCGGGTACACACACAGTGCAAATAAGAGGAAATGTGGAAGGTTATGCATAATAATGGTCACATACAAGCTTGTTTCATAAGCCAAGTAATCAAGTGTTATTGAAGAAGGAATGCTTTGCCAGGAAAATCCAAAGTAAACAGCTACAAACTAGCAGCGCGAGCCAACTTTCCAGGTTACAGGAATGCTCCAAAGAAACTTGTTTGGAGCCCGTAAACTGGCAAGAAGGTAACAATCGCCAACCGGTACCCGAGAGGAAGCGGCTTGCAACCACCGATGTGTAGCAACACGTAAAGGACAGGAAGCTAAAATAATACAGTAGTTTCATAAGTTTTGTAAAAAGAAGTCTTTGTAATTATTTCTTTTCCAAGAAAGAAAAAAATCCCAACATGATCTCAGTTTTTTTACAAATATGTACGTCTACATTTAATCTCCATTCCACTCAGTTGTCTGAACAGCATGTAAATGAAAGTCACCAAAGTCAGAAAGAAAATACACATTAAAAATATAGTACTTCAAATACTTGTTGCCGGAAGGAACAAAGAAACGTTTAAAGAAACGCAACAACATCAAACATCAAAAAAGATTTGTAAATATTTGCTTTTGTCAATGATGTGCCAGTATACCGAAGAGCAACCAAAATAAACAAGTGTGTTATTTCAAGAAAGCGGCGGGCGCTGATAACCTCGTTGTTGTGCGCCCTAAAACACTAATCATCATCAAGAAAGCGCGAAAGAGAAAAATATGTACATGCAAAATGTATTTGCGTAATGAAACAACAATAGACTGAAGGGTAAGAATTAGCAATGCGAAAATGCAAAGCAACAATAGTTCTCCGAGAGATGATGCATATAAAACACTGTCATTTGGTCAAAATGCGATGTCACCTAATGGTTGGTTACATAAAATGTATTACATCAAGTCGGACAGTGCCACCACATTCTTCCTCAAGTGCTGGAACCAGAGAAGGTAATGTTGGATACTGGAATTTGGAACGAAGTCGACGTTCTAATTCATCCCACAGGTGTTCCGTGGAATACATGTCGGGATTCTGGGCAGGCGAGTTCTTTTCAGGAATGTTATTGTCCACTAATCATTGCCCCCACAGATCCTTCTTTATGACAGGGTCCATTGCCAGGCTGATAGATGTACCATCTCCTAACTGTTCCTCTACTGTACGCAGCACACAATGATGTGGACTGTTTTCATATCCTTCCACATTTAGCATTTTCTTAAGCGCAAGAAGGAGATCTCACTCTGAACACGAAAAATACCACCATGCCGTAACACCATCTCCGTACTTAACCTTTGCCACTATACACACACCGAGCGAGGTGGCGCAGTGGTTAGCACACTGGACTCGCATTCGGGAGGACGACGGTTCAATCCCGTCTCCAGCCATCCTGATTTAGGTTTTCCGTGATTTCCCTAAATCGTTTCAGGCAAATGCCGGGATGGTTCCTTTGAAAGGGCACGGCCGATTTCCTTCCCCATCCTTCCCTAACCCCGAGCTTGCGCTCCGTCTCTAATGACCTCGTTGTCGACGGGACGTTAAAAAAAAAAAAACACACACACACACACACTAACCACTATACACAAAGACAGGTACATACATCAGACATTCGTCAAACCAAAAACCTTCCATCGAATTGCCACAGGGCATAGCGTGATTCATCACTCCAAATCAGTCCTTTCAAGTCATCAACATTCCAGTGGCACCAGTACTTACACCACCTCAACTGTCGCTTAGCATTGAGAACAGAAACGTGGGGCTTGTAAGGAGCTGCTCGACCATTGTCTCCGATTCTTTTTAGCTTCCTACCCACAATAACTACACTATTGGCCATTAGAATTGCTACACCGCGAAGATGACGTGCTACAACGCGAAATTTATCCGACAAGAAGAAGATACTATGATACGCAAATGATTAGCTTTTCAGACCATTCACACAAGGTTGGCGCCGCTGGCGACACCTACAACGTGCTGACAAGAGGAAAGTTTCCAACCCATTTCTCATACACAAACAGCAGTTGACCTGCGTTGCCTGGTTAAACGTTGTTGTGATGCCTCGTGTAAGGAGGAGAAATGCGTACCATCACGTTTCCGACTTTGCTAAAGGTCGGATTGTAGCCTATCGCGATTGCAGTTTATCGTATCGCGACATTGCTGCTCGCGTTGGTCGAGATCCAATGACTGTTAGCGGGATGTGGAATCGGTGGGTTCAGGAGGGTAATACGGAACGCCGTGCTGGATCCCAACAGCCTCGTATCACTAGCAGTCGAGATGACAGGAATCTTATCCGCATGGCTGTAACGGATCGTGCAGCCACTTGTCGATCCCTGAGTCAACAGATGGGGACGTTTGCAAGACAGCAACCGTCTGCACGAACAGTTCGACGACGTTTGCAGCAGCATGGACTATCAGCTCGGAGACTGTGGCTGCGGTTAGCCTTGACGCTGCATCAAACACAGGAGCGCCTGCAATGGTGTACTCAACAACGAACCTGGTTGCACGAACGGCAAAACGTCATTTTTTGTGATGAATCCAGGTTCTGTTTACAGCATCACGATGGTCGCATCAGTGTTTGGCTACATCGCGGTGAACGCACATTGGAAGCGTGTATTCGTCATCGCCATACTGGCGTATCACCCGGCGTGATGGTATGGGGTGCCATTTGTTACACGTCTCGGTCGCCTCTTGTTCGCATTGACGACAGTTTGAACAGTGGACGTTACATTTCAGATGTGTTACAACCTGTGCCTCTACCCTTAATTCGATCCCTGCGAAACTCTACATTTCAGCAGGATAATGCACGACCGCATGTTGCAGGTCCTGTACGGGCCTTTTGTGGATACAGAAAATTTTCGACTGCAGCCCTGGCCAGCACATTCTCCAGAACTCTCAACAACTGAAAACGTCTGGTCAATGGTGGCCGAGCAACTGGCTCGTCACAATACGCCAGTCACTACTCTTGATGAACTGTGGTATCGTGTTGAAGCTGCATGGGCAGCTGTACCTGTACACGCCATCCAAGCTCTGTTTGACTCAATGCCCAGGCGTATCAAGGCCGTAATTACGGCCAGAGGTGGTTGTTGTGGGTACTGATTTCTCAGGATCTATGCACCCAAATTGCGTGAAAATGTAATCACATGTCATTTCTAGTATAATATATTTGTGCAATGAATACCCGTCAAATTCTTGTACAGTCCGCCAAATACTGCGCCACACTGCTCGGTACTTCTTGCACCGTATCTCCCTCAGCTTCGAAACAGCATCGAATAAGATTCAGAACTGTCAATGATCTGGAGGGTTCTGCCTGTAATTGCCACCGCTGAGAGAGAGAGAGAGAGAGAGAGAGAGAGAGAGAAACGTTTTCGAAGAACTTTAGGAGACGGAAGTGCTACACCGAGACGAATTTTTTGATGTAACATTGCGTCCTATAATCGGTTAGCCTCGATTCAAATGTGCTTTATTGTGTCTCTAGACATTTAAATGCAAAGTATTTTATAGAGTTCAGTTTGAAACAGTTGAAAGTTCAATGTATATACTTCGTTCTTGGAGGAAAATGATGAGAAACTTGCGAATTTGCATGAACACTGCCTATTTAAGGGGTCAGAGAAGTTGATCGGTGAAAAAAAGAAGTGGAGAAGATTCTTTAACATGAGAAAAAGAAAGTGATTCAGTTAAAAAGACGCAACAGATAAAAGATTCTGTCTTTCCGCGATTTAGTAACGAAAAAGGATGGAGGGTTAGCGTCGTGCCTTCCAGTGACATTTGCGTCATTGAAGACGAGAGAAGGTAACGCCACATGGCCTTGCTCAACGAAACGTCGCACCATTTACTTCAAGCTATTTAGCAAAAGTCGCGATAAACCTAAAGTAGGAGAGGCGGCCGGGGAACTCAACCGTGATCCTCCACCCCAGACCATGCGAAAAAATAAAATCGGGTATGAACGTCGTGTGGTATTTTCTTTTTGCGGCGCGTGATCTGCTTGCAATTGAGTCCTCTACTTCAAGAATGCACTCTGCGAGAAACTGACAATAGTGTTCACAAATGAAATGAAGTTTTCATGCACATATAAATTTCGAGCACTGTGCATACAGCTTTCTGGTACGCACTTCGATCAACGTACGACAGAAATGCACTCTTCATCTTTCCTTAATAGACATGACAATGACTATCTCCGGGAGTAAATTGATAATTATAAACCGCTATCTCACTAAAACGCCTTTTTGTTATTGATGCTCAGTGCAGATCGAGACTTTACGGGAAACACCCGCAGGATCTGAAACCTAATATGTTTGAGTAAAAATGCATTTTGTGACTAAAAGCAAAAACTATTTATCTCTAAAAAGTGAACACAAGGAAAACACTTCAACCAGAACAGTGCTGCAGGCCCGAGTTGAGTTGGACAACATACACTACCATAACATGCCGTTACGCAAGAAACGATGCTGCATGAAGCGTTCTTAAACATGAATAGCAGACGAAGCATATACACACAATGATCGCTTAAACGGGGTGCTCAGAAAAAGTAGTCTGAAAAGCTTGTAAGGTTATTGCAGGGGAGGCTATGCTGTGAAATAATTGTTAAATAAAAATTTCGGTATGTTGCGCCGTTTCCGAGTCATTTAGCATTGAAGTTAGCCAATCAAGTCGCCCTAGCGCAAATCCAAGAACTTTTTTTTTTGAGTCAGCAGTCTTCCGACTGCTTTGATGCGGATCGCCACGAATTCCACTTGCACGAGCTAAAATGAGGTAACGCACAGACATCTGTGGATCTTAAGTTATCACTTACTCAAATGCTCATTACCAGTTAAAATGTGCATTTTTCGGAATTCAAGGTAGGTAACTAGAAGCTACGTTTGATCGGTTTAAGTAAACTAAACGAAGAACGCTTTTGGCAGCACGTCTGTGGATTGCTGCTCGAATTGGGCGCGCGCGGTGACGTTATAGGCTAAGTTCAATACTAAATGACTCGAAAACGTCGCAAGGTATGGAATTTTTTCTTAACGATTATTTCTTAGCACGACCTACAATGTAGCACCTTTACAAGCTTTTCAGTCTGATTCTGACCACCGTATACATTATTAACGAAGGTATATATTATACGGAATACAGTATTCAGTGAAATATTTCGCAAAATGTACTATGGAATACGGTAAACGTTAAAAGTAATGTCGTTGTTGTGGTTTTCAGTAAAAAAACTGGTCTGACGCAGATCCCCATGCGAAGATATCCTGTGTAAGCTTCTTCATCTCTGCACAGCTACTGCAAACATAAACAATTCGAATCTGCTTTCTGTATTGAAGTCTTGGTCTTCCTCTCAAAGCAATACTTCCATGGAAGTGCAGTTTCTCCTGTACTAAATCGAAAAATGAGATGAAAAACTGCACTTGTCGTTGGCCTTTATTTACAGATTTACCACATTTTGTATGAGCAGTGCACTGTGTACTATATAAAGTAATACATCACTGTATTGCAGTCTTCGAGTGCTTTTAAATCTTATTTTGAGCATTAACAGTATGGCAAATTATTCGCTACTTCGCCTATTGTTACTTGTGGAAGCTAAGTCATTTTTCGATATTTTTTCTTGTTTGTGAAATATATTTTACATGTATGAATACGACGAATAACCTGTGCGTAACAACATAGAACATTGATCGGTTTAAGTAAACCAATCACTCAAGGAAAGGATGAACCTATCTGTGATATAGCTCTGATATATCGGCAGTCACTAGGAACCACAGTAATAAGTTTTCACTCCACGTTTCTTGATTCTGATTCATGATATGTCTTCAGTAATTTTGTGTGCAATTTGTTCCACACTGTATAGCAAACTGAACGGCATCACAGGATACTGTTATCAAAATGCGACATAAACTACAGGTCATCTGGCGAGAGTGGATAGTGATGATCAAACGTAATACAATCATTGCGATAACGGCACACATACTGAATGGAAAGTAGCGCTAAATAAGCTCGTACGATATTTAATTCTGTAATTGTGGTTTCTATAGCATTACGTCTAGTTAACAATAAAGTCTTGACTTTCATCCACTCTATAGAGTGTTTGCTTACACGACACACTCGTAATGCTAAGGAAGACAATGTTACGAAGTTTTTCTTTATTAAGTGGTACTTTGATTTCAATGTAAGGATGTCGTTGGCACACTGACTGCATCGTAACTCATCACTCTGACCTTGTATAGTCAATGTTGCATCCGATATTGCGGCCTTAGGATCCCAAAACCTGTGACGCTTTTGGTGGCCAGACACTTGTGGACAAGAGGGGCAATGAAATTTAGGGTGGCAAAACAAAAGCAGAAAAGATGAACACCGTTTTCAAACGTTCCTTTACAAAGTGAAGCTCCAGAATATTGTCCCAATTTAATTCTTCCACCACTGCAAATACGAGTGACACAAATTTGTCAGTGGTGTTGAGACACAACTGAAATCACTGTAACTGAAGAAAACTCTACACCTCATTGGAATCCCTATCAGATTCTATACCGAATTTGCCGCTGAGTTAGCCCGTCATTTAACCATCATCCCTCGGACAAAGAACTGGTCCCTGTAGTTCGAAGAAACCACAATCACCCCAACAGCAGAAGCGATCCACAAAAGTACCCCCAATATTTTGGATATCCATTTGTTATAGGATCTGGAAACACATTCTGAGATTTCAAACGTAATTAAGTATCTGGAATAGAATGACCTCCTCCATGCGTGGATTCCCATAACATCGATCAAGTGAAACTCAGCTCACACTTTCCTCACATGACATACTGAAAGCTTTGGATCAAGGTAGTCAGGTAAATGCAACATTCTTTTGATTTCCGAAAAGCATTTGACTCAGAAACACATCTACGCTTATTATCTAAAGTACAATCATATGCGGGATCAAGCGAAATTAGTGACTGGGCTCAGGATTTTTTTGATAGGAAGGACGCAGCATATTATCTTGAGTGGAGAGAAGATACAAAAGTAGCTTCGTGCGGCCGGCCGCGGTGGCTAAGCGGTTCTAGGCGCGAAGTCTGGAACCGCGCGACTGCTACGATCGCAGGTTCGAATCCTGCCTCGGGCATGACTGTCTGTAATGTCCTTAGATTAGATATGTTTAAGTAGTTCTAAGTTCTAGGGGACTGATGACCTCAGATGTTAAGTCCCATAGTGCTCAGAGCCATTTGAAAAATTTAACTTCGTGCGGGACCCCAGGAATGTATGTTGGAACCCTTGCCGTTCATGTTGTATACTAACGACGTATTAATAGTAACGTCAGATTGTTCGCAGATAATGCAGTTATCTGTAATGAAGTACTGTCTGAAAATAACTACTCAAATGTTCAATAGGATGTTGATAAGTTTTCAAAGTGGTGCAAAGATTATCGACTTGCTTTAAATGTTCAGAAATATAAAACTGTGAACTTCACAAAACGACAAAAGCGTAGTGCCCTATGAATACAGTATCAACGTAGCACTGTTGGGGCGGTCTGCTCATAAAACACTTTGAAGGGATGTAAAATGGGACGATCACATAAGCTCAGTCGTAGTTAAAGCAGGAAGCAGACTTAGATTTATTGGTGGAATACTAAGAAATGGAGTCAGTCTAGAAAGGAGACGACTTACAATTCACCCATGCTCTTCGCTCAAGTGTTTGGACTCATACCAAATAGAACTAACAGGAGATATTGAACGTATATAGAGAAAGGCAGCGCGATTGGTCACAGGTTTGTTTGACCCACGTAAGAGTGTCACAGAGATTCTGAAGAAACTGAACAAACAGACACTTGAAGACAGAGGTGCACTATCCCAAAAAGGCCTATTTACAAAGTTTAAATGATGAATCTGGGATTTCCACACAATACACCCTCAATTTTGTTGTATATTGTTGTCGTCAGCGACTTGGTTGCATGACCTGTTAAGCTGACTGTGCCATAATACTCGCACCTCCTGGCTCTTGCAATATCGGTTATTGTGTGGATGATGTTTTTCAGAAAGTCGGATGGTATATCGCCAGGCTCATACATTTTACATACCAACGTGAATAGTCGTTTTATTGTCATTTCCCGCCATGATTTTAGAAAGCCTAATGGAACTTTATCTGTCACTTCTGCCTTATTTGATCCTTTCATTAGTGAATAGTATTGCCGGTTTCTCGCAGAGTGCTTTCTTGAAATAAAGTACTCAATTGAAAATAGATGACGCAATGTAAAAAGAAAACTTATCGCTCCCACTCTTTGTGGCTGCAGAAGGATTACTCTTGCGATAAATTACCCAAAACACACATGTCCACGATGAAGAAAATGTTGCATTAGTTGCGTGGACCACCGCTCCAGCGAAAATGACAATGATAGAAGATCATGTAATAAAGAGTACAGAGGTCGCTCTAGAGTCGCAGGACTCACCACGGGGCGGGGTGACGTGCAGCAGTCCACGTCATCGTCATCAACAGCAGCAGTACCGACAGATGCGAGGCAAGCGGGGTCACCAATGCGCCGCTCCTCGCTCTTGCCATTTCCAACTTCCGCCCAAAGCTCACCATAGCAGACTGCGGACTTTCCGGGTCCCAGGCGGGCGAACACGACACAGTGACGTCAGAGGCCTAGGGTGGTCTACCTGCGGGAATACGCCCCCGCCCCCCCCCCCCTCCACCTCTCAGCAACTTTCTTCTTCTACAGGGGCGCTAAATTGTCTCGAGCCTTCGACAACTTTGCAGGTGTCCAGCAGAGAGGTGACTCCACCTGCAGTTCGTATCCAGGCACAACACGACCTGAGAATATTTGAAGGAGCCGGGGGAAGAAAGCGCTAACCCTCAGTTTAATGATAATTAGTCTGATTACGTTATCTGTCATGGTTTCAAATGTACTATATGCTGGCAACAAGTAGTTCCATTTGAAATGCTAGAAAGTATTTGTCGGCTGTGTACATGTTTTGCCCCATCATATTTATGTTCTCGCCTTTGGATGAAAACAGTGCTATGCCACAGTGTCAACACGTCATTGACGCCCACGTCTTATAAACGAGTAAAGAGATGGATGTTTAACGAGGATCTTAATTACAATAGAGAATCATTTTTTTATAACAACCTAGCTGATCCCAATATTGCACCAGGAAATTCATCAGATGTTGAAAATACCGTAAGCGTAGTTTAGCATTATATTGTCACAAGTCTAATCTCAAAAAGCTTAGACATGATAGTTGTTAAAATTGTGGGGAATTCTTTAATGTTAGGAGTATATATTGAATGTGTTATATATTAATGAACGCCTGCAATGTTATTACAGTCACTGGCTAGTTTTACCTTGCAACAGTAGAAAAACCCGTAATAAAAGTGTTTGAGGCATAGCATCTAACGTTAAAAATTCTGGGTTAGCATCATTTTTACCGTTTTTCCCTAAAAAATTATGGTGTGTATTTATATTTAGAAAGGAACAGAATCAACTTCAACTGAAAGAGAAGCGGGAGGCAGATCACAGTGACAGTGAAGGTCAAACATGACGTGAATGCATACTTTTTAAATGTTTCATTACGATAAAAAGGTAGAGAGGCAAATCCTACCATCTCAGCAAGAAAATGTGATGGGCTACATCCTGTCAACAACAACAACAAAATATTTACGCGCTACGTACCTCCTACAAATCATCACTATTGTGAATGCCATCAAGTGAATAAGTAGGATCCAAAATTGCTTTATTAATGTTTGACAACTTTAACACAAACTCATGTAGCTTCTTCTTCAGTGTTTTAAACATGCAGAACTGTATGTTATGTAAGTGTGAAGTCTTCATTCCCTAGTATTCTGTTTTCAATGTAAAAGAAAACAAACACGTAAGTTCGGAAACACTTGGTGTATTAATTCAGTCACTACAAAACAAATGGCACTGTTACTTCTGGAATGTTACTGTAATAGCGCTTTTCCTTATGTTTAGCGGGTCTGGTATATTCATTTCTTATGTAAGATAGTAATGAGCCAGATATTTACCCTCAAAACTTTTGCAGGTACTTTTTAATGAAGACAGTGTTAACCTACAATATTAGGAACAACGTTGCAATAAAACAATTTTATGTGACTTAATAACAATTTCTTTACTTATGTGGGAGAGTACATACCTACAAAGTGACTTAACAATTCTTAGAGAAAATTACAAGTAAGTCCACTGTGATTTACTATTTACAGACTTAACCAAAATTTTTTAATTTTCACTTTTTCTAATTTTTTAAAGTCATTAGTCTTCTGATTGGTTTGTTGCGGCCCGCCTTGAATTCCTCTCCCGTACCAACCTCTTCATCTCACAGAGTAGCACGCGTAGTCCTCGTCCTCAATTATTTGCTGCATGTATTCCGATTTCTATTTTCCTCTACAGTTTTTACCCTCTACAGCTCCCTCTAGTACCATTGATGTTATTCCGTGACGTCTTAACAGATGTCCTACTATCCTGCCCTTCTTCCTTTCTTCGCAGATTTTCCGGAGAACCTCCTCATTCCTTATCTTATCAGTCCACTCAATTTTCAACAGTCTTCTGTAGCACCACATCTCAAATGCTTCGATTCTCTTCTTTCCGAATTTCCCACGGCCCATGTTTCACGGCCGAACAGTGCTTAGCTCCAAACATACATTCTCAGGACCTTCTTCCTCGAATTACGGCCAATATTTGATACTAGTAGACTTTTCTTGGCCAGGAATGCACTTTTTGCCGGTACTAGTCTGCTTTTTATGTTCTCTTTGTTCCGCCCGTTATGCGTTATCTTGCTGTTTAGTTGCAGAACTTCTTCGTATACTTCGTGAGCCCCATTTCCGACGTTAAATTTATCACTGTTCTCATTTCTGCTACTTCTCAATACTTTTGTCTTTCTTCGATTTATTCTGAGTCCATATTCAGTACTCATTAGACTGTTCACTCCATACAACAGATCCTATAATTCTTCATCACTAAGGACAGCTGTGACATCAGTGAACCTTATCATTGATATCCTTTCACCTTGTATTTTAATTCCACTCTTGAATCTTACATTTATTTTCGTCTTGCTTCTTCGATGTATAGATTATACAGTAGGGGCGAGAGACTACATCCCTGTCTTACAACCTTTTTTTTTTTTTACCCGAGTATTTCGTTTTCGATCTTCCCTCTTGGTTCTTATACATACTGTATATTACCTGTCTTTCCTTAAAGCTTGTCCCTATTTTTCTCAGAATTTCGAGCACCTTGCCCCATTTGACACTGTCGAACGCTTTTTTCAGGTCGACAAATCCTATGAACGTGTCTTGATCCGTCTTTAGTCTTGCTTCCATTATCGCCTGACTAGCCTTTCTGGTGCCCTCACCTTTCCTAAAGCCAACCTGATTTTCATCTAATACATCCTCAGTTTTCTTCTCCGTTCTTTTGTATATTATTCTTGTCAGAAAATTGGATGCAAGAGCTGTTAAGCTGACTGTGCGATAATTCTCACACTTGTCGGCTCTTGCAATCTTCGGAACTGCGTGGATGATGCTTTTCCGAAAGTCAGATTGTATATCGCCAGGCTCATCACTCTACACACCAACGTGAATAGTCGTTTTGTTGTCACTTCCAGCAATGATTTTTGAAATCCTGATGGTATGTTAACTGTCCCTTCCGGCTTATTTATCTTAAGTCTTCCAAAGCTCTTTTAAATGCTGATTCTAATACTGCATCTCCTATCTCTTCTATATCTCCTCCTGTTTCTTCTTCTATCACGTCTTCAGACAAGTCTTTCCCCTCGTAGAGGCCTTCAATGTACTCTTTCCACCTATCCATTTAACAGAGGAATTTTCATTGCACTCTTAATGTTACCATCATTGCTTTTAAATTCACAGAAACTTGTTTTGGCTTTGCTATATGCTGAGTCGGCTCTTCTGACAATCATATCTTTTTCTGTTTCTTCATATTTTTCACGTAACCATTTCGCCTTACCTTCCCTACACTTCCTGTTTATTTCGTTCCTAGGTGATTAGTATTTCTATATTACTGAAGTTCCCTGAACATTTTTGTACTTCCTTCTTTCATCAGTCAACTGAAGTATTTCTTTTGTTCAAATGGTTCAAATGGCTCTGAGCACTATGGGACTCAACTGCTGAGGTCATTAGTTCCCTAGAACTTAGAACTAGTTAAACCTAACTAACCTAAGGACATCACAAACATCCATGCCCGAGGCAGGATTCGAACCTGCGACCGTAGCGGTCTTGCGGTTCCAGACTGCAGCGCCTTTAACCGCACGGCCACTTCGGCCGGCTATTTCTTTTGTTACTCATGGTTTCTTCGGAGTTACCTTCCTAGTAGCTATGTTTTTCTTTCCAACTCATGTGATTTCCCTTTTTAGTGATGTCCATTCCTCTTCAACTGAAATGTCTATTGAGTATTATTACCGCAGTGTCTATAGCCTTAGAGAACTTCCAGCATATCTCTTTATTCCTTAATATTCCATATCCCACATCTATGTACGTTGATTCTTCCTGACTAGTCTCTTAAACTTCAGCCTACTCTTCATCTCAATTAGATTGTGATCTGAGTCTATATCTGCTCCTGCGTACGCCCCACGATCCAATATCTGATTTTGGAATCTCTGCCTGACCATGATATAATGTAACTGAAATCTTCCAGAATCTCCTAGCCATTTCCAAGTATACCTCCTGCTCTTGCGACTCTTGAACGTATTACTCGCTATTGTTGTTGTTGTTGTGGTCTTCAGTCCTGAGACTGGTTTGATGCAGCTCTCCATGCTACTCTATCCTGTGCAAGCTTCTTCATCTCCCAGTACCTACTGCAACCTACATCCTTCTGAATCTGCTTAGTGTATTCATCTCTTGGTCTCCCTCTACGATTTTTACCCTCCACGCTGCCCTCCAATACTAAATTGGTGATCCCTTGATGCCTCAGAACATGTCCTACCAACCGATCCCTTCTTCTGGTCAAGTTGTGCCACAAACTTCTCTTCTCCCCAATCCTATTCAATACTTCCTCATTAGTTATGTGATCTATCCATCTAATCTTCAGCATTCTTCTGTAGCACCACATTTCGAAAGCTTCTATTCTCTTCTTGTCCAAACTATTTATCGTCCATGTTTCACTTCCATACATGGCTACACTCCATACAAATACTTTCAGAAATGACTTCCTGACACTTAAATCTATACTCGATGTTAACAAATTTCTCTTCTTCAGAAACGCTTTTCTTCCCATTGCCAATCTACATTTTATATCCTCTCTACTTCGACCATCATCAATTATTTTGCTCCCCAAATAGCAAAACTCCTTTACTACTTGAAGTGTCCCATTTCCTAAACTAATTCCCTCAGCATCACCTGACTTAATTCGACTACATTCCATTATTCTCGTTTTGCTTTTGTTGATGTTCATCTTATATCCTCCTTTCAAGACACTATCCATTCCATTCAACTGCTCTTCCAAGTCCTTTGCTGTCTCTGACAGAATTACGATGTCATCGGCGAACCTCAAAGTTTTTATTTCTTCTCCATGGATTTTAATACCTACTCCGAATTTTTCTTTTGTTTCCTTTATTGCTTGCTCAATATACAGATTGAATAACATCGGGGAAGGGCTACAACTCTGTCTCACTCCCTTCCCAACCACTGCTTCCCTTTCATACCCCTCGACTCTTATAACTGCCATCTGGTTTCTGTACAAATTGTAAATAGCCTTTCTCTCCCTGTATTTTACCCCTGCCACCTTCAGAATTTGGAAGAGAGTATTCCAGTCAACATTGTCAAAAGCTTTCTCTAAGTCTAAAAATGCTAGAAACGTAGGTTTGCCCTTCCTTAATCTAGCTTCTAAGATAAGTCGTAGGGTCAGTATTGCCTCACGTGTTCCAACATTTCTACGGAATCCAAACTGATCTTCCCCGAGGTCGGCTTCCACTAGTTTTTCCATTCGTCTGTAATGAATTCGCGTTAGTATTTTGCATCTGTGACTTATTAACTAGCTGAAATTCATTGCAGAACGCAGTTAGTCATTCTACTCTCTCATTCATGGTACCAAGCCCATATTGTCCCAGAACCCTTGATTCTACTCCTTCACCTAAAACTGCATTCCATTCCCCGTGACTATTAAATTTTCGTCTTCCACATTTAATTATCCGCTCAATATCTCACATACTCTCTCTATGTCTTCATAATCCGCATGCGACGTCGGCATGTATACCTGACCTATCGTTGTCTGTGTTGGTTCGCTCTCGAATCTGATGAAAATGGCCCTATCACTGAATTTTTCACAGTAACTCACTCTCTGCCCTACTTTCATATTCATAACGAATCCTACTCTAGCAGTGTCTTTTTCTGCTGCTGCTGATATTACACTATACTCCTCTGATCAGAAATTCCTGTCTTCTTTTCGTTTCACTTCTCTGATCGCCACTATATCTAGAGTGAGCCTTAGCATTTACCATTTCAGATTTTCTAACTTTACTACCACGTTCAAACGTCTGACATTCGAGCCCCGACTCGTAAAACTCAAAACTACGCCCTCGTGGTTTAGCACGTTCTTCCGCTGACCACTTCGTTCGAAGTCATATTCACAATGATGAGTTTGTTGACTGCCCTGTGCAACGGTTCACTAGATAATGAATTCACCAGACGTTGTCATCTCGGAAACAAACGTAACAAGAACAAGCCCTTGTGGGAAGACAGGTTATTCTTTCCTCAAACTGAAACACAAACCGGCTACCTTACGTTAGGTTTACGTCTTTATTCGAAAAGAAAAAGAAGATTAGGGTCCCGTCGACGGAACGTTTATTATAAATGGAGCTCAAGTTCGTCTTTGGGCAGGAAATCGGCTGTGTCCTCTACAGTAGAACCATACCCGTGTTTGCCTTAAAGTGATTAGGGAAGACACGGAAAAACTAAATCTGTATGACTGCACGGGGATTTGAACCGATGTACTTCCAAACTGGCGTCCATTGTATTACCTTTGTGCTACATCGCTCGATTTTCGAAGTGGAGCTGTTACTGGTTTCAAGCCACACATGTACTTCTTCATAATCTATAGAACTGGTCTCCACCATTTATTTCTGTTAGTTTTGACGAATGTTCATTACATATGAGCTACGTTACAAATAACTCATTTCAAAGACTATAAAAAACTATAACATTTGTGATCATTTTTCCATGCAGAAATTTTACAGCAAATTGGTGGTTATAAAATATTGTTATACTTTTACTAGAGACTTTATAATATATCTCATTATGTAATACAGAAATTAAGTTGTTGTCATTGAGTATATTTCCTCAAAACAAAAGAAACGAGACTAATTGTGCAATTGATGAAGTGTTTATCGCGCCGTATTAGTGGGCCACTGTTTTTCGCCTTGAACTTTGTCCTTACGCTGTGAGTAAGTAATTCGAAGTTGATGAATGCGGTAAAGAGGGAAAGCAGGTTACTGCAGGTGTGTTCTTGCACGCTCTATCCAAATACAAAAGCGTCGTCGTTTCAGAACGACGTTAAATAGTTTATTGTCAGAGAACAAAATACAGTTCCATGTTCCTCTGCTGCATTGTTTACTCATCCATGTTTACTCATCCATGTCTTAATTTCTGGTCGCATATTAGTCAAGTAACAGGGTACTTTTTGCTTACAAAAAACGAGGGAGAAGAATATATTTCTTTATCTTGTGTATATAGTTGAGAGTATGTTGAATCCAAGCTTTCTACCTCCAAGACCATCTGGACAACTTTTTGTGGCCAAAACAACCAAGAAATTTTTGCAGTTTTTTCAGGGTTTCGTCTGTTATTCGGAAATTATGCATCATACTGAAAATTTAGTAGTACCAAAAAGAAAGAGAATTTTGCGTCGAATGACCTACTTAAATGTCAAAATCTGTGCAACAGTTTGTCCGCAAGGGAACAATTGACAGGAATGGGGGAAAGAAATACAGTAGAAGAAGAATGGGTAGCTCTGAGGGATGAAGTAGTGAAGGCAGCAGAGGATCAAGTAGGTAAAAAGACGAGGGCTAATAGAAATCCCTGGGTAACAGAAGAAATATTGAATTTAATTGATGAAAGGAGAAAATATAAAAATGCAGTAAATGAAGCAGGCAAAAAGGAATACAAACGTCTCAAAAATGAGATCGATAGGATGTGCAAAATGGCTAAGCAGGAATGGCTAGAGGACAAATGTGAGGATGTAGAGGCTTGTCTCACTAGGGGTAAGATAGATACTGCCTACAGGAAAATTAAAGAGACCTTTGGAGAGAAGAGAACCACTTGTATGAATATCAAGAGCTCAGATGGCAACCCAGTTCTAAGCAAAGAAGGGAAGGTCGAAAGGTGGAAGGAGTATATAGAGGGTTTATACAAGGGCGATGTACTTGAGGACAATATTATGGAAGTGGAAGAGGATGTAGATGAAGATGAAATGGGAGATAAGATACTGCGTGAAGAGTTTGACAGAGCACTGAAAGACCTGAGTCGAAACAAGGCCCCGGTAGTAGACAACATTCCATTAGAACTACTGATGGCCTTGGGAGAGCCAGTCATGACAAAACTCTACCATCTGGTGAGCAAGATGTATGAGACAGGCGAAATACCCACAGACTTCAAGAAGAATATAATAATTCCAATCCCAAAGAATGCAGGTGTTGACAGATGTGAAAATTACCGAACTATCAGTTTAATAAGTCACAGCTGCAAAATACTAACACGAATTCCTTACAGACTAATGGAAAAACTGGTAGAGGCGGACCTCGGGGAAGATCAGTTTGGATTCCGTAGAAATGTTGGAACACGTGAGGCAATACTAACCTTACGACTTATCTTAGAAGAAAGATTAAGAAAAGGCAAACCTACGTTTCTAGCATTTGTAGACTTAGAGAAAGATTTTGACAACGTTAACTGGAATACTCTCTTTCAAATTCTGAAGGTGGCAGGGGTAAAATACAAGGAGCGAAAGGCTATTTACAATTTGTGCAGAAACCAGATGGCAGTTATAAAAGTCGAGGGGCATGAACGGGAAGGAGTGGTTGGGAAGGGAGTGAGACAGGGTTGTAGCCTATCCCCGACGTTATTCAATCTGTATATTGAGCAAGCAGTAAAGGAAACAAAAGAAAAATTCGGAGTAGGTATTAAAATCCATGGAGAAGAAGTAAAAACTTTGAGGTTCGCCGATGACATTGTAATTCTGTCAGAGACAGCAAAGGACTTGGAAGAGCAGTTGAACGGAATGGACAGTGTCTTGAAAGGAGGATATAAGATGAACATCAACAAAAGCAAAACGACGATAATGGAATGTAGTCAAATTAAATCGGGTTATGCTGAGGGGATTAGATTAGGAAATGAGACACTTAAAGTAGTAAAGGAGTTTTGCTATTTGGGGAGTAAAATAACTGATGATGGTCGAAGTAGAGAGGATATAAAATGTAGACTGGCAATGGCAAGGAAAGCGTTTCTGAAGAAGAGAAATTTGTTAACATCTAGTATAGATTTAAGTGTCAGAAAGTCGTTTCTGAAAGTATTTGTATGGAGTGTAGCCATGTATGGAAGTGAAACATGGACGATAACCAGTTTGGACAAGAAGAAAATAGAAGCTTTCGAAATGTGGTGCTACAGAAGAATGCTGAAGATTGGAAGGGTAGATCGCATAACTAATGAGGAGGTACTGAATAGGATTGGGGAGAAGAGGAGTTTGTGGCACAACTTGACTAGAAGAAGGGATCGGTTGGTAGGACATGTTTCGAGGCATCAAGGGATCACAAATTTAGCATTGGAGGGCAGCGTGGAGGGTAAAAATCGTAGAGGGAGACCAAGAGATCAATACACTAAGCAGATTCAGAAGGGTGTAGGTTGCAGTAGGTACTGGGAGATGAAGAAGCTTGCACAGGATGGAGTAGCATGGAGAGCTGCATCAAACCAGTCTCAGGACTGAAGACCACAACAACAACAACAGTTCTCAGAGTTCGTTCATTTTTATCAACTTGGCCAATAAGTTGGCTCCGACGCCTGTAACTCAAAAGCGGCTACTAGAAATGAAAAATTTCAAGTTATCAAAATTGTAGACCATGAAATTTCATGTTACAAAAGAATGAAGTTTTGTAGTTTTAGGCACTATTATGCGTTACTACACCTGAAAGCCAAAGTAAATCCTTTTTTTTTAAGTCACTGTTATTCAGTAAAATGAAATTTTCAGTTGGAAGACCACTCTCTAGTTAGCACATAATGTATTTTCTCTGTATATCTTTTTAATTTTCTTCATTCACGTGTATTTTTATTCATTATTTCTATTCATTTTTATCCTTTCTTTAAATGGTAAGAATGGGTTGCTAAAATGAAAATCAAGTAAATAGTAATGGCCAATATGTCTTTACGGAAAAGTAATGTAAATGTTTGTAGAAATGAACAAATAAAAGAGCATGGCAATATTTAAAAAAAACATCATTTAAGTATCAGAAAGATATAATATGATAATACCACGTGATTCAGTATACGAGCTCTTACTACTCGAGTGTATACATGCCCCCTCAAACTGTTTACAGCAAATACTGTGGACAGTAAGTCTCTCAAGGCACTTCCTGCCATCATTATACCAATACACCTCAAAAAGGACATTAGAATGTGAAACCCACCTACACATACAATGACATGTTCTAAGTCACTGCATCGCTTCTTATAGTATCCATCGCCATCAGATAAAGTGGCTGATCGAAAGTGACAAAACACCACCTTTGACAACGTTTTATGCATTTTTTCAATGCTGCTAGAAGAGATGTATTTTCTGTGTCGTACAAAGTTGGACGATAATTTAAGAATGGGAGGCACATTATTTTCGAACGAAACAACTGTCGGTGTTTAGCGGCTGCTTCCATGAATCCATTCCACTATGGCACGGCAATGAATTTCTTCCACTTTCCATAAAGCCACAGAATCTCATATCCGGAGAGCGATACCTTTGATCACTCAGGGCAGGCGAAATCGAGATCCCTTATAATAACGCTGTTTAAGCCAACATTATTTGCTTTCTGATAGGTGATCAGATGAGGCACTCCAACTGAAGACAAAAGTTCAGAAACTAAACATCTTCTTTCTCGATCTATGTTTTCGTTAGACTCCAAACCTGTGTAGGGAGTAACTACCGTAATTCCTCTCATGCAATGGAAAGTATTCAACATCTCAAACTTGCAGATGTTAAAATCGGCGTTATCAGTGATGAACTGGATGAAATCTTCAGTGGTTATGTTTAGATGTTCAGGTCGACCAGTCGAGGGTCTCTCAAATAGGTAAGCTTCAATATATGGAGCTGCGAATCCAATTGCACTACGAGTGTCGCCAATAAGTCGAATCTTTTGTACATGAATTTACTGAACCCAGTCAATAGTGAAGATAGAAATGACCGTGGCCTTACTGCAGAAATCACTGCGTGTGACAAAACAACACATTTTTTCCATATATTTAGCGTTCCTCGTTTGGTTTTCAAAATCAACGACTCAAAAAAATGAAGCAATGATTGATGCACTGATTGGACGTCTGACAAGACATCATCAGCTGTGTGTGTGTGTGTGGGTGTGTGTGTGTGTGTGTGTGTGTGTGTGTGTGGGAGGGCGGGGGGGGGGGGGGCGTAATTGCAATGTATCAATAGACCTGTGTACTGATGTCCTCACGGAGTATATCTGAGCAAGGAGTACAATTCTCAAAACGCTCTCTCGTGGATCTGATAGCTTGCTGTGGTAGAAACTATCTGACCGTATCTTACAGCCTTTACTTTTGAAACACACTCCTGTGCTTTCTTTATGTCTCTCAACTAGCACTATTTCTTCAACATACTTCCGGAAGAGTCAGGTATTCATGGTCCTTACATCTGTCTCACACCCATTCGTGATTTAGTCTCTGAACTCCTGCAAAGTAAATTGGCTCCCCTCTGTTTGTTCGATGTGGGAAGAAATCATTCCCTTTGCTTCACTTGTCTGTGTGGATCCAGGACTTGTTTGTTTTCCTCCATCTCTGATTGACCGGTAAAAATACCTCTGACAAAACCTTTCACACTGAGTATCTTTAGCACAAAGGTCCTCATCACAGATGCGTTCCAATACTTCGTCTCTCTCTTTCCAAGCAATTATCCTAACTGGAGAGGTCTGCTGTAATGGTTAACCGGATTTGGCGTGTTAATTGTAAGGGGTGGCAAGATGTCCTTCCTGTCGCCACCCCATACCTCCCCCCCCCCCCTCCCAGAATGGAAAATGTGTACCCCAACTGTCTCCATCTAGTGTAATTCATGGAAGAGTGCGAACTTGTTACAAATGTCTGAGGCGGAACGTGGGGACCAGTCCAGTATTCACCAAGCAGGATCTGGAAAACCGCCTAAAAACCACATTCAGGCTGGCCAGCACACCGGCCCTCGTCGTTAGTCTTCCAGACGGATTCGATCTGCGGCTGGGGCGCCAGCCCGAGTCCAGTAAGCAGCGTGTTAGCTCTCTCGGCTACCCTGGTGGGTGGGTGTTCCAATACTTCTTGCATCCATTCATCACCTTGCCTTTCAGCTACCCCAATAACAGTGTCTCTTTAAGCAAGTTTCATCACTTTATGAACAATATTTCACTTTGTAGAGGAAATCTGCTAAGTTTCTCTCAATTAGCATCAATTTCCTAAAACAGTGTTATTAAACTGAAATACCTACCTGGATTACCGAAGATTCGACGTTGATGATGCTTTTGTAACTTTAAGTATCATGCTCTACAACTCTGATAACTTGACATTTTTCGTTTGGAGTAGCTGCCTTTGAGTTGCAGGCACTGGAGCCGACTTTTTGGCCAAGTTGATAAAAATGACCGAAATTTGACAACTGATTGCGGCCGAACGGCTGCACTGATTTTGATATTTAAATATGTCATTCGATGCAAAATTAATGCCCTTTCACTTTGGTAATTGTATTATTTTCAGTAAGATGCATGTTTTCCGCTGCACAAACTCCTATGTGTTCAAACAAATTTACAATACGATATCTCATACAGTATGTATGCACATATAAACATTTATGCCGATTTTTAGGTAAAGGTAGCAGACGAAGTCGAAAATGTTGTCCTCAAAAAAAAAAAAAAAAAGAAAAAAAGAAAGAAAAAGAAAAAAAAGTGCTTGAATGAACCCAGCAGAATATTTTATTTCATTATGAGAGGCGGTAATTATTAAGTTATTAACCAAGTAAGTTGGAAATGAGCAATTCAATCCCTGTTCACATATCAGAATAACAGATGAAAATTTTACCAAATTTGAATCAGTCTGAAAGCAAGATGGCAGCATTCAAATGAACCACTCAAGACGAGTAATCAGGACTTAAATGCCGAGCAAACGAAATGTATCGTAATAAAGTGACTGTAATTTTTATCGGGAGAATGAATTGCAACGGAATGACATGTCTTGGGAATAGTACAATCAGACCTCACTAGATCGCGGGACGAGCGAAACCTCGAGAAATATACACAGTAATGATTGTAATCTTTTTTTACTTATTTATTAGTTACCGTTGTAATTTCGACTGTCAAAATCCACAGTGCATTGAAAAGCTAACAAGAGAAACTCCCCATCACATCCCCCTCAGATTTAGTGGTAAGGTGGCTCAGTGGATAGCCCGTCACAAACTGAACACACAACAGACATGAAAACAGGAAGAAGGTGAACAGAACTGTGAAAAAAAATAGAAACAGTCAAAGGTCGAAGAACAAGAAGTGCAATATAGAGTAGCCTCAGACAACAGCGGTGTCGTCGCTTAGTGGTGACGAGGTTGAACTACCCTGCAGGCGAGCTATGTTCAAATCTGTCTCGTGCTCTTCTTTTTTTTTTTTTCCACGACACTATGAACTGTTCGTCCGGTCACTGAAATGTGACAAAGTATATCTCACACACTTACCAGGCGTATAAATTAGGTGCTTCGGCAAGAGATTCTTATCGTGATTGGAACTATAGACCTATATCTCTGACGTCGATCTCTTGTAGAATTTTAGAACATGTTTTTTGCTCGCGTATCATGTCATTTCTGGAAACCCAGAATCTACTATGTAGGAATCAACATGGATTCCGGAAACAGCGATCGTGTGAGACCCAACTCGCTTTATTTGTTCATGAGACCCAGAAAATATTAGATACAGGCTCCCAGGTAGATGCTATTTTTCTTGACTTCCGGAAGGCGTTCGATACAGTTCCGCACTGTCGCCTGATAAACAAAGTAAGAGCCTACGGAATATCAGACCAGCTGTGTGGCTGGATTGAAGAGTTTTTAGCAAACAGAACACAGCATGTTGTTATCAATGGAGAGACGTCTACAGACGTTAAAGTAACCTCTGGCGTGCCACAGGGGAGTGTTATGGGACCATTGCTTTTCACAATATATATAAATGACCTAGTAGATAGTGTCGGAAGTTCCATGCGGCTTTTCGCGGATGATGCTGTAGTATACAGAGAAGTTGCAGCATTAGAAAATTGTAGCGAAATGCAGGAAGATCTGCAGCGGATAGGCACTTGGTGCAGGGAGTGGCAGCTGACCCTTAACATAGACAAATGTAATGTATTGCGAATACATAGAAAGAAGGATCCTTTATTGTATGATTATATGATAGCGGCACAAACACTGGTAGCAGTTACTTCTTTAAAATATCTGGGCGTATGCGTCCGGAACGATTTGAAGTGGAATGATCATATAAAATTAATTGTTGGTAAGACGGGTACCAGGTTGAGATTCATTGGGAGAGTGCTTAGAAAATGTAGTCCATCAACAAAGGAGGTGGCTTACAAAACACTCGTTCGACCTATACTTGAGTATTGCTCATCAGTGTGGGATCCGTACCAGATCGGTCTGAAGGAGGAGATAGAGAAGATCCAAAGAAGAGCGGCGCGTTTCGTCACAGGGTTATTTGGTAACCGTGATAGCGTTACGGAGATGTTTAATAAACTCAAGTGGCAGACTCTGCAAGAGAGGCGCTCTGCATCGCGGTGTAGCTTGCTCGCCAGGTTTCGAGAGGGTGCGTTTCTGGATGAGGTATCGAATATATTGCTTCCCCCTACTTATACCTCCCGAGGAGATCACGAATGTAAAATTAGAGAGATTAGAGCGCGCACGGAGGCTTTCAGACAGTCGTTCTTCCCGCGAACCATACGCGACTGGAACAGGAAAGGGAGGTAATGACAGTGGCACGTAAAGTGCCCTCCGCCACACACCGTTGGGTGGCTTGCGGAGTATCAATGTAGATGTAGATGTAGATATGATGCACGTACTGTCACTAATGCGGTATATGACGCACCAGACGTCTTTTCCGTGTTTTTCGGTGGAGGATGCTGTTGTCTTGTCTCATTGTCATCAAACGTTTCACATTAGAAAGCCACTTCCTTTCGGCTGCTAATGGAGTAGTCGTGCAGAATCAACTGTCATTGTAAGTGCCTTCCTGACACCCCGCTGTTTGACATGGACGTTACGCCACGACACAGACACAAATTTGAACACTGCGAACAGCGGGGGAAAAAAATGAAATTGTTACGAGGGAGGTTTGTACACAGCTCATCCGCACGGCAGTTCAACACAGTGATCACTTATCCGCGGCGCCGTCGTTAAGCTGTGCTGCGGCTCGCATTGGTGCTGTTTGCAGGTTTCCGCCCTCCGTTGGAGGCCAGACGGTATGGTTGCTGTTGTTAATCTTCTTCTTGTGTTGACTGGCGCCACTCGGTTTCGCAAGCGTTGCCTGTCCGCTAGTGGCAGCAGCGGCAGTTAACGAAATGTAGTAACTGTTGCCCTATTTTGGGGGTGACGTCGTTGTTTTTCCGGGCCGTGTGAATGAGCCAGTTCGGTTGGGGACTCAGGAGGAGCCAGGTCCGTGCAGTGCGAGAACACGCTGGGACCGCTGGCGGCACCCATGAATTGCCGGATGGAAGGGCTGTGGTCACGAGAGTAAACCGGATACAGCAAGCTTTAAGATGAGTGCAATCCAAGTAGAGAAACCTCCACCATTGTGATATCTCGCGCGTCTCCAGTGACTTGGATTCGTGTTGTTGCTCGTAATGTCACCAAGGCGAAGAACAACGAGTGGAGTGCTTCCTACTCTGATGGTAGTGGTTGCTTTCTTGTTCCGGGCGCTCTAAACACGGTATTCTGGGGACGTAATGTAGACCGCCGGTTCCGGTTTTGGCGTATTGTTCCATCGTTGCGTTTGGTTTATCGGACATCAGGTAACTTCAGCAAGATTATCATTAGTCATTTGTTAGACTGCCACTAATCTGAGTTACCATATTGTGAAGTGAATGCAACTCTTGGCTGCCTATCTCATCGCTCGCGAAAGTGTTTGTTGCCGGGCCTTCTCAGAGGTCGATTCCTGGAGCACCGTCTGCGGCCCCTTGTGTTACAAAGTTTACCGTCATCTTATTTCCCCCATTTGGTGATCAGTTGCTTGTTTTTTTAATTAACCTTTGCTATTGTATTTGCTGTTTTACAGCAGGTTTCTAATTTTTTTATATTATTGCCGTTCCTGGCGTGTAAGGACTCCAGCCATGATTGTGGTCACTTGCCTTAAAATTATTATTTGATATTTGTATTTAAGCAGTAAGCCTTTAAAATCTTATTTACTGCCATTCCTGGCGTCTGATGCCTTCTGCTGTTTGTGGCGACTTGCCTTTAATATTTTAATACCTCTAATTTGTAACTTGCAGCAAGTTTTTCTGCCCAGATCACAGTGGCTTGTTTTTAAAACATTATCTGTTGTATCTGTATTTAATGGTATTAAATTGTAGCTCACTGAAAACTCTATTATTTACATAGTTGTCTATTCCTTCATTTTTATTTATTGTTGAGTCTGGAATTACTAGTTTAAAATAAATTGTGTGTAACTGTAAAAGGCAACCAATAGTAACTGATTACGGCCCCGTAACCGAATCCTCCCTTTCCTTGATTACCATGTTTCAGTCGTTGTTTCTAACTGCTCTATTCTCCTTTTGTTTGAACCGTCCACTGTTTCTATTTTTCTTTTTCTTTCACAGTTCATTACACCTTCTTCCTGTTTTCATGTTTGATCTGTGTTCAATTTTGACAGGCTATCCAGTGGGCCAAATGACCACTGAATGTGAGGGGGAGCGATAGGGAGTTTCCGTTGTAAGAGAGGTCGTTGTGACAGTACCAACAAAAGTTACTAGATCGCAGACCAATCAAAAGATCGTAAATTATTCGAACAGCTCGAGTCGTGTTCATAAGAAGCCCTAATTTCCAGCCATTCCAAGTCTCCAAAACTTTCGAGTGTAATAGAATAAGATTCCAATAGTTATTGCTTCCCACTTTTTTCACAATTCGCGTGATCTAGGTGGGTGTAATAAAATAGTTTCACACGCACAAAGTGGTGTGGAGATGATTTTCAAACATTTTCTGTTCTAGATTTTTTGAACATCTTCCTTGAGAGTCTTCTGCTCTTCCTCCATAAAATTTCAGTGACATCTATAAGACAAGCTTACAAAAACATCATCAACGAAAAGCTGCACAAAACTTCTGACATTATCCATTGCTCATTTATACACTTATTTATTTACTCGTGTCAGGAGCATACACATGGAGTTCTATAAATATAAAATTTCAGGTAAGGAAATAGAAGGAATTTATACTTATACACACATACAAAATTGAAATCAACTGCTACAGCATTTTCTTGTGCCTTGAACAAATCTCCTCGCCGCAAGAATAAGGGCAACATAAACACTTACACAGATGTTTCGTTGTCTGTACTTCTCAACATTCAAACAGTGTTGGCCCATTCCATTAGGTTGTCCTTAGATTTGCCTACACCCGTTCGTAACCTGAGCAGTGATCTCCATGTGGTCTGGTCCAGGTTATGCCCGGATGATAAACATTCCGCTGGCTTTGCCCCTGCGTGGATAAAAATTATTTTGGCTGCCCACTGTTTTTCTCTGGAATTTTTGGTTGATATTCTTAGTGCAGATATTGCCTGTAGGAAGCTCTTCCTAGACTTCAACCTACATCTTGTTCGAGTATGTCCATGCAGTGTGAGTAACTCATCTTTGGCATTTCCTTGGTTTCAGGTATCCAGTAATTAGCCTTGCAGTTTTATTAAGGGCTACTTCTGCTTTACGTATGTGTTCCCACTACCAGTTGTTTTACTCGACCGACTCCTTTAAATCAGCTTTTCCTGTTTCATCAGGACGATGAAGTGAGGTTATTAGAACCTATCGCCGGCCGAGGTGGCCGAGAGGTTCTAGGCGCTACAGTCTGGAACCGCGCGACCGCTACGGTCGCAGGTTCGAATCCTGCCTCGGGCATGGGTGTGTGTGATGTCCTTAGGTTAGTTAGGTTTAAGTAGTTCTAAGTTCTAGGGGACTGATGACCTCAGAAGTTAAGTCCCATAGTGCTCAGAGCCATTTGAACCATTTTAGAACCTACCTAGTACTTTAAAAAGGCTCGATAATTCAGAAGTTCTGTGCGGATTTTCGTGGGTGATATTTTGTGTACAGATAAGTCATAACGTTGGGAAATTGTACTGAAAGGCAAAAATGACCTGCAGAGGATCGACGTTTGGTGCAGTGATTGTCAGTTGACCCTCAACATAAATGTAACATAATCATCTTTTTGGTGTTGTAGCTCTTCTTATTTCCGTGCTTGCTAAGAAACACATGAGAAGAATTCCACCTTATGCAAGACACCGTTTTATAGTTTTGTTTTTACCCAGACATGTTTCAGCAGTTTATGTGCTGTCTTAAGTAGGATTTTTGTTTCTTCTTCTTCTTATTTAGTTTCATCCTCTTTTGGGTCGTTGGCTCAATCATTTTTTGTGTGTAATGTTCTTCTCGCAGTACCCAGTATTTCTTCATTCTTTGTGGTCTTCTTTTCCTCTCTTCTCGCGAGATGACATGTTGGGTCTTTGAATAGATTTGTCTTGGAACCTTATATTTTGATCTTTAGTAACTTATTTAGCTGATCGATCGATTAGTGAATCTTCTGAGATTTTTAGTTCTACTAGGTCTTTCTCAGTTTCTTTAAATCAGTTGGGTTTTGTTTTGCGGTTACGAAAAAAGTCAAACATTTGTTTGGTTAATCTGTAATAGTTCATTCTGAGAAGATGGCCATAAAAATTTATCCTTCTTTTTCGCAGTGTATCCGAAAGTTTTTCGATTTTTTTCTAGAGAGTTTCAGTTTTGATGTATACTATCTTATTATCTTGGAATTTTGATCCTATAATTTTCCTTAAAATTTTTCTTTCCATTATCTCAGGTTTCTCATTTTGGGTTTTGAAATTAATATTTAGTATTTCTGCTGCATGCCGAACTTCGGGCTTAAACACTGTCTTCTAATCCCATAAAAGGGATTTTTTACTGTATGTATCTTTTGTTAGTTGAAAGGCTAGTTCAAGTTTATTTTTTCTGGATTCCATTGCTTTTCCTTCTCCAGCATTCGAAATAATCCATTCTCCAAGATGTTTAAATTCTTTTACTGCACTGGTGACTAAAATCAAAGCAACAAACGGAAATTTTGCAAGGTTGCGTTTATTTTGCCACAAAATAATGTCAAGTTCTTTAAAAAAATAAAATAATAAACTTCAGATTACGTTGAATGAACGTCCAAACCGTGGAATGTATACAGATCTCGAATTGTCGTGTTGCGTGTTGTAAGTGCAGGTGGTGTGCTTACTCTGTGTTATTGTTAGCTAAACTTTACACGAATTGATTGGACAATGCAACTCCCAATACCAATAAAGGAATACAGTCACTGCAAAATACAGTCAGCCCCTTATGCACTGAATCATCTGGCCCTATTCGGAACTGATAACTCTGGTTCCTGTGCACATATCAAATAAATTAAATTGTCTTACCTCTGAAGCAGCAACTGTGGAACCCGATATAATCTGGTCTCTTACAAAAAAATATACATATGCTAACTACGGTCTCAGCAGTGTGCAATGCTGGCCATAATGCTTGAAATTTATTTGGCTGGACTGCTGGACTGGGAGGCGGTACTGATTATGGTGAATTACTAACACTGAGTTTTCTTAGCAAAATTATGCTGCAAGTTAAGTTTGGCTTTTCAAAAAACATCTGACAATTCAAGTTACATTACTCATGACTGATTCACAAATAATAAGATTTAAACAGCAAGTATTATCTAACTTCATTAATCCAACATAAATAGAAATCATCAAATTACACATAGCTCTGTTAACAAATCTTAAAAGCATTACAAAATTGAAATATCTAACTAGCCTTTTTATCAAAACCGTTTATGTACATTCTGGGGTTACTCAACAATTACAAATTGTTGACTCTTACAACTCATCTATACTAACGTACTGGCAAAAATAGAAATCATCATTTAATATTTTTACCTTGTTTTCATTTTCAACAATACTGACATACCTAAATTAATGTAACTCTTGGCGGCTTCACACGGCACACCCCAAAGACTGCCTATTCCGTCCCCTTTCCCTCACAGACAGCTACCTACAACTGTGCGCCAAGCGCTCTCTTACTCCAACAAAGCAGTACATTATCTTTAGCTCTTCGGTCGCGCACTGGCAGGGATCTACATTATCGAGCCTATCAGAGACATTCATCGTTTATAGTATACTAGATTCATTTTAATTTATTAATATTCTTATCTTATGCTGGTGCCACGTACAAATGTGCCCCAGTATACTCCTTTCAATAGTATAAACACGTGATATTAAAGAAGAAACAATGTAAAGAATGCAGAACGTAGTCAACTGCAACATGCATAACGGTAAACAAAAATGTTTTTCGTTTTTTCCCAACATAACGGAATAGCATACACATTCTGACAACTGATTAGTGAGCTCAGTATGGGGTGTGACTACCAATATTGGTCTGACAACGATGGGACATGCTGTGAATGATGCCATCAATCTCATGTTTAGGGAATAACGCCCATTATTCTTGCAGAGCTGCTCACAAGTCTTGAAGAACGGTTGGTGGATGCTGACGTGATGCAACCCGTCTCCCTAGTGCATCCCAGATATGCTCTATTGGATTCAAATAGGGATAGCGGGCCGGCCACGACGTGTGTGCAGTATCTTCCCTTTCCAAAAGAACATCAACCACCCGTGCTCTATGAGGTCGAGCATTATCGTCGATCAATATAATGGGCCTCGCAACAACCGTACATGAGATCCCAAGATGTCCTCATGGCACCTGACAGCAGTTAAACGTTGCTGATTCACCTGTACAATTTCATGATGAGCTGTTCGAGGGGTCAACATAGTCCCTGCCCACACCATTAGGAATCCTCCTCGATATCGGTCTCTTTCCACAATGTTTCGGTTTCGAAATCGTGTTCCACGTGCCCTCCGGATTCGAATCTGTCGAGAATGGCATTGAAACAGAGGATGACACGCGTAAAGCTGAAATACTAAACACCTTTTTCCAAAGCTGTTTCACAGAGGAAGACCGCACTGCAGTTCCTTCTCTAAATCCTCGCACAAACGAAAAAATGGCTGACATCGAAATAAGTGTCCAAGGAATAGAAAAGCAACTGGAATCACTCAACAGAGGAAAGTCCACTGGACCTGACGGGATACCAATTCGATTCTACACAGAATACGCGAAAGAACTTGCCCCCCTTCTAACAGCCGTGTACCGCAAGTCTCTAGAGGAACGGAGGGTTCCAAATGATTGGAAAAGAGCACAGATAGTCCCAGTCTTCAAGAAGGGTCGTCGACCAGATGCGCAAAACTATAGACCTATATCTCTGACGTCGATCTCTTGTAGAATTTTAGAACATGTTTTTTGCTCGCGTATCATGTCATTTCTGGAAACCCAGAATCTACTATGTAGGAATCAACATGGATTCCAAAAACAGCGATCGTGTGAGACCCAACTCGCCTTATTTGTTCATGAGACCCAGAAAATATTAGATACAGGCTCCCAGGTAGATGCTATTTTTCTTGACTTCCGGAAGGCGTTCGATACAGTTCCGCACTGTCGCCTGATAAACAAAGTAAGAGCCTACGGAATATCAGACCTGCTGTGTGGCTGGATTGAAGAGTTTTTAGCAAACAGAACACAGCATGTTGTTGTCAATGGAGAGACGTCTACAGACGTTAAAGTAACCTCTGGCGTCCCACAGGGGAGTGTTATGGGACCATTGCTTTTCACAATATATATAAATGACCTAGTAGATAGTGTCGGAAGTTCCATGCGGCTTTTCGCGGATGATGCTGTAGTATACAGAGAAGTTGCAGCATTAGAAAATTGTAGCGAAATGCAGGAAGATCTGCAGCGGATAGGCACTTGGTGCAGGGAGTGGCAACTGACCCTTAACATAGACAAATGTAATGTATTGCGAATACATAGAAAGAAGGATCCTTTATTGTATGATTATATGATAGCGGAACAAACACTGGTAGCAGTTACTTCTGTAAAATATCTGGGAGTATGCGTGCGGAACGATTTGAAGTGGAATGATCATATAAAATTAATTGTTGGTAAGGCGGGTACCAGGTTGAGATTCATTGGGAGAGTGCTTAGAAAATGTAGTCCATCAACAAAGGAGGTGGCTTACAAAACACTCGTTCGACCTATACTTGAGTATTGCTCATCAGTGTGGGATCCGTACCAGATCGGTCTGACGGAGGAGATAGAGAAGATCCAAAGAAGAGCGGCGCGTTTCGTCACAGGGTTATTTGGTAACCGTGATAGCGTTACGGAGATGTTTAATAAACTCAAGTGGCAGACTCTGCAAGAGAGGCGCTCTGCATCGCGGTGTAGCTTGCTCGCCAGGTTTCGAGAGGGTGCGTTTCTGGATGAGGTATCGAATATATTGCTTCCCCCTACTTATACCTCCCGAGGAGATCACGAATGTAAAATTAGAGAGATTAGAGCGCGCATGGAGGCTTTCAGACAGTCGTTCTTCCCGCGAACCATACGCGACTGGAACAGGAAAGGGAGGTAATGACAGTGGCACGTAAAGTGCCCTCCGCCACACACCGTTGGGTGGCTTGCGGAGTATCAATGTAGATGTAGATGTAGATGTAGAATCACTCTCCAGACCAAATCAGGACTCATCTGTGAAAAGAACATGGCCTACCGTTCGATCGTCCATGTGGCATTTTGATCGCTCCACTCTAGACGTTCCGTTTTCTGAAGATACGCCAGAGGTAAACTTAGAGCAGCTCTACAACCATAAAGACCACTCTGCTGAAGCCTTCTGTACACCGTTTGCCTCGAGACAACGCGTCCAGTGGATGCTGCGAGGTCAGATACCAGTTGATGCGCAGTGCTAAGGCGTTACCATCGTGCCCTTATAGCCAAATAACGGTCCTGTCTTTCTGGTGTCTCTCGTGGTCGGCCCTGTCCTGATCTACGGGATACACTTTCGGTCTCTGTAAAATGTCGCTTCATCCGAGAAACAACAGAACGATTCACCTTGCGACTGTCCTGCTGCCATTCTTCCTATGGCCCTCCCCAGCAGAGATTCTGTTAGGCGTCTTCTCTGTGCCACACCGCATCGCCCGTGACTGTGTACACAGCAATTGTGGATGTGGGACTACCCTGCAACCCAATCTTATACAACGCTTTATACACTCCTGGAAATTGAAATAAGAACACCGTGAATTCATTGTCCCAGGAAGGGGAAACTTTATTGACACATTCCTGGGGTCAGATACATCACATGATCACACTGACAGAACCACAGGCACATAGACACAGGCAACAGAGCGTGCACAATGTCGGCACTAGTACAGTGTATATCCACCTTTCGCAGCAATGCAGGCTGCTATTCTCCCATGGAGACGATCGTAGAGATGCTGGATGTAGTCCTGTGGAACGGCTTGCCATGCCATTTCCACCTGGCGCCTCAGTTGGACCAGCGTTCGTGCTGGACGTGCAGACCGCGTGAGACGACGCTTCATCTAGTCCCAAACATGCTCAATGGGGGACAGATCCGGAGATCTTGCTGGCCAGGGTAGTTGACTTACACCTTCTAGAGCACGTTGGGTGGCACGGGATACATGCGGACGTGCATTGTCCTGTTGGAACAGCAATTTCCCTTGCCGGTCTAGGAATGGTAGAACGATGGGTTCGATGACGGTTTGGATGTACCGTGCACTATTCAGTGTCCCCTCGACGATCACCAGTGGTGTACGGCCAGTGTAGGAGATCGCTCCCCACACCATGATGCCGGGTGTTGGCCCTGTGTGCCTCAGTCGTATGCAGTCCTGATTGTGGCGCTCACCTGCACGGCGCCAAACACGCATACGACCATCATTGGCACCAAGGCAGAAGCGACTCTCATCGCTGAAGACGACACGTCTCCATTCGTCCCTCCATTCACGCCTGTCGCGACACCACTGGAGGCGGGCTGCACGATGTTGGGGCGTGAGCGGAAGACGGCCTAACGGTGTGCGGGACCGTAGCCCAGCTTCATGGAGACGGTTGCGAATGGTCCTCGCCGATACCCCAGGAGCAACAGTGTCCCTAATTTGCTGGGAAGTGGCGATGCGGTCCCCTACGGCACTGTGTAGGATCCTACGGTCTTGGCGTGCATCCGAGCGTCGCTGCGGTCCGGTCCCAGGTCGACGGGCACGTGCACCTTCCGCCGACCACTGGCGACAACATCGATGTACTGTGGAGACCTCACGCCCCACGTGTTGAGCAATTCGGCGGTACGTCCACCCGGCCTCCCGCATGCCCACTATACGCCCTCGCTCACAGTCCGTCAACTGCACATACGGTTCACGTCCACGCTGTCGCGGCATGCTACCAGTGTTAAAGACTGCGATGGAGCTCCGTATGCCACGGCAAACTGGCTGACACTGACGGCGGCGGTGCACAAATGCTGCGCAGCTAGCGCCATTCGACGGCCAACACCGCGGTTCCTGGTGTGTCCGCTGCGCCGTGCGTGTGATCATTGCTTGTACAGCCCTCTCGCAGTGTCCGGAGCAAGTATGGTGGGTCTGACACACCGGTGTCAATGTGTTCTTTTTTCCATTTCCAGGAGTGTATTTGTGTTCCATTCTGTGGTTACTTTCTGAAGCACACAATTGAACAGCAACGGTGAGAGCCCATCCCCCTGTCGTACCACCGTTTTTATTTTTCTGATAGTTCACTCATCAACTTAAATTTCGAAAATGTATTTGTAAGTGTCGCTTTTAAGATATTAGTTGTTTTCTTATCCAAACTCATTTCTTCCAGGACTATTAATAGAGATTCCCTATCAATCGAATCATATGTGTGTTTTAAATCAATAAAGGAGATTACAGATGTCTTTGCCCTTGATTTTCGAGGTTCACTACTTGTTCCGAGCATCACCTACCCTTTCTAAAACGTCCCTGGTATTCCCCGATTTGCGGGTTCACTGGCTACTCTGCCCCGTTCAAAAGGACACACGTTCATAGGACCTTATTTCCTCCATTTACAGTCAGAAATCCGTTCCTGCAGTTTGTCGGTTTTGTTAATTTTGACTCTGTTATAGTTCGCCTATTGTGGCAAAGAGGGATCATTTATTGCACACTGATGTGTATTAATTTAGTATTTACTTTCCTTGACTTACTGATCTGATGTGACATCTTTCCTCTCTTGTTATTCTTTGGTAGAGGCTGTTACTAGTTTTTTTAAATTTTTAAATCAGATTCTATGTTCGTTAGTTGGTACTTCTGCGGTATTAGATGATCAGCAAATGTTCAGTGGGAGCTATTACTTTTCAATGCTCAGACGTTCTGTGTATCGAGTTCTAGAATTCTTGCATGTTTGACTCACATCCGCAGATATTCAGTAGTTGCAAATTGATAGGTGTAAATCAGATTGACCATATTTGTAGATATTGGTGGTATCTCTTTAAAATTGTTACGAATTGTGTCATTGATTTACGTTGAGTCCTTCTCTCTATAGAATGTTGTCTACGTTACGTGTAAGTTCGTTGTTGTAAGTCGTTATGTCCTATTTGCTGCTTACTGTTTACTGGTTTGTTGTGGATTGTGTTGTTTATGTGTGTGCATATATTTCCTAGCTCTGTGTTGCCTGTTTCTGTATATTGTTATTTATTTTATCTACTGTCTTTGCATCGTACCATTTCTCCTGTGCAGTTTGTTTAACTGCGTTTAGGTCTTATGTGTAGTCGTATTTGTTCACAGGAGTTCTATTCAGTCTGTGTAGAAAGTATCTAAAACAGACATGTTTTTGAGTTATGGGGTGATTGAATTGGTTGTGAATGGTTGTGCTGGTATTTGTAGATTCCCTATAAATTGTGAATTCATTTTTGTTGTTTCTCTTGCGTACTGTGAGGTCTAAGAAATTGTCTTTCATCTGTGTGTTTCAACGGCGAATTGTATTTCTGCATAGATGGCATTTATGTCATAGTGAAGTTCTTTTATACGAGTGTGTAGCTCATATGTTAGGCAAATTATATAGACTACTCATTGGTAGCAATATTTTATTTTTAATTGCTTTTATTTTATAGTTTTGTCGAAGATTTGAATTTCTATGTGATTCATGAAAATGTCAGCTAGGGAATCCTATAGATAATCCTTCTTGTTGCTAGTAAAACTTGTTGAATGTAAAGCAGTTTCGTACACCTCAGCAACTGCGGGGTTAGCACAGCAATTTGGTTAACTGATTGTGGCCGGGTTCAATTCCCGGCCGGGTCGGATATTTTCTTTGTCTGGGGACTGTGTGTTGTGTTGTTCTTACGTTCGTATCGATACTGACACGAAAATCGTCTCCAATACACTGTTGTATCATCTTTCCATTGCTGAGATGCTGAATGGGCACAAACTGAAGGCAAATAAACTAAAATTTAAGAAAAAAGTAGTTTTGTTCTGTGATGAGCCTGAGTATGGCTGATATTTCTTGCACGTTTGTTACAGGTATGTTTCTTTGTAGTTACTGATTTCTCTCTCTGATGGTATTTTTTCTGTTGGAATTTGCGTATATGTGATAATGAAATTAATGTCGCTGTATTTGGTATGTTTCCATTTCTTTTATTTTTCTATTAGGTCACTTGAGTTTCTTAAGCTTGTGTTTCCCATGTGATTGTATATTATCTGTTTTAATGTGAGTGTCTGTTTAGCTAAGTAGTAGATAGGTTCATTGGTTAAGTTTATCAATTGTCTTACAGGGGTATTTGATTTGTCAGTTGCAGGCAATGATTTCAGAGTGGGGGCCTTGGGATTTTCCTGTATCATTTTTTTTAATTGTGTACCTGTGAAAACCGTTTCCATATTTTTCAGAGCTTCTTGTAAGTTTCTTTGGTATCAGTTTGTTGGCTCACTTATTAGTTCTGTGATATTGTTGCTGTGGTGAATTCTAATGTTTCGTGAAAGTATTCCTTCCCTATTATGAGTACAACTGAATTGCACTTGTCCTAATGAAATTTTCTTGCATTAATTTTTTCTGTAGTCTTCTGTAGGTTTTTCTTAATTGTGTTTACGTTTTCTTCTGTGGTGGTTTTGTCTCTTTAATTATGTTTTTTTCCTCAGCTACTAGTTCTCTTGTTAGGAACATGTAACGTATTGCGCATAAAGAGGCAGAAAACCTCACTGTTGTATGATTACACGATTTGCAGAACAATCATTGGATGCCGTCATATCCATAAAATAACTGCAACATGCATACGGAGCAGTGTAAGGTGGAATTACCGTATGAAACTAATCGCAGATAAGGCAGATGCCAAACACATTCAATGAAAGAATTCTCAGTAAATGTTTTCGACCCTCAACGGAGGTAGCTTACAATACCCTTATTCGACCAATTTTGTTCGGCAGTCTGGGATCCATACTAAATAGGAGATGATAGAGGAAATAGAAAAGATCCAAAGAAGAGCAGCGCGTTTCGTTACAGGTTCGGAGATGCTCAGCCAACTCCAGCGGCAGAGGCTGCAAGAGGAGCGTGTAGCGCCACAGTGTGATTTACTGTTAAAATTCCAGGATAATTCTGAAAGAGGTAACTAATTTATTCCTTCCCCTACGTATATCTCGATATAGGACCATGAAGATAAAATTAGAGAGATTCGAGCTCTTAGGGGTGCTTACGATCAATCATTTCTCCCATCAAATATACGCCGGAATGGGGGAAGTGATTGTGGTATACAAAGTGCTCTCCGCCACACACCGTAAGGTTGCCTGTGGAGTATAGACGTAGCTGTTGATTTTTGACTGCGCTCGTAATCTAGCTCCTCATCTAACATGTGAACAAGAAAGCGAAAATCTACTTCCGAAATATGATTTCGTCTTTCGCAAGTTGTGTTGTATGTAAACGTGGACGTGTGATGGTCTGTGTGAAGTTATGTGGACGCGTATAACTAGTCAAGGTGAAACGAAGTTGATTTTTGGATGTTTCTACCTGCCACCCGAATCCACGGTGACAGTTCTAGAGTTACTGAAGGATAGAGAACCATCGGCAGCGCGCAAGAATCCACATCACACAATGTTTATTGGAGGCGACTTTAACCTACCGACTGTAGACTAGGACGTCTATGGATTCATTGCACGGGTACGGAAGGAAGTCTTGTGAAGTATTTTTGAATAAGGTTTCCGAAAACTGTCTTGGCTGCTAGTACGAGAGCTCAAACGCAATGGAAATATTTTAGACCTTGTAGCTATAAACAGGACTGACCTTATCGACGGTGTCATTATGGAGACAGGGATTAGCGATCATGGTATCAAAGTCAATAAATCAGTCCAGAAGGCTGAAGAGTATTTTTGCTAGAAAGCTTTGCAGACGAGCTTCGAAACCCCATGTTCTGTGAAGAGTCGTGGAGTCCAATCATTTAGGGCCTAGTGGTTGTTTCACCGCTCTTCTACCACTTTTCGTAGATGCTCACGACAGTGAACATTCAACCTTGTAAGGGGTTCACCACCCTGCTGGAGCAAATGTAATCTCGATGTATTGCTCACTTGCTAGAACGACAATTCACAGGCGCTGCCTGAGACATAAAATATCTTTGTCCCTGTTAAAAGAGACCTGCAATACAGTCGCAGGTCAGAGCAGTCTCTGCGGCAGTTGCAATCGCTCTCTGCTACAGTGTAGTTGTAGTCTGTCGCTGGTAAGCGCAGTTTATAATTAGTAGTTGTTAAAGTCACAGTGCAGAACAAATTGTAAAATTTTATCATATGGAACTGAATAATAATAGTGATCAGCCGCAGAGCTAAATGATACCACGGAATGTGATGATGAACAAATGAACAATTGTTGATATAATGAAAAACCAACAGTGTAATTAAGTCAACCCTCTATTGTAAGGTAAATTTGATTATTTTTATTGGCATACTCGTACTTAAGTCACCTGTCTGAGATGTTAATGTGAATTTGTTTCACTCTTTTCTTTTGTGATTCGTTAGCACCAGCTGACCCAGATTTGTAATATATTCAATTATCCCGTGTAACGGATTGTAGATCTTTATCAATAACGTAAAAAAATTTTCAGAATATAATAGTTTTTACCAGTCAACTATAAAACTATAATTTCCCATTAAGTCATTGCCAGTCCATATCCAGTCATTTATCTAAATTAAAATATTTCAGAATTTTTGTCACATCATAGTTATGTGCTCTTTAGTAATCAGACGACCAGCTGCGCGGCTGTGTCACTAAGTAAAGTCAGTTTTTCTAGTAATTCAGATCTCAGACAAATGTTATCCAGTATTAGCGTTATCCGGCGACACCATCACGAGGTAATAATTTTTCAGTTTATTTCTCACGGACAGATTCAGATTGATTTCACAGGGTCACGGCGTAGCGCTGCTTACGTCAAAATTAACAGTATTTCGTGAGTTAAGATTTATCAGTTTTCATACGTCAGAATTATCCAAATCTAATTATTTTTGTTTTCTGCTCGGAGAGGTTACACATCATTATTTTTATATATTTTTTATTTATACGGGAAGGTTAAAACCTGATACGCCGTTCCGAGATACTCGTTCACAGGCTCCGAGAAATACACTACTGGCCATTAAAATTGCTACACCAAGAAGAAATGCACATGATAAACGGGTATTCATTGGACAAATATATTATACTAGAACTGACATGTGATTACATTTTCACGCAATTTGGGTGCATAGATCCTGAGAAATCACTACCCAGAACAACCACCTCTGACCGTAATAACGGCCTTGATACGCCTGAGCATTGAGTCAAACAGAGCTTGGATGGCGTGTACAGGTACAGCTACCCATGTAGCTTCAACACGATACCACAGTTCATCAAGAGCAGTGATTAGCGTATTGTGACGAGCCAGTTGCTCGGCCACCATTGACCAGACGTTTTCAATTGGTGAGAGATCTGGAGAATGTGTGGCCAAGGCAGCAGTCGAACATTTTCCGTATCCAGAAAGGCCCGTACAAGACCTGCAACACATCTGAAATGTAACGTCCACCGTTCAAAGTGCCGTCAATGAGAAACAGAGGTGACCGAGACGTGTAGCCAATGGCACCCCACACCATCACGCTGGGTGATACGCCAGTATGGCGATGACGAATACACGCTTGCAATGTGCGTTCACCGCGATGTCGCCAAACACGGATGCGACCATCATGATGCTGTAAATAGACCCTGGATTCATCCGATAAAATGAGGTTTTGCCATTCGTGCACCCAGGTTCGTCGTTGAGTACATCATCGCAGACGCTCCTGTCTGTGATGTAGCGTCAAGGGTAACTGCAGTCATGGTCTCCGAGTTGATAGTCCATGCTGCTGCAAACGTCGTCGGACTGTTCGTGCAGATGGTTGTTGTCTTGCAAACGTGCCCATCTGTTGACTCAGGGATCGAGACGTGGCTGCACGATCTGTTGCAGCCATGCGGATAAGATGCCTGTCATTTCGACTGCTAGTGATACGAGGCCGTTGGGATCCTGCACGGCGTTCTGTATTACCCTCCTAAACCCACCAATTCCATATTCTGCTAACACTCATTGGATCTCGACCAACGCGAGCAGCAATGTCGCGATACAATAAACCGCGATCGCGATAGGCTACAACCCAACCTTTATCAAAGTCGGAAACGTGATGGTACGCATTTCTCCTCCTTACAGGAGGCATCACAACAACGTTTCACAATGCAACGCCGGTCAACTGCTGTTTGCTAATCATTTGCATGTCACAACATCTTCTTCCTGTCGGCTAAATTTCGCGTCTGTAGCACGTCATCTTCGTGGTGTAGCAATTTTAATGACCAGTAGTGTAATAACTTGCCCTTTCTCAAAGTCGCTTATGTCAGTGTATTTCCGCATTTGCAGCCCGTATCGTCGTCAGAATGATTTCCCGATCCTCTTTGCTCCGTTTACATACATTTTTATCACTTCACGTGCCCGCAACGCCACCAGGTGGGTATCCAGTCTCGCGGTGGGCAGTGACTGTAATGTTTTGGTTCATCGGTGTATGTGTACCTCCTCCTCAGATGTCTGTCTGCAAGGGAACTATCTTCCGCCTTCATTAATTCGCAAGCGACCTAGACTCGATCGTCCAGTAGTTAGTTGGTTGAAACTCTGCAAGCAGTTGTGAAAATGCCGTTTGTGGTAGACCACTTCCTTATTCTGCCTCCTGCTGTTACGAACCAGTTTCTATCCGCCAACAGCTCGTCACCACGCCACGGTTATGGAAATGCACTTAGCTGAGACAATACACCAGTTTTACTCGTATCGACGTGGACACAACATCGACAATGATTACTTGAGTTGAAAAAGTTCTAGAGCGCCACACTTATCAGTCATGTGTGCCGTTGAAGTAACGACTTTTTCCTTTTTCCCGTAGTGGTACTGGGTAGCTGCATTCCCGCAGACAAAATATTCCCCAAGATTTATTAAGATCTTGTCGGATTACCACCGAGTAACACAAAATTCATAGTTACGAGGAACAATAAGTACAACATCAATTTTATATGTCAGAATCATGGAATACGCTAAAGTGGATTGAAAACGTGTTATCAAATAATGGTTCAAATGGCTCTGAGCACTATGGGACTCAACTGCTGAGGTCATTAGTCCCCTAGATCTTAGAACTAGTTAAACCTAACTAACCTAAGGACATCACAAACATCCATGCCCGAGGCAGGATTCGAACCTGCGAGCGTACCGGTCTTGCGGTTCCAGACTGCAGCGCCTTTAACCGCACGGCCACTTCGGCCGGCAAACGTGTTATCGCTTTGGAACCGTTAGAACAATGCAAGTGGCAGTTAGTGAAATGGCTAACTTTCAAGTGAAGAAGAAAACAGCCCCGTTTCTTTCAGTTTATCATGGCTCCGAAACTTCTTGCCTCTCGGTGTTTCTATTTGAGTTTGAGAACGTGCCGCATCCCAAGAAACAAATTTGGCAGGAAGAACACAAAGCTTATTGTATCTTTACGTTTGATAGTTAGTTATCTAGTCAACACTTTTTTAAAAGCAGATTACTGCTGTACTTCAAAGGCAAGCATATTTCTTTAGCATATCTGAAGTACATCTTTCTATGTTATTAATATGAATATGGATACAGGAAACCTTGGAGAAAAGGCATCAAACTGGTCGAGAGAACCAACTCTTAGCAGCCTAGGACTCAAACAAAATAATTCAGAAAGTTGTGTGGATATGGAAGGTGGACTACAGAATTCATAACTCTATGGCTGGCTGTTCCGTAGGGTTGTATTTTATTGTATTGTATGCTAACCGGGGACCTAGAAACGACGGAGAGGCTCCATCCCCGCTGCAGTCGCAGTAGTCCATAACCCCACGACAACTACTGCAGTCCACTTCACCCCTCTGCCGCCCAAACCGAACCCAGGGTCATTGTGCGGTTCGGCCCCCCGAATGACACCCCCCCCCTCCCCCCCCAGGGAACGTCTCACACCAGACAAGTGTAACCCCTATGTTTGCGTGGTAGAGTAATGGTGGTGTACGCGTACGTGGAGAACTTGTTTGCGCAGCAATCGCCGACATAGTGTAGCTGAGGCGGAATAAGGGGAACCAGCCCGTATTCGCCGAGGCAGATGGAAAACCGCCTAAAAACCATCTACAGACTGGCCGGCTCACCGGACCTCGACACAAGTCCGCCGGGAGGATTCGTGCCGGGGACCAGGCGCTCCTTCCCGCCCGGAAAGACGTGCGTTAGACCGCTCGGCTAAAGGGGCGGGCCTTCCGTAGGGTTGCACCCCATATAGTTTAAAATGGACAAAACACCTTTTCAACCTTGATATTTCAGAATTTTCTCCTCGATGAGCGCGGAAATTTGTATTTTTTCTATGTTTGGGTCGGCACCTGAAGTATAGGTAAATCCATCTACACTGCAGCATGACCGTGTTCTACACACTCTACTATAATCATCCGACCGTGTGAACTTTCCGTAAGCCTTGGTGGGTCAAATACAAACTTACTGTTCAGATTAAGACGTGCACAATCGAAGGAGCTGTTTTCGAGAGAATTGATGACGACTGTCATGCAGTTATATGTAGCCATTTTTGTACCGTACTAGGTGTCTGAAATGCGTCTTTCTGTAGCAAATTAGGGACTGTGCAACGACGTGACAGAGAAAAGATTGAGTACTGCAGTTCGGCAATGTTCTGTAAAGAGTCGCATGCCCTAAGATAGCAATGCCTCAAGACAGTAATTATAGTCCCAAAGTATTTAGTTGAATTTACAGATTTTATATTTGTGTTATTTATCGTGTAAGTGAAATTTAGCAGATTTCTGTAGTACTCGTGTGGATGACTCCACACTTTTCATTATTTGGAATGAACTGCCACTTTCGCACCATACAGATATTTTGTCTAAATCATTTTACAATTGGTTTTCATCATCTGATGACTTTACAAGACGATAAATGACTGCATCATCTGCAAACACTCTAAGACAGCTGCTCAGACAATTGCTACGAACTGTGACATTTCTTACAGGAAATCACAAATCCGGTCACACAACTGAAGCAATACACCACAGGCACTCAATTTGATTTGAAGTCGCTTGTGAGGAACGGTGTCAAAAGAGTTCTGGAAATCTTAAAACATGGAATCAATTTGACATCCCCTGTAGATAGCAATCATTAGTTCGTGAGAATAAAGAGTTAGATATGTTCGAACACAGTATATGTTCTCCAGTCCTACAGCAAATCGACGATAGCATATGGATTTGTAATTCAGCGGATTACTCCTATTGCCCTTCTTGGGTATTGGTGTGACTTGTGTAACTTTCTAGTCTTTAGATGCGGATCTTCCGAAGAGCGAGCAGCTTTATATGATTGTTTAGTATGGAGCTATTGTATCAGCATATTCTGAAAGAAGCCTGACTGACATTCAATCTGGACCGGAGACCTCGCCTTTATTAAGTGATTTACGCTGCATTGCCACACCGAGGATATTTACTTCGAAGTTACTGATGTTGGCAGTTTCAGCTAAAGCCACTATTCCCCTTGCATGCGGTTGAGTAGAATCAGAGACAACCAATTCTAAAAATACCGTAAGAATTTTGAAATTAATAAAAGTCTACCACAGGTTCCAGGAAGGGCAAGTGACTCTCTTGACCCCCGCCCCCTTGCGGACGCCTATGATCTATCCCGCTGACGTCGACAGATCGTACAGCAGGTGAAACTTGGTACGTAACAGCTCAGACAAGAAGCCATTGTTTCTACTTTCCACCCGTTATAGAACGAGAGGAAACGCAAGCATTCGTACAATACAAAGTGACTTCTGCCATGCAGTTGATAGCGACTCGGTAGAGAAAGGATGTAGGTGTGAATGTAGATGAAGATGCAACTGTTTGAGACAAATACAGAGTGTTTCGCAAGTCATGTCACACACTTCTAGAGGTTGTAGACGAGACTTAGTAGATCGTCGTCGGCTGATACTCGTATCCGAGTTTTCATTTCTCTCCTGAGATTTCCTTTGTCACGGTTCAGGCGTGGAAGTGTCGTTGATGGCTTAGCAATCCAATCCTAGCGTGGAACAGGCGGCCACAGACATTACAGCTGATGGAAGGTGGAGGACGTGGCTGAGCCTGGAGGAGTTTACGTCTCTGGCGTTTGTCATTCTCCATTCTTCGACGTTCCAGCTCAAAGTTTTGAAGAGCATTTGAGGTAACTGAGCGCCAGCGACTTCGGTCTTCTGCTATTGTGGACCAGTTACTCGGATCGATGTTCAAGTTTTTCAGATTTTTCTTGTACTGATCCTTATAACGTTTGAGAGGGGCACCTCGTGGCCTTTTACCTGTGCTCACTTCGCTGTACAGCATTTGGCGTGGAAGTCTGTCATTTTTCATCCGCTGGACATGTCCGACCCATCTGAGTTGATGCCCAATGATAAGAGCTTCCATGCTATGCATTTTTGCTTTCTCTAGAACAGCCGTGTTGGATATGAAGTCATCCCATTTCAGGTTCATGATATATCTTAGCTTCTGTTGGTTGAAGCGTTCTAGTTTCTTCAGATCGCAGCGATATAACGTCCAGGTTTCGCAACCATATAGCAGGGTGGAAATGATTACAGCTTTGTACACCATCAGTTTGGTGTACAGTGTTAGGTCTTTATTCAGGAAGACACGCTTTGTAAGACGACCAAATGCTACATGTGCAGAACGTACTCTATTCTCCACATCTTTTCCAGATGAGCAGTTGGATGACAGTATGCTTCCCAGGTAGAGGAAATGGTCCACTTGTTCCAGGAGTGTATCATAGATGGATATGCTGAAGTCAGGAACGGAGGAGCCAGGAGTTGGCTGCGCCATCACCTTTGTCTTTGAAATATTGATGGAGAGACCAAATCGTTCGTACGCCCTGCTGAAGGAATCAACTGACAGCTGCAACTCTGCAGGTGAATGAGCTGGAGAGGCATTGTCATCAGCATACTGCAGCTCTGTCACACGAGTGGTACTGGTGAACCTTTTTGAATGGAGTCTGGACTGGTTGAATAATCCTCCATCAAACCTGTACTTTAGTTCTATTCCTGCATTGTTTACGGTTGTCTCGTAAAGCATAGCTGCCAGATACAATGCAAATAATGTAGGTGCAAGAACGCATCCTTGTTTAAGCCCACTTGTTATTGGGAATTCACCAGTCATTTCATTCTGGCAGAGGACCTGTCCAGTCATATCAACGTGGAGAGCTTCAATCAGGTCAACAAAATGTTCAGGGCAGCCGAAGCGTTTTAAGACCATCCACATGGCTTCTCTGGGAACTGTATCAAAGGCCTTTTCTAGATCGTAGAAAACAAGTAGTAAAGGCTTTTGATGTTCTCTGCACTTCTCCTGTAGTTGTCGTGCACAGAAGATAATGTCAATTGTCCCTCTTGAAGGTCGAAACCCGTATTGAGACTCAGGTAGTATAGTCTCTGAAAGTGTCTGGAGGCGATTTAAAAGGATTCTTGCAAAAATTTTTCCAGTGACAGAGAGTAGAGATATTCCCCGGTAGTTACCACAGACGCTTCTGTCGCCCTTTTTGAAGATGGTGACAATTGTGGAGTTCTTCAAGTCAGCTGATACCTTGCGGGTTTCCCACATTAATATAATAAGTGAGAAGAGTCTAGTTTTTAGAGGCAAGCCGCCACCCTCAATAAGCTCCATCGGGATGCTGTCAGGTTTCACACTCTTGAGTGCCTTGCAAAATTCTTGAAAAGTTGGAGGATCAGCCAGCCAGGGTTTTGGAGGGTGCTGTGGGACATTTTTGAGAAAATCTCCAGCGGCAGTAGAAGGGCTGTTTAACAGTGAGCTGAAGTGCTCTTTCCAACGTTTTAAGATGTCCTGACTTTCAGTAAGAATGGTGGAGTTGTCAGCAGCTTTCAGTGCTCCTGATGAGGAGCGGATAGGTCCATACAGCTCTTTAATACCAGCGTAAAAGCCACGCAGGTTCCTTGCATCAGAAAGATTTTGGAGTTCTGTGGCTTTCTGTTGCCACCATTTGTTCTTGATTACTCGTATTTCACTTTGACATTTCTGCTTGAGTTCTTGAAAGTGTGCTTTCTTTTCTGCGCAGGATGGATCTTGAGCAAGGGATAGGTAAGCATCCCGCTTTGCATTGATGATGGCTTGGATTTCTCCGTGGTTGTCATCAAACCAGTCACTTCATTTCCGTGCACTACAACAAGTAGATCAAGTAGATCAAGCCTTACCTATAAACCCATGTCCGGAGACGTCATACAACGACGCTACAGAGTGTCAAAGTTACAGGGGTCGGCGCCTGTAAGTGTATGTATATACGGATTGATTCCGTGGTGGATGATGGAGAAGGATAAGTTTATCAATGTGAGTTAAGCGTCCGTGGTTCGGAAACGAACGAGTCGAAAGTTACCAGCGAAAATCATTCTGTTACCTCTGATAGTGTAATGTATGTACCGGTACTGTTGTTGCTAAGAATGCAGGGTACGCAACTTTCAGAGGACCAAAAGAAAAAAAATAATCTAGTAAACATGGGTTCTAAAAAGGATACTTTACGAGCTATGAGCACTTGTTCAATAGAGGAAATGTATTTCACACTAGCGAAGAAGAACAAGTGCTGATAGCTCCTGAGGTATGCATTTTAGATCCCATTGTTACTATTCAATTTTATTTCTTTCGGTCCATATAACCGCGTCTGAAAGTTGCATACCCTACACTCTTAGCTACAGCAGTACCGGCATATGTGTTCCACTGTCAGAGGTATCAGAGTGATTTCCTGTTGTAACTTTCGACTCGTTCGTTTCCTGTACAGATGCCCGTATCTCAAACTGATACATTTATCCTTCTCTATCTTCATAGAAAGTTTGTAAAATCAACGAGGAATCACCCTTTATATACACTCCTGGAAATGGAAAAAAAGAACACATTGACACCGGTGTGTCAGACCCACCATACTTGCTCCGGACACTGCGAGAGGGCTGTACAAGCAATGATCACACGCACGGCACAGCGGACACACCAGGAACCGCGGTGTTGGCCGTCGAATGGCGCTAGCTGCGCAGCATTTGTGCAGCGCCGCCGTCAGTGTCAGCCAGTTTGCCGTGGCATACGGAGCTCCATCGCAGTCTTTAACACTGGTAGCATGCCGCGACAGCGTGGACGTGAACCGTATGTGCAGTTGACGGACTTTGAGCGAGGGCGTATAGTGGGCATGCGGGAGGCCGGGTGGACGTACCGCCGAATTGCTCAACACGTGGGGCGTGAGGTCTCCACAGTACATCGATGTTGTCGCCAGTGGTCGGCGGAAGGTGCACGTGCCCGTCGACCTGGGACCGGACCGCAGCGACGCACGGATGCACGCCAAGACCGTAGGATCCTACGCAGTGCCGTAGGGGACCGCACCGCCACCTCCCAGCAAATTAGGGACACTGTTGCTCCTGTGGTATCGGCGAGGACCATTCGCAACCGTCTCCATGAAGCTGGGCTACGGTCCCGCACACCGTTAGGCCGTCTTCCGCTCACGCCCCAACATCGTGCAGCCCGCCTCCAGTGGTGTCGCGACAGGCGTGAATGGAGGGACGAATGGAGACGTGTCGTCTTCAGCGATGAGAGTCGCTTCTGCCTTGGCGCCAATGATGGTCGTATGCGTGTTTGGCGCCGTGCAGGTGAGCGCCACAATCAGGACTGCATACGACCGAGGCACACAGGGCCAACACCCGGCATCATGGTGTGGGGAGCGATCTCCTACACTGGCCGTACACCACTGGTGATCGTCGAGGGGACACTGAATAGTGCACGGTACATCCAAACCGTCATCGAACCCATCGTTCTACCATTCCTAGACCGGCAAGGGAACTTGCTGTTCCAACAGGACAATGCACGTCCGCATGTATCCCGTGCCACCCAACGTGCTCTAGAAGGTGTAAGTCAACTACCCTGGCCAGCAAGATCTCCGGATCTGTCCCCCATTGAGCATGTTTGGGACTGGATGAAGCGTCGTCTCACGCGGTCTGCACGTCCAGCACGAACGCTGGTCCAACTGAGGCGCCAGGTGGAAATGGCATGGCAAGCCGTTCCACAGGACTACATCCAGCATCTCTACGATCGTCTCCATGGGAGAATAGCAGCCTGCATTGCTGCGAAAGGTGGATATACACTGTACTAGTGCCGACATTGTGCATGCTCTGTTGCCTGTGTCTATGTGCCTGTGGTTCTGTCAGTGTGATCATGTGATGTATCTGACCCCAGGAATGTGTCAATAAAGTTTCCCCTTCCTGGGACAATGAATTCACGGTGTTCTTATTTCAATTTCCAGGAGTGTACATAAATTTAGAGGTGCCAGTGCCTATAACTTTGACGCTCTGTAGCGTCATTGGATAACGTTTCCAGGCATGGGCTGCTACATAAAACTTGATCTACAAAGTCCCCTCTACAGCCTCTAGAAGTGTATAACATGAATTGTGAGACACCCTGTATACAGGATGCGGCAGACACTCAAAACGAAAATATTTTTTATTTCCTTCGTCGGACTGGCTGTGGCCCTCCATTATCATACCGCGGCCGTACGCCAATAATCAGCAACACTGTGATTTGACTGCAGGCTCCGAATTGTTGACAACCATATCACATTATGACACAGTGTTTGCTATGCATCTTATGGGCACGTAACCTTCTAGGGACATTCCTTTGCACTTCTACAGTGCAAATATATTGAAGAAGGGCAAGACGAATGGCCATGTATTTGTTTGACAGCTGGGAGAGCGTCACAGAGATGTTGAAAGAAAAATCTGCAGAGGCTTGAGACAGGCGCCAACTGTCTCGGAAAGACTGCTTACAACGTTTCGAGAACCAGTATCATGTGAGGTATATAGAATTTTGCTACAATCCCATACTATCGGCTCCCTATGGGAGCACGCAGACACGATCAGACTAATTACAGCGTTCTCAGCTGCATTTAAGTAAATATTCTTCGGATTAATACGCGAATTAAAGGGGAAGGCACCCTAAATTCAGAAAGTAAGTTACACGTTTTTATTGCAGGCCACCTATCTTTAATTGAATGGTGCACTACACTTCAGAGTGATTCAAATACGTGACACTATTCTTCAACATAGTCACGTCTGTAAACATTTTACCCATCCTTGAATATCCCGACTACAGAAATCCTCCCCATGGTCACAGAGACATTCGAGAACTGCTGGGTAACGTCCTCAAAGTAGGAAACTCTCTTTTCTTCCTCGACTGTGTGGACTTTTTCGCCTGTGATCGATGTCGTTGGCCTTCCTTCCGAGGCAGCATAACCCGCGTCTGTGCGGCCGTGATCAGATTGTTGGCAGCATTTCACTAACATTGGGCGCGACATTGCATGCGGTCCACGTAACGGCAGAATTTTACACTGAATCTGTGTTAAATTTAGACGCTTTGTCCACAAGCATCGTACTGTCCCTCGTACTTCAACTTTGGAGTACGTTACTAGCCGCCGCGCCATTTCACTGCCACTCTGTGATGCACGTGTTGTTCATACTGCAGCGGAACTTGTAACCTCCCCCTCACTTATCGACCTTAATGTCAGTGAAAAATTAAACCGCGTGTACCTAATGGAAATTTGGGAAAAGCAATCGTCACCGAAGTTAATCTGTCGGTAAAGAGGGTGGAAAGGGTTACATCTAAATGAAAGGAAAGATGCAAATGAAATTGGTGGAAATTAATTTTGAAAAATGTTTAAGTTTATAAAGAAAGTAAATGTGCAGTCGTTACGTTAACAGTTAACTGGCGTTAATCAGATATCTGGGATTTGGGGAAAACTACGATCGCCAGTCCCATGGACAACTACTATAATAACTGAAAATGAAAGGTTAATCCACATATAATTAGCACTAAAAGCGTGGCAACTGAAGGTTGACACGTGTGGTGTGAAAACTGAATGTTTGTCAGAAGTAATAAATTTCGCTACACTCTGAATTAATTTAGCAAAAGAATTAATAAAACCGGAAAATTGAAAGTTAATTTAGTGACTGAAATTAATAGTGAACTTTGTTTCTGAAGCACTACGGAATTCAATAAAATAAGGTTAGTCTAGGGCTACCTCAACAATCATCTCAAAAGCAACTTGAATCTACATAATTTGGAAATAAGAGATTTAACTTTGAACTTGACTTAAATGATTTTGAACAATTAACAATAGTAACATTTAGTACATACCAATCTGAGCTGCAGTCACAGGTAAGCTAAAATATGGTAACAAAAGTCGCACTCTTAATTTGTGCTTGTGTAATCTAAATATTGTAGCCAGCTATGAATACTTTAACTGAACTTTGAAATTAAAGCAGTGAAAAGGTATGATATTACTGTAATGCTGGCGTTTGAATATCAACGACACACGGGTTCATTTCGGAAAAGGAAGGGACCCTGCTTGGTAATACAATTGGGACAATGAGCAACAAAGGTTCATGCTAAGTTGCTGTATTTTAGTGATGCAAATGGAACAGTTTGAAAAGCTGAGGTCTGCCATATAGTTCTAAAACTTAACGTGCTTTCAGTCTTCCTTGTTGGTTGATTGAAGGTTTGAAGTCGTCGATCGAGGAGGTGGTGACAATCACTTATTGTCTGCCGTCGCTGTTGCAGAAGCTGGATGTTGGCGCGCCTTCTTCTCGACACGGTCACCAAGAGAAACGGGCTCTTGATGTGTGCCAGCTAATGTTTCCCGTCCGCGACACCGTGCCAGAAACTATCATAGCAAGTCGAGTGCAACTATATGGTGCCAAACCCCGAAAGCGCGGCAACTCGCGGGAGCGTCACTCAACACACCTGCTCCACCTCCCTACTCCAGCCAGACTGTTCTGCCCGCGCTCCACGCGGCAGGGTTAACACTACCAAAGATCCTAAACACTTTGGTTCTCCACACGACCTATCGATGTAATCGTTAGATAGCATAGTTTTCCCTAGGCAAGACCCAGCGTAAAAATACAAATAATATTTACAAAACAAACTAATTATACATCGACATAAATGCATATATATATATATATATATATATATATATATATATATATATATATATATATATATATATATATATATATATATATATATATATATATATATATACAAATTGTAAAAGCCCGCATCTCGTGGTCGTGCGGTAGCGTTCTCGCTTCCCACGCCCGGGTTCCCGGGTTCGATTCCCGGCGGGGTCAGGGATTTTCTCTGCCTCGTGATGGCTGGGTGTTGTGTGCTGTCCTTAGGTTAGTTAGGTTTAAGTAGTTCTAAGTTCTAGGGGACTTATGACCACAGCAGTTGAGTCCCATAGTGCTCAGAGCCATTTTTGAACCAAATTGTAAAACAATGACAATATATAAAGACACAGAAATGTCATATCTTCAGGTAACAAAATAAGGAAAAAGTTTATAGTACAGTAGATGGAAATAGGAGGACATGCATTTCCGGCGTTACAAACTGTGTCTGCAGGGAACCCAGAAATGTAGTTCTTTTCGGCCATAATGGCTACGTCTGTGAACCGTGGCTGTGTGGGATAATTATTTATTTGTAATTTCTGCTAGCAGTCACTTTTTTATTTTTTGTTTTATGTTTAATCTAACATAGTACAACACGTTTCGAACATGTTCTGTTCATCTTCAGGAGTTGTAGTCTATTCTGACAATGCGGCACCTCGTTGCGCATTGGTCTTAGCATAGGACGACATGTTACTTTCTGAAATACCTATGTATGTTCTACAATAGGAAGTGCACTCTTTCGTGCATTTCACAGTGTTTTGCAGAATGAAAGTACACAGATCAACAAAACTTTTGCATCGCCCATCTATTTCGAATTTCATTGCACAGAAAACAAAAACTGACTGTTGACATTCATATATATCTATCTACAGTGTGTCCAAATCACTAACTCGAAAAAAAGAGAAAAGAAACTTTTGTGTAACGATGAAATCGTCTGTTTCCTGTGATGTGGGGTGTTTCACAGCAATCTGGAGCAAAGTCAGTACGTCCTGGAACGTCCCCTTACGGGGATGCAGGCTTGAATCCGTCATGGGATACCATCGACGAGATCATCAACCCAGCGCTTATTCAAACTGTCCAACTGTTGAATGACGCTTCTGCGTGAGTTGCGCTGAGTGCATAGTGGTTATCAACGTCCAAAAACAACTCGTTTCAGTGGTACCTAATGGTTTTCTGCTGGTGAGTTGCTCTTCTAAACAGCATGTCATACAAGCAAATCAGTTGCGTCTTTACCTGTGGCTCCTCATACTTTAGATACACAGCCTGTGCAAGGCTCTGTTTAAAACGAATAGCTCGATGTAGGCATAGGGTGGAGCCGTGCACGTCTGCTTTCATGTCCTGCAGCTAATTTGCTGCAAATAATAACCTGTACCTATGATCCTGCAGTCAAATACTCTATGAAGTGGCTATATATGCAAGTTAATAAAATACACAGAAATACAAAAGAAAGTTAAATGAATATTTTAATGCCAAGAGTTCTATTCTCACGTCTGTAACTGAGGTAGACTACAGGGAATTATGTTGAATAATATTTATTCAAGAAAGGACATCACAAATAAAAGGGAAGTGGGCCTGTGATATTCTATTAAAATACAGACACAAAATACCCTTATCAAACGCAGTAAAGCTACTGTCACGTCTTCGTATGAAGCATTTATATAACGATTGGAATTCACGATATCCAGTGTTTGATGGCGCTATACGATAAGTTCGTTTATCTAGATAAAAGCGTATGGTGCCTGAAGATGACAAAATGAACTGCCGAAACTGGTTGCTTTCACAATAAAATAAAATATCTTAAAGTATACGGCTGTTGGTGAAGTTTATTGACATTGAAAAGCAGTGAAGTTATGTTGATAGCGGGATGAGAATGGTAGCAAAATCCCCAAACGAAACTCTAATCAAAGATACGTGAAAACTCAGTCCATTTCGTGATTACAGTACACTAAATATCCACCAGCTCAAAACAGTTCAGACTTAAACACGATGATTTACAAATTAGTAATTCATATTCTCTCCATTCTCAGTTCTGCAATACAACCAGAGAAATTTGGAGTCCAACACTGGATCACATTCACACGTCTCGAAATATAAAGGCCTTTCAGTAGTTAAAGTATGGTTGTGGGCTGTTCACCACCCACAATCAAACACATCCATAATGGAACACACTCATTAACACAGACAGGTCTGCCTCCTTCCAGAATTCGCGTAGGTGCCCAGAATCTTCTTGACTCGAATAAGTCCCAGTCTCCACTTGATTCCTGTAACATTCTGCTACTATCTGCTTTTCCAATGACTGAAGGCCGTCTCCACTTAGCCAGTCACTGAGTCTCCTGGAAACAGCATTCCACATGGGAAGATTTCTTATCTGTTGACTTCCGGCCACCTGTGTGGTGACAGAAGATGCATTCCAAAGGGGATGAAAAGTTCAGGTGATTCTTGTTAGATGATTCTTTATTGCTTCCTTTCAACTTCTGCCTGCATCCCTGACGATGGGAGGCAGCACTCACTGCGCTGCTCCACAGGAAGACTTTGCACTGGCTGTAAAAATTCTGCCCTTCAGACACTGAGCAAAAAGCTCCCAGATCGCCCCTATCTGCCCAAAGGCTGTCGCATCTTCAGCCTCTCTCGTTATCCTAGCTAGGACAAAAATTACTTTTGTGAAACATTCTGTAGTACAGTTGTTAGTGTGAAGCTGTCCAGTATTAACCAGTGCAATTAATAACCTGATAACTCCACCTAACATTCGATCGCAAATCATATAAACATGTTAATCTATCAATCAAATGATATTAACTGATAATGAAACGAGGCACAATACCACCACCTTACATAACACAACCCTCAGTGATTAGTTTCCTGTTATCATCAGGGAACAGCTGAGGTGTACCTCATCACGAAAACAATTTACTCTAAGGAACATATATTTTCATCAGTCCAAACCTAGCCTCTGTTGTGCCAGCCTGCACACACACACACACACACACACACACACACACACACACACACACACAGCTTTGTTGGGAGTCTCCATGCATTACTGTATTTACACTGTGATGATTATTTACTCCCTCACCGGCACCATTTGATGGAGATCTCTGGTTTCTGTGACTCAGTGGTTACATTTCGAGTTGCAAAATGACCAAGGCTCAAAAGCAGATCAGCCTCGATGAGGACAATTCCTTAGACTGACTGCTAGACAAAGGCAGTCTCCAGTTTATCTTTCAGCGTGCCGATGCATCCAAATTGTATCTGTCCTCAAACATACTATAAACCAAAATGAAAAAAAAAAATGAAAAACCTAGTGTCTCTGCTGAGCCACCCTCATAAGTCTTTTGATTATCAATGTGCAGCTGACATATAAAACAATTATCAGAAAAATCTGTTCTTAGCTGCAAAAACTGGCACTATCGCCTCCTGAATCTGGTAATACACCTAGAATGACTGTGGTCCACATTTCTTTTATTTTACTTTACCTTGAATTTAAAAAAGAAAAACAAGAATAAAGCAGGACCACTACTGTGAATAAATGTTAATGTAGAACCTAACAGTGATCTGCGTTTCTCTTTACATTAACTGAATGCCTAAAATTGCAAGTCAACCAGGATCACGAATATAATATAAGAAAGATATGTGTATAGTAAATTAACAGTAAACGTAAATTACCTTAACATCGAAATACTACAGGACGTACAAAGAAATTGTGTCCAGTGGCTTTGACGAACACAGACATCACATGATGATAAAAACAATAAATACTACATGAATATGAAAGCATGAACATAAAACACATTAAAATGCAAAACGTTGCTAAAAGTTATGCGGTAGTTAGAAAATTACAAGAAGACAAATACGTGAACATAAAACGTTCAAATGGTTCAAATGGCTCTGAGCACTATGGGACTTAACATCTGGGTCATCAGTCCCCTAGAACTTAGAGCTACTTAAACCTAACTAACCTAAGGACGACACACACATCCATGCCCGAGGCAGGATTCGAACCTGCGAACATAAAACGTATTGAGAATGCAAAACATTATTAAAAGTTGTACAGAAATTAATTTTTTGTTCATGTAAACCATAATTGAGATTTTCACTCTGCAGTGGAGTGTGCGCTGTTATGAAACTTCCCTGGCAGATTAAAACTGTGTGCCGGACCGAGACTCGAACTGGGGACCTTTGCATTTCGCGGGCAAGTGCTCTACCATCTGAGCTACCCAAGCACGACTCACTTTCCCGCGAAAGGCAAAGGTCCGGAGTTCGAGTCTCGGTCCGGCACACAGTTTTAATCTGTCGGGAAAGTTTAAACCATGATTGTTTTAAAAGATCTGACATTACTTTTTTACAGAGGAAAACCATATTTCACAGGGAGAGCGCCGTATTTGAACTGTGGAAACACTGTATTTTGAAAGTGGGAGACACTGTATTTTGAACGGGGCACGTACTGTATTTCAAACAGGGGAGGCATTGTACAGCTGACTCTGCAGTAGAAGTCCGTGCATTGGCTCGACTCTATGAGGAGCTTCTACACTACCGGAGAGGACAAGCTGCTTAGCGGTAGTGCAGGGGTGTCGGTTGATCAACCGCAGGTGGAGCTGGTCTACTGCACAGATGCTGGACACTACTGGCTGCTGCAGGAGAAGCTGTTGCTTAACTACTTGTGCAGCTGGTGCACTGAGTGGCACATGTACACTGGACACACGATTCTACTGATTGTGGTTGTGACTGGTGCGGGTGTGGCAGTTGCTCAACCTCGTGCGGAGATGGTGCACTGTGCGGTGCAAGTACACTGGACACTCGAGGCTGCTGTTAGCACTTGTGGCCGATACAGACGACTAGTGGGTTGCTGCCCAGGGCAGAAGGGAGGAGAAGGAAGACTCTCGCATCTGTTGTACCACGCTTCGTGTGGCACCCAGAACAGCACGTGTCTCCCTCTACAGTCCCCAGGGTCGGTTGTCTACGTAGGCGAGGCGTCTCCCTCGGCCGATTTGACGACTTCCCTTAGGCACCTGCCTCTTCACCTCTGTCCCGTGGCATGTGCCACACCGCCACTGCTTTCAGCCGGTCCCATGGTGCTCCTCAGCCGCCTCCCCCTTCTCCACTTTAGTTTGAGTTCCTCTGAGCGACAGTATGCCATCAGCCCACGTCATTGCCTCTTCCAGAGTCCTCTGTGTGGTGAACCCTTCTCTGCTCTGCTGTGACCTATCAACGCTAAGCGTCTGCACGACAGATATTTGCACAATTGTACATCGATTCTTAATCTACAGTTTATGACTAATCTTACATGTTCTTTACATTTACGTGAATGACATTTGCAACTGAAAAAATAAATTCTAATTTTGAATTTAAAGTAATATTCGCTACAATGAAGAGAAACGACGTAAATTTTGACGTTAATATTGTTTGTGGTTTATCAATTTGAATCTAAAAATTCTTGAAAATAATACATTACACATGCACCTCTTCTTGTTTTGTCCGTCCACGGATAACTGCTGTCTCGTTTTTGTGCAGGTTCCTTATCATTTTTCTATCTTTATAGTCTATTCCAAAAAAAGTAGGAATAGACTATAAAGATAGAAAAATGATATGGAACCTGTACAAAAACGAGACAGCAGTTATCCGTGGACGGACAAAACAAGAAGAGGTGCAGATACGGAAAGGTGTTCGACAAGGTTGCGCACTATCCCCCGTTATGTTTAACGTATACATTGAAGAGGCGCTGAAAAAAGTAAGGGAAGACTCACAGATAGGTGTAGTAATTCATGGCCAACGAATAGACATGATAAGATATGCCGATGATATAGCTGTCCTAGCTGAAAGTGAAGAAGATCTTGTAGTCCTACTGAATAGAATGGATAAAGCTATGGGGAAGAATAAAATATGAGAATTAATAAAGCAAAAACAAAAGTAATGGCATGTGACAAAAAGGATCAAGTGTAAGTGCAAGTTCATGTAGGCAATGAACTACTTGAACAAGTTGATAAATTTACTTATCTGGGCAGTAATATTATCAGGGATGGAAGGAGCGAGGCAGAAGTGAGAAGTAGAATTGCTCAGGCAAAGGCTGCTTTTAACAAGAAGAAAAACATCTTAACATCTTAGAGTATCAGCCTTGAAATCAGGAAAAGATTTTTGAAATCGTATGTGTGGAGTGTGGCATGCTATGTGTATGAAACATGGACTCTCGGGACAGACGAAGACCAGAAGCTAAATTCTTTTGAAATGTGGTGCTATAGACACATGCTCAAAATAAAATGTATCGACAATGTCACAAACGAAGTGGTTCTGGAAAGAGCAGGTGAGAAGAGAAGCTTCTGGAGTTTCATTGTTAAAAGAAGAGTGCAACTTACAGGCCATATATTAAGACATAAAGGACTCCTGAACACAATCATAGAGGGATATGTCGAGGGAGAAAGACCAAGAGGAAGACCACGGCTGAGGTACATGGATCAAATGGTGAAAGATGTGGGATGTAACACCTACAAAGAACTGAAGAGAAAAGCTGAAAGACGCACAGAATGGAGACAAGCTGCCATTGTAGCTGTTGCAAACCAATCCTTGGATTGACCACTACAGAAGAAGAAGAGAAGAATACATGTTTCTGTTTTATCAATTTGAATTAAAATCATTTGCAGTACTAAAAAAGAAATACTTTAATATTCTAAAAATGTTTCAGTCACAATCATTATAAATCTTAGACTAAATATTTTTTTGTGTCATAACTTTCAAACAGATTAGTGTTAGTGTTTATATTACTCAGTTAATAAGCATGCTAATGTACAGTTAGTATATGTTTTACTAGTTTAGTGCTATATGAATTCTACTATCCACGCCACTACATTTAGTTGAGATTACTAAAATGCGTTATCCAACTCCATTTTACTGACGTCCGCCGGCCACTTCAAGGATGTTGCTGCGCTCGATGTCCCCAATCAGCTGTCGCTATCAACTGTTTTCCATTATCTATTCTACTTTCGCATATTTGATGGTATTTGCCTGTTGAAAAAAAAAAAGTTGATTAATGGTAGAACACCCTTTTTTATCATAATACAACTGGCACAAAGCCCGGCATGAATTTCTGCGCACAGTACACCTTTTCAGTTTGCAACTTCGATAAATATTCTCCAACCCCATTAGTCGATTGTCCTCCGTTCCTTGAAGAACCTCTATTCATGAACCAATCGTCGTGCCCCCCTACAAACAACTCAAAATATCGCTGTCGCACCTGCGTTGAGCCCTCCTCCTTCTACATAAATTGGTCTTCTGTGTCGGTCTGATAATTGGAAGGAACCAGCAAAATAAACAAGTTGCAGTGACTTGGCCAAGAAGCACCAAACGCGTAATTTGATAGCCATTAATTTGGACAAACGTTTTCCTCTGTTGCAAACACAAAATTTTCAGGCACACAATGTGTCCTGACACCTCTCTTTGAAGACTTCATCACATTGAAAGTTTATTACAGATACTAAATGTCTTTTTCCAAAGTTGTTTCACAGAGGAAGATTGCACTGTAGTTCCTTCTCTAGATTGTCGCACAGATGACAAAATGGTAGATATCGAAATAGACGACAAAGGGATAGAGAAACAATTAAAATCGCTCAAAAGAGGAAAGGTCTCTGGACCTGATGGGATACCAGTTCAATTTTACACAGAGTACGCGAAGGAACTTGCCCCCCTTCTTGCAGCGGTGTACCGTAGGTCTCTAGAAGAGCGTAGCGTTCCAAAGGATTGGAAAAGGGCACAGGTCATCCCCGTTTTCAAGAAGGGCCGCCGAGCAGATGTGCAGAACTATAGACCTATATCTCTAGCGTCGATCAGTTGTAGAATTTTGGAACACGTATTGTGTTCGAGTATAATGACTTTTCTGGAGACAAGAAATCTACTCTGTAGGAATCAGCATGGGTTTCGAAAAAGACGGTCATGTGAAACCCAGCTCGCGCTATTCGTCCACGAGACTCAGAGGGCCATAGACACGGGTTCACAGGTAGATGCCGTGTTTCTTGACTTCCGCAAGGCGTTCGATACAGTTCCCCACAGTCGTTTAATGAACAAAGTAAGAGCATATGGACTATCAGACCAATTGTGTGATTGGATTGAGGAGTTCCTAGATAACAGGACGCAGCATGTCATTCTCAATGGAGAGAAGTCTTCCGAAGTAAGAGTGATTTCAAGTGTGCCGCAGGGGAGTGTCATAGGACCGTTGCTATTCACAATATACATAAATGACCTTGTGGATGACATCGGAAGTTCACTGAGGCTCTTTGCGGATGATGCTGTGGTGTATCGAGAGGTTGTAACAATGGAAAATTGTACTGAAATGCAGGAGGATCTGGAGCGAATTGACGCATGGTGCAGGGAATGGCAATTGAATCTCAGTGTAGACAAGTGTAATGTGCTGCGAATACACAGAAAGATAGATCCTTTATCATTTAGCTACAAAATAGCAGGTCAGCAACTGGAAGCAGTTAATTCCATAAATTATCTGGGAGTACGCATTAGGAGTGATTTAAAATGGAATGATCATATAATGTTGATCGTCGGTAAAGCAGATGCCAGACTGAGATTCATTGGAAGAATCCTAAGGAAATGCAATCCGAAAACAAAGGAAGTAGGTTACAGTACGCTTGTTCGCCCACTGCTTGAATACTGCTCACCAGTGTGGGATCCGTACCAGATAGGGTTGACAGAAGATATAGAGAAGATCCAACGGAGAGCAGCGCGCTTCGTTACAGGATCATTTAGTAATCGCGAAAGCGTTACGGAGATGATAGGTAAACTCCAGTGGAAGACTCTGCAGGAGAGACGCTCAGTAGCTCGGTACGGGCTTTTGTCAAAGTTTCGAGAACATACCTTCACCGAAGAGTCAAGCAGTATATTGCTCCCTCCTACGTATATCTCGCGAAGAGACCATGAGGATAAAATCAGAGAGATTAGAGCCCACACAGAGGCATACCGACAATCCTTCTTTCCACGAACAATACGAGACTGGAATAGAAGGGAGAACCGATAGAGGTACTCAAGGTACCCTCCGCCACACACCGTCAGGTGGCTTGCGGAGTATGGATGTAGATGTAGATGTAGATCTTTCTCTTCAACACGTGGTGCTGTTACACACCATCCTAGCGAATGTCTAATTGTTCACACTTTCCTCCACTTAATCCACAAAACTTTTTGTTGACAGTGTAAGTTACGATCTTGATCATCATAACATTTGAAACGTTACTACTTGCTACTTGTTGGGTTCTACTTGCTGTTCTTGTACATGACATTTCGGTTTCATTGTCAGACATGTTTTCCTACAAACGAACATTTCGCTCATTCCAACGCTATCTTCAAAAATATTGGTTGAGCAATTACGTTGATAATAACCTTTCCTTTTCTTGTTTCTTTATGATGTTGCTACAAATTACTTTTTTCTTACATTCTACTCTAATATTTACAAAATCTATACTACGTTTACAGTTTTTTACCCCTACGTACAATATTCTATGAAAGCCTTTAAGTGGCTTACATGGTGTGCCCCTAAGGACTTTCTTGAGTTGATACTTTCTAACTCCAATGAGTTAGTATGGGCTATGTTTCGCACCTGCACTGGAACATAGTCAGCAGAAAAGATTTTGTGGCATCTCTCTTCTGTCTGTTCGACAAATGGTGCGATTTTACCAGGACTTCTTAGCCTATGTTAAATTGTCCCTCCCCCTACCCCCCTGATCTCATTATGTTTGTTGTGGAGCGCCTCTTTTACGATTTCAGCACGTCGTACTCCTAATCTCAGAGGCAAGTCTACAAACTCTCGTATTAGTTCAGGTGGATGTTTACTCTTTGATACTGTCAATGGTGGGAAAAGTATGGTTCTGTGGGGCAGCTCATTTACGGCGGCCTGAAAATGTCGCAAGTACACGTCCCAAGTCACGTGCTTCTTGGTCCAGTACATCCTGCAAAGGTTTTCTAAGTTCTTCGTAATGCGTTCGCAAGGGTTGGAGCTTGGGTGGCATCTACTAATGTGTACAGGCTTTATGTTATGTTTCCTCAAAGTGCCCTGCCACTGTTATGATCGATGTTGTGGACCATTGTCTGACAGGATACAATATATACGTTCCACTTGCCTAAGGAAGTCCTTGAATAACGCCTCGCTTATGGCAGAACCAGTTGCCTTTGTGAATGGCGTGAGCGTCAGCTTTTTTTTAACTGTAATGTGATTAACATCATAATTTAAGTAAACCCACATGACATGCAGGGTAGGAGGCCCATGAGATCGGATGCTGCTGTTTTCCTTAATCTGTGGGGCACAATGAGATGCACTGGTGCCTGCTTGTGGGCTGTTATTGTTTTAGCTTTCTGACATTTGTCTGTTGCCAGCTCCTTCCGTATTAGCCTCTCCATATTATTAAAATGACACAGATGTTTTAGCTTAAGGAGACACTTCTTGGCTCCAAAATGTGCATTACTGAAATGTATGTACCAATTTTGACAATGTTGACTGGAATACTCTCTTTCAAATTCTAAAGGTGGCAGGGGTAAAATACAGGGAGCGAAAGGCTATTTATAATTTGTACAGAAACCAGATGGCAGTTATAAGAGTCGAGGGGCATGAAAGGGAAGCAGTGGTTGGGAAGGGAGTGAGACAGGGTTGTAGCCTATCCCCGATGTTATTCAATCTGTATATTGTGCAAGCAGTAAAGAAAACAAAAGAAAAATTCGGAGTAGGTATTAAAATCCATGGAGAAGAAATAAAAACTTTGAGGTTCGCCGATGACATTATAATTCTATCAGAGACAGCAAAGGACTTGGAAGAGCAGTTGAACGGAATGGACAGTGCCTTGAAAGGAGGATATAAGATGAACATCAACAAAAGCAAAACGAGGATGATGGAATGTAGTCGTATTAAGTCAGGTGATGCTGAGGGAATTAGATTAGGAAATGAGACACTTAAAGTAGTAAAGGAGTTTTGCTATTTGGGGAGCAAAATAACTGATGATGGTCGAAGTAGAGAAGATATAAAATGTAGACCGGCAATGGCAAGGAAAGCGTTTCTGAAGAAGAGAAATTTGTTAACATCGAGTATAGATTTAAGTGTCAGGAAGTCGTTTCTGAAAGTATTTGTATGGAGTGTAGCCATGTATCGAAGTGAAACATGGACGACAAATACTTTGGACAAGAAGAGAATAGAAGCTTTCGAAATGTGGTGCTACAGAAGAATGCTGAAGATTAGATGGGTAGATCACATAACTAATGATGAAGTATTGAATAGAATTGGGGAGGAGTATGTGGCACAACTTGACAAAAAGAAGGGACCGGTTAGTAGGACATGTTCTGAGGCATCAAGGGATCACAAATTTAGCAATGGAGGGTAGCGTGGAGGGTAAAAATCGTAGAGGGAGACCAAGAGATGAATACACTAAGCAGATTCAGAAGGATGTGGGTTGCAGTAAGTACTGGGAGATGAAGAAGCTTGCACAGGATAGGGTAGCATGGAGAGCTGCATCAAACCAGTCTCAGGACTGAAGACCACAACAACAACAACAACAATGTACCAGATAACTTTGTTGATTAGTTCCTGTGGCACATGCACTTCTCAGAGGGTGATGTCGACCCTGTGCCTGAAGAATTGTATGCCTCTATGTAACAAATAATGCTGCCTGATTTGGGTCTAAGTCTCATCTTTATACTTTGTCTTTATACTGAGGAGATGCTGTTCTTTATCCTGTTCAGGGTGTATGTTCTTCATCGATCTGGTGATGAATTTTTCGAATGCCGCGTTTTTGATGTAATAAATCGAGAGAGGCTCATCTTGAACAACTTTCCCCCTTTGATTCGCGGCTCCTTTAGGTGACCAAAACAGAGCATCTGCAATAACATTTGTCGGACCTGGGATGTAAATTGCCATAAAATCATACTCCTGGAGTATGGAAATCCAATGCTCCAGTCTCCCAGTCGTGAGTTTTGCAGTCATTAGGAATTCTAATGCCTTGTGAAAGTATAAACACTGGATTTTTTTTTTCATAGAGAAAATATCAGAGTTTCTCAAATCCCCAGACGATTGCTACAGCCTTCAGTTTAGTAATCGGATAGTTGCACTAGCATTTTATGAGCACACAGCTTCTGAAAGGAACTGTTTGTCATCTTCCTATTTTGTTCATACTCCTGGAAGATTACCACGCCAAGTCCTGTTTTAGAACTATCTCTGGCCATGCAAAAGTCCTTCCTCAAGTCTAGATATGATAGGATTGTATCACAAGCAGAGCAGCCTTCAAACTACGTAACCCTGTCTGCAGTCTTGTCTCACATGAATGGCGTCTTTTCCCTGTCATGGCGCACAGTCTAGGAGTGGATAATCCTTTAAGATACACAAATCTTTTATAAAAATTTACCTCCCCTAGAAACCCTCGAAGCTGTTTTCTTGTTTAAGTTATGTCAAATCTGGCTATTGACTCCAGTTTCTCTGTCATCCTGTCACTGTGCTGTCCCCATTGACTTTCTCCTATCAATATGTCATTAATGTAGTGCATAATTCTGCACCTAAGGTTCTCATCGATAATGTTTCTTAAACTGGGATTGAATGCCACAGAGGACACCCTGACGTTGAAAGGAACCCACTCAGGCACCAGCTCAATTTGCCAGAAACTCTACCGGACATCTATGAATATAAACAGAGAAACTCCATGGAATTTCTGTAATAGATCTTCAAATTTCTCAGGATGCTCTGTCTCTTCTACAATGATGGTGTTGATCTGCCAAGTGTTAAGTACTAGGTGGATACTCCTGTCTGACTTGTCTACAGTTCACAATGGACTGTTGTAAGTGGTGGATACTAATTCAGTCACCCCACCATCCATTATCCTTTGCAGTTCAAGATAGACTTTCTTTCTATAAGAAAGAGGGATGGTGTAGGATGGAACATGTAATGGCTTGTGTGGTTTGATTTGGAAATCCTTTTACTGATCAAGGTTTCGGCAGGAGCACTTCAGCATTGCGCCTCAGTACCCTTCCAGTTCTGCTTTATCTACATCATCAATTTCTGTTCATGCCGCTAATTTCACGTCAATACCCTTGTGGATTTTGGCCATTGCCGCTGTGTCCCTCACATTACTGTTGTTCTCTCCGTTCCACCATGGGTGCTGCTCTATGGAACCATCACCCACATTTTCCACCTGTAGCCTTAGGCAACTAGAAGATATCTGCCCCTTCATAGCTTCCTCATCAAACCTGATATCAGTTTCCCTGTTTTCACCCAGCTTTATTAAGCCACATCCCACGTCCATTATGGCCTCTTTTTGCTTAGGAAATCCGTCCAAGAATGATCCCAATTGCTAAGAACAGATTTACAGCAAGTTTGTGTCCTTGACACATAAATTACAGCCTGATTTGTTTGTTTATTTCGGTACTTTTGAGCAAGATTCCATCCCGTATCTTTGTTTTTTGTATCTTGAACATTGGTGCATTTACACACTTCATTCTTATTTTGTATAACTGTTCAGAAACGGCTGAATGACCGATAGCTGGCTTTCACTATCTAAGGTAGAATCTATCTTTACTTTGCCTATTACAATTTCTACTATAGGATACAAGTTATATTTCTGTCTTGTGTCCAATTCTTCTATCAACAGGTCCCCTAAATCGTCATAAACAAGCAATTTCAAGCGACTGCTTCAGATTTTACGTGAGAGTTTATGTACAGTCTTTCCCGTTGTGGAACCTAGTCAGTTTTGTGGGTTTTCTTCTTCCCTTCTTCGTCCCGGGTTCAGTAGACGAACTCCTACAATTGGATCTCGTTGCCTTTTATGTTCCCATTTCGCTGTAAATGGGTTCCGTTGTGTCGCCATTCCAGTTTCTACTTTGATTATTCTGGTTGCGAAGTTTCTGACCGTTGTATTGTGACCTGCTTCCGTTTCCCTTCCAATTATTTTGTTTTTTGAAGTTTCCTTCGTTGTGGTTATGATTATTATTATTATTGTTGTGTTTCTTTCGGATGTAGCCTCGTGCTGTTGTCGCTTATTTTTGCTTGTTCTTCGTTCTAAACGAACTGGACCTCTCCTAAAATTCCTGGGAATGTTTTTATGTTATCACCGCTCTTTCCAGTCAGCCCTTGCTGGTATTAAAGCGACAGTTTCATAAAATATTGCCGTATAATTTCACTGTCACTGTACGGAGTGTCCTGAAACTGGTTTTTCTTAGTCATTTGGTTAAAGAATTTTACAGCAATTTCGAAACCAGGTGACTCCAAGTCTCGATGCATCATCAGTTCGTGTTTGGTTCTCTCTTGCATCGTTTATGACCAGTAACGACTAAGAAACACGTTTCTGAACTCTTCTTAAGTCCTGCTAGATTATGTTGTCTTTCTCATCGTCTCTGCGACCACATCTTCGATATGAGCTGATACGAAATCAATTTTCTTTTGCTCCAGCTAATATGGCGGTATTGCTTTGGCAAATTGTTCAAAAAAGGTACGGGGATACAGCGTGTTGCCATCCTCTTTATAACGCCGAAACTTACGTATCGAGAAATATTTTTCATGGTCGAATGCCACTTCAGATTCTCTCCTGTTTCACTCTAGTACTATATTTCTCTCACACGAACGTGTGTTATCCTTTCATGCCTTTTCTACTGGTTGTTGTGACGTGTTCACATTAGACACAAGTGTGTCACATTTCAATTTGATACTTCTTGTGATTCCTGACTGTTGGTGTATTCACGCGTTGGTTCCGTTTCTTGTCTACAGATTCCAATTGGATCTCCACTTTGAATATTTGTCTCTGGCCACGGCTATGCCGCTGACGGCCTCACGGTCCGGTTTTCAGGCACCGCCGGTACATTATTTTCAATGTTTTTTGCACCATCGCTCTGTCGCCATGTGACGCTCGTTGTCTCGGTATCCGTAACATCGCACCTGCATGTGTCCGAGTCCTGCCTATGCGTACCTGAACCGATAGACGATTCTGTCTTTTCTAGAAATTGGAGTATCCTCTGCTCTAACCCCTTCACAAGTCTCGGTATTTTGCTTCATGATCTTCAGCCGATATCGGGTCTGAAGACTGCGCTTTTTCCTGTTCACGTTTATTTATCCTGCTGTGGATCTTACTGAGAACAGTTTTGCTCGCCTTTGCTCGTCCTTGTTTTTTGTCGACTTTCTTGCACCTCGTGCTATGATTATCGCTTCCTTTGCTTGCTTTTGTATATCTGAAACATTTTGTTTCTATTCTGATCGGAAAACCAACATCTGGTTTTCGAGCTGCTCTGTTTATCTTCCTGTCTCCTCTTCTACTTCTTAATATACTCGGGCATTTTTCCTCCCGCTTTATCTACTTTTTCTAAATAATCGAATGTGCTTGACATCTGCTTACCTTGCTTTGTCCCTCGTGTGTCTCTCCCTGCACCCAAAGTGACTGGTGAGTGTCTTCCTTCTCGCGAAAACGATCTTTCTCTGTTAAAAGCTTGCCGTCGGTATATGCCCATCGGACTCACATGATAAGGCCTACTGAACACCTTCTCTGCACTTTCGGACCATCGCACTCACTTTGTGGATAGTTCCTCACAGTAACTACTTCTACATTCTTTCGCGTTTTTTCCTCACTATCTGATGGATAGTCAATTATCTGATCACTATCTGTGTTGTCAGGATCATGCCATTCACTGTCTATATCTTCCACTATATTTTCCTATTCTATTCTGTGTACTGTGCTACGCTGATCACTACCTTTACTACGAGTTAACATGAACACTGTAGTCTATTGTTCACACATACATATGTGAAAATAGTTTACAAAAATTGCAAAAATTCCTATACGCTAACTAAATCATTATACTGCGTCTGTCGGTATCAATGCATTATACTATCTTATGACTGAACAAAGTCTTATCCTAACACACATATTCATACAACTATAACACCATGACAAAACAGCGATGAGAAAAGGAATGTGGTAAAAACTAAAAACTAAAAATTAGGGAGCAGCAGAGTACATGTACATTACCTATTCTGCCAGCTGAAGTTAAGAGTTTATTGCGACATCGTGCAAAACTGGTAACAGTTCTACATATTTAATTCTTCAAATACTGAGCACTTGGTGATCTACTAACGCGGCATCTACAAAATTGGCTTGATAGTATTAGGACCTAAACTGATCAACAGATTCTTCTTTTTACAATATCCTGGCAGGTTGGGTCTTGATTTTGTTAAGGTGATGTTCAAAAATGGTTCAAATGGCTCTGAGCACTATGCGACTTAACTTCTGAGGTCATCAGTCGCCTAGAACTTAGAACTAATTAAACCTAACTAACCTAAGGACAGCACATACATCCATGCCCGAGGCAGGATTCGAATCTGCGACCGTAGCGGTCACGCGGTTCCAGACTGAAGCGCCTAGAACCCCACGGCCACACCAGCCGGCAAGGTGGTGATGTGAACTGACTAACCCTGTTATGGTTGATCTACCTCAGACGTTACGGATAAGACTAAGTTTAAAATTGGCACACCACCCACCTTCGATGTAAAAATCGCGCACTCCAGTTTCACGACAGGAACACTTAAATGGTTGATACTGTCTAGACTCTTTGTTAGTAAAAACCCTCGCCCTCACTGGAGCTGACAACAGAGGGCTCTGAGGACAGTTTGGTGGAACTGAAAACATTTATGAATACGGTTCCCTATTTCACAAACCGTGGTCTATATCACTACAAATAATCGAGTGGACAGCATGTCCATCACGTCGATCTGAGGAAGGATACAGTCGTCGTGGAGACGAAGTGTCATGCGCAGATGTGAATTTAACTACAAAGAGGACGTGTGGTTGCCTCCGCAAACTCCTATGTTTGAAATTGCTCAAACACAGAGTCCGTTCAAGAGTCAAGACCATCGTCTTCTACACTTGTCAGGAACAGACACTTGACTCAAGTGCGCGGTCCTTAGTAGCACTTGACTCTTTCTCAGAATTAGGTTTCAGAGCGATCAGTGGACGCTTTGCTAATAATTTCTCAATCAAATAATACGGTCTTCAGTCATGTGTGTCAGACGGTCACCCAGTAGAGAGTCATCGACATCTGCTACCTTGATATCAGCAAACCTGAATTTACTAATGTGGACTCTCCACTCAGCCAATCACTGCCTTCACTACCACTTTCCTCCTACACTTTCTAGACGTGAAACCGATGGCCAATCTTTAAGCAGTTCATACAAAAACGTTATATAACCTTCTCGAATATTTAAAGTAACACCTGTCAGAAGGACTTAGTCAATCACAACGCCTCCTGGAAACAGCGGCGGGAAATTGCATCCTGTGTGGGATGACTTTTTTGGCGTTGACTTCAGATGCCTGTGTGGCGATAGAAGATGCATTCTGAAGGGCTGAATGTAAACTGCAAGCGATTCTCGTTAAATAGCTCTTTACTGTCTTCTTTCAATTTTTGCCCACACCCTTGACTCTCTGGGCTGCTCCTAAAGGCAGCTTTGCGACGGGCTGTAAAAATTCTGCCCTTCAGCCACTGAGAAAAAGACTCCCAGCTCACCCTTGACCTGCCTGAAGGCCATCGTTTCCTCAGCCTTCCTCGTTATTCTAGTCAGCACGATAATTACTTTTGTAAAGCATGCAGTATTAGTGTGAAGTTGTCTAGTATCAACCAGTAGATTACTAAACTGATAATCCTACCTAACATTCGATCTCGAATGATATAAAAATGTTAATCTAATCGACCAACTTAATTACGTTAATTGTTCATGTAAGGAGGCAAAATTCCCCCGCCTTTTAATGAGATACATGCTGCTTCAACAGATATGAATCACACAGGTGCAGCCATCGTCCACCGAGAAGGGATTGCAGTTTCCAATGTCACATACCTTCAAGCAACACGAGGTGTGTGTGGTCCTGATAGGTGAAGGAACCAGAATCAAAATCCCTACGCCTCATTGGGCACAGAAAAATGGAGGGATCACAGTTCTACACAGAAGAAATGCCGCCTTTATTTCTCGACAGATATGATCATCTCATCATGGGCAGAGACTTCAAATGTGTTCTCAAGTGTACAGATCAATACCTACATTTCTCCACATACCCAGAACTTCACTTCCTCGTCTGCCAACCATGTCATGTTGACGCTCAGAGAGTGTACAGACTGACCACCCTGGGCGTATACACATAGTGAACCATTTCACCAGCCGAACAGAAGGAATATATATCGCTGATATTCTAACATCCAATCTTTTTGATGTATAACATCGGCAGTCTACCTTTTGAGATCATGACATCTATTTCTGAGTAGTAGGGAAAAGTTAGGGTCACTCCAAAGTACCGTTATCCAAGACAGCAGCGATGACGTCGTCCAAGATGGCGGCCTGTAGACTTGGCAACAACAGATGACGTCATCCAAGATGGCGGCGGTGGCAGCTGGTGACGTGGGTACCATTATCCAAGATGGCGTGAAAATGCCACGCCTGCTGCCACGCCCACTTGGTGGGAAGTTCAACCTCCATCAGGACAATGCAACACACCATGGCTACCTCCACTAACCTAAGAAAATGGTGGGAAAATAGGTCACATGGCCTACCACCACTAACCTAAGTCATCCGACCGCCATCTCTTCCTAGCAACTGGGGGGGGAAAGGACTCGGCTTGTGCTGGATAGGATGGTCATTTTTGCATGCAGTCTATATTTAAACAATTAGAGGCAGTACCACCATCAAGTGTGTTCACCATGGGTTCCAGGGTCCAACTAACATAGTACACAGTACTGCCACCAAAGGGCGCCATCGCCCCTCCCATGATGTAATCCAAGATGGCGGTCTGGGATGGGAGAAAATGGAGGAAAAAGGACTCAGCCGGTGCTGGACATATGTATTTAGTTAAACAATTTGAGGCAGTACCTCCATCCAGTATGTTCACCATGGGGTATGGAGTCCAACTGACGTAGTGCTCCCTGCCGCCGTTGGATAAGCAGCTGCAGCAGCAAGTCGTATACCCCTAGCTCACTCATTTGTTACATACTTTAATTCTTAATTTCTTTGCGTGTTTTTGGTACTTGCATTGTTTAATTCATAAATTTCGGGCGTATTATAGTATTTGAGAGTTGTAGCATCGCGTTTTAGTACCTGAATGGTGTAAATTCGCGTAGTCGTCTGTCTTCTGTTTTTCTTTTGAACGGCCAGTGTCGGTTGGTCACAGTCAATGTGCTCCCTGCCGCCGTTGGATAAGCAGCTGCAGCAGCAAGTCGTATACTCCTAGCTCACTCATTTGTTACATAGTTTAATTCTTAATTTCTTTGTGTGTTTTTGGTACTTGCATTGTTTAATCCATAAATTTCGGGCGTATTATAGTATTTGGGTGTTGTAGCATCGCGTTTTAGTACCTGAATAGTGTAAATTCGCGTAGTCGTCTGTCTTCTGTTTTTGTTTTGAACGGCCAGTGTCGGTTGGTCACAGTCAATGTGTTCCCTGCCGCCGTTGGATAAGCAGCTGCAGCAGCAAGTCGTATACTCCTAGCTCACTCATTTGTTACATACTTTAATTCTTAATTTCTTTGTGTGTTTTTGGTACTTGCATTGTTTAATCCCTAAATTTCAGGCGTATTATAGTATTTGAGAGTTGTAGCATCGCGTTTTAGTACCTGAATAGTGTAAAATCGCGTAGCCTCCTTCCGCCGCCGAGCAGCGTGTCAGCAGTGCGCAAGTAGCAGCATTACTGCATTTACTAGGCAATCTTGTATTTTAATAACCGTTTAAATTTTGTGTCGATTTGTTTGCGCTCTCTGTAGATTAATTCAGACGTTCCTTGCACAACAGTTTTTAGCATGGATAGGGACTGCAACTGCTGTGTTCGGATGCAGGCTGAGTTGGCATCACTTCGCGCCCAGCTTCAGGCAGTGTTGGCTTCGGTCACACAGCTTGAGGCTGTTGCCAATGAGCATCACTGTGGGGGTCCAGATGGGGGTTTGTCGGGGACGGCCAGCTCGTCCCACGCATCCCCCGATCGGACTACAACTGTGGTTGCCTGGGATACTGCCCGCATTGAGGCTGATTCCTCACTTGTGGTAGAGTGGGAGATCGTCTCAAGGTGTGGCAGGGGGCGAAAGACATTCCGGAGGGCTGAACGGAAGGCCTCTCCAGTTTGTCTGACGAACCGGTTTCAGGCTCTGTCTCAGGCTGATACTGATCTTCGGCCTGACATGGCTGCTTGTCCTATTCCAGAGGTTGCCCCTCAGTCTGCAAGATCTGGGCGGTCACAGAGGGTGGGCTTACTGGTAGTTGGGAGCTCCAACGTCAGTCGCGTAATGGGGCCCCTTAGGGAAATGGCAGCAAGAGAGGGGAAGAAAACCAATGTGCACTCCGTGTGCATACCGGGGGGAGTCATTCCAGATGTGGAAAGGGTCCTTCCGGATGCCATGAAGGGTACAGGGTGCACCCATCTGCAGGTGGTCGCTCATGTCGGCACCAATGATGTGTGTCGCTATGGATCGGAGAAAATCCTCTCTGGCTTCCGGCGGCTATCTGATTTGGTGAAGACTGCCAGTCTCGCTAGCGGGATGAAAGCAGAGCTCACCATCTGCAGCATTGTCGACAGGACTGACTGCAGACCTTTGGTACAGAGCCGAGTGGAGGGTCTGAATCGGAGGCTGAGACAGTTCTGCGACCGTGTTGGCTGCAGATTCCTCGACTTGCGCCATATGGTGGTGGGGTTTCGGGTTCCGCTGGATAGGTCAGGAGTCCGCTACATGCAACAAGCGGCTACGCGGGTAGCAGGGGTTGTGTGGCGTGGGCTGGGCGGTTTTTTAGGTTAGATGGCCTTGGGCAAGTGCAGAAAGGGCAACAGCCTCAACGGGTGCGGGGCAAAGTCAGGACATGCGGGGACCAAGCAGCAATCGGTATTGTAATCGTAAACTGTCGAAGCTGCGTTGGTAAAGCACCGGAACTTCAAGCGCTGATAGAAAGCACCGAAGTTGAAATCGTTATAGGTACAGAAAGCTGGCTGAAGCCAGAGATAAATTCTGCCGAAATTTTTACAAAGGTACAGACGGTGTTTAGAAAGGATAGATTGCATGCAACCGGTGGTGGAGTGTTCGTCGCTGTTAGTAGTAGTTTATCCTGTAGTGAAGTAGAAGTGGATAGTTCCTGTGAATTATTATGGGTGGAGGTTACACTCAACAACCGAGCTAGGTTAATAATTGGCTCCTTTTACCGACCTCCCGACTCAGCAGCATTAGTGGCAGAACAACTGAGAGAAAATTTGGAATACATTTCACATAAATTTTCTCAGCATGTTATAGTCTTAGGTGGAGATTTCAATTTACCAGATATAGACTGGGACACTCAGATGTTTAGGACGGGTGGTAGGGACAGAGCATCGAGTGACGTTATACTGAGTGCACTATCTGAAAATTACCTCGAGCAATTAAACAGAGAACCGACTCGTGGAGATAACATCTTGGACCTACTGATAACAAACAGACCCGAACTTTTCGACTCTGTATGTGCAGAACAGGGAATCAGTGATCATAAGGCCGTTGCAGCATCCCTGAATATGGAAGTTAATAGGAATATAAAAAAAGGGAGGAAGGTTTATCTGTTTAGCGAGAGTAATAGAAGGCAGATTTCAGACGACCTAACAGATCAAAACGAAAATTTCTGTTCCGACACTGACAATGTTGAGTGTTTATGGAAAAAGTTCAAGGCAATCGTAAAATGCGTTTTAGACAGGTATGTGCCGAGTAAAACTGTGAGGGACGGGAAAAACCCAGCGTGGTACAACAACAAAGTTAGGAAACTACTGCGAAAGCAAAGAGAGCTTCACTCCAAGTATAAACGCAGCCAAAACCTCTCAGACAAACAGAAGCTAAACGATGCCAAAGTTAGCGTAAGGAGGGCTATGCGTGAAGCGTTCACTGAACTCGACAGTAAAATTCTATGTACCGACTTGACAGAAAATCCTCGGAAGTTCTGGTCTTACGTTAAATCAGTAAGTGGCTCGAAACAGCATACCCAGACACTCCGGGATGATGATGGCATTGAAACAGAGGATGACACGCGTAAAGCTGAAATACTAAACACCTTTTTCCAAAGCTGTTTCACAGAGGAAGACCGCACTGCAGTTCCTTCTCTAAATCCTCGCACAAACGAAAAAATGGCTGACATCGAAATAAGTGTCCAAGGAATAGAAAAGCAACTGGAATCACTCAACAGAGGAAAGTCCACTGGACCTGACCGGATACCAGTTCGATTCTACACAGAGTACGCGAAAAAACTTGCCCCCCTTCTAACAGCCGTGTACCGCAAGTCTCTAGAGGAACGGAAGGTTCCAAATGATTGGAAAAGAGCACAGGTAGTCCTAGTCTTCAAGAAGGGTCGTCGAGCAGATGCGCAAAACTATAGACCTATATCTCTGACGTCGATCTCTTGTAGAATTTTAGAACATGTTTTTTGCTCGAGTATCATGTCGTTTTTGGAAACCCAGAATCTACTATGTAGGAATCAACATGGATTCCGGAAACAGCGATCGTGTGAGACCCAACTCACTTTATTTGTTCATGAGACCCAGAAAATATTAGATACAGGCTCCCAGGTAGATGCTATTTTTATTGACTTCCGGAAGGCGTTCGATACAGTTCCGCACTGTCGCCTGATAAACAAAGTAAGAGCCTATGGAATATCAGACCAGCTGTGTGGCTGGATTGAAGAGTTTTTAGCAAACAGAACACAGCATGTAGTTATCAATGGAGAGACGTCTACAGACGTTAAAGTAACCTCTGGCGTGCCACAGGGGAGTGTTGTGGGACCATTGCTTTTCACAATATATATAAATGACCTAGTAGATAGTGTCGGAAGTTCCATGCGGCTTTTCGCAGATGATGCTGTAGTATACAGAGAAGTTGCAGCATTAGAAAATTGTAGCGAAATGCAGGAAGATCTGCAGCGGATAGGCACTTGGTGCAGGGAGTGGCAACTGACCCTTAACATAGACTAATGTAATGTATTGCGAATACATAGAAAGAAGGATCCTTTATTGTATGATTATATGATAGCGGCACAAACACTGGTAGCAGTTACTTCTGTAAAATGTCTGGGAGTATGTGTACGGAACGATTTGAAGTGGAATGATCATATAAAATTAATTGTTGGTAAGGCGGGTACCAGGTTGAGATTCATTGGGAGAGTCCTTAGAAAATGTAGTCCATCAACAAAGGAGGTGGCTTACAAAACACTCGTTCGACCTACACTTGAGTATTGCTCACCAGAGTGGGATCCGTACCAGATCGGGTTGACAGAGGAGATAGAGAAGATCCAAAGAAGAGCGATGCATTTCGTCACAGGGTTATTTGGTAACCGTGATAGCGTTAAGGAGATGTTTAACAAACTCAAGTGGCAGACTCTGCAAGAGAGGCGCTCTGCATCGCGGTGTAGCTTCCTCGCCAGGTTTCGAGAGGGTGCGTTTCTGGATGAGGTATCGAATATATTGCTTCCCCCTACTTATACCTCCCGAGGAGATCACGAATGTAAGATTAGAGAGATTAGAGCGCGCACGGCGGCTTTCAGACAGTCGTTCTTCCCGCGAACCATACGCGACTGGAACAGGAAAGGGAGGTAATGACAGTGGCACGTAAAGTGCCCTCCGCCACACACCGTTGGGTGGCTTGCGGAGTATAAATGTAGATGTAGATGTAGATGTAGTACACAGTACTGCCACCAGAGAGTGTTGTCATCCTTCCTATGACATAATTAAAGATGGCGGTTCAAAGTGGGGAAAATGACGGAAAAGGACTCAACCTGTGCTGGACATAAGTCTTTATCTTGCAGGCTGTCTTTATTTAAACAATTTGGGGCACTACGTCCTCTCCAGTGTATCCCCCATGCGGTCCCAGAGTCCAACTGACCTAGTACACAGTACTGCTACCAGAGGGTGCTGTCAACCCTCCCGTGATGTAATCCTAGATGGTTGGCTGGGGGGCAAATGGCGTGAAAATGGCCAGCCGCGGTGGTCTAGCGTTTCTAGACGCTCAGTCCAGAGCTGCGCGACTGCTACGGTCACAGGTTCGAATCCTGCCTCGGGCAGGGATGTGTGTGATGTCCTTAGGTTAGTTAGGTTTAAGTAGTTCTAAGTTCTAGGGGACTGATGACCATAGATGTTAAGTCCCATAGTGCTCAGAGCCATTTGAACCATTTTTTTTGCGGGAAAATGACTCAACCTGTGCTGGGTTGCTGGAGAGAGGAAGGAGTGTACTTTATTTATTTTCGAGTAATATACACTCCTGGAAATTGAAATAAGAACACCGCGAATTCATTGTCCCAGGAAGGGGAAACTTTATTGACACATTCCTGGGGTCAGATACATCACATGATCACACTGACAGAACCACAGGCACATAGACACAGGCAACAGAGCATGCACAATGTCGGCACTAGTACAGTGTATATCCACCTTTCGCAGCAATGCAGGCTGCTATTCTCCCATGGAGACGATCGTAGAGATGCTGGATGTAGTCCTGTGGAACGGCTTGCCATGCCATTTCCACCTGGCGCCTCAGTTGGACCAGCGTTCGTGCTGGACGTGCTGACCGCGTGAGACGACGCTTCATCCAGTCCCAAACATGCTCAATGGGGGACAGATCCGGAGATCTTGCTGGCCAGGGTAGTTGACTTACACCTTCTAGAGCACGTTGGGTGGCACGGGATACATGCGGACGTGCATTGTCCTGTTGGAACAGCAAGTTCCCTTGCCGGTCTAGGAATGGTAGAACGATGGGTTCGATGACGGTTTGGATGTACCGTGCACTATTCAGTGTCCCCTCGACGATCACCAGTGGTGTACGGCCAGTGTAGGAGATCGCTCCCCACACCATGATGCCGGGTGTTGGCCCTGTGTGCATCGGTCGTATGCAGTCCTGATTGTGGCGCTCACCTGCACGGCGCCAAACACGCATACGACCATCATTGGCACCAAGGCAGAAGCGACTCTCATCGCTGAAGACGACACGTCTCCATTCGTCCCTCCATTCACGCCTGTCGCGACACCACTGGAGGCGGGCTGCACGATGTTGGGGCGTGAGCGGAAGACGGCCTAACGGTGTGCGGGACCGTAGCCCAGCTTCATGGAGACGGTTGCGAATGGTCCTCGCCGATACCCCAGGAGCAACAGTGTCCCTAATTTGCTGGGAAGTGGCGGTGCGGTCCCCTACGGCACTGCGTAGGATCCTACGGTCTTGGCGTGCATCCGTGCGTCGCTGCGGTCCGGTCCCAGGTCGACGGGCACGTGCACCTTCCGCCGACCACTGGCGACAACATCGATGTACTGTGGAGACCTCACGCCCCACGTGTTGAGCAATTCGGCGGTACGTCCACCCGGCCTCCCGCATGCCCACTATACGCCCTCGCTCAAAGTCCGTCAACTGCACATACGGTTCACGTCCACGCTGTCGCGGCATGCTACCAGTGTTAAAGACTGCGATGGAGCTCCGTATGCCACGGCAAACTGGCTGACACTGACGGCGGCGGTGCACAAATGCTGCGCAGCTAGCGCCATTCGACGGCCAACACCGCGGTTCCTGGTGTGTCCGCTGTGCCGTGCGTGTGATCATTGCTTGTACAGCCCTCTCGCAGTGTCCGGAGCAAGTATGGTGGGTCTGACACACCGGTGTCAATGTGTTCTTTTTTCCATTTCCAGGAGTGTAATTACGGATGGATTTCACATAGTTTATTTATTACTCTGATACAAAACATACTGGGCGATGCGTGGCTCATGTTCCCGCCATCACATATTTTACATCCTGTTTTTAATGTACTTCCACCTCTCTACGTTGGTGTCACTGAGTTGCTGCTCTGCCTGACTGTGAGTGGCGCTAGCAGCGAGTATCAATATATCCCCTCTTGTAGTATCTTTGCTTGACTGTTATTACTTCCCAGTCGTTGTCTGTCATAAGCCAGTTCGGGTCGCGAGTTCCGGCTGCCAGTCAATTGGAACGCGCCTGGAGTGCAGTCCGGATCTGCCAGTCGGGGAGTTGCGGAGTTGCAATGCGGCACTAGTGCAGTCAGGTTGGAGCTGTGAGGTCTGCGTCGACATGTTTCATCCGACCACTGCCGCTATGCATCACTTAAACCAGGCCACTGTGTTGGTGGATCATCGGTCGGTCGTCGTACCGGACGACGCGTTTTGGCTCGCCGATCGTTCATGTGTCGGCTGTGTGTGTGTGTGTGTGTGTGTGTGCATCGACTACCGATTTGCCTTTGTGCATGCTTAGTTACTGTTATGTATCGTTTAGGTCTTCATGCAAGTGTTTGCCAGATTGTGTGTGTAGTTGGCGTTATTTCCACTGACGACTATTCTAGATGTCGTCGGCATTCGGAGGTGAGTCGGTCGGTCGGTGCGGACCAGGGAGGATATCTCCATGCGGCCGAGTCAGCTGGGTCTGCTGGCAGTCCCTGCACAGTGGTGGAGCGTGTGTAGTGCTGTCCGACCGCTACGACCTTTGTGGCTCACCGATAAAGGACGTCAAAGTTGAGAGGTGTCTGAAGTACCCAAGCCACATCCGTTCATGTTGTGTCGTTCGTTTTGGTGGTTCGCTATTGAGAAGCTTTTCCCGTGAGCGACACCGAGTAGTTGCAGTGGTGAAATCGAGCCGCTGTGCGGTGGAAATAACTATATTGGTTCACTACAATTCGAGTGCACCAGCGGAATTTTCTGCCTTGTGGCCGTTAGTGTTCTGGGTACCTATCCTGGCCACTGACGTAAATTCAGGCTGTGTTCTTTTTTTGGTGGAGTTAACTGTATTACTTTACTTCAAATTCAAGTGTACCAGTGGAATTTTCTGCCTTGTGGCACACCACCCTCGTATTTTACGAGGCGGTATCAATCAGAACAAGAATATTTCATTACGGTTCTTACCGGCCACAATTAATAACAGAATGTGTCGCACATTCAACTTCCGACGTAGTGTAGTGTAGGCTTGCTTAGTACAAACCTTCACAGAATATTATTTTGAAGATAAAGCCGCTTCAGCTCTAACTACATTATTCATAAGTACGACCGGTTTCGCAGCGTTTTAAGCTGCAATAAAATCAGTGGGTCAACCCATTCTCTTTTTTAATGAGAACATGACTTACAGCTGAAGCGGTTTTATCTTCAAATTGGTATATCCACGCTGTGGCTGCCCTGAAAGTCTTCTGCGTTACACAAAAGCTATCAAAAATATTATTGAAGAAAATTTAAATATCACATTGAAGATATCGTGGTTTAGTGTAGAGCTGTCGTTCCCACCTGTTTTTGACCAACGACCATTTTGATTTCTGTGTTTTTAGCGGCGACCACAAGCTTCAAGAAAAGTAAAGTGTGACAATATGAAACTAAATTTTAATGAAAACATTTTAGATATTCCTTAAACTCAAAAGTAACGTGCATTAATAGTACTATCGTAACAGAAAACATAAAACTTTTAGTGGCAAATTAAATTCGGTTTGTATGTGATTTTTGATCTTGCATCTTCTGTGTAAGCTCGGTAAGCCTAGGTTCAATATTATTGTTGAAAAGCTAAACGCATGTCATCACTTACTTTCGATCGTTTCCTGGACTTGTTTTTAATTACTATCGCAGAAAACCCTTCTTCGCATAAATAAGTTGTGGAGAAAGGCATAAGATAGTACGAGGCGGGTTCTCGATTTTGTTTTTTGTAGGTATGAAATTGTTTCTTTCACCAAAACTGTTCAAGAGAATCAGATTTAAATGTTTCCTTAAAGTTACAATTATTTTCGAATTCTATAAGCCGTTCATAGGTTTCTTCTGCAACTTCAGTATTAGTGTTGAAAGGGTTGCCATTCAGTTCGGTGCGACTTTAGCTGCAGTTTTGTCATATTCCGGGAAGTAATGATTGAATTAATCAACCAACATTTGCAGATGTACTCTTGATGTATTCTTGTATGTTTTTCCTAATCGTGTCATAGTTTTTATCATCGAGTGCTGCAACATAGCGAATGTAGAATAATTGTTATCTCCATCCCGCTCCCTGCTGTTTCAAGATGGAATAGCTCAGATAACTAATGATGTTCTATATCGAATGTTGGAGGATATACATTTACTGTACAACTCGATACGGCGGAGCTGTGAATGTTCAGCAGCACTGAAGTGATAGGGGAGCTGCACAATTTGTTTCAGAGAAAAAGGGCGGTGCTAGTTACTAGTGAAACATTCACAAAGTGAATCCAGAACCATATTTTACCCAAAATAGGATTCAAATAGTCGCAAGCGAATTCGAGAATCCAAGGAGGGGCAAGTGAGTGTCGCAGAAAAGGCTTATTGTTTCCAGCGCATCACAAGCCCCGCCTTTTGAAAAATGGTTCAAATGGCTCTGAGCAATATGGGACTTAACATCGACGGTCATCAGTCCCCTAGAACTTAGAACTACTTCAACCTAACTAACCTAAGGACATCACACAACACCCAGTCATCACGAGGCAGAGAAAATTCCTGACCCCGCCGGGAATCGAACCCGGGAACCCGGGCTCGGGAAGCGAGAACGCTACCGCACGACCACGAGCTGCGGACCCGCCTTCTGAATTCGTTAAGAGTGTTCCGCGTGAGAGCATCTCTAAGTGTTTGAGAATAATAGCGTCCCTGACATCTCATCCGAATCGGTTTCACAGTTGTAGGATATAATATTACGCAAATCATGGGGCTGGCGCAAACAATTACTGAGCAGCTTATAATTAAACAAAGTGGACTTTCACCTCTGGTATTTACGTCCTTGATGATCGTTGTTACAAGTGCATTAGACCATAGTCTAAGTCTTATTTTTACATCTAACGCATTGTCTCCAGTTGGTGGAGACGTGGTAAAAGGCTAAAAGACTCTGTTAACTCATATTCAAACTTAAACAAGCTCACATAGCACCATTTCTTCTGTAGTACAAGCTCCATAGCACACGTCAAGTACAGAAATATTTTACAAAGGACCTAACTGTGTTCAAAAAAGACAGATTAGAAGCAACTGACTTTGAAGTGTTTATTGCCGTCAGGAGTAGTTTACTTTGTAGTGAAATTAAAAAAGAGACTCCCTGTGAGTTACTATAGGTAGAGGTTATATTTGACAACCACAATATATTAATAACTGGCTCCTTTTATTACCAATCCCCCGGCCAGATGATACAGATGCTGAACAGTTCAAGGAATACTTGACTGACGTTTGAAATAGGTACCCCACTAATACAATTATAGTTGGTGGTAACTTCAATCTACCTTCGATATGTTGGTGAAAATACTTGTTTAAAGTGGGTGAAACGCATAAAACGTCATCCGAAGTCGTACTGAATGCCTTCACAGAAATGTATTTTGAACAATTCTTTTAGGATCCCACTCGTAGTGCAAATAGTTGCGAAAACGTACTTGACCTCTTAGCAACAAATAATCCTGACCAAATAGGGAGCATCATGACAGATACAGGAATTAGTGATCACAAGTTTGTTATAACTAGAATGTATACCGTGACATCCAAACCGGTCAAAAATAAATGCAAAATACGTCTACTTAAAAAAAGCAGATAAAAATTCGCTTGCACCTTCCTTCCTATCCGACTACATAAGCGTAGCGTTGACCAGATGTGCTTTAAAATCAAAGAAATATTATCGATGGCAATATATATAAATTAATAAGATATAATACTGATCCCCATGGCACACAAGACAGGTCGGAACACTATTGCAGAGGCAGCGAAATAAGCATGCCAGATTTTAAAGAATGTAAAATCCTCAACATCGGCGAAGCCCGAAATTTATCGCGTACCTCTATGCGAGATGCTTTTAATACCACAATGAAACTCTGTCTCGAAATCTGGCAGAATACCCAAAGAGATTCTGGTTGTATATAAAGTACACCACTGGCAAGACGCAGTCAATAGCTTCGCTGCGCGATAACAATGTCGATGTTATTGTTGACAGTGCCACTAAAGCAGAGTTGTTAAACAATGTTTTCCGATATTCCTACGCAAAAGAAGACGGAAGTAAATGTTCTAGAATTCAAGACAAGAACAACTGTCAATATGACTAGTAGATATCCTCGGCATAGCGCAGCAGTTTAAAACACTTCCGAAAGGCAAGGCGGTCCAAGATTGTATACCACTCAAGTTCCTTTCACAGACAGCAATCATATACAACCGCTCGCTCTTCGAAACATCCGTCCAAATGACTGGAAAGTTGCACAGGTCACATCAAAGCACAAGGAAGGAAATAGGAGTAATCCGCTGAATTATAGGCCTATATCACTAACAAAAACTTATTCGTATAATTAAGGGACATGAAAACTGAATAGTGATGGGGAACTGGATTTCGATAGTAGGAAATGGAAGATAAGGAAAAGTAGTAGGTGAATACGTACTGAGGGAAAGGAATGAAGGAGGAAGCCGCCTGGTAGAATTTTCCACAAAGCATAATTTAACTATCGCTAATTAGTGGTTTAAGAACCATGAAAGACGGTTGTATAGATGGAACAGACGTGAAGACACCGGAAGGTTTCAGACTGATTATATAATGGTAAGACAGAGATTTCGGAACCAGATTTTAAATTGTAAGACGTTTCTAGGGGCAGATGTTGACTCTGACCGCAATTAACTGGTTATGAACTGTCGATTAAAACTGAAGAAACTCCAAAAAGGTAGGAAATTACGGAGATGGACCTGTATAAATTGAAAGAATCAGAGGTTGTTGGGAGTTTCAGAGGGAGCACTAGGGAACGATTGACAAGAATAGGGGAAAGGAATACAGCAGAAGAAGAATCAGTTGTTCTGAGAGATGAAATATAAAGGTAACAGAGGATCAAATAGGTAAAAAGACGAGGCCTAGTAGAAATCCTTGGGTAATACAACAGATATTAAATTTAATCGACGAAAGGAGAAAATATAAAAATGCAGTAAATGAAGCACTCGAAAGGCAACACAAATGTCTAAAAAATGAGTTTGACAGGAAGTGCTAAATGGCTAAGCAGGAATGGCTAGAGGACAATTGATGTAAGGCTTAAGAAGCACAATTCACTAGGTGAAAGACATTCACAGCCCACAGGAAAATGAAAATCAGTCCTAAACAAAGAAGGGAAAGCTGAAAGATGGATGGAGTACATAGAAGGTCTGTGCAAAGGAGATGTACTTGAGGGCAGTATTATAGAAATGGAAGAAGACGTAGATGAAGATAAGATGGGAAATATGATACTGCGAGAAGAATTTGACGAACTGCTGAAAGACCTAATTCGAAACAAGACCCAGGGAGCCGACGACATACCGGTTGAACTACTGATAACCTCGGGAGACACAGCCATGACAAAACTCCATCTCGTGAGCAAGATGTATGAAATAGCCGAAATTCCAAGAAAAATATAATAAATTTCAAGAACAATATAATAATTCCGATCCCGAAGTAATCAGGTGCTGACAGGTGTGAATTTACCGAAATATTAGTTTAATAATTCATGGTTGGAAAATACTAACACGAAATCTTTTCAAGAAGAATGGAAAAATTGGTAGAAGCCGACCACAGGGAAGATTAGTTTGCAATCCGGAGAAATGTAGGAACACGAAAGGCCTTACTGACTCTACGACTTTTCATAGAAGATGTTGTTGTTGTTGTGGTCTTCAGTCCTGAGACTGGTTTGATGCAGCTCTCCATGCTACTCTATCCTGTGCAAGCTTCTTCATCTCCCAGTACCTACTGCAGCCTACATCCTTCTGAATCTGCTTAGTGTACTCATCTCTTGGTCTCCCTCTACGATTTTTACCCTCCACGCTGCCCACCAGTACTAAATTGGTGATCCCTTCATGCTTCAGAACATGTCCTACCAACCGATCCCTTCTTCTAGTCAAATTGTGCCACATACTCCTCTTCTCCCCAATTCTATTCAATACCTCCTCATTAGTTACGTGATCTGCCTATCTAATCTTCAGCATTCTTCTGTAGCACCACATTTCAAAAGCTTCTATTCTCTTCTTGTCTAAACTATTAATCGTCCATGTTTCACTTCCACACTTGGCTACACTCCATACAAATACTTTCAGAAACGACTTCCTGACACTTAGGTCTATACTCGATGTTAACAAATTTCTCTTCTTCAGAAACGCTTTCCTTTCCATTGGTCTACATTTTATATCCTCTCTACTTCGACCATCATCAGTTATTTTGCTCCCCAAATAGTAAAACTCCTTTACTACTTTAAGTGTCTCATTTCCTAATCTAATTCCCTCAGCATCACCCAATTTAATTCAACTACATTCCATTATCCTCGTTTTGCTTTTGTTGATGTTCATCTTATACCCTCCTTTCAAGGCACTGTCCATTCCGTTCAACTGCTCTTCCAAATCCATTGCTGTCTCTGACAGAATAACAATGTCACTGTAGATTAAAACTGAAGAAACTGCAAAAAGGTGGGAATTTAAAGAGATGGGACTTGGATAAACTCAAAGAACCGGAGGTTGTACAGAGTTTCAGGGAGAGCATAAGGGAACAATTGACAGGAATTGGGGAAAGAAACACAGTAGAAGAAGAATGGGTACCTTTGAGAAAGGAAATAATGAAGGCAGCAGAGGATAAAGTAGGTAAAAACACGAGGGATAGTAGAAATCCTTGGGTAACAGAAGAGATACTGAATTTAATTGATGAAAGGAGAAAATACAAAAATGCAATAAGTGAAGCAGGCAAAAAGGAATACAAACGTCTCAAAAATGAAATCGACAGGAAGTGCAGAATGGCTAAGCAGGGATGGCTAGAGGACAAATGTAAGGATGTAGAGACTTTTCTCACTAGGGGTAAGATAGATACTGCCTACAGGAAAATTAAAGAGACCTTTGGAGAAACGAGAACTACTTGCATGAATATCAAGAGCTCATAGAAGATAAAAAGACAAAACTACATATGTAGCATGCGTAGACTTAGAAAAAGTTTTTGACGATGTTGAGTGGAATACTGTCTTTAAAATTCTGACGATAGCAGGGGTAAGATACATGGAGCGAAAGACTGTGTACAGCTTGTATAGAAACCAGACGGTAGGCCTAGTTATAAGAGTTGCGGGGACTGAAAGGTAAGAAGTGGTTGAGAAGAGGATGTCAAATGAAACACCTTTCACCCGTCTAGTTTGCAACCTTATTTTATTTGACAACAAGTTTCAGCGTTTTGCTACGCCATCTTCAGTCCCCTGACCGACGTCTAGGAAGATTCTACCTCGGTTGTGATCAAACCAGAGGGCAGCAATACTGGTATTAGTAGATTTTTGGTATAGCGATCACTTTGAAACGTCCCCTTAGAAAAATTATAAATGACTGTGCTTAAACTGACACACAATATTTTTGGCGCAACGCAATCTGACTTTCAGTAATCCCTATAAAAGAATGGCCCTGACTAACACTAACCTATACGTTTCACAAATCACTTACCTGACAAAAATCTTCGTTACTCGAACTACCGCAATACAGCGAGAGCCACTACTGCCAGCTAAATAAAAGATTCAAACTATTGAAGGCACTAACTACTGATAGGCATAGTTAGCAAATGAAAGGTTTTGATAGAGAACAAACAATGTATTTACCTTAATAGTGTTCAAAAATGATAATATATATACAGTAGTTCATGACATCCATTCTTACAAATGTACTGTTTCTGATGGCCGCACGTCCAGATCATCCGCTCTCAAAAATGCGCCATCTCACTTCCCCACATCCACCACCGCTGGCGGCTCACCTCCAACTGCGCAACGCTATGCGCTGTTAACAGCCAACAGCCCAACACTACAATGGCGAATATTACTCCAACAATGCAAACCAACCACAGTCTTCATAGAGCACAGTCAGTGATTTTCATATAGAGCGTTACATGGCGTTACCAACATAAAAACCTAAACAACTTACTCACATAGCCGCCATGCTTGCCACAAAAGATTTTACAAATTGTTTTGGGCACTGGCCAATACATATTTGTTAAAATTTTTTCACAGTTACTATAACAAAGAAATCAAATGCCCACACTTATTGATACAATGTTGGTCAAAAGCTAAAATTTTCTCACAGCCCATAAAGACAGTCCTGATCATCCATCATAGTAAAATTGCAGTTTTTTTTTCTTAAAGTCTGAGCAGTAAAAGAAAATGCACACGGAAGTAGTGGATTTCCATGCTGTCTGGAAGAAGTAGTGTTGTCCTTCCAAGGGAAAGACAGTGCTCACTCTTGACATGCAGACAGGTAATGGGCCACAACAGAGCAAACCCACTGCAGAGTCAGTCGAAGTTTTGAAGAATATTGGTGGGTAGATCATCACAGAGCAGATCCACTGTAGTCCTGGTAGAGATTATGGTATTGGTGGGCCACCAAAGGTGTAGACCCACTGTAGTCCTTGCAGAAATAATGGTATTGGTGGGCCATCAAAGACGCAGACCCACTGTAGTCCTTGTAGAAATAATGGTATTGGTGGGCCATCAAAGATGCAGACCCACCATAGTCCTCGTAGAGATGGCCAGCAGCCATCTGTTGTGACTGTGCAGGTGCACAATCACCATCGAAGAGTCTTGCAGAGTATATAGCAAGTCCATAAACCACCACTTGTGCACTCACAAAGTTTCTGGAATTGTCCTTAGAACCAGCAATGCTGTTAACCAGTCCCTTGCTGAATTATCAACACACGAGGGAGCACTAACAGTCCTCTTTTTTTTCACATATTGTGCATATACTATGACCAACAGAAACGTGTGCAGTGAAATGTAATTTAATTTGAAGAACTGGTATCTATACAATTATAAATTTACAACATAAGAATACAATTACAAAGGTACAGAAAACATCATTAAAAACATAATAATACAGATACCATTTGTAGTAGTACAGGCTTTACAAAAGAATCGAAATAACATATACATCAGTGTTACAGGAATTATGACATAAGTACACACTTAAAAGATCAGAATAACTTTCGAAACATCACTTCACACATGAGCATTAAAACAAAACAGAATGGCCGGCCGAAGTTGCCGTGCGGTTAAAGGCGCTGCAGTCTGGAACCGCAAGACCGCTAGGTCGCAGGTTCGAATCCTGCCTCGGCATGGATGTTTGTGATGTCCTTAGGTTAGTTAGGTTTAACTAGTTCTCAGTTCTAGGGGACTAATGACCTCAGCAGTTGAGTCCCATAGCACTCAGAGCCATTTGAACCATTTTGAACAAAACAGAATAAATAATGTCTAAACATCTTGACCAAGTAAATAACATATCATTAGAAAAACTCTACAGCATAAATCTTATTAGCTAAACACATACAGACAGGAAAAACACAAATTCACATAGTCTAATAACACAAAAATACAGGACAGGGTTTGTTTTCAGTGTAACATTTGCTACTGCAGTCCAACCCAAAACGTCATTCCATAGATCTTTCGTCTTATTTCAACATTTGTTTCCACCAAAAAAATCCTATCCAAGCATGCTTTCTGTATTTATATGTTCACATAATTCTTACCTCATTATTTACTTTCCATTATCTTACCTCATCATTTATTTCCAAGAAAATCCTACCTAAACCTGTTGTCCCTAAACCCTACTTTTTTGTTCATATCCTCTTTCAAAATACTTTTTTGGCCAAACCATTTTCTTATAGCTTCTCAATGCATTTCTTTCCATGCATCACAACTCGTTCTCTTATCCTGCCCCATCTTAAGCTAACTTAAATCTACTGAGCTCAGATGCTAAACTAAGGGATGAGGTAATGCAGCAGCAAAAAACAATTAACACAAACAGCAATGAAAAAAAATGCAGATTTGCAAAGCAAGCAGCATTATAGAAATTAGCAAAGCAATTGCAATATTACAACTAATATAAGGCAATGTGCAGCAAACAATAAAAATAAATCATTAGTGAAACTGGCTTAACAGAGTAATACAAAGCCAATGGCAAGCAGCAGCAGCAAATGCAATAACTTATACCTAAACATGACAAAGCTCAAGCAGAAAAAATATTACAGTAAAAATGGCCATGTTTAGCACCTATGTCACATCTTAACACTAGAGTGATGCATCACCTTGATTTATCTACGAAACAAGTTACCCAGTCATTGACAAAAATTATGTATGCGATACCTGTGAAGGGAAATGTCTTTTTGTGCTCCCTCGATTTTTTTTAAGTAGATTATAAAATGATTATTTACTGGATCTGCAGGCATAAAATATCTACATTAGTACATCTATTAAATTTTATTTTAACCAATGCTGCATTGCAGCTAGAAACTAGATATTAAACGAAATGAGCAAATATATATAGAAAGCAACATATGAAACGTCATTCACTAGGCAAATGGCATCCCCAAAGGCAAAAAAAATCTTTCAACTAGAAATACAATAGATGTAAAATGTTTCTCATCATTTCATTCCAGTAAATATCATAAATTAAGAACTCTACAGTGTAATCATGTTTTCAAGTTTGAGTGTGTCATATTTGTGATGCTTTCTACAAAGAAATGTCAATAGCGAGGATAATGGCCTCTTTCTTCTCCACCTAATGGCTTTTTCTCAAGGCAGCTGGCACACCTGGCCGCTCGCAACGCATTACGTCACGGTCACTTACCTTTCTTACCGAAATATTTACGACAGCAATTTCCGCTACAGTGACAGTCTCACATAAAAATTTCACAGGTCGAAAATTTGCGTTGCAAATGTGTAGAAACACAATCCTGTAAATATAACAGTGTCCAAAAAAACCTTATTACACATTCGTCGACATGTCAATCTTGCGGCGACACTTCAATATTTCATCATAATAAATACATAGCATAATCAAATTCCTCATATAGCATCAGCTTATTGATCATAAACGTACCTCAAAAGCATAATACACATCGTCGTCGTAATAATAACACCATAACACCTCAGCCAAATCTCAAAAACGTCGTAGCTTTCTGCAATAATTTCAAAACCTAAAAAAAATCTCTGCCACTTCAATAGTGTCATCTACCTCAAACGTACTTTAAAAATCATGATCCCATACCAAATATATCATTCAAAGCTCTCATAGTATCACAATGGTTCCAAAAAAATATGAAGAGTTCACAAAGTACAGACAAAATACAATTTCATAAGTGTGAAGTTATCCAACTGTGTAATTGCGTAAACATCTGTCACTGACATAAAAAAAATGTTTGTCTCTCTCAGTTAAATGACCAGATAGCTGTGTAATTTATGTGTTAGAGAAATATGGTACCGATGTGTAAAGTTGTATAAGCAAATACCATATTAGCTAGGGCTCCTTGTGCTTGCCAGACACATAGTACACAATGTGGGCGTGTACCCCCTGAGGATTAATGTAATTATACTATCAGGTGTTACAGATTACAGCAATGGAATGAAATGTATCACGGAAAACTTTCTTTGTAATTCAAAAATCTTGAAAAATAAATGGTTTAAGTACAAAATTAATCCCTCAAATGCGTGTCCTGTAGCGCTAAATGTGCGTCTTGCTGTAAGATAATTCTGTGGAACTGTCGTAGTTATCGTCCTCTGTAAGCAAAGTTCTGCTGAAGTCAATGTACTTACCTCATCATAAACGAAAGTGAAAAGCTTTGCGTATAGATATCGTAGTTATTACGTACCTTACCATGATCAAGAAAGTACTATATAGTAACGTATTGTTGTGCTACGAAAAAGGCTGTCTCATTGTAGCTATACCACAAAAGTTACTACTAAAACATGTATTACTTTCCAGAATAATACAGAAAAACTGTGCAGATATAAAAGAGATACACCGCAAAAGCAACAATGTAAATTGTATCACACATTAGTAGTGTCGTGATATAAGCGTGTAGCTGTCAAAGAAACCAAATACTAAGTCATCTTTAATCTCACAGAAAGTACTTCAAATAAAGAATGTCTTTTCAAGTAAACCAAAATGTTGCATTAAAATCTCATTAGCAGTATCAGTAAATATTCTAAGTATGTGAGCATTATATTCGTTACGTAATCGTGCAAACACTCTGTCGTCTGTTCACTATAACAATGCATTCGTAATTTCTGTTTAAATATGTTCCCTAGGTTCTAGACTGGATAGTTAACTTTAAAACATAGTTACATGTTAACAGTTTCTAAGTGTGACAAAGAGTACTAGTAACGTGAAGTGAAAAATTTTATAGGAAAGACTAAGTTAAAAGGCAGATTAGCTCTCAATAAATGGTTTTACGTGTGAAATGTGGTGCAATCCTTTACTCGTCCTACTGGACAGAGTTTAAACTTCAAAGCAATTGTCATGTTGTATACGTCGGTAAGGAATGCTAAAATTTTTCTCAAGGTTAGCGTCTATGTTATTTTTCGCTGAGCCAGCCGGCGCACGTGGCTGCCTGCGGTGTGAGTCATTGTCTGTCTCTTTGATTTGTGTTGTGTGAATAGCCTTGTCGTGTGCAGTTATTATTTCTTTCATCGTGTAATTGCGATGGATGTGACCTGTAATTGTTGTGTTCCTGTTTTCCGCGATTGTCAGTGTCAATTTCTAATTCTTGTAAGAGTCCCTGAAAAGCTTCAATGTCGTCTTTGCAACGTCCTGCCAAAATAATATGTCGTAAATGTTCAGGTAATTTGATTAAGCAAATGCGGATGAGTTCTGAGGGGCTGTATGGGTTTGACAGGTACTGATTATTGTGCAACATGTCTTCAAAATATTTCACAAGACTGTAAAATTCAGATTGTTCGAAATGTTTCATCATTATGAGGCTATGTTTTACTCGGTCTTGTGTAGCTTGAGACCAATATGCTGAGAGGAAGGCATGATAAAATTCTGCTTCACTGTGGCAGTCGTGAATGACCGATCGCATTCTTACGGCTGGTTCATTCTCTAAATAGCCACACATAAATTTTAATCTGTGCTCTAATGACCAGTTGGGGGCGAAACAATGAGAGAATTGATGAAGCCACGCTTGTGGATGAATGTCGTTGCCAGAATTCTTAAATGTTTTGAATTTGCATGTAGTAATGAACAGCTTATAGTCAAAATCATCGAGTCGGCGAGTCGCATGTCGGTCATTGTTACGTCGTTTCGGCGGTCCCATTTCAAAATTCGGTGCACCTTGCCAATTTCTTTCATAATTTCCGAAATGCGCTGTATTATTATTTAGTGGCTGTTCTGTATTTCTATGTCCCTCTTCCCGTATTGGAGCGCGAGTGCCCTCTAAAATATGTAATTCTTGTATTACTTGTGTCAACTGATCTTGTACTTCCCGGATTTCTCTTTGGTGTTGCGTATTAATTTGATTCTGATTTTGTTTGAACTTCCTAATTTGTTCGGACTCTTCTGTGTCATTAAAGACTACCGGTTTTTGTCATTCAGATTATCATCTACCTTTGTAGATAAATTATTTAGCTGATCCGAAAGTTCAACTACTTTCTCTAATAATGAACTGATTTCCTCCATGTGTCTTTCTGAACCAATTTTCAGAGTATCCACTGTGTCCTTTAAGTTTTCTTGAGTTTTTGCAAGTTGCGTAACCGAATCGGTAGATGTAACTGAGTCAGTTTTGGCTTGCAAGGTGTCGTGATTTTCATGAACAATAGTTTGCAGTTCCTTTATGGCTGCTTCGTGATTCTGTAATGCATTTTCATGACGCGAAAAAATAGGTTAGAAATGCTCACAAATTTGTGTTTTTACGTCATTACAGTTTTTTTTTACATTTCGCTTCGATTTTATGTAATTTATGTAACTCAGTAGTTAAATCTTCACGTGTTTGTTCAAGCGTGGTGTCTAACTTCCGAAGATTTTGTTCCATTGTGTCTAACTTTTGAAGCTTTTGCTGTGTTTGTCTCAGATTTTGTTCCATTGTGCCTACTTACAACTTCAATCACCATCAACTGAAACTGGTTGTCAAATAAAATAAAGTTGGAGACTAGATGGCTGAAAGGTGTTTCATTTGACTTCCTGTATCGAGGAGACGAGTCCCGCAACCATCTCTAAAAAGATGGATGTATAGAAACTTGGTTGAGAAGAGAGTGAGACAGGTTTGTAGCTTATCCCCGATGTTATGCAATGCGGATATTGAGTAAGTAGTAAAGGAAGCAAAGGTTAGCCAATGACATTGTAATTCTCTTAGCAGTGGAATGGAAGAACAGGTGAACGGAATGGACACGGTCTTAAATGGAGGATACAAGATGAACATCAACAAAATCAAAACAAGGATAATAGAATGTAGTCGAATTAAATCAGATGATGCCGAGGGAATTACGTTAGGAACCAGACCCTTAAAAGTAGTAGATGAGTTTTGCTATTTGGGCAGCAAAATAACTGATGATAGCCAAGTAGAGAAGATATAAAATGTAGACTGGCAATGGGAAGAAAAGATTTCCTGAAGAAGAGAAATTTGTTAACATAAAGTTTCGATTTAAGTGTCAGGAAATCATTTCTGAGACCATTGCTATGGAGTGTATCCACGTATGGAAGCGAAACATGAAGGATAAACAGTTTAGAGAAGGAGAGAATCGAAGCTTTTCAAATGTGGTGCTAAAGAATAATGCTGAAAATTAGATGGCTAGATCACGTAACTAACGAGGAAGTACTGAATAGAACAGGGGAGCAAAGAGATTTGTGGCTCAACCCGAGTAGAAGCAGAGATCAGTTGGCAAAACATATTCTGGAACATCAAGGGATCATCAATTTAGCACTGAAGGGAAGTGTGGGGAGGAAGTGGAGGGGGGAATATCGTAGAGAGAGGACAAGAGATGAATAAAGCAAGCAGATTCAGAAAGATGTAGGTTGCAGCAGTTACTCGGAGATGAGAAGGCAGAGTGGCAGGGAGAGCTGCTTCATACCAGTCTTTGGACTGAAGACCACAACAATAACAACATCACTAACGTGGATTTGCCTGTAGGATTTTGCAACATGTGCAGCACTCGGATTCAAGAAGTGTCTTTCATGTGAAATACAACTATCTCTTTATCCTCGCGAAGTAATGAGTGCTACCGCAGAAAATGTCATTTTCATTCTGTATTTTTAGATTTCCCCAAGGCTTTTGACATCGTTCCTCATAAGCGACTTTTCATTAAATTACGAACAATATTAGTAGGGTGGGCGGCGCTCCTATGTTGGTATTTCTTGTCTTGAGTACGTATTGTCTTCTGCATGACTTACAGATCACACTTTTCTCATTTGAAATTTAACCACATTAGAATATACTGCTCTGTTGAAACGATGTGCAATGCATGTAACATGGATCATTTTTCGGTAACAAATAAGACCAGCCGCTGTCTTCTTCATATCATAGGCTGTAGCGTCTGATATCAACAATGAAATTTTGTCAAACTTCACGCCACCTGGCCACCAAGTTTGCATTGCTTAGTTAAGTAATCTTGCAACCGTCACAGGATTCAGCGTAGTCATTTCTTGGCTTGTTAGCAGAAAGCACTTCTTCGAAATTAATTCATCGATTTTTAATGCCCAACAATTACATTCCCAACATTCCTGCCAACAGAGTGTGAAGATTCGTCCGACGTAACGAAGATTTCCTCATATCCACACGTGGAACGAATTTGTTGTAGTGTTTGTTGGTAATACTATCTTCTCAACGTTGTCTGTTCAGGAGTGTCAACATTTGAATGTCTGGAGAGAAACTTCCTTAACAGTGGATTATTTACCTTAAGGTATGTTCACACGATGTCTCCTTCGTTGTGCGTAATCGCAGACGCGCAGGAATAAATGGGCATGCACAAAGGTTTGTTGAAGGAACGCATGACGCATGGGCGTTCTCTTGTCCACATGTTGCCCCATTGCACTAGCAGTCTGCTTTGAATGCCCTTCTTTGTTTTGAAGCTTGTGTTAAGTATATTGTGATGAAAAGACGATTGAAGAAGAAAACGCAAAAGCGACTGCAAGTAGAGAAGTGTATAAATAACAGAGGTATGAGAAATACAAAATGATGCAACAGGTTTCTCTGCAAATTTCAGAAAGAGGTCACATCGAGATTTTTAGATTTTCTGCTTGGGAAACTACAGCAATAAGGCTGGCAATAAAATTTTGTTAGCTAGTAACTATATACTCGTTTGAATTGTTTATTCCTCATTTTTGAAAAGGGTATCTCAATTCATCAGATTTGTAGCTTGTAATTGTAATTTATTATTTGTTTTTCACCTCTTTTTACCATAGGAAAGGCCTAAATTTGTAATTATCAGCATATGTTGTTCCTATACAGTACTACAATGTGTATCTTTTTTATTGTTATTATTTATTTTATGGCCTTCATTGGACCACTCTAGTCAAAAATACAAAGTTATAAACAAGTTGTTACACAGGGATACAATTTGGGTCAACAATAACTTAATATGATATTTAAGTAACATAATTATTAGCAATAAAATTATAAACAGCCGACCAGTTGCAAAGGATAAAGAATTCTTTACCTAGGTTTCAACAAATTTAAATTGTCTTCTTCAGAAGGTGGCAATTTTACATTAGTATGGACTGATGTATCATCGCCATTTTTACAAATGTCTGCATAGATCCATTTGTCAAAATTAAAATATAGCCCTAAAAATAGGGTTTGTCACCTAGGTTAAGAATTCTTTATCCTTTGCAACTGGTCGGCTGTTTATAATTTTATTACGTGGAACTGTTGCTGTTGTGCAGCTATGTTTAAAATACTATAATTATTAGCGTTTATTCTTGTATGAAAGGTGTTTTGCTCTTCTGTCTGCCCAATATTTCTTCATTCTTTCAGATATTTTCTTTCTTTCTTCATTTGAGACCACTCTTGCTGTACTCCTTTTATTGATTTTCACTTGTAGTCTGGTTTGCGGGTCTTGCACTATTCTGGTTTTCTCTGTTTTTTGGGTCATCTACTGTAATTTGTAGTTCTTTTATTTCTCCCTTAATTTATGTGATCCATTTAATGTTGCTCTTGCTATTCCACAATTTTTGTACTATTTTTTTACTAATTCTGTTTTCTGGAGTTCTCATCAGATGTCCAAAGAATGAGATGCGTTTCTTCCTGATCGTGCTCATGACTGGTTCTATTTTCTTATACACTGTTTCATTTGATGCTATTCTCCAATGTCCATTCATGTTATACTGTTTATTTATACATGTCCTAATTATTTTTCTTTCTATTTTTAGTATTCTGTCAATTTCTGCTGTATTAGTTGTTTTGAAGTTAGTTTCAGCTGCATACGTTATTTCTGGTTGTGTAACTGTTTTATAGTGCTTTAATTTTGCATCTATAGATAGGCTTTTTTGTTGTATGTAGCTTTGGTAATGTAATTTGCGTAGTTCAGTTTTTTTATTCTATTCTGCCATGATGGCTTCTCATTTAGATTGTATGTTATTATTTCGGATAAATATTTAAATTTATCGACAATTTTGATTCCTGTTCTCCTATTGCAATTTTGTTTGCGAGTGGTGGATCAGTTAGCATAATCTCCATTTTTTCGAGTGATATTCTAAGGCCTACTTTCTCTGCCATTTCTTGTAGTGATTTCACATGTTGCCTGGCTTCTTGAGCGGTGTTGGCTAGGAGAGCAAGATCATCAGCGAATCCCAAGCAGTTTAAGGTAATATCATCTTTTGCACTTCCAATTCTTATCATCTTTGCATTGTCCTTGTACCATTCTCTCATTATGTATTCCAGTGCACAGTTGAACAGGAATGGTGATAGGCAGTCACCTTGTCTTAAGCCTGTTTTTATGAGGAATGGTTCCGAAATTTCTCCTCTAAACTTCACTTTTGATTTGGTGTTGGTTAGAGTGAGTTGTATTATTTTAATTAGTTTTGGATGGAGTCCTAGATTTCTTAAAATTTTTAGTACTGAAGGTCTGTGGAGACAGTCATGCACCTTCTTAAAATCTTCAAATGTTATTGCCAGAGGTTTGTTCCGTTTCTTGTAGTATGCCATAATCAATTTTAAACTAATTATCTGGTCTGCACAGCTTCTCCATGGTCTGAAACCACTCTGATATTCCCCTAACTACTGTTCTAATTGCTCCTTGATTCTTTCATATAGGATCTTGGATAGAATTTTGTATGTGCAGTCTAGGAGAGAGATTCCTCTGTAGTTGTCTGGGTTGCTCTTATCTCCCTTTTCGTGTAGTGGGTGGATGATAGCTGTGGTCCAATGTTCGGGGAATCGTTCTGTTACCCAAAGTTTTGTTAGAGCCATGTGTAAGGAGGTCTTGACTATGTCACTTGCATATTTCCACATTTCAACAAAAACCTGATCTTCTCCACATGCCTTATAATTTTTTTGGTTCTTTAAGAATTTTTTCTACTTCTTGGAAAGTTGGGGTATTTATTTTGATTTGTAAGAGTTCTTTGGGTTCCTCGCAATTCAGAAGTTTGTTAAATGCTTTTGTCATAATTTCTGCATTTTCCTTGCTACTGTGTCATTCTTCCATCTTCATTTTTCAGTATTAGTGTAGGGGCCTCATATTGTTGTAGTTGTTTCCCAAAGATTTTATAGTAGTTCCTGGAGTTGGTTTTATGATATTTACCTTCTATAGAGTTTATAATATCTTTATGGAATCCTCTCTTAGTTCTTCTAATATTTTGTGTGAATTTTTTTCTTTCATTTTTTAGGTTGATGGCATGATCTTCAGTTTCATGTGTTTGAAACTTTAACCATGCTTGGTGTCTATCTTCACGGAATTTGTCACATTCTGATGTCCACCAGGCATGTTTCCTTCGGGGGTTCAAGGGAGCTAGATTCTCTGCTTCTTTTTTAAGATTAGGCACTAGTTGTTCTAGGCCATCTGTTAATTTGATGGTTTGTGTTATTTGTTGGTATTTATAATTTTTAATTAGCTGATGTAGGTCAAATCTCCTTTTTGTTTTATTAGCTTTTCCGGTCCTCTTCTTTAACAGAGTAAATTTGATTTTAATTTTAACTATATAATGGTCTGAGCCTGTGTCTACTCTTCTCAGTACTTTAGCATTGTGGATCTCCTTATGAAAATTTTTGTCAATACAGACATGGACTAGCTGCCACTCCCCCTTCCTCCAGTCAATGTTTCCATGTTTTAAGTTTACTTGGCTTCCTCTTAAAGTATGTTGATTTAGATATTAGGTTGTATTCTCTGCAGAGTTCTACAAGTCTTTGACCGTTTTTGTTCGTAAATTTATGTGGACTCCATTTTCCAATTATATCTTTATGTTTCCTTTCTTTTCCCAACTGAGCATTGAAATCTCCCAATAAGATTTTTACATTCTTTTTATTTACTCTGTTCACAGTTTGTTCTAGAAGGTCCCAAAATTTATCTACCTCTTCCTGTGTTTTTGTTAGACAATTTTTTTCATTTGTTGGGGCATGAGCATTTATTATTGTATCTATTAGCATCTATGAGTATTGTTCTTTAGTATAATTACGACTCGCTCCATAACCATGCAATTCTCTTGCGTGGATCAACGGAACACGAATAAATAAATAAAAATAAAACAGATTGTTCCTGAAACTGGGAAGTAGGTAATGGATGGTCTTAGTCGTTAAGTGAAGGTTAATTTACTTTCAATACGTCATATGTTTTTAATCATGAAACCTGATTTGTGTATTAACATCCTCAGACTTGAAAAATTTAGGAACTTCATAACGTCAGAATCCACTAATACGAAGGCTCCTCAGTTGCGCGTTTAAGTCGCCATAGCATGAATATTCGTTCACAGTTTTCATATATGTACGCTTATCATAAATTTTTGGCTTATTCATCTCAGTTTTCCTACTTCTAATCTTACGGTATCTTATTCTTTGAAGAAATATGATCGGAGACATTTTATCTAATACGTGACGTCATGGCAACACATCTCAAATTTTCATTCCAATAATCTTCAGAAGAAGTATTCTACACGACTTTTTTCTTCGTCCGCAACTCTCTTTAAATTTAAAGAAAGAAAAATAAAACCTGCTTCCTTTGGAGTCAAGAGACATTAGTGCACATACACACCTTTAGGGAGATACCTATATACGCCAGCCTACATAAAAGATCTACATAAATCTTCACAATAAACTGTAAATTAACAGGTCCTGCAGAAGAACCTGGAACTTCGTTACTAGTTAGCGATTGTTTTTTTCATTTGGCGCCGAGCTGGAGCGATAATTCTTGCCCTCTCGGTGCAGTGTAACTTGAGATCCCTGTTCAGCCATTGCTGCTTTCCCGTACGGTTAACAGAACAGTGCGTGTCTTTCAGAACTAAAATTATCTTTAAATTCTACAACATACTGCTGCAGACGATAGATTGGTTTGCTTATACTTTAGGCACTGTAGTACTTACTGCATACCATCGGAAATGAACTATATGTGAGTGAGTTGGGAAGAAGGTGAGAACCCTGGTATGTGGATGGGAAAACCCCAGCTTCTATGGTGAGTGCGACAGATTAAGTGATAAACGCGCAACTGGTAGCTGATAAGAAGATATAGAATAACATACACACTCTGCACTTTGAACAACGTTGTTTCTATTAAGATGAAACAGCTCACAAGTTCTTAGCCGCTTAAGAAACATGTAACAGAACTAAAATAAACTGAAAGTTCCAGCATATTCATAAGAAATGTGAAATTTCTGTGCTAATTTATGTAACTATAAATAAATGTTTAAAATTTGTATTTGCATAAAAATATTTATTTAGCCAAACATCTGAGACCTAGCAAGGAGTTTCTTTGCTCAAACCGCCAAGCATCTCCAAAGACGAATAGCTGCAGAATGAGAGCAATCATTTTATTTTACGTGCTACGTTATTTTGTACAATACTGAATTTTCACACCACAGGACAGGCAAGGCACGTTATTTACGAGCGTAGTTCTCGTTTAGCGCCACTTCAAACAAATTACTGCAGTGCTAATTTTGTGCCGGTGAGACTGGTAGAGATTTCGATGTATCGATTCTGCGCTTCATTGAAGCTATACAGCATCTATCGGTTTGTTCTGTGTCTTTTGTTTATTGCTAACCAAAGGCGCTGTGCTGTCACAGGTAACAGGGAAGTATCGCAGGCGAGGAGGTATATACGCTGAGGAAGCCCGAATATGCAAGTCGTTGGCGCGTTACCTCACAGATGGCCCTGTTTCCACAGTAGTTTCAGAGTCCGCCGCTAGATGGTGTGCTAGCTGCAAACTGCGCCGCGCCAATGCGTCCAGGCGGCACCAACCGTAAAAGAGCACAGTACCGTTCGATACTAGGGGGTTGTGGGGCGGGGTTTGATGATCGTATCCTTGGGTGCGGCCCCTACGCTTATTGGGAGGGTGTGCCAGATAGCTAAGCGGTCTCTTTCACCTGCCTCTTCGTCAGCCGCTGTAAGATTTGTAAGCAAAGATGCCTCCGCTCCCGTTCTCATGCGGCGACGTGACGACAACTGGTCAAGAGCTAGCCAGCGTCCTTCTTCGGAACTCGATGGCCGTCACTCATCGTCAGAACGGCCGGCTTGTGAACAGGGAAACAGAACCGCCGAAGAGGTCGACTGCCATGGCTGGCGGAATGAGTCGGAGGCGAGAGCAGTTCCGACCCGAGCCACTAGTGGCGGGCGGCAGCACAGGCTAGCAGAAACCTGCAGGAGGTATCAAAGTGGGGAGCTGTGGTTCTGTGCGCCTGCAGCCGGCGAGCGTGGGCTGTCTGCGTCGCAGCTGCGCATGCGCATAGCCCGCGCGCCATTTGTGTACAACGATACGATGTCCCTGCGTCGTAATCAGTGACGTGTGTACGAAAGAGCTGATGTTTACAAAATAATCGGGCAAAGACAGAGAGCTTAGTCATACCCATAAAAAAAACAGCTGCACGAACTTAAAAGTAGTTCGCAGCAAACACAGTAACTCAGATCATACGAGATCACATCTTACGTAATTTCAGACTGATGACAGTAATTTATTGCACCCATAAACAGCTATTTCTAATCGCGAACTATATGGAGTAAAATGTAAAATTTATTGATATCCTTATTTTTTAATTACTTGTTAGTTGCTGTTTTTACGCATAGTCTGCACCATAGGCGCTACTAAGGACCATGTTTCACATTTGTTATTAAATATTAAGAAAGCTGTTTCTTATTTTATGACTGGCTTAACGTACAGCACCAAAATCCTTAATATCAAGATGAACGACAAGTCAAAATGACGTTAATCACATTGATAACCTGATCAAAGCTTCTTTACTCTTCCTCCGCTGCACATTGTTCTGTGACTTGTGGAGATCAGGTGTAGCTGCAAGTCTGCTTTGGTCTTCAGATAAAAATCAAGCAAAGCTTTTATTCATGAACTCAATAAATTCTTTGAATGGGTCTGCAGCCATTATGCAGTTTTACGAATAACACTGTGTCGCCAGCTCAATGAATTTTCGCCTGTTACGGAGTTTCGGCTACGGCCATCGGCAGATCAAACTTTACAAGTCATGAAACAAAGTTCATTGTTAGTTCCAACGAAGTCTTTCATGAGATTTTGATCTGGTGATGGCAGCAGCTGAAATGCCGTTATAAACGAAAATAAATTAGGCGATCTAGACGATACTATTCTTAAAAGGCTTAGGCACACGTTTCATTGTAAGTGACACTGAACTTCGTTCTTCGAGTTCTAAGTTTTGATGTGATTTAGTAGCAACCGAAAATTGCAATAAAAGAGAATACAAACGCTATCTAGATACCGTTATTGTTAAACACTAGTAAGCATATTTTGCATACTTGCACTCCCTAATAGACATGAGAACGACTTCCACAACTAATTTCAAGTGTCTTCTAAATGATAGATTCCAGCGATCAGTCGTCCTTTTTAAATTTTATTGTGCAGATCTAGATTTCGGCTAGAAGCTAGCCATTCTCAATGCACTATTATTTTCGCTCGATGCATGTAATGCCTGTTGGTCGGGCTTCGTCCACAGTTCATTGAACATGCATTGAGCGAAAATAACAGTGCATTGAGAATGGCTAGCTTCTAGCCGAAATCTAGATCTGCACAATAAAATTTAAAAAGGACGACTGATCGCTGCAATCTATAATTTACAAGTCAATGTAACAGTCGCTGAGTGCAACAGCTTTCTGAATGGAAGGTAACCTGATAATTTCAAGTGCTTCGAGATCAACAGTGACGTTAAATTAATATGCAGCAATTGAGCTGAATTAAAAATTGGAGGTGACTGCGTTTCAGAGAGATATTCGCGTGTCATCGAGCTAATTCGGCCAACAATATGGCTAGCATCGTTTCCAGCTACAAGGCGAGGGGAGGAGATGACTGATCTATTCTTCGCCGTTAGCTGTCAGTAACACAGATTTAAGCTGTATTAAAAAGCGAAAAAGAGCTCAGGTAACAATAGTAATACACACAATGGAAAACAGTTTTCCAGCTTGAGGTGAATGCGAGTTACTGGTTCGGCAGTTAGTGTTAAAAATGGAGGTATTACGTATTGAGCAAGTAATCGACATTATAGTTCGACAAACGCTAACAGCCACATAATATTCGAGTGTGGTTTGGTAAGTCTGATACATTTCCATGGAAGAATGGAACGTTTTTGTTGCGCGTCCATCGTTGGTAATAAGCTTGATTATTCCAAGGATCGTATAAAGAAATTCAACAATGTACAACTTAAAACGTGGAAAATCGAGTTTTGTGCTGTTATCAAACACTTTCATTTGAAGGGTTGGACTGCTGCACAAATCAAAATAGAATTGGATGAAGTTCACGCAACATCACTGAAGACCATTTATTTTCGGATTAACGAATAAAACGTGGTCGGAGAAGCACGGAGACGATTGACAAAATCCAAGATATGGTAATGCAAGACCGCTGAATAACAATTCGTGAGATTGCTGAGATTTCAGACATCTCAATTGAGCAAGTGCTTAATATCCTGCACGGATAACTGACTATGAAGAAGCGCCAGCCGGGGTGGCCGAGCGGTTCTAGGCGCTACAGTCTGGAACAGCGCGACCGCTACAGTCGCAGGTTCGAATCCTGCCTCGGGCATGGATGTGTGTGATGTCCTTAGGTTAGTTAGGTTTAAGTAGTTCTAAGTTCTAGGGGACTGATGACTTCAGAAGTTAAGTCCGATAGTGCTCAGAGCCATTTGAACCCTTTGAACTACGAAAAAACTGTGTACGAGGTGGGTGTTGCGATTGCTCACAGTCGACCAAAAGCGCATTTGGTACAACATTTAATCACAATGTCGGAGGACGTTTAATCACAACCCGCCAGACTTATTGTGCCAGTTTGTAGATGTTGATGAAATCTGGATTCATTGTTACACACCAGACTGAAAACAGCAGTCGAAACAACAGACAAAGGCCTGCAAAAGCGTACTGAAGGAAGGAAAGGCCGTTTTACCAGCTGGTAAGGTGATGACCACAACTTTTTTGGGTTTTCCAAAGAGTAATCCTCATAGATTACTTAGAAAAAAGCAGAACCATAACTGGATCCTACTATACTTCATTTTTGGGTTCGTTTGAGACTTGCATTGGGCAAGATTGGTACGCAAAAAAGTGCTCTTTAATCAGGGTGATGCACCATTCCGAAGTGGGGAAAGTGCATGAATTGGGCTTTGTAATGGTTCCACCTTGTTCATTAGATTTAGCCCCAAGTGATTTCTTGCTGGTCCCTAAATTGAAACTGGCTTGCTGGGAAGAATTTTTCATCAAATGAGGAAGCGATAGTTGCAGTCAACAAGTATTTTGCAGAGTTTAACAGAGCCTATTTTTCCTACGGAATGAAGAAGGTAGAGGATCGCTGGTCCAAGTGTATATCCTTCAAAGGAAACTATGCCGAGAAGTAAGGCGAGATTTTTACGAGCAAAACGTTTTTTCTTGTTTTTTACTAGATTCATAAAACCACCCTCATCTGTTTACTGCCTTAGATATTTCTGAGTGTAACAGTATTATCTTAGGAATAATTTTAAAATAGTTACAATCCCCCAGTCCCCACTGGTGTTCTCCGAATGTGTTCCTTACTTGCGAGGCAAATACCACAACTGGAAATCCCCTTCCAATTAATTATTCCCGCTCTTGATCCGTTTGCGCTACACCCCAGATATCTAGCTACCTGGGATATGACTGAAAATATCTCAGCTCTACAGCGAACCGGATATGAAACAGCCCAGCCGGCCGCGGTGGTCGAGCCGTTCTAGGCGCTACAGTCTGGAACCGCGCGACCGCTACGGTCGCAGGTTCGAATCCTGCCTCGGGCATGGATGTGTGTGATGTTCTTAGGTTACTTAGGTTTAAGTAGTTCTAAGTTCTAGGGGATTGATGACCTCAGAATTTAAGTCCCATAGTGCTCAGAGCCATTTGAACCATTTGATTTGAAACAGTCCACCCTGTTCAAGTGAGAAGGAAGCTAAAAGTGAAAAGAAAGTTTTTATCATAAAGTAAATACGACTGCAAAATTTTCAAACTTTAATTTTTTGTTTTATCAGTCCTTTGACTAGTTTTCTGCGGCGCCTCATGACTGCCTCTTCGTCTCACAAAAGGGACAGTGCGTACTCGTTATCACTGGTTTCGTCCAGATTTATGGTTTATGCAGGGCATGGCCAGAAATGAAAGTGTCAGAACTAGGAGCTCCAGATGGCCAAGCGCTTAGGAAAAAAGGAAAAGAAGAAGTCATTTTTGGCGGCCGTCGGGCAGGACGAGGCATGAGCAATTTAGGTTGTAACATTTTCCAGGCAGTGGCTGGCGCAGCAGAATTATAGTACAGTACGGTAATCCGAAGGTCGGGGGACAAATCCCTAAGTGGAAACTTTTTTATTTTCAATTTTTACGTTACTTACACTGCAAATAAACCGAAACTTAGGAGGCAATTTGATCAGACTTTTGCGGATGATGCTGCCATTTATCATGTAGCAAAGTCATCAGAAGATGAAAACCAATTACAAAATGATAAAGGCAAGACATCTGTATGGTGCGAAAAGTGGCAGTTGTCTCTCATTCAGGAAAAGTGTGAAGTCATCCGTTAAATTTCGATTACAAGATAAATCACTCAAATTTAAAGGATGTAAATTCGACTTAATACCTAAGAATTACAATGACGGACAACTTAAATTGGAACGATCACGTAGGTAATGCGGTGGGGAAGGTAACACCAAAGACTACGTTTTATTGGAAGAACCGTTATAAGATGCAGTAGGTCTGCTACAGTGACTGCTTCGGGAATATTGCTGCGCAGTTCGGACTGATGGAGGACATCGAAGGGAAGCTTGTTTTGCATTATCGCGAAGTAGGGGAGAGAGTGTCACGGATATGACAAGCGAGTTGGGATACCAACCATGGAGAGAAAGGCCTTTTTCGTTGTGATGAGATCTTTTCACGAAATTTCAGTCACCAGCTTTCCCCTCTGAGTGTGAAAATATTTTACTATCGTCAACCTACTAAGGGAGAAATAATCATCATAACAAAATATGAGAAACTTGAGCTCATATAGAAAGATTTTAAGTGTTTATTTTTCCCACGCGCTGTTAGGAAGTGGGACAGTAGATAGATGGCTCGAAGAACCGTCTGTCAGGCATTTAAGTATGAATATGCAGAGAGGTCCTGTTACTGTAGATGTAGAAATATTGTCCAATATATTGTATTTACTAATATTTTTAATGAAAGGCGTGAGAGGGAAAGATACACAATATTTCGGATTGCAAATAAATTTCCTAGATGCGATTGTAAGGCAGACACGAGAACTCTGTATGTCAAATCAGATACTTTACTGTTTCACAGTCGATGATTTACACGTGCTGGAGTGCTATTCATCATAAAAATAGGGGAAGCAATAGTTTTCTCGGCATCTCGCATACGTTATAAACGTCACATTTTTACAATTACATGCTTGGTTGTAAGTTTGTACAGAAAAATAAACTTGGTTTACATCCATAAAATATTCTCTCTCATAGCACAGCTTGGCAGTAAACCACGCGTAACGCATCATTTCGGCAAATACTAGCGAGGGTAGCTGGTGATGTACAATGGAATATATTTTGAGGCAGTCTTTAGATAAGGTGATTTCTTTTTGTCTGTCCAAGAGATAGGAGCAGTTTTGAAGCTTTTTGATCAATTTCATTACCTGGGGATAGAAATAGACATCGGAGAATTGCATTACATGCCGAGGGCTGCTCGAAGGCCAAAACGAAACTAACGGAATACGAAGTTCTGAAATCTTTAATTACAATCCCTTCTCGGAAAATTATTTTCAGGGTTCTAGTGGACGCTGTAAGTACAATCGTTTTTACGAAATTTATTTGTAGTTCCAGATTTTCCTTTGTCTTTCCTTTTCATGCCTTTTACGAAAATGCTTACGATTATTGAGCACTATTTCAGTTTATTTGCAGAGTAAGTAACTTAGAAACTTTAAATAGAAAAAGCTTCCACATTGAGACTCGACCACACGACCCTCTGTCTGGGTGCTGCACCAACTGCTGCCTGTACACAACACTAACATAAATGGCTCATGTCTCGCACGAAACGCGCCAAAAATGCTTCTTTTTTTTTTTTCTAAACGATTGGTCATATCGAACTCCCACTTCCGACACTTTCATTTGTGGGCGAACTCTGCATATACAACAAATATGGACGAAATCGGTGACGGCGAGGGACGTACCCCCGTCGTCAGAGCAGCATTCAAATCCAACGTATTCGATTATTTATTGGATAATCTCCTTCTTCCTCTACAGTATTGACCCTCTGTAGCTCCCTCCTGAATCATGAAAGTTATTTCTTGATGTCTTAATACATGACCCATTATCCTGTCCCTTCTTCCTGTCCCACTGTTGCACTTATTGCTTTCATCGCTTACTCCGAGGAGAACCTCCTCATTTCTTATCTGTCCACTTAATTTTTAGTACCCTTCTGTAACATCACATATCAAACGCTTCAATTCTCTACTTTTGCGGATTTCTCACAATCCAATGCTGTGCACCTGAAACACACACCAAGAAATTTCTTCCTCGAATTATGGCCTACGTTTGATGTTAGTGGACTTCTTTCAGAGGGCGACATTACCAGTTACATAAAAATCGATCGTCATCTTAAGCTATTAAATTAGCTCACTATTACTCAATCTGCCAAAACGCCCTCAACTGTAGCAGAACTGATAAGTAACACCCTGTCGTCATGCAATCAAAATGACTTACCCAGTTACATTTCCTCACAGTGCCAGATAATTGTCGTCCTAATCTCTAAAATGCTGTTGTACATTTCTTGCAGATGACACAAGCAGATTGCAGAACAAATAGCTTGAAAGCGATAGTTAAATGAGGCACAATTATGCTAACAACATATTCAGTTTTCAGGTTTTGCTGGGTAATGGCTGTTTTTGTGATCTTTTCTGCGATTTATGAACAGCGTAGCTACAAAAATACATGTTGCGTTTCCATGAAGAAGGATACGCTATCCTTTCGTTATCATTCTCAAAGTGTAACCCTATCATTTAGACAACAATGAAGATAGCACAGGTTAGTTACCTCGTCCAAGGAGGACGTATTTAGTAACAAAATTTCAGTGCGGAATATCCGCGTATCTGTAAAATGCAAATATGTACCTCACCCATCGGTCCCCATCAGATCAAACATCCCCATCAGATCAAACACTATTAATAATACGTTCATGAAAAAAGCATTAATTGAAATTTCGCCTGTGCTTGGCAGAGAAGAATAGGAATAAATGACACACTTTCTTTGTGTCGTAGAAGAATTTTTTATATAATCACCCATCGGTTTTGGGTTTCTCAGATTATGGCCGTGAAACGGTGGACGGTCACTATCCCAGTTAAAATCGTAGCGGATAGAGTCGAGTATTAGGCAATATGAAGGTTATGACATTTAAGTTTGTGAACTTTATCTTATACATCGATCTCATACAGAAATAGCTACACTTAAAAGACAAAAAATAACTTTATTGTTATAATGATCCACTTCTCTCGTTCAACCATAAAAGAAATTTTATATACTGTTAGCGAAATAGTAAAACTGCTTTTCTTAATTTAACATAACATGTCCAGTGCTTATTTATTTCTGTTATTTGACATAGCTGATAACGTTCTATTCAACGACAAAAGTATGTGAATTTGCACATCTGTAGGCTGACGACCACGACGCATGATTTCACACTCTTGCAAAACGGCCAAAATCCCAAAAGTACACGTTTTAATTTTACAACAGCAATAAATTGTGAAAATGATACGTTCTCAAATCTCCGCTAATTGTAATTGATAACCATCCTGTCCCTTCTTTTTGCCAGTGTTTTCCATATATTCCTTTCATCGCCGATTCTGGAGAGAACCTCCTCATTCCTTACCTCATCAGTTCATCCAATTTTCAATATTCTTCCGTAGCACAGCATCTCAAATGCTTCGACTGTCTTCTGTTCAGGTTTCCCCACAGTCCATGTTTCACTACCATACAATGCTGTTCAAAAAATGCTTCAAATGGCTCCGAGGTCATCAGTCCCCTAGAACTTAGAACTACTTAAACCTAATTAACCTAAGGACATCACACACATCCATGCCCGAGGCAGGATTCGAACCTGCGACCGTAGCAGTCGCGCGGTCACGCACTGAAGTGCCTAGAACCGCTAGGCCACTGCGGCCGGCTGCAATGCTGTGTTCCAAACGTACATTCTCACAAATTTCTGCCTCAAACTAAGACCTATGTTTGATACTAGTAGATTTCTCTTTGTCAGGATTGCTGTTTTTCCGGATTGCTCTTTTTGTCGGTTCTAGTCTGCTTTTGATGCCCTCATTGCTCCGTACTTCATGTGTTATTTTGCTTCCTAGGTAGCAGAATTCCTTCACTTCGTCTACTTGCGATCACCAATCCTGATATTAAGTTTCTCCCTATTCTCATTTCTGCTACTTCTCATTACTTTTGTCGTTCTTCGATTTACTCTCAATCCATATTCTGTACTTGTTAGATTGCTCATTCTGTTCAGCAGGTACTGCAGTTCTTCTTCATTTTCACTCAGGATAGCATTGTCATCAGTGAATCTTAACATTGATATCCTTTGACCTTGAATTTTAATCCCAGTCTTGATCCTTTCTTTTATTTCCATCATTGCTTCTTTGGTGTATAAATTTAACAGTAGGGGCGAAAGGCTACACCTGTGTCTTACATCCTTTTTAATTCGAGCACTTCGTCCGTTGACTTCCAATGCTATCGTTGCCTCTTCGTTCCTGTACAAATTGTATATTTCCGTCTTTCCCTGTAACTTACCTATATTTTCCTCACTATTCCAAACATCTTGCATCATTTCACATTATCAAAGGCTTTTTCCAGGTCGACGAATCCTATGAAGATGTCTTGATTTTTCTTAAGTCTTGCTTCCATTATCAACTGCAACGTCAGAACTGCCTCTACGGTTCTTTTACCCTTCCTGAAGCCAAGCTGATCCTCAATTTTTTCACATTCTTCTGAGTAGTATTATTACGAGCAATTACGGGGCATCAGTTGTTAAGCTGACTGTGCGACAATTTTCGCATATGTCAGCTCTTGCAATCGCCGGCCGAAGTGGCCGTGCGGTTCTAGGCTCTGCAGTCTGGAACCGCGAGACCGCTACGGTCGCAGGTTCGAATCCTGCCTCGGGCATGGATGTGTGTGATGTCCTTAGGTTAGTTAGGTTTAACTAGTTCTAAGTTCTAGGGGACTAATGATCTCAGAAGTTGAGTCCCATAGTGCTCAGAGCCATTTGAACCATTTGAAGCTCTTGCAATCTTCGGAATTGTGTGGATAATGTTTTTCCGAAGTGAGATGGTATATCGCCATACTCACGCATTCTACAAACCAACGTGAATAGTCGGTTTGTTACCACTTCCCGCAATGGGTTTAGAAATTCTGATGGAATGTTATCTATCCTTCTGTCTTATTTGATGTTAAGTCTTCCAAAGCAGATTTAAATCGTCATTCTAATACTGGATCCCCTATATCTTCTATATCGACTCCTGCTTTTTCTTCTTCTTCTTCTTCTTCTTCTATCACGTCTTCCGACAAGTCTTCCGTCGTTTCAGTGTTTTTTTTTCCACCTGCCAGTTCTCTGCTCTAGATTTAACATTGCAACTGCTATTGCACTCTTAATGTTACCACAACTGCTTTTAATTTCAACAACGCTTGTTTTGACTTTTCTCTATGCTGAGTCCTTCCTACAATAACTTCTTTTTCCGTTTCTTGTCATTTTTCATGCAGCCATTTCGCCTTAGCTTCCCTGCCCTTCCTTTTACTTATTTATTTTTAAAAATTTATTTATTGTTCCGTGGGACCAAATGAAGGAGAAGTCTCCATGGTCATGGAACGAGTCAATACATGAATTTATAACACGATAGTAGAAACACATAAAATTAAATACAAGAAACGTATTCAGGCGACAATTCGTAATTTTAAATAAAGAAAATCAACAATGTAACACTGGAATTTGCTCAATTTTTCAGCTCTTCCAGGAGCTCCTCGACAGAATAGAAGGAGTGAGCCATGAGGAAACTCTTCAGTTTTGACTTAAAAGCGTTTGGGCTACTGCTAAGATTTTTGAGTTCTTGTGGTAGCTTATTGAAAATGGATGCAGAAGAATAGTGGACTCCTTTCTGCACAAGAGTCAAGGAAGTGCATTTCAAATGCAGATTTGATTTCTGCCTAGTATTAACTGGGTGAAATCTGCTAACTCTTGAGAATAAGCTAATATTGCTAACAACAAACGACATTAAAGAAGATATATACTGTGAGGGCAATGTCAGAATTCCCAGACTATTGAATAGGGGTCGACAAGAGTTCTCGAACTTACACCACATATAGCTCGAACAGCCCGCTTTTGAGCGAAAAAGTATTTCATTCCTAAGTGACTTGTGTATCTGTATTCCTGAATTTCCCTGAACATTTTTAGAATTCGTTCTTGCCGGCAGGTGTGGCCGTGCGGTTCTAGGCGCTTCAGTCTGGAACCGCGTGACCGCTACGGTTGCAGGTTCGAATCCTGCCTCGGGCATGGATGTGTGTGATGTCCTTAGGTTAGTTAGGTTTAAGTAGTTCTAAGTTCTAGAGGACTGATGACCACAGATGTTAAGTCCCATAGTGCTCTGAGCCATTTGAACCAAATTAATTCGTTCTTCCGTCCATCAACTGAAGTATTTCTTCCGTTACCCATGGTTTCTTCGCAGTTCCCTTCTTTGTACCTACGTTTTCTCTCCAGCTTCTGTGACATTTAGAGATATCCATTCCGCATGAACTATTCATTATCGCAGTATCTATAGCGTCACAAGCTTCAAGAGTATCTTCATTCCTTAGTATTTCCGTCCCCCACCTTCTTGCGCATTGATTCTTCGTGACTAGTCTCTTAAACTAATGCTGCTCTTCATCATTACCAAATTGTGATCTGAGTCTATATCTGCCACTGGGTACTGATACGTTCCGCGGTTGGCGCCAGTATCCCTTTTCTCGTAGCGTCATCTTTGCCATCGATTTCGCTTTGGCCGGCCGCGAGTCGGTCGGTCACCACGGATTCGGCTGCCCCCCTCTGCAGCGTCGAGGCAGCAGCGCTCACTGTGTGGTCTGTCGGTTGCGGTTACAACAGTCTAGAGATTGGCCCTTACCTGGTGCGCATGCTCACGGCGCGAGGTATTACTGGAGTGCTGCGGCCGAAAGGTTTTGCGCTCCGACTCGAGGCGTGGTTTTACGGCTTTTCTCGCCACGCAGTGCATGTTGAGAAGAAGAGCTTGCCGGAGAATCGCCTGGCATTAACCGTTCGCCTTGGCATATGGTGTGTGTTCGATTTAAACAGTGCAATTGTGTGCTTGTATATCTTTGTTAATAGTTAACTAAGGTTGTCCTCAGTGACGAGTCTGATAGGTCAAAGTGATGTCACACGTGATATGATAACGGGGCTTGGGCTTTCCACCTTAGTTTCCTACCTCTTGGTGACGGATCTGCAGCTAGACGTAAGGATACCCGGTGAGCTCCTCGTTACTGAGTAATGGTAATCTAAAATTGTGGTAAGTTTGGTGATTAAATACCAAAATTTGCACCTTAATTAACAAGTAACGAAATACTATTCGATGAAAGTGTAGTTCTGGTGTTCTCTTGCCCATTTAAGGTAATACTCAGCTGTTGCTATTACGCTTCAAGGAACAATCTTAATTACGTGTGTATTGCAGTGTTTAAATGAATTATTGAGGGTTGAGTTTAAAAAAAATTAACGAGCCTTCCTGTCTCAATGTTATGTTTCACTCTTTTATGTAATTTGCATGTGCAATCGCAAGTGTGCTGCTGTAGTTTATTTATGTTTCAGTTGGGCGGAGCTCAATGTATTTCCTCCACTACAGAGTGACGTGGCACCGGAGCTCGACAACTTGGCCGTTGCCAGTGCAACTGAGTTTCGTTAGACTGGGCTATATGTTCCTGGCCTTCTGTCTCAATCTCGTTCTTAAGTTGAGTATTGCTGTCCTCTTTGTTCCTGGCTCTGTCAGGTCGTTAAGCTTTGTAGCTCGTTCCATTTAAATTTGTAAAACTGGGTCACTCTGTAATTAGTGCTCAGTCGGATTGCTGGAGGCTCCATCTTACTAATTCTGCATTCCTTTATGAGCCATTTTATCATATTTGTACCTTGTATGCTGATTCTGAAGTTAAATTATTATAAAGGAGGGTTTCATGTGCGCATGTTCTCAGGGTATGTTTAGATGCCAAGGTGCTGTTTTTTATTAATTGTTTGTTATTTAATTAACGCCTACCTGTAGTGGCATCAATTGGATTATTACTTAGTCAGAAGCTCGTGTTCCTGGTGTCTTCATTGCCGAGCATTCAAGTTTTAAAAGTTACCTTCTGGTTACTCGTGTGCATTATGTTATACCCTAATGTTATACCTTGGTATGAGTTTATATTGCAAGGGGAGAAGTCATTGTACAAGAGAGTCTTGCGGGTTCAAAGTTATGAAAGTTTTGATTGTCTTAAGTATTTACATCAACAGAATTTTTTTTTATGTTCTATACATTTGTTATGCAGATTTCAACAGGGATTTAAGAAAAAATTTTATTGTGCTTGTTAAACTGATCGATTTTATTGTATTTAAATTGTGCAAGTTAATAAACATTGTTTAACACAAGCTGTGTGTATTTGGTAATTATGAACCTGCTGCTTCCTGTCGTATTATTGGACACAAATAGCATGTTGCAGGTACATCTTACAAACAAATACCTATTTTCAGGGTCTCTGCCTGACCATGATGTCATGTAACTGTAACCTTTCCGCATCTCCCGGCTTTTTCAAAGTATGCCTTCCCCTCTTGTGAACCTTGAACAGAGCATTCAGTACTACCAACCGAAATTAATGGCAGAACGCAGTTAGTCTTTCCCCTCTCTGATTCCTTCTACCAAGGTCCATATTGTCCCATAATCCCTCCTTTCACTCCTGCCCTACAACCGAATTCCAGTCCCCCATGACTATTAGATTTTCGTCTCCCTTTAAATACAAAATTACCCGTTCAATATCCTCATATGCCTTCTGTTTCTCTACATCTTCCGCTTGCAACGTCGTTGTGCGCACCTGAACTATCGTTGTCGGTGTTGGTTTGCTTTCGATTCTAATGAGGACAGCCCTATCACTGAACCGTTCTCAGTAACTCACTCTCTGCCCTACCGCCCTAACCGTAAGGAAACTTATACCTGTTATATCATTTTCTGTTGCTTTTGCTGCTACCCTGTTCTCTTATGACTAGAAATCCTTGTCCTCTTTCTATTTAACTTCATTGACTCCCCACTATATCTAGACTGAGCACAGCATTTCCCTTTTCAGATTTTCTAGTTTCCCTAGCACGTTCAATCTTCTTACAACATTCCATTCCTCGACTTGTAGCGCGTTATCCTTTCGCTGGTTATACAATCTTTTTCTCATGGGCACCTCCCCTTTGGCAGTCCCCTCTTGGAGACCCGAGAGAGGGACTATTCCTGAATCTTTTTACCAATGGACGGATCATCATGACACTTTTTCAAAATACAGGCCACATATCTGTGATATTACTCAAGATACTTCCAAACCTTGGACAAAAGCTATGTGTACAGAATCTTTTACAAACATTGTGGTAAACAAAAAAAGTCAACCACGCAAAAATTTGGAAAGGTAGGCTAAATAAAGAGAGAAGTTGAGGACTTAAAAAGATGGCTCCATATTTTGACGCTCATGTAATGGAAAAGTATCTCTCTGTTCTACAATGCGGTAATCATCATACAGCTCAGAAAAATAGAAAGACGGCAGTAATGAAAATACATAAATGAGGATATGGCACAGAAGGCTAGCTTAGTTTTCTCTTCCTTTAAATTAAGTTTAATTGATACATATTTGAGACAACTAGACAATCACAACATTAAACTTAACTTTGGTTTCTTAACGTAACTGTTTTTGTTTATGAAATCTGTATTTAGGATCAACTTCAGAATACTAAGTGCTGTAACTTAGGCGTGTCGTCTAATACCCCCGTCAGTCTCTTGTTATTTTACCAGTCATTGCTACAGTCAGCTCTCATTCGATGGTGTTCAATCGAGAGTAAATAAAAATTAATCGTTGTATAAGATCGAGAAAATTTATTTTTTTCTTAGTAAAAAAGCAGCAGAGCAAATACGTAACCTTGGGAAATATCCGTCGACTACGTGACGAGGGCAATGGCGGTTGTAAGCTACAATCGCTACACTTTGTCGGGGCTCGGTGCTCAGCAGCAGTCGCTTGCTGACAACTAGACCCTTGTTCAAGTTCCAGTTCTGCCTTGATGTATGGCCACCGCTTGCAGTGTTATCAAACAAGTTCTCGGCGGTCGAGGAAGATTCTAGAGACAACAAACGAAACCGTCGAGAAGCTAGTACACTATCATTGCAGTAGTCGAAGACACCTGTTACAGGAACACCAGGTAAGTTATGCTGTTGGCCAGACAATTTTCAAAATGAAAGGTGGAAAATAATTCCTTGTAAGGTGCACTTCGCGTTGAAGGATTACCCATGAGTCTTCCCTACATGTATCTGTTTAGGGCCTGGCGGTAGTCACCTACAAATGATGTATCATGTGTTAGTCGCGTATTTCGTTGCCCATGTTTTGTTGACGTATCAGGTCAAAAACACATCATCTGAATTTAATTAATGGAACAGAGATAATACATTTAGCAACGAGATCTTCGTGTGTAAAATCACAAATGCATTTCAGGTGTATCACCGGGGAAGTCAAGTACGCTAAATTCATGGAGTCCTGCCGGTCGTGTCTATCATTACATTACATTTGTCATGTCATGTCATGGATCTCACGGAGAGTCTCTGGAATGTGCAAAGGACTCCAGTATGTACTTTTAATGTAATTAAAGTGCAACACAGTAAGATGACATTGCAGTACTGTGTTGCTGTGCTAATTTTATCTGTACCATAACATAGAACATTAAATTTAAGAGATTCCGTTAAGATTCTCTTCAATGGAATAGTAATTTCTCAGTAGAAAGTTCTTTAATTCAGTCTTACACTCCACTGCGATATCTACATGGTTTTTGATGTTCTGTGGTACGTTGTTGAATACATGTTTACCCATGTATCTGGCCACTTCCTGTGCTAATGTTAACTCCTTGAAGTCGTTACGGAGATTGGTTTTGGTTCTAGAGTTACAGCTCTGCTCTTCACTTTTTTTGTTGAAAGATAAACATCGGTAATAAAGGACATTAAAGAATATAAGTATGCATTGTAAAGTAGTTGTCAGAGTAGACACTTTTTTTGAAGATCTCTCTGCAGAATATTCTTGAATTAACATCAGATGTAGTTCTTATAAGACACTTCTGAATTCCGAAAATACTATCCTTTTAACTTAATTTTTCCCAGAAAAAGGAAATGGTACTCTTTTTTTACTTCTGTGCTTGTGCTATGTGTAACAAGTACAAAATGCCAATGCAAATCCAAGTGGAAGATTATTTACATGTATTCGAAACAACAAAGGACCCAAAATCTAACCTTGTGGGACGCCATATCTAATTATTGTATTGTTATATATTTGACACAGAACTGATACTCACTGTTTTCTGTCGTTCACGTTAGATAAAAACTATGACTCTACTGTGCCTGCTATTCCATAATTTTTGGCTTTTTGTGTTAGTGCATCATGGTTCACACAGCCAAAAGCCTTAGCCATGTTACAAAATATCCATAACAGTACTACTTTCTGCTTTATTGACTCAAGTACATCAACTGTCAAGATAAAAATAATCTCCACTGGAGACAGCCCCTTTTGGAAATCCAAACTGTTTGCTACTGACAAGTGAACCTCCCCATCGCACCCCCCTCAGATTTAGTTATAAGTTGGCATAGTGGATAGGCCTTGAAAAACGGAACACAGATCAATCGAGAAAACAGGAAGAAGTTGTGTGGGACTATGAAAAAAATAAGCAAAATATACAAACTGAGTAGTCCATGCGCAAGATATGCAACATCAAGGACAGTATGAGCCAAGGAGCGCCGTGGTCCCGTGGTTAGCCTGAGCGATTGCGGAACGAGAGGTTCTTGGTTCAAGTCTTCCCTCGACTGAAAAGTTTACTTCTTTTATCTTCGCAAAGTTATGATCTGTCCGTTCGTTCATTGACGTCTCTATTCACTGTAATAAGTTTAGCGTTTGTGTTTTGCGACCGCACCGCAAAACCGTGCGATTAGTAGACGAAAGGACGTGCCTCTCGAATGGGAACTGAAAACATTTGATCGCAAGGTCATAGGTCAACCGATTCCTCCACAGGAAACTTGTACACTTGGCGAATGGGTAAAAAGATTCTTCTATCTTGCCCGATTTAGGTTTTCTTGTGGATGTGATAATCACTCCCAAAAAAGTGATGAAAACATGACGGACGGACAGATAATGATTGTCTGAAAATAAAAAATTAAAATTTTCACTAGAGGGAAGACTTGATCCAAGGACTTCTCCTTCCGCAGTCGCTCACGCTAACCGCGGGACCACGGCGCTCCTTAGCTCAGGTTGTCCTTGATGTTGGTTATCTTGCACATGGACTACTCAGTTTGTATATGTTGCTTATTTTTTTCATAGTTCCACATAACTTCTTCCTGTTTTCTCGATTGATCTATGTTCTGTTTTTCAAGGCCTATCCACTACGCCAACTTATAACTAAATCTGAGGGGGGTGCGATGGGGAGGTTCCCTTGTGAGTATGTTTTCCTGTACCAGTGCATATAAGTATATGGTACATTATTTCTTAGAACCTTTTTGTACGTGATGGCTGGGTGTTGTGTGCTGTCCTTAGGTTAGTTAGGTTTAAGTAGTTCTAAGTTCTAGGGGACTTATGACCACAGCAGTTGAGTCCCATAGTGCTCAGAGCCATCTGACCCATTTTTGAACCAACCTTTTTGTAAATATTGGCAATATGAGATTTCTTGGTGATTCTTTACTAACATTTTGTCTCCTTTTTTGTGAACTGAGTGACAACATTGAGTTTAATTCTCTATTAGAAAATACCGCTGTGAAGAGATTCATTACACAAGTAACTCATGTGCTACTACAAGAACGTGCTGAAAAGTAATACCTCCGACACTTTTTTTTTTGCTTTCAGTATCGATTGAGTTATGTCATTCATATCACACTGTCGACTTTCCCGCTTCGCTGGTATAAGGTGCAACTTCCTGCCGCTAGGGGGCTCCACAGTATAGCGTGTAACATGGTCGTGTGCAACGTAGCAATGACATTGTATGAGAAACAGCTCAGAAAACGGAAAACACGAATTCGAAGAGTTCGTCCACACAGGGAGCGCCCTCTTCTTCAGCATGACAGTGACGGAAGGCACTTGAGCTCTGCAACATCTGCAATAATCCAACACCTAGGGTTTACTGTCATCCTCCATACAGTCCCGACTTGCTCCCATCCGATTTTCATCTGTTCCCTATACTTAGTCAACAGCTTCGAGGACTTCACTTTGACAACGGTGAAGCGTTGCAAGCAGAGGTGAGTTGTGGGTCCGTCAACGAAGGCAAACATTTTACAGTGACCGCATCAACAAACTGGTCTCCCGATGGGAGAAATATTTTAAGTTGAGAAATAAATATGCAGACGTGAAGAATAAAGATGTAGAATGTTCATAACTTTTTATTTAAATTCGGAGGCATTACTTTTCAACACACCCTCGTAAGTCCAGCTCAACAGCATTTCTTTATTTTTATTACTGATTTTATCGTCACTCGAACTTTTATTTTTAAGAGAGTTGATAGTGTTGGAAATTTCTTTAGGAGATACTGGGTGTAGCTGAATTTTTGTCCAACTTGTTTTGGAAGGCGCTACTTATGAACTACACAGTAACTGATACGGAAGTGATGAAACGTGAATTGTCTGTTACACACATAAAAAGGTTAATAAAAGTTCCTACTGTTTTAGGGTTACCTGTGATCAGTTCGTTATTTACCTTTAGTTGTAGAATTTCGGAACACCTATTATGTTCGAGTATAATACCTTTTCTGGAGACTAGAAATCTACTCTGTTGGAATTAGCATGGGTTTCGAAAAAGACGATCGTGTGAAACCCAGCTCGCGCTATTCGACCACGAGACTCGGAGGGCCATAGCCACGGGTTCACAGGTAGATGCCGTGTTTCTTGACTTCCGCAAGGCGTTCGATACAGTTCACCACAGTCGTTTAATGAACAAAGTAAGAGCATATGGACTATCAGACCAGTTGTGTGATTGGATTGAAGAGTTCCTAGATAGCATAATGCAACATGTTATTCTCAATGGAGAGAAGTCTTCCGAAGTAAGAGTGATTTCAGGTGTGCCGCAGGGGAGTGTCATAGGACAGTTGCTATTCACAATATACATAAATGACCTTGTGGATAACATAGGAAGTTCACTGAGGCTTTTTGCGGATGATGCTGTGGTGTATCGAGAGGTTGTAACAATGGAAAATTGTACTGAAATGCAGGAGGATCTGCAGCGAATTAACGCATGGTGCAGGGAATGGCAATTGAATCTCAATGTAGACAAGTGTAATGTGCTGCGACTACAAAGAAAGAAAGTTCCCTTATCATTTAGCTGCAATATAGCAGGTCAGCAACTGGAAGCAGTTAATTCCATAAATTATCTGGGAGTAGGCATTAGAAGTGATTTAAAATAGAATGATCATATAAAGTTGATCGTCGGTAAAGCGGATGCCAGACTGAGATTCATTGGAAGAATCCTAAGGAAATGCAATCCGAAAACAAAAGAAGTAGGTTACAGTACACTTGTTCGCCCACTGCTTGAATACTGTTCAGCAGTGTGGGATCCGTACCAGATAGGGTTGATAGAAGAGAGAAAGAAGATCCAACGGACATCAGCGCGCTTTGTTACAGGATCATTTAGTAATCACGAAAGCGTTACGGAGATGATAGATAAACTCCAGTGGTAGACTCTACATGAGAGACGCTCAGTAGCTCGGTATGGGCTTTTGTTGAAGTTTCGAGAACATACCTTCACCGAGGAGTCAAGCAGTATATTGCTCCCTCCTACGTATATCTTGCGAAGAGACCATGAGGATAAAATCAGAGAGATTAGAGCCCCCACAGAGGCATTCCTGACAATCCTTCTTTCCACGAACAATACGAGACTGGAATAGAAAGGAAAACCGATAGAGGTACTCAAAGTACCCACCGCCACACACCGTCAGGTGGTTTGCGGAGTATGGATGTAGATGTAGATGAAAGAAATTTATTCATTTCCTTGATTGGTTTTTCCTCTCGCATTTTTTTTATGTACCAAATAGTTTTTATCTTGTTGCTGAAGAAGCTTATATTTTCTTGAAAGTATGTAGATTTTCATGCTCCTATAATTTTGCTTAGAATTTTACAGAACAGTCTGTAATGTGTTTTAATTCTGTTATCATCCATTAACCTTGTTTCCAAGTAGGGTTATCTCTTAGTTTTGCATGATATTCTGATCCCATTTGTAGTGCGGGGTTTAAGTGCATTTAATCTGATTCCAACGGCTAATTTCGTGGGAAAATAGGTTTCAAAGTAGCCTATGACTATGTTACGGAATACATCATAATTTTCATTTGCGCCAGTGGTGTTGTACACATCTTACCAGCCAGTATTTTTCAAATTCCTTTTGAATTCCTCAATTTCTTTCTCATTTATTACCCTCGAAGTTTTCCAACTATTTTTATTTATCTCATGAACTCTGAAACTGAATGTCAGCAGTTGACTGACCGTCGTGGTCTGAGAGGCCTTTATAGCGACAATTCCTCTACGACACTGCAGTTTCGACGCATCTGAAAGAAAGTTTGTCAATAGCAGCGATGCTGGTTCCCGTAATTCTTGATGCAAATTGTATGAGGGGAGCTAGATTATATGAAATGGCACTGGCTAGAGTATAACTCTAGAGTAGATATGCTCTAAAAATTTAAATAAAAAACTCCAGTTAATATTATCTCATTGTGCTTGGAAGTCAAGAAGTTTAATAAGACAGATTGTTTAATAAATAATTCACAATTATCAGATACAGCACTGTATATTGTGATTATAATTACTGACTTTCCATGAAAATCTACTTCTGTAACATAAGCTTCAAAATGCTAATCACTGAAAAATCTATGTACATCAATGACGTACAGCAACCAGATGCTAAGTTATAATCATCGATATTCAGCATTGCATTCCTATATCTGTAGTCAAATGATGTTCAGAAAGCCATATTATATGTAAATGATTTGCAGGATGCAGTTCATCTAAAGACACCGGATGATCATTGTTGTTATTTTTTAAGTCTCTAATGTTTTGATGCAATGTGTTTATTTTAACCTCCTTTTCATCTTCACATATTTGAGGCTCAAAATTTTCAGTTGCACTTATTTCTTTTAACGCTAGTAGCCTGAAATCTGAATTTACCCTAAAAAATGTGCTGCACTCGCACCTTTAACTCGAGTGTCAGTCTCCCCTCTTAAAGGTTCTACAGTCAACCCTGCCTGTTCGCCTATGGATCCATAGGGTATAGATGAGCATTACGATGAGTAATCACTCGATCGAAATACTCTGTATAACACTTTTTTTTTTTTTTTTTTTTTTTGCAGTTCCGAACGCGACAAAGTCATGAGACCGACTGCTGGCGAAATAGTTTGCTGATCGGGACAAAGGTCGACCGCCAGCGATGTTACTTCGCAGAGCAGTGTTCTCACACGCCTTTCTCACTTATGTTGAAATGTAGGTCATGCCATTACACCCCACCTGTGTTCGGTCCATCGCCTGACAGAAGCAGTTGATCTAACTCCATGTTCACATGACTCACAGAGCTATTACACAAGACCATATCACAACACCGCAAAACAGGAACAAACTCAACATTTGTACGGCTTGTCACTGAAGCTATGTTTACCGGATCACTCTTCCTGCTTTAGCCATGGGCCCTCTCAGTACCGTTTCCTGCTCTTCTCACTATTATGACACGAGCCTCCTTTCCAAAAAACTTTGCACGAAGAACATTCCTATTTAAAAAAAACGCAGTTGATATCCGTTTGATGTATGGCAGCGCCATCTAGCGGGCCAACCATAGCGCCATCTGCTTTCCCCCTTCAAGCTAGACGAGTTTGAAGTTTTTACGTTTGACGCTTATTTCGTGAGATATTTGGCCCAGTCACGATCAATGGACCACCCTGTATACAACAGGGTGATTTTTAAATCAAAAATTCAGGCCTTCAAAGCTTTCGAGGACAGAACGAGACCCAGAACAAAATCATCTTGGACAGAAGAATGACGGAGGTTGCAGAGTATGAGAATGAAAAAAATATTGGGAAAGAAGAAAGGCCAGAAGACGAAACTGAAGTGAATTAACGTGGTCCTAAGATGGCCAAAACGAAAGAAGAAGAAGAAAGACGCAGGGGATCGACGTTTGGTACAGAGTCTATCAAATCATTTATTTCTTCTTGCAATAGTGCAGTATAGCTCTTATATAACTCCATAAAACGGACTGTGCTGATGCTGCAGAACTGTAAATCGTTCAGTATACTTTCGGTGGGTAATATTGCAATAACTAACTCCTACACACAGCTTTTTTCTGGCTTCTCGGTAGCGCAGATGGCGAATTTCCATGCGTAGCACGGGCTGGTCCTCCGCAGCTAACCACACTGTGTTTTATCTAATTTTCCACTTTAACTCCAACATTTGTTAATCACTTTCTACTGCTGAACATCTGCCGCCCCGCAAAGGCTTCCTATGCGTACTTGGGCTATTCAAATAGATGTGATGTATCCTCAGGCGTACCGTATTCATAACACTTAAGGCGGCTTTTTCGACCCCACACAGACATATCAGATCGGGGATATGAACGCAGAAGCCGTATCGTTCCTTTAATTAGCTTCAAAACTCTAAAAAGATCCTGTGCCCAGATTCAGACGTTTCCCATTGTGCCCGCCGGTTATCCAATATTATATACCTTATTTCTAATTTGCTGAATGCTGGTCGGCCTCATATTCTGCGTACGTTTTCGAAGTCCCTCTTGTTTAGCCAACAGGGAGCAGCCCACTTTCAAGTTTTTAAGGGCAACGGGTGTACTTGAAATAATCCCAACATGGCTTATGTAACGTCTGCTATGTACACCAGCGCTGTGCAGTATGGTTTCTTTGAACTCTTCTCATAGTCGACACAAATGAATTACTGTGAGTGCCAGGTGGAGTCATAATTGCCCAATATTTAGAACCTTGTTAAATATTCATGTAGCTCTTTTAATTACTTGTTCAATGCATACAGTGAAGGTATATTTTTCATCCAAGCGGATGCGTAAATGTCCTACTTATCTCTGAGAATAAAGATCCTGTACTTTTACAAAAGGGCCACGTAACAATTCGCCCTTATACATAATCTTGTTTGATTTGTGTGAAGCAGCTCGAAGTTTACCCTTGTTACTGCACACTGTTTGTGCGAAGCAGCTGAAAGTACAGTCTTGTCACTGCACACTGTTCACTTGTCAAGCGCGATTTCGGTCTTGTGTTCAAGTGGAGTGAACGCTTTTGTTAGACTGTTGTTCCCAAAGCAATATCCTCCAGTGGTTCCACTTTGTTTAACCATACGACGGGCCCACAGATGGATGCCTGATGGAAGTCTTTAGTTATCATCTTACAAGGGAAATGTCCAATTCGACGTAGGGAAGCCTAACCTGAAATTTTTCGTTCAGTAAGTATACAGGGCAGTGTATGTTGTTACATTACAGATGATTTTCATCAATCGGTACTTTAATATGTTGACATGAAATATTTTGTAGCATAGTTCTTATGATAATTTCTGAATAATATATATATATGTTACTAACAACGAAAAATTCCTTGATTGTTTCCATTAGTCATCACAGAAAGTGAAGTGTGCATTGGATGACGAAAACAAATATTTTCTTTACTCCAGGCGCATCTGATGAAAGAAAAATTAATCCATCTAGGTATGTCACAGTAATTACTAGTTTTATTTAGACAGAATTGGGATGGAGTAAGATATTGTTGTGGCCATGCTTCTGCGTATTGTGATGGGTAACAGTCCGCCTGCTTAGCTGGCTGGTAACGTGCTTGTCTCCCACGCACTGGAGCCGGGTGCGATTCCCGCCTGGTTTGAACATTTTCTCCGCTCGTGGACTGGCTGTTGTGTTGTCCTCATCACCGGCTGCGAGTCGCCCAATGTGGCGCCGACTGAAATAAGACTTGCACTTGGCAGCCGAACTCGACTGGGACCTCCCGGTCAACAATGCCATACGATCATTTCATTTTTTTTTCCATGGGTAACAGGCAAACGCGATCAAATTCGTCAAATCTGGTGATGTAAACAGCCACTGCACAAATGACTGGAGTTTAAAAATGCTGTTCCGCTGATAAACCTGAAATGGCAAAGAGCTATCAGAAATTATACTGACGAGAATTTTCTGAAAATTTCTGTATGATGTCGAAAAGTTTCTTTATCGAGAAGCTGAATCTCTTCGTCGTCCTCCTAAAGACGGATGCGAAGTTACGAGGGTGATTTGGTAAGTCTGGTAAATTTAGATGAAAGAACGGATTTTTTCTTTTTCTTTGCGACTTCATGGTTGGTAAGCTCGATTGTTCCAAGGATCTTATACAGAATTTCAAGAATGTACAGTGGAAAATTCATTGCTGATCGTCATCTGAATTGGTCAGCGCCGAATACGATTTAAAATGGAGAAAACCCAGTTTTGTGCTGTTATCAAATATTTTCATTGAAGGGTTGGACTGCTGTACAAATCGAAACAGAGCTGGTGAGGTTCATGTGGACTCTGAACCTAGTGATGGGAACAAACACATGAAAACAATCGATTCATTCGGTTGTTGGAAAAGAATGACTCAGTCAGTTGTAGTTATACGTATCTTATTCATTCATTCTTTTGTGTGAAACTAGTCTGTGGGAGCTACCGAATGAAAACAGTTGATTCAGATTCGACACTTTTGTAGCCTTGCATATTGAACGTTGACGGAATTATTAATTTTTTCTTTTGCAGTGAAAACAATAAGTAGTTTTTCTGTCAGTTGAACAATGTACTCATTCTTTTAACTGAAACCGCTCGTTAGTGTGCTAGCTGACCGAACTATCCATTGATTGTTCTGAGTGAAACCAGCCTGCAATACTTTGATTAGCTGAACGAAATCAGAGCTACGTTACACTAACAGAGGATGGTCCTAAGTGAAGACGTATCTCAGAGGAATGCCAAAGTTAACATGAGCAGTGTACATGTTCATTGAGTTATGAACTGAATGGAATAATTTTTCTTTTCATCATTTAAAACTGATTCATACACTACCATGGATTAAATTGTTCCAGGTGCTATTAACAAATAACTAATTAGCCTGATGTATCACTGGGGTAGGCCTGCCATCACTTAAATTACCGACCCCAAACAGAAACTTCGAAAACCCCAGACATGTGGGACAAATCGGATTATTTTCCCGTACACAAACAGTCTGTAGACGGTAAATTGCCTGATGACAAAGGTGTTCCGCGGGAGGGGAGGGGGGGGAACAATGCCTACCGATCAGCAGGTATAAATTATACATAGTGCTATAAATTTTTATAGTTCTATAGTATTGTAATTACTATTATTACTAATTATTATACTATTTTACAGTATTATAATTAGCATTAAGAAAAATTAACGTAAATGAAATCAGCTTTATACAGCTGAGTGGGTAGAAGGCAAATGCCATTTAAGACATTCATGCGTCTGGCAGGCGGGGCGGCGTCGCGGTGTATGCGATCGTCCATTGTCGGTAGCTTCTCATTGTCTCAATAAAGAAATTTAGAAAAAAATAGTGCTCCAAAATTGTCTTTAAAATTTCATTACATATATTTCAGAAATGGGGCAGGTAGAAAAGCGATGTTTGCGGTATAATATTCGTATACACCTAAGGTTCAAGCAGCCATATAACAGAGTTCAGTGTGTTTTTTTGATATTACAGAAAACGTCTGAATTGACCTTAATACATGCAAAATATTAATTTAACTCGTTACAAAAATTAACAATAATTTATATTGTATTGGTGCCTTCTAGGAGTGCGATCAGGCATACAGTATCATCACTGCTGCAAATTTTCTGCATCATTTTTATATACTTCAACAGCCTTATGAAAACATTCAACTCAAGTTTCATAATAATTCCATAACACATAATAATAATTCACTAACACTGTTTTCGTACTTTCTACTACAAACTGTGTTTTGTCACTGCTCCATACATTACTCATTTGGGAAAATATCCTTTCAGTAACAGCATACCGACCCAAGTGAAATGAGCGTACAATTCAGGATAAATCGTTTCATAATTGTTAAATCCGGGACAAATGGGCCTCCCGAATTACTTTTGAAAAAATTCGGCACAGAGCTAGAAAAATCATGTTTGTCACGAAGAAAGGGGGGACGGTTGGCCACGTTAAATACGTGCGCCATCTGTAGCACACAAGTTTCTAAGCGAATTCCAGTTCCATGTCCGGCGTAAGATGTCCTCATTAAAGCGTGCCATTGCTGCTCCGATGCGAGCTCACAGTTCGTGCAAGAAGAAAAAAATGTAATGGTGTTCCGTAGGACCTGGGTGTCAGATCTGGTCCGTACAAACCATTCCACACTCTGTGCCAACTACTGGAGGTTGGTCAACAATAACTAACATGAGAAAATGGGAAAAAAATCTTTAGGTGTGTGTGAACATTGTGTCGCAAAGCAGACCTATCTACCTATTCCCATTTCTAAAATATACATGATCAAAGTTGTAAAGACACTTTTGGAGCATACGCTGTGTGCACAGGAGAGTGGCTAAGCGTGCTTGCCGCTGCCTTTTTAATAGACTAAAACCGAGAACTTATCTACAGTTAGGTCCTCCTATAATAAATTTTAACTTAGGTTTTGTTACAAACTATTTCCAATCAATCGAAATTTTACAGGCACTAAAAAAGGTCCAGGTTTACCCCGGAATGTTGTATAAACTCGATTGAGCACGCCTCTGTACGCCCCCAAAGTTAGGACCAATCCGGAGAAATCCGGACGTTTTGCAGCCCTAGTTGGGGGTGCAAAGGTGAGCGCAATGTTCCCCTTGAGGGAGTATGAAGAAGAAAGGAACCTTGCCTCGTTTTAGCGACATTTTGCATTCCGTTTTATAGGCAATGTAGGATGATGTCCACAAATGCAAAATCATTTGCATATTCAACAATTTATTTGTGTGAAAGGTAAATATTTTGTAGAGAAAATTACGTACCAGCTACATACGTGCTCCCTACGTGTTCAGATTTACAAGTAGTGCCACAGCTATTAAAAATTCACAAGTACAAATATTCAGGACTGTCTGTATGACGTTAGCAATCTATATGGGGCTAGGGGACATTGTTTAATATTTATTAGTCCCTTTTAAAACCGTGTTACATTAAAAAGTTTTTCTATTTAAATAGTTGTTTTCTGATTTTTAGTCTTGTGTGTGAAATTTTTCAGTTGATTTTAAACATTTTGATGAGATTACAGCAAGACATGTGTTAAACTTCAGGTTTATTTCAGTTTCTCTTCAAATGAGCCACTAATATATTACTTCCTCATAGGCACATCTCGCGAGAAGACCGCGAATGTAAAAACTAGAGGCCGGTAGGGAAGTTTAGCAGCAATCGTTCTTAAGTGCGAAACATTCGCGACTGGAGCAAGAAGGAGGGGAAATAGCACTGGTATAACAAGTACCTACTCTCCGTCATACACCAGAAAATAAAGCGAGTTAATATTGCATTGTCACCAAGTTCTGAGCTAAGTTGAAAGTTTCAAGTCTATAGTTTATCGGAAAATTAGTTTAAAAACCGTTGCCAGATTTGTACCGAAAAACAAAGTACCCTCCGCCACACACCAGACTGGAAAGCAAATTAAAATTGCATTGTCATCCAGTTCTTACACCAAGTACCTGCTCTCCGCTACATACTAGAAAAGAAAGCGAGTCAATATTCCTTTGCTATCCTGTTCCGAATTAAGTTGAAAGTTTCAAGTCTTTAGCCTATCGGGACGTTAGTTTAAAATCAATTGCAAAATTTGTATCCAACAGATAGAGACAAACAGACCGAAAAACAGAGTACTACCCGCCACACGCTAGACTCGAAAACTAGTTAATGTTACAGTATCATCCAGTTCAGAGCTATGTTAAAAATTTCAAGTCTCTAGCTAATCGGGAAACTAGTTTGAAATGAATTGCAAACTTTGTACCAAAAAAAGAAAAAAACCAGGCAAGAAACCGACCCAATAAAAACGTTTGTGGCACAACTTGACTAGAAGAAGTGATCGGTTAGTAGGAAACGTTTATATGTACACAAATTTACAGCGCAGTGCCAGATATTAAACTTTTAAAAATTTAAAGCTACAAGTACAACAATTCGTATTGCAGTAAGCAAATGCATAAATTTTGAATGTACCTTATTTTTAGAAGTATAAAAGAGACCTTTGGAGAAAAGAGAACCACTTGTATGAATATCAAGAGCTCAGATGGAAACCCAGCTCTAAGCAAAGAAGGGAAAGCAGAAAGGTGGAAGGAGTATATGGAGGGTCTACACAAGGGCGATGTACTTGAGGACAATGTTATGGAAATGGAAGAGGATGTAGATGAAGATGAAATGGGAGATATGATACTGCGTGAAGAGTTTGACACAGCACTGAAAGACCTAAGTCGAAACAAGGCCCTGGGAGTAGACAACATTCCATTAGAACTACTGACAGCCTTGGGAGAGCCAGTCCTGACAAAACTCTACCATCTGGTGAGCAAGATGTATGAGACAGGCGAAATAACCTCAGACTTCAAGAAGAATATAATAATTCCAATCCCACAGAAAGCAGGTGTCGGCAGATGTAAAAATTACGGAACTATCAGTTTAATAAGTCACAGCTGCAAAATACTAAGGAGAATTCCTTACAGACGAATGGAAAAACTGGTAGTAGCCGACCCCGGGCAAGATCAGTTTGGATTCCGTAGAAATATTGGAACACGTGAGGCAATACTGACCCTACGACTTATCTTAGAAGAAAGATTAAGGAAAGGCAAACATACGTTTCTAGCATTTGTAGACTTAGAGAAAGCCTTTGACAATGTTGACTGGAATTCTTCAAATTCTAAAGGTGGCAGGGGTAAAATACAGGGAGCGAAAGGCTATTTACAATTTGCACAGAAACCAGATGGCAGTTATAAGAGTCGAGGGACATGAAAGGGAAGCAGTGGTTGGGAAGGGAGTGAGACAGGGTTGTAGCCTCTCCCTGATGTTATTCAATCTGTATATTAAGCAAACAGCAAAGTAAACAAAAGAAAAATTCGGAATAGGCATTAAAATCCACGGAGAAGAAATCAAAACTTTGAGGTTCGCCGATGACATTGTAATTCTGTCAGAGACAGCAAAGGACTTCGAAGAGCAGTTGAACGGAATGGACAGTGTCTTGAAAGGAGGATATAAGACGAACATCAACAAAAGCAAAACGAGGATAGTGGAATGTAGTCGAGTTAAGTCGGGTGATGCTGCCGGAATTAGATTAGGAAATGAGACACTTAAAGTAGTAAGGGAGTTTTGCTATTTGGGGAGCACAATAACTGTGATGGTCGAAGTAGAGAGGATATAGAATGTAGACTGGCAATGGCAAGGAAAGTGTTTCTGAAGAAGAGAAATTTGTTAACATCGAGCATAGATTTAAGTGTCAGGAAGTCGTTTATGAGAGTATTTGTATGGAGTGTAGCGATGTATGGAAGTGAAACATGGACGATAAATAGTTTGGACAAGAAGAGAATAGAAGCTTTCGAAATGTGGTGCTACAGAAGAATGCTGAAGATTAGATGGGTAGACCACATAACTAATGAGGAGGTATTGAATAGAATTGGGGAGAAGAGGAGTTTGTGGCACAACTTGACTAGAAGAAGTGATCGGTTAGTAGGACATGTTCTGAGGCATCAAGGGATCACCAATTTAGTATTGGAGGGCAGCGTGGAGGGCAAAAATCGTACAGGGAGACCAAGAGATGAATACTCGATAGAGATTCAGAAGGATGTAGGTTGCAGTAGGTACTGGGAGATGAAGAAGTTTGCACAGGATAGAGTAGCATGGAGAGCTGCAGCAAACCAATCGCAGGACTGAAGACCACAAGAACAACAACAAAGAACTTTTTATTCACATCACCTTGAAAAAGGTATTTTATTTGTCTCAAAAAAAGTTGTCAACCCTGGTCATGTTTCATGTACAACCGAAAAGACTGAAAAGTGTGTAAATACAATCACTCAAACAGGTGAGTGAGTGAAAACATTTATATAGCTGACATGGCGGCTGAGACTAGTTTCAATCGGTTCTTTCATTCTACTGAAAAAATCAACTGAACAAAAAAACAGTCGACTGACTAATCGATTGTTAAAAACAGTCGATTTTGCACTCACTATCTGCGCCATCATCGAAGACTATTTACTTCCTGATTAATGAAGCCCTTAATACTAGGTGCGCTTCCTCGATCAGCTGCGGCCACAACTAAGAAAACCATCAACAAAATCCATTATTTGGTAATGTAAGACAGCCGAATAAAAATGCGTGAGATCGCTGAAATCATAGGCATCTCGACTGAGAGAGTGCACAATGTCCTGCATGAAGAATGGCTACAAAGAGATTGTGTGTGAGGTGGGTGCCGCGATTACTAGCAGTCGAACAAAAGCGCATCTGCCGTAACATTTCAACACAATGTCTGGCGATGTTTAATCTCAATATGCAAGACTTTCTGCGTCGGTTTGTAGCTGTTGATGAAACCTGGCTCTATCATTACACTCCAGATTCAAAACGGCAGTCAAAACAATGGAGAAAGGCTGGTGAAAGTACACCAAAGAAGGCAAAGACCATTTTATGCTGGTTACGTGGTGGGCAATGTTTTTTGGGATTCACAAGGAATAATACTCATAGACTTTTTGGAAAAAGGCAGAATAACCAAACCCTATTATCCTTCATTGTTGGGTCGTATCAAACTTGCCTTGGTCTAAAAAATCCCAAGGTTGGCACACGCAAAAAAGGACCCTTTCAGCAGGATATTGCACCACCGCACACATCAGCGATAACAATGACAAAAAGGGCATGAGTTGGGCTTTGAATTTATTCTCATCCGCCCTCTTCACCAGACTCAGCCACATGTGACTTCTTCCAGTCACTTGAAACTTTGTCTTTCTATGAAGAAATTTTCATCGAACGCGGAAGTGATAGCTGCAGTCAATGAGTATTCTGCAGAGTTTGAAAGAATATATTTTTCCGATGTGATGAGAAGCTGTAGGATCGCTGTACCAAGTGTATATCCCTCAAGGAGACATATCGAGAAGTAAGGTGGGTTGTTTACGAAACAAATATTTTTTCTTGCTTTTTTATCTGACTTATCGAACCAAGAGTCCAACAAAAGCAATGAATTGTTTGCTGCAAATGATAATAAGACATTTCGGATGTAAATCTGAAAATTATTCTCTTCCATTTTTCCAGATTTTGCTTCGGTGGTTACAAGATTTTTACAACAAAACATTCTTTTTTTAAATGTATAGTTCTATTTACCTTTAGGTGCCTGAAGACAGGTATAAGTCTGCGGAAACAGGACTCCACTGATACTTGTCACTGACATCGTTGTATTCAAATGTTTCTTAACATTCATCGACATTGTCTTTCTTTCACTCGAAATGATAAAGCGCGGTTTGCACGTAATTCTTACACGAGACCTGACTGATTGGGTTTGTTCACAACATTTCAGGAGATAACAGGAAGCTTCGTTTTTACGTCAGCTACTAATTTCTGTATAGCATTACCCGTTACTCGCATCTCCTCTACACATTTACTTGAAGTAAACACCGTAATTGCCCGACTTGCTTTTCCATACATGTGAATCAGTAATGTGAACTCACTTGCAGTTGAAAAAACCTAGTCACGTAAATCAGCCCTGGCAAACAGTGCGCTGACTCGCATGAACAGTTCTAGATCCTTCGAATAATTTTTCTTTCGCAATTTTGCGATTTTCATTTTGGCGTGTATTTCGTATTTCCCGCAAATCTTTGTATCGTTTATATAATTCACGTGAAGATTGTACGAATCACAACTGGCTTTGCAAAAAAATGGTTCAAATGGCTCTGAGCACTATGGGACTCAACTGCTGAGGTCATTAGTCCCCTAGAACTTAGGACATCACAAACATCCATGCCCGAGGCAGGATTCGAACCTGCGACCGTAGCGGTCTTGCGGTTCCAGACTGCAGCGCCTTTAACCGCACGGCCACTTCGGCCGGCGACTGGCTTTACACACTGCTTAAATTCTCCCTCCTCCGTTAAGCAAAAATTTACAGCCTTTTCCTCGACACTGAGCGCTCTTGCCGTACATGTATTCTTCGTGTTAGAAGGGTACGGCGTTTTAGTTCTGGATTTTAATTAGCACAATAATCATCGTTCGAACCACAACTCACAGAATCGTCAGTTATTTCTTGTGTCTTCTAATGTTTCCATAATTTCTAACGAAATGTTGACATCATTCGAACGAATGTCCAAGAAATTACGTAATAAATAACACATACATAGGTTTTCAGGAGAAGTAGCTGTGGCTCTGAGCACTATGGGACTTAAGTTCTGTGGTCATCAGTCCCCTAGAACTTAGAACTACTTAAACCTAACTAACCTAAGGACATCACACACATCCATGCCCGAGGCAGGATTCGAACCTGCGACCGTAGCAGTCGCGCGGTTCCGAACTGAGCGCCTTAACCGCGAGACCACCGCGGCCGGCGAGAAGTAGCTGTTTTCAGTTGCATACACGTTCTTCATATTTCATCTTTGCAAAGTCGAAATCATTAATTGGTCCCCACATTACTGTGAAACTCTGGAACCTGCGCAAAGCCAAATGCTACTAGCTAGCATATATGAAGGAAACAAAGAAAATTAATTCAGTTTTATCTCCTCTGTTAACACTTAGCGAAACCGCAAAGGCAACTGCTAATTGTTATGGATATTAAATGAGTTGCAAATTGAAGCGAATAGTAATTGTGAACAATTCTGTAAGGGAACCTATCAGCGGAACAGGAATTTCACTTTACAAATTACGATCGCGTCAGCCATGTTATCTATGTACCGATTTGCTGCTAACCAAGGCCATGCTTGTACCATGTTACGCATGCCCTGGCGGTTATCGCTGAAACAACCGGTTTTCGGTTATATCGGTTTCTTGAAACGCCTGTTTATTTATTTATTTATTTATTTAACCTGACCAGATTAGGGCCATAGGCCCTCTCTTACATCGGACCAGTGTTTCACACATACAGCATTTTACACATCAGAGTTACATCATGACAATAGTTTAAATAAGAAAATTAGATTACTCTAGTGACAATGTGAATAAAGAGTAATGACTAAGACCTAATAAAGTAAGTGCTGGAAGTATTTTTACAACAGGTGCTATACATACAAATTATGATAAAAGCAATAATAGTAACAGTAAAAAAAAACAAATAATAATGATAAACATGAGAAAAATTGGCAATAGTAATGAAGATTTGTTCAGATGTACATCAATATCTTGGTGTGTAAAGTAGATGTTTACCAGTATAGCGAAGTATTGGGGAAGGGTGATTTAAGGAGGGGGAAAGAGGGAAGTAATGAGGTAAAGTGCATTCATGTACAGAGGAAGGCATTACTGTTGCTTAAGTAGATACGTCATTAACTATTTTTTGAAGCCGAACATGTTTTTAAGTTCTCTAACATAACGAGGGAGATTATTCCAGAGTCGGGTTCCCGCTACTGTAAAGGACTTGGAGAAGGTGACTGAGCGATGCAGTGGAACAGAGAGGATTTTATTATGATGGGAACGTGTGTTTCTGTCATGTTGCTCCGACATAAGCGTTAAGGACGAGGAGAGATATGAGGGACAGTGTACATTTATAAGGCAGTAGATGAGACAGAGTGTATGGAAATCTCTGCGTTTGTGTGCACGCAGCCAGGACAATTTTGCATGTGCTGGAGAAATGTGATCAAAAAGTCGAACGTCACAGATATATCGGACGCGGGCATTCATGACCAGTTCCAGACGTCGTGAATTTTCCTGAGAGAGGCCTTGTAGGATAATATCGCTGTAGTCAATGATTAACCTGACTATTAAAACAATTTAAAATACCCAGTTCCTGAAATTACCGAATTTCGTTTTTTATTCCTGTTATTTGCTGTAATAAACGTAGAAATCGAACAAAGACCGAAAAACTTTAGCTCCCTCAGTTTCAAGATGCACAGAATCAAAATATTAAAACAAATAGGCAAATGAAAGAAAGCTCAGTCCATCCATCGTTCGCTGCTTTTCTCGACAAGTGATAAGTGGTTGAATATTACCAAAAAAATCATCAGTATTCTCCTACTGATTCTATTTTTTTAAATTCTGTTCAAAAACCAAGTTGTGATCGAGGACCATACCATTATTTAGGCATTACGAACAGTCAGTGGCAAATGGTGAAAACTGAGGTTGAAGGACTCCATTTTTCGTGTTAACTTGGCCGTTTTCAAAGGCGACAAGCAGATAAAGGCATATTGTGTAGGCACAGTAGCAAATCAACTACTTTATATTTTTATCCTGAACTATGAGCAAATTGTTAAAATGTAAGTTTTCTTCCCGTTTTTTATCTTTTAAAACAAATGTAGCGTTGTACTCCATTGGTACCGGACTTCGTAAAGTGTTTCCAGACTAGGCATGGTGCCATTGTGTAATACAATGGATGTCCGACGGCGACAGCGAGAAACTGCCATATAGACCTGATGGGGCAAGTCCTGCATGCTGCATGTATACGTGTACCTGTAACAAGCCACGTCACATGGTAACAGGTATTACTCGTACAATATATCGTGGCAGTCAGCCGTGGCGTAAGCAAAAGAGGACTGAGGCCATAGAGGGGAGAAAAGAGGGGGAACGTGCCCCGCCTCCCTCTCGCAGGGCTGCCAGCCTACACCCGTGTCTCGCTCTTCAGTGAAAGCAGATCTGAAGCATGGTGATAGTGAATGCCGAAACCAGTGAAGAGATCTATCGCTACAAATAGTAAATGATATAAAGTACAGACAAACACAATTTCTAATAGAAAACTAATGTAATTCAATATATACAACAGTAGCATACTACATAAAACAGCCTGAGAATTTATTTTTAGTCACTTGCATAGTAACTGTCGGCTATATCGATATGTTAAGATTGTCTGCTGCGTCCGTGCGGGATGAGCTGTCATGCCCCACTGTGTCTCTGTTAGATGAGTCCTCAATAGTGTCATTAGCAGCTGTTATAATGTCGTCAATTGAAATTTCCATTACGCCATCGCGCCTCCTGTAATCATGCTCCGCCTTTCGCACTTTTCTGCAGTACTCTTCCAGTCGTCTGGAGCGACAGAACAGAAGGCACTGTGTCAGTTTTCTGAGTTGGCTGCAGACTTGTCGCCAGAGAGATGTTGTGCCCTCTCACGTACCGTTTAATTTTCACCCATGCAAGTTCAATTGCGTTCAGGTCGCAATTGTACGGCAGTAGGCGAACCAAGTAGTGGCCTGCACTCTTAGCCAGTTCGTCTACTACGTACACTATGTGATCAAAAGTATCCGGACACCCCCCAAAACGTACGTTTTTCATATTAGGTGCATTGTGCTGCCACCTACTGTCAGGTACTCCACATCAGCGACCTCAGTAGTCATTAGACATTGTGAGAGAGCAAAATGGGGCGCTCCACGGAACTCACGGACTTCGAACGTGGTCAGGTGATTGGGTGTCACTTGTGTCATACGTCTGTACGCGAGATTTCTACACTCCTAAACATACTTAGGTCCTCTGTTTCCGATGTGAAGTGGAAACGTGAAGGGACACGTACAGCACAAAAGCGTACAGGCCGACCTCGTCTGTTGACTGACAGAGACTGACGACGGTTGATGAGGGTCGTAATGTGTAATAGGCAGACATCTGTCCAGACCATCACACAGGAATCCCAAACTGCATCCTGCAAACTGCATGCCTCGCTCGGTGCAAGGAGCTTAAACATTAGACGACTGAACAGTGCAAAAATGTTGTGTGGAGTGACGAATCACGGTACACAATCCGGCGATCCGATGGCAGGGTGTGAGTATGGCGAATGCCCAGTGAACATCATCTGCCAGCGTCTGTGATGCCAACAGCAAAATTCGGAAGCGGTGGTGTTGTGGTGTGGTCGTCTTTTTCATGGAGGAGGCTTGTACACATTGTTGTTTTGCGTGGCACTATCACAGCAAAGGCCTACTACATTGATGTTTTAGGCACATTCTTGCTTCACACTGTGGAAGAGCAATTCGGGATGGCGAATATATCTTTCAACACGATCGAGCACCTGTTCATAAAGCACGGCCTGTGGTGGAGTGGTTACACGATAATAACATTCTTGTAATGGTGTGGCCTGCACAGAATCCTGACCTGAATCCTATAAAACACCTTTGGGATTGTTTGGAACGCCGAGTTTGTGCCAGGCCTCACCGTCCGACATCGATACTTTTCCTCAGTGCAGTATTCCATGAAGCATGGGCTGCCATTCCCCAAGCAACATTCCATCAACTGATTGAATGTATGCCTACGAGAGTGGAAGCTGTCGTCAAGGCTAAGGGTGGGCCTACACCATATTGAATTCCAGCATTACCGACGCAGGGCGCCGCGAACTTGCAAGTAATTATCAGCCAGGTGTCCGTATACTTTTGATCACATAGTGTACGTCTTTTCATTCGGTTTATTCGCCTACACAAGAGCATAGAGCTCAGACTTTCAAAAATGGTTCAAATGGCTCTGAGCACTATGGGACTTAACTTCTGTGGTCATCAGTCCCCTAGAACATAGAACATAGAACTACTTAAACCTAACTCCTCCACACATCCATGCCCGAGGCAGGATTCGAACCTGCGACCGTAGCGGTCGCGCGGTTCCAGACTGAAGCGCCTAGAACCGCTCGGCCACTGCGGCCGGCTACAATTCTGTGTTCCAAACGTACATTCTCGGAAATTCGCCGGATACGGCGTATCCCTCTAACGTGCCATTGACATGTAAACGCCATTCGACGGTTTCGCAGTACAACACTGGGAACGGTAAGACTAGTATCGTCGAATCAAGGGAATGTGATCAAAATGGTTCAAATGGCTCTAAACACTATGGGACTTAACTTCTGAGATCTTCAGTTCCCTAGAACTTAGAACTGCTTAAACCTAACTCCCCTAAGGACATCACACACATCCATGCCCGAGGCAGGATTCGAACCTGCGACCGTAGCGGTCGCACGGTTCCCGACTGTAGCGCCTAGAACCGCTCGGCCACCCCGGCCGGAGAGCTCAGACTTTGTCATGATGTCATTGCATTTAACTCTTTTTTCGCAGCCAGTTTATCATTGCCACCCTTGGATACTATATTGCTGGTATTTTGTCCACCTGCCTACAATGATACGACGCACTGTCCACAACAACGACAGAATTTGGCGGAAGATTTGGGAGCACCATCTCCGAAAACCACTTCTCCAAAATAGATCTTTTCTATTAACATGATGAAGAGTGCGGACAGACGACTTTGTCCTTTCACTTTTCTGTAATGAAGGTCTAGTCCTTTCAGTGCGGAAAAAGATCGTTCTGCTGACGATGTATCCGATATGGTTAATATCAGTTCACAGAGTTTACACAGTTTTCGAAGTTCAATTTGAAGTACAGTTTGACACAGGAAATTTTTTACTTCCTTTTCCGTATGTCCTCGAAATGATAATTCTCGTTGCCCTAAGAACCAGACGTCTGCTGTCACTCTCTTAAGTATTTCCCCGCTCTGTTTCACTGCTTCTTTGTGCTTTAAAGTGTTTGCACATTTCTGCTCATGTAAAAGCAAATCAGTCCAACTTTTACCAAACGTTCCCAGGGCTATCTATGTGTTCATGCGTTTAAATTGCAGTGAGAAGATTATTAAAGTCCGAATAACCATGATATTTACTTTTCCAATGAGATCTGTCCTTTCCCAGCAATAAATATGACCAACAGAAGAGTTCACAGGTTTTACTGCCACGTAACCAAGTGTTAAACATTCACTTGAAATTTCTGGATTTTTTTTCTCTCTGTAAACTGCTGAGGCCGGGGTAGGTCGGCCATTTTTAACAAGGTGAATGGCTGTAGGTGGACAGGTTTATTAAAAATGCTTGCCATAACATCACTATTAATAGGTTGGTTCGTAGCGTTTTCCCATAAGTTTAAAAACACGTAACAGAGACTTTAGTCATCAATAATATATTCAGTCTCACTATTTACAAGCCTGCCAACGACAGGGCAGCTTTTCTATTCCTCGACCTTCAGGGTTGTTCGATAGAAGGCGAGAAAGGTGAAATCTGAGGGCGCAAGATCAGGTGAATAAAGTGGGTGAGGAATGACTTACCTACCCAACCGTCGCATAGCGTTTTTTGTCAGTCTAGTAGAATTCGGGCAGACGTTATGTCCATTGGCATTATCCCCATGCACGTCTCAAATGTTTCGAGCTGTCTCCTTTGCTGCCACCCCTCTATTGACCTCAAATAGAAGAATATGTCGGAAATGTTCCAATTTCAGTACTCGGCACTCCTTTTTCTAGCGTCCACAGCTCCTCTATCTCCAAATGACAGCATGACAACATGTTAACTCAAATAGCAAAAGTGAACTACAAATAAAAAATTGCAATCGATGAATAAACCCATGGCAACCGGAATAACAACGTACTAAAAAAACGTTACGAAGATATGCATCAGCCTAAAACAGTAGCTCATTTTGTGAAATGCTGGCTACAATATTATTAAACATGATGCATTCGTCCGTCAATAAACCCACTAACGCACACTGAATACAGTGTAACAGAAGAGAAAACGTGCAGAATACAGTCTTCTTATTACATGCATCTACCCAGGTTTTCCGTTGCCGAGCGAGGTGGCGCAGTATTAAGCATACTGGACTCGAATTGGGAGGACGACGGTTCAAACACACGGCCTGCCATCCAGATTTAGGTTTACCGTGATTTCCTTTAATCGCTTCAAGCAAATGCCGGGATGGTTCCTTTGAAAGGGCACGGCCGATTCCCTTCCTCATCCTCAAAACAATCCGAGCTTGTGCTCCGTCGCTAATGATCTCGATGTCGACGGCATGTTAAACCCAATCTTTCTTCCATCCTTAGTTTTACGTGAGCTTGATGTGGCATCGCCAACCGCCAAACGGGAGTCGAGACTACCACAGCGCCTCGTTTATACGTTTCAAGAGCTGTTACACTGAAGCGCCAAAGTGGTATAGGCATGCATATTCAAATACAGCGATAAGTAAACAGGCAGAATACGACTCTGGGGTCGGCAACGTCAGTATAAGACAAGTATCTGGCGCAGTTGTTAGATCGGTTACTGGTGCTACAATGGCAGGTTATCAACATTTAAGTGATTTTGAACGTGGTCCACGAGCGATGGGACACAGCATTTCCGACGTAGCTAAGAAGAGGGGCTTTTCCCGTACGACCATTTCACGAGTGTACCGTGAATATCAGGAATGCGGTGAAACATCAAATCTCCGACCTCGCTCCTATCGGAAAAAGATCCTGTAAGAATAGGACCAACGACGACTGAATAAATCGTTCAACGTGACAAAAGTGCAACCCTTCCACAAATTGCTGCAGATGCCAATGCTCAGTCGTCAAAAAGTGTCAGCGTGCGAACCGTTCAAAGAAACATCATCAATATGGGTTTTCAGAGCAGAAGGCACAACACAAAGCTTTACGCCTCGCCTAGGCCCGTCGACACCGACATTGGACTGTTGATGACTGGAAACGTGTTGCCTGGTCGGACGAGTCTCGTTTCGAGTTGTATCGAGCGAATGGACGTGTGCGGGTATGGAGACAACTTCATGAATCCATGGATCCTACACGTCATCAGGGGACTGTTCAAGCTGGTGGAGGCTCTGTAATCGTGCGGGGTGTGTGCGGTTGGAGTGATATGGGACCCCTGATACGTCTAGACAGGTGACAGGTGACACGTACGTGAGCATCCAGTCTGATCACCTGTATCCATTATATGCATTTTGCATTCCGACGGACTCGAACAATTCCAGCAGGACAATGCGACACCCCACACGTCCAGAATTGCTACAGAGTGGCACCAGAAACACTTTTCTGAATTTAAACACTTCCGCTGGCCACCAAACTCCCCAGACATAAACATTATTGAGCATATCTGGGATGCCTTGCAACGTACTGTTCAGAACAGGTCTCAACCCCTTGTACTCTTACGGATTTATGGACAACCCTGCCGGTTTCCTGGTGTCAGTTCCCTCCAGCACTACTTCAGACATCAGTCGAGTCCATGCCACGTCGTGTTACGACACTTCTGCGTACTCGCCGGGGCCCTACACGATATTAGGCAGGTGTACCAGTTTCTTTGACTCTTCAATGTATAAGATGGCACTCACGCAATCGCACCATCTCTTGTGCAGCACGGAAACTAGCTGTCGGTTCAAAGGAAAGAAAATACGGACTGTGAAGAAGGTATTATATTATGGTTTAATTGTTACGAATGGATTTATACCGAATATGTGTGACCTAATGATTCATATATTTGATAGAACATGCAGAGGACGCATTACATTCATGTCACCCTAAATAACTGACGATGGCCGACGTAGAGAGCATATTAAATGCACACTGCCATTTGCAAGAAAAGCTTTTATGAAAAAGAGAAATATGTTAACGTCTAATAGGGATTTAACAGTTAGGAGGTCTTTTCTGAAAGTACGAGGCGCATTCAGAATGCAAGTTTCCCGATGTTGTTTCCTTTTAAGTAGACGTATTTAAAATGGTTCAAATGGCTCTGAGCACTATGGGACTTAACATCTATGGTCATCAGTCCCCTAGAACTTAGAACTACTTAAACCTAAGGACATCACACAACACCCAGACGTATTTAACCGGGATGACTGCGCATGCGCGACAGATCTATGATGTGGCGAATCTAATGCTGGCCGGACAGCTCCAACCTGGTGTCAGTAGCGCGTTAGCACTGCCCCGAATGGTTCAAATGGCTCTGAGGACTATGGGACTTAGCTTCTGAGGTCATCAGTCCCCTAGAACTTAGAACTACTTAAACCTAACCAACCTAAGAACATCACACACATCTATGCCCGAGGCAGGATTCGAACCTACGACCGTAGCGGTAGCGCGGTTCCAGACTGAAGCGCCTAGAACCGCTCGGCATTGCCCGGAATGGCGTCTTTTGTTCCTTCTACCGCCACCTGCGAGGTTCGGTCGGCGATAAGGTTCCTTACTGCACAAAACGTAATGTCCATCGAAGTTCATCGTCAGCTCTGTCAGATCTGCAGGCAGAACATCGTGAGCAAACAGATGGTGCGTCGCTGGTGTAGACATTTTTGCTGAAGGTCGTCAAAGTGTCCGTGATGAAGAGCACAATGGGCGACGGTCCCCCATCAATGGTCACCTGGCTGAGCTAGTGCGGCAGCGCATCCTGAAGAACCGTCGCTTCGTGATTACGGAGCTGAGAGGCCATTTTCGCAGATACCACTATTCTTGTTACATGAAAATGTCACTAAGCACCTGCTGTTCAAGAAATGGTGTGCCAGGTGGGTGCCGAGATACCTGACACTCGATCACAAAACTAAATGCTTTGGAGTGGCATTGAATTCCTGTAGCGGTATCATCATGACGGCAACGAGTTCCTCGACAGGATCGTCGCGGGCAATAAAATGTGGATTTCTCACTCGAACCTGGAAACCAAGCACCAGTCAATGCATTGGCGGCACAGTGGATCTCCGGTAAAGGCGAAATTCAAACAGACTGTGTCGGTGCGGAAAGTGCGGAAGTGTTTAGTCTGGTATTCCTCAATTTCTAAATATTCTGCCAGTGAATAGAAAGCCTAATGAAATAAGAATGACGGTGGTATTTTACCAAAAAGTGAGAATATTTCCGTTTTGTGAGTGGGCACAGCTAGGATACAGGACAAATTGGACCTCGTGTGGCCATTATGGTAGCATGAAAGGTAGTAGGAGTAATCCACTAAATTGCAGGCCCATATCGTTAACGTCGATACGCAGCACGATTTTGGAATCTATATTGTGTTCGAACGTTATGAATTACCTCGATGAAAACTATCTATTGACATACAGTCAACATGGGTTTAGAAAACATCGTTCCTGTCAAACACAACTAGCTCTTTATTCACATGAAGTGTTTAGTGCTGCTGAAAAGGGATTTCAGATCGGTTCCGTATTTCTGGATTTCCGGAAGCTTTTGACACTACCACACAAGCGGCTCGTAGTGAAATTGCGTGCTTCTGCAATATCATCTCAAGTTATGCGACTGGATTTGTGATTTCATTTCAGAGAGGTCACAGTTCGTAGTAATTGATGGAAAGTCATCGAGTAAAACAGAAGTGAATTCTGGCGTTCCCTAAGGTTGTGTTATAGGCCCTTTGCTGTTCCTTATCTACATAGACGATTTGGGAGACAATCTGAAGCAACCGTCTTCGGTTGTTTGCAGATGACGCTGGCGTTTATCGACTAATAAAGTCATCAGAAGATCAAAAGATTTTTGCAAAACGATTTAAAAAAGATATCTGAATGGTGCGAAAAGTGGCGGTTGACCCTAAATAACGAAAAGTGTGAAGTCATCCACGTGAGTGCTAAAAGGAACTCGTTAAAGTTCGGTCTAATCTAAAAGCCGTAAATTCAACTAAATACCTAGGCATTACAATTACGAACAACTTAAATTGGAAGGAACACACAGAAAATGTTGTGGCGAAGGCTAACCAAAAACTGCGATTTGTTGGCAGGACACTTAGAAAATGTACAGACTTACTAAGGAGACTGCCTACACTACGCTTGCCCGTCCTCTTTTAGAATACTGCTGCGCGGTGTGGGATCCTTACGAGATAGGACTGACGGAGTACATCGAAAAAGTTCAAAGAAAGGCAGCACGTTTTGTATTATCGCCAAATATGGGAGAGAGTGTCACAGAAATGATACAGGATTTGGGCTGGACATCATTAAAAGAAAGATGTCTCACGAAATTCCAATCACCAACTTTCTCCTCTGAATGCGAAAATATTTTGTTGACACCAACCTACATAGGGGGGAACGATCACCACGCTAAAATAAGGGAAATCAGAGCTCGTACGGAAAGATATAGGTGTTCATTTTTTTCCGTGCGCTATACTAGATTGGAATAATAGAGAATTGTGAAGGTGGTTCGATGAAACCTCTGCCAGGCACTTCAGTGTGATTTCCAGAGTATCCATGTAGATGTAGATGAAAGGTGTTTAATGCGGTGCTTGCGGACTGAGGGATCATTGGACTAGTGGTAGTCTTATAACTTGTCTGGCCGCAACCACCCTAATTGGACGTACGAAGCACTGACGAGGTCATGTAGACGGGTGGTGCAGATGTGAGGCACACAATCGCCCACACATGGTTCAAATGGCTCTGAGCACTATGGGACTTAACATCTATGGCCATCAGTCCCCTAGAACGTAGAACTACTTAAACCTAACTAACCTAAGGACAGCACACAACACCCAGCCATCACGAGGCAGAGAAAATCCCTGACCCCGCCGAGAATCGAACCCGGGAACCCGGGAGTGGGAAGCGAGAACGCTACCGCACGACCCCGAGCTGCGGACCCCACAGTTCTAACCGCCTTGTGTTTCCATTACTGCTGCCATGCTGAATTACATCACAATAGTGGAGGTCCGGTAGAGCTTGTTCTTGCATGAGTTTACGTTCCACATCCCGTGGAATTATGTTCCGAAACATTTTGTGGTCATAGAGGAACTCTCAAAACTTCCGGCTCGTTGCGACAGTATTCTCTGCCCAGATGAGACGCTCATCCAACTTTACACCCAAGTTCTCCCCTCCACCGTTTTCTGATATTAATTTATAAAGGGATACTAAAATATTTTGAAAATTTTTTGCTTTTAGTTTAAGCCCAAGGTTTTTCGCTCATGTTACCACTGAAGAGAAATTATCATTCATCTGAACGATCGCAGTATCTATATCATCAGGTCTGGCACAAGTGAAGCTAGAGGTCGTTGCCATAGAAATAATATTTACGTAACCAGGAAAGTTCTCTACACGAAGCGGTAACGAGATCACACAGTGGTATACTGAGGTGCTAGATGGGGAAATCTTGCTTAGCCGCGGCTTCTTGCGAGGCTTAAGCTGGATTTGCGTTTACGTATGTATCTGCTCATGTTACCACTGTATGTATGGAGTGTAGCCATGTATGGAAGTGAAACATGGACGATAAATAGTTTGGACAAAAAGAGAATAGAAGCTTTCGAAATGTGGTGCTACAGAAGAATGCTGAAAATTAGATGGGTAGATCACATAACTAATGAGGAGGTATTGAATAGAATTGGGGAGAAGAGGAGCTTGTGGCACAATTTGACAAGAAGAAGGGATCGGTTGGTAGAACATGTTCTGAGACATCAAGGGATCACAAATTTAGCATTGGAGGCCAGCGTGGAGGGTAAAAATCGTGGAGGGAGACCAATAGATGAATACACTAACCAGATTCAGAAGGATGTAGGCTGCAGTAGGTACTGGGAGATGAAGACGTTTGCACAGGATAGAGTAGCATGGAGAGCTGCATCAAACCAGTCTCAGGGCTGAAGACCACAACAACAACATGTATCTGCTTTGAGTCTTCGACATAATCTTGATCATGTTGAGTTCCACAGCTGATACTAATGTTAATGAAGAGGTTTTTATCAATCATCAACAAATTCTTTGATATTTAACCGTGTCACGCTACATTAAAAATTACTAGGAAAGACGAGCAGGCATAAAATGGTTCAAGTGGCTCTGAGCACTATGGAACTTAACATCTGAGGTCATCAGTCTCCTAGAACTTAGAACTACATAAACCTAACTAACCTAAGGACATCACACACATCTATGCCCGAGGCAGGATTCGAACCTGCGACCGTAGCAGTCGCACGGTTCCGGACTGAAGCGCCTAGGACCGCTTGAAACACGTTTGTTGTGTGGCGGCGATGGCGAGGCATTGCAGAGTCTCTGACCAGAGAGCCAATTTATCGTGGCTAGTCTGCGCTTGACCGCGCGAGAGTTGCGAGCGGTAGTCTGTCAGTAGTAATCGTGCAGTACAGTTGCGAGCAGTAGTCAGTGGGCAGTCTGGCAGTAGCAGTAGGGCAGAGCAGTATGTCGGTAGTAGCAGCCCAGTGCAGTTGTGTGTGAGGAGTCGGCGGGCGTCGACATGGCACTCTGGTCAAGATTCAGGATGAGGTATATTATTTTTAAATGCGCTCAGCTAATAATGTAAATTAACTGCAACTAATTTGTGCAACAATCGCCCCAATAATAATTTTGATTTCAAAGCAATATTTTTAATAAAAGAACTATTTAATTGAACGAACGATTTCCTTCCATTTCCTTTAAAGAAAAGTTTCAGTTAAATTTTTTTAAAAAGAAAATTACTTGCGATGCAGTTCCTCCAAGCCGTGGCCAACAATAAGAGCAGAAATTTGACATGCAGTTTCGAATGAGGTAAGAAATTAATTATGATTTTTTTTGCACAGGGGCAAAGACCGATATTTTGGTTTAATTGAGTTTACATTGTCACTGAAGTCTCATTAGCATTGAATTGTTTTTCATTATTTTCGTGACAGCTTACACCTTGAGTCAGATTGCGATTCTCATTCTTATTGTCATTAAATTTAATTGCTAGGGAGGTTACGCTTGGCCCTCATTCATTTATTATTTCTGTCTTTTAAAATTTCGGTAGGGAGGTTACACTTGGCGACCCTGCCAGGATCGTATTTCGTTGAGAATCTTTTGAAAAACAGTCAGATATCTGCTCTTATTTGCTTAGACATAATTAGGATTTGGCGCAACGCTTTTACTAATCTTGTGACTTTCTTTCTACAGGTCAACGGCAATTCGTTGCTCTGTTGTATGTGTGTGTTGCTTTTGCATTGTGCTTATTTATTTTGTGAATAATTTTGACTATTGTAAAAATGCCGCGAAAGACTGTGAATAGTGTATCGCGAGGTATTTTGAATGAAATAACCGACCTAAACAACTTCACCGATAGTACTTGTGACACGCAGTATAATGATGACAATCCTGCGTTCACTGATAATCAGTACGTTCCAACCATTAATAATGATGTAGACCTTAATGATGAACAAACGAACTCGATTGTGTCTTCTGTGGATTTGACGACAATCGATGACGCGGGACGCTCTATTGTAATGAGCGCCGCCCAGCCTAACACACCCGGTTTACTAAATTTACGTGATGAACACACAAATTTGTCTAATGAAAATGAACAGGATACACAAAATACGACGGATTTATTTAATTCCGAAATAGTGACTGACAGTGTACATCCGACTGGCAAACCCTCTGGTAGATTACAGAATGTCCAAATGGATACACAAAATGTGACAATTGCAGACACTCCATCACACAGTAAAGAGAATAGAGATATTCATTTTAGATTTGATCAAATTATGGCAATATTGCTACAAATTGATGAACAGTACAAACAGCGGAAGGAAATGATGGATGATTGTTTAAACAACTTAATGAAATTAGTAAAAAACAAGACGACTTTCACAAACAACTTGATGAAAGTTTCGACAACCATTTCAAACAACTTAGCGAAACAATTGATAAAAGTTTCGAACTCACAAACGAAAAACAAGACGACCTTAAAGAACAGAACAAACAAGTTAGTGAGCAGATTACAGCTGTTACCGTGCAATGTCAGGACAGTAAAGAACAATTACGTGAGGATACTAAGGCTTGTGCTAATAACAGTAATGAAGAAGTTGGCACTGTTGCACAAGAATTAAGTAGCACACGTGTAGGCACAACAGAATCACATAAAGATGACATTAATGCAGTCACTGAACAATGTTCAGCAAACGCAACACTGATACACGAAATTAATGCAGTCACTGAACAATGCCCTGAAAACGCAGTACAGATACACGACGAGTTTAATTTCGAGTCACTGGAAGTTTCACACACTCTGAATACGGAAGTTGATGAGAAATTTGCGCGACAGATCAATCAAATTGACGAAAGTATTAAAGTAACAGAATTGAAAAATATTTCAGTCACCAATACGTCACAGAATCCGCCACGTTACGAACATTTGTTAGACTTAACGCAGGCGTATAATTTGAGCAATTTACAGCAACTACGCGACTTAAAATCTGAAAAGCTACGCAACTTGAAATCCGAAATGACACAGACGAACAGATTCACACACAAACCTGAACGTGTTATCAAATTCAGTGACGAGAACGTTGATTATAAGCAATTTGCATTTGTAAGAAAATGTAAGGAATTTAATAATGGCAGAACACAGATACACGATTTGTACTGTATAAGACAATTTATTTTTGTACTTTCACCGCTATTACCTGTAATGCAGAAGCTAGCTTTGAACCTGATGCGACAATTTGCTATTGTATTTTCATCAGCATTGCCTGTAATGCAGAAATTGGAATTAACATGGTTACAACAATTTGGTTTTGGAATTTTACCGCCATTGCCTGCAACGCAAAAGCTAAAATTTATTTGCAGTGCGTAAATGACCTCAGGGGATTCATTACGCTTTAATGAATATGTGCCGTAGCGTGCATAGGGCCCCGAGCTGTAGTAGTGCTGTTTCATCTTTAGTTTTCTGCACTGCTGCCTTCTCTTCTACTATCCTTTATATCTATCAAAACTGCTCTTTAACTATTGCTCTATGTAGAATTAAGAGTATGTAATGAAAACCCGATAAGACAAATTTTTACGGAATGTGACAATTTTCAGTAGGCACTCGAGAAATGACAACTACGAGAACTTTAATAACAGATAAAATCGTAATCATCAGTATGTGTAAAATTAACAGCAAACGCATTTTTTGGTAACAAAAGACGTTTTTTTCACTACAACAGCATGAAAGTCAGCCGCTTAGCATACCTAACCAACAATGCAGTCTACAAGGTCAACCAAACTTTAATGTTTCGCCGCGTGCACGTAAAGTCCCAGATCCAACAAATAGTAACGCACGGCAGCAAAGGAAACAACTACGTATAGAAAACACAGTATTTCAATTCCTATCGCAATGCACCGTATAGGAATGACTATTACGACAGACGTAAAAATAATGAGCACAATTATCAGCGTACATTTAATAACAGTCTATCTTATCAGCAGCAAGAACATTAGCAACTACAAATAATCATGAATGAACCAGGCAATAGGTGTCATCTATAGCGTAACACGTCAGTAAGAAATAACAGAGCAGTTCAAATAGTCGAAATGCCACAGCATCCTCCCGTAAATAATAGCACGTACGACAGAATTTGACCAGACACAGTATAGATTGCATATTCCAGTAACGTAAGCAATAATTTAGACACGCAGAATCTTGTTCACGAAAATGTTATTAATTTTGACGCCATCCGACACACGTTTGCATTAAAGACAGAATCACGACGTACGTAGACGATATTCTTATTGCAGAAGCTAACTGGTCTGAACACAATGTGATTTTTGAACAACTGTTACAAACTTTTCGTGCACAAGGACTTACAGTTAATCTTAGTAAATCGCACTTTGGCAAAACTTCCATAAAATTTCTTGGACACGTAATTTCAGCAGAAGGCATTGCGCCTGATCCGGAAAAACTTCAAGCTCTACGTGACATTACTATTCCTACGACAAAAAAAAACAATTACGCAGTTTTTTGGGCTTAATTAACTTTTTTCGTAAATTTATTCATCACGCTGCTTTAGACACATCCAGATTATGCCAATTAACAGGTAAAAACACTATTTGGTCTTGGGATAAGCAAGCACATTCTGAATTTGTGAACCTGAAACGTGCTTTGTTGAATGCTCCACTTTTGCCGCACCCAGATCTTACTAGAAATTTTTCCATTGCCACTGACAGTTCCAACACCGCTTTAGGCGTACATATTTTCCAGGAAATTGAAGAAGATGGATCAATAGTAATTAAAAACATCGCATTTGCAAGTCGCATTTTGTCACCTGCTGAACGAAATTATTCCGTTACAGAATTGGAAACATTATGTGTTGTATGGGCTTTCACGAGATTTAGGCACTTTCTTTATGGCAGACACACCACCGTTTACACAGACCACAGAGCGATACAATTTTTACTTTCGGCTAAATTAACTCACGACAGATTAAGCAGATGGAAACTTTATTTACAGGAATTTAATTTTACAATAGTTCACATTCCCGGCACACAAAATGTTATAGCAGACGCACTATCGCGTTCTCTGAGCAACAATCAGCAAGACGTAGCAACCAACTTCTGCAAAGCAAATTTCAGTGTCATGTACATTCAGCAAGTAGCATTTGAAAATTTTATTTCGTCATCATTACAGGACATAGCACAAGAACAAAATAAAGACAACGTGTGGAAAGAAATTAAACACCTTTGGCAAGATAGGACTAATGTTACGATTAGAAACCATTACACTGTAAGCAATGACATTCTGTTTCGCCGCTCTCATCCTGACAGCAACAATTGGTTATTATGCATTCCTGACGAACTGGTTAACAAATTAACCTGGTACACTCATTTAAGTTACGCACATTACGGAGCAAGAAAATGTTTTCTTATACTGAGACAGAACTGTTATTTTACCAACATGGAGAAACGTATACGACGAGTTTTAGCGTCTTGTAAAATTTGCCAGAAAGCTAAGTCAGACACCACTTCACATATTCCTCCTTTATATCCCATTGTACCTGTTAAATTAAGACACATGGCCGCAGTAGACATTTTTGGTCCTATTCCGAGAACTAACAGAGGTTTTTGCTACATCTTTGTCGCTGTTGAGCTCACTTCAAAATTTGTTACTTTCACTCCGTTACGCAAAGCTACTGCTAAAGCCGTTTCGAAAGCATTTGTAAAACATTTTCTATTTCATGTAGGGCATGTGCTGAAAGTAATTTCCGACAATGGATCACAATTTCGTTCTGCTACATGGACACGTATGTTACGAGCTAGAAACATTTCTCCGATCTATATATCCAAGTACCATGCTTCTTCGAACCCCTGTGAACGATTAATGAAAGAAATTGGTAAACTGTGTAGAATATACTGCCACAAAAGACACATTAATTGGGATAAACACATATTCTCATTCCAAGATGTAATTAATTTCATTCCAAATGAATCCACTATGCTATCTCCGTCTGTTATACTGAAAAACGTTGAACCACCAAACAAAATTAAAGAGTTAGTAAACTTCCCTACTTGTCGTCGACTAAGACACCACGAAATAATTGACATTGCGCTGAACAACATCAAACGTGCCGCAGAGCGCCGGAGAAGACAGCAAAAACAGGTTTGTACACGCCGCGACTTTCACGTTGGACAGAAAATATTAGTACGTACACACTATTTATCCAGCAGAATAAAAGGTAAGTGCAGTAAATTTGAACTTCTACACGCAGGTCCATATCGGATTCGCAGCATCCCTCACCCCAATGTGGTACACGTCGAAACTTTGAGAACCAGAAAATCGAAAGGCAACCACCATTGGTCAAATATTAAACCCTTTATTCAATGAAGACACTGTATGATTTAACACACTATGATGCCATTTACTAATGCAATTATATTCACATGACTAATTATTGATGATTATCGTATTTTTCTTGGCAAGCGCCCGGCAAGGTAAGGTTAGCAGGTCGCTTTTCTTGTCGTTACACATCAGACTGTGCATATTTTTCCAGATGAACTTACGTATTTTATGAATAATTATGCAATTCTATGTAATGACGTACTAATTTTATCAAATTCTCTCTCCATTAAAGTCTTTAATTCTCGCCTCTATTAACTACACTACATACAAGCTGAACACAACGAACGTCACATTTTTGTCTTTTTATGTACGATTGTTTTCATGTTTTGTTTATATGCACTGTGAAATAGTTAAGATATAACACACACCAGTTGACTTTGACATTTTTGTTGCCCTATGACATCTCAAGATCGTGACTGTTTTACATTTTTTGCTGCTGCATTGTGATATTCTCTGTACATTTTGGCTTTGAACACTGTCAATGTCTTTGACATATTACGTTTTCTGTCATGTTATGCTGTATGCTTAATTGTGTCACCGTTAACCAGTCATTATTTAATGGGTATATGATTTAAATGTAAGACATTAATCTCTGTTCATCAATTTCAGAAAGAAATGATGCGTGTAAGAAATAAATTCAACAGAAATGGGAATTTCACCTACGGAATAATCGAAAGGAGGTGAAATAACGTTATGAGGAAGAGTAAATGGATCAGGATTAACAAGCATTAACAAGAATATACTATACCCATCGTAGAATAGCAGTCTTAACTAATTTTTTCTTTCAGAATACAAGGTGATTGATGCAGGCTGTCAGACAGAACTACACATCTTAGTTTTAGTGATGAAATATGCTAGAGATAAGGAATAGTTGTGTGATGAGTAATGAAGTGATTTTTTGCAGATGATACTGAATGCTGATGAATAATGATGAAGAATATGCTACTATGAATAATGAAGTTTTTCTTTACAGGTGATGATGATGATATGGATAATGAAGTTTTCTTTGCAGATGAGGATAATGTTGAAGTTATGTTTATGCTATGTAGTTATTTAAGTATTTGTTGCAGTTCGTTTTGACAGCAGGTGTTATATTGCATAGTATAATGACTGAAGGTTTTGGAAAGGACAGCTATGGAACACATTTTTATACACATTTCACTACCTGTTAATTCGAAGTTCACTACTTTTCAGCATAAAATGCATTTCTCTTTTCAGCTTAATAATCAATTTTTATATATTTTTTGCAGGAGAAATTATTTATGACATTAATGTGCTATAAGCAGTTGTTCATTAAATCTATGAATGTGGTTACATATACTCTACTTGTTTCATAATCTTGCCACAGCTGACTTATGACGAATGACGTTACACATTTTTCATTTATACCAATAACCCAGAAGCAAATTCTTCTCTCTTGCTTTCCCCTGTAATTACCCTAAGCAATGCATTGCTAGCACAAAAACAAAATGTATTACCAGTCCCAAATAATGTTACTAGTTTAAGAGAATTCTGAATAATACTGATCAGCTCTGAATAGTATGTCACTTCAGTAATGACTTCTTAATGATACAAAAAAAAAAAAAATAAAATAATGCTTTGTAACGGGCAAATAACTGCGACTGTTTATTGTAATGAGACTACTTATAATGCCCATGATTATTAATGCTATGACTGTAATTAACTGATTTTTAATCATGACTTCTTAATGGTGTGTATCACCAGTTTCAAATAATGCTACTCATTTAAGAAAGTTCTATATAATACTGAATGATGAACAATGTTTTATACTATTCAATACTTACTGGCCACTGAGTGCCAATAATTAACCTAATTAAATGAATTATGACCTTTCATGTTTTGGTAACTGGCCAATGAGTGCCAATAATTAATGTCATTAAATGAATTATGTTATTAATTATGCCATTAATTAGCTCTTATTTTCAATGTTGACTTTTCATGTTTTGGTAAATGGCCAATGAGTGCCAATAATTTGTATCATTCAATGTATTATGTTAATGCTAGGCCAATAATTGACTCTCCTTTTCAATTAAGACTTCTGATGAACATTATTCTGTCATACTAAATATGCTTTGTAACTGGCCAAGGACTGCCACTGTTTATTGTAATACGATTAGCCATGATGCCAATAATTTAATTTTATGAACATTATTCTGTAATACTACATACTTGGTACAGAAATGTTCAATAACTGGGCTATGAATGCCGCAAACTACTACTGTAATTCTCAATGAAGCCTATTATGTGACTTAATGTCCTTCACCTTATGAGCTAACTACCCTGAATTACTGCAATGTCCATTTGTCCTGTCCATCCTCATGATCATGTAGCACTATATTTGGTTTTTGCACTAATTCTACGTTGGTGTGCCTTGTAAGAGCGTGGTGTTGACACGACATGCTGTCCACCACCGTGAGCGATGAAGACGTTATTATGGTCCCACTGTTTGGTGTACCTGATGTACTGCTAAAATGATAACAAGAAATATTACTACGACAGTTCAGTGTCTTGGCTACGCTAATAAATTCTGATGGGAAAAGAACTTCAAATTGTGTCGCTTGGTGTTGTACTTCTGTGGAAAGATATGGACTTTCAGAACAGCTGTGTGCGATCTAAAGTGCTACAACCATGATGCAATCCTTCCCTTTCCTATCCTAATAGTGAACATCATTTTTTTTGGATAACATCATTTATGTTCATGGGACATACATTTTTTCGATTTGCTGAACTCCAGTGCGAGTACACTTATGTCACTTGTCGACATGATTTTTTTGCCATTATGTTTATTTGTTGTGAAAATGCTAAAGACATTTTTTCGATTTGTTCTGAAGTACAGTATATGTGCACTCTTGTCTTTTATATTGTATATACATTTTTATTTTGATGATATGTTCTGAACTGCAGTGCATGTGCACTTATGTTATGTGTTAATATGTTTTCTACTAAACTTCAGTGCCTGTGCACTTTTCTCATTTTTCAATATGATTTATACTCATTCTGTATACCTTTTAGGATTTCCTGATATGTTCATTATTTCAGTGCGTATGCACTTATGTCATTTGTTATTCATTGTATATACATTTCGTCATTTGCTGATATGTTCTGAACTGCAGTGCATGTGCACTCATGTCACTTGTCAACATGATTTTTTGCCATTCTGTTTATTTGTTCTGAAAATGCTAAAGAATTTTTTTCAGTGCGTGTGCACTTTGTTATCTGTCAAATAATTTGTATATACATTTTTCTGATCTGCGAATATGTTTTGTACTCACATTTTGTCTTTGTTTGGAATGTTTTGTACTCGGTGCATGTGCACAACATTTAATTCATGTATCTAAATATTCTGTAAATTCTAAAAGTTGATTAATTAAAGAAAAATTTTGCCGCACTTGGCAAGTCCAAATGACTCACCATCGCTGCCAAATTTTTGCCCCCCCCCCCCCCCCCCCCAGTGGAGGGTTATGAAACACTATGTTGTGTGGCGGCGATGGCGAGGCATTGCAGAGTCTCTGACCAGAGAGCCATTTATCGTGGCTAGTCTGCGCTTGACCGCGCGAGAGTTGCGAGCGGTAGTCTGTCAGTAGTAGTCGTGCAGTACAGTTGCGAGCAGTAGTCAGTGGGCAGTCTGGCAGTAGCAGTAGGGCAGAGCAGTATGTCGGTAGTAGCAGCCCAGTGCAGTTGTGTGTGAGGAGTCGGCGGGCGTCGACATGGCACTCTGGTCAAGATTCAGGATGAGGTATATTATTTTTAAATGCGCTCAGCTAATAATGTAAATTAACTGCAACTAATTTGTGCAACAATCGCCCCAATAATAATTTTGATTTCAAAGCAATATTTTTAATAAAAGAACTATTTAATTGAACGAACGATTTCATCCATTTCCTTTAAAGAAAAGTTTCAGTTAAATTTCAAAAAAAAAAAAAAAAAAGAAAATTACTTGCGATGCAGTTCCTCCAAGCCGTGGCCAACAATAAGAGCAGAAATTTGACATGCAGTTTCGAATGAGGTAAGAAATTAATTATGATTTTTTTTGCACAGGGGCAAAGACCGATATTTTGGTTTAATTGAGTTTACATTGTCACTGAAGTCTCATTAGCATTGAATTGTTTTTCATTATTTTCGTGACAGCTTACACCTTGAGTCAGATTGCGATTCTCATTTTTATTGTCATTAAATTTAATTGCTAGGGAGGTTACGCTTGGCCCTCATTCATTTATTATTTCTGTCTTTTAAAATTTCGGTGGGGAGGTTACACGCGCGGTCACAGCCGCCAGCTCGTACAGGCATAGGATGAAGGTATAAGATCACTATATGATTTTGGCGAATAGAAATGTGTTGATATTGATGTAGTTTTCTTTCGATGCTTCGTGGAACAGTTACACATTTATCAACGAAAACATAACAGGTATTTACTTACCGAAAGAAAAATTCCGATATCGGCTGCAATCGGGCATTGAAATAAATCCTGGACTCGGACCCGGATTTCCCACTTGCGCGAGCCTTAGCAACTTCGGCTGTCTCAGTGCGCTTCTCGATCAGTCGAAATTCCCGTATGTCACACGGTACATACGTCGTGTCCGCTGTCCATTATCCACATTGCTTGCAACCTGAAAGAGTTCGGACGAAGAGCGTATTCGCACTGAAGGTATCATTATTTGCCGTCAAGGGGCATATACACACATCAAAAAAAGTTTTACATCACCTCAGTTCCGAGAGTTCCGGAACTTGTACAGAAAATTGGAATAGAGATCAACATAAACATCATTTCCGCCCTTTTTATTGCTCATGAAAACCGCACATTGCATGTTGTACCACCATACAGCGAGACCTTCAGAGGTGATAGTTCAGATTGCTGTACACACCGGTACCTCTAATACCCTTTAGCACGTCCTCTTGCATTGCTGCATGCCTATATTCGACGTGGCATACTATCCACAAGTTCACCAAGGTAATGTTGGTCAAGATTGTCCCACCCCTCAACGACGATTCGGCGTAGATCCCTCAGAGTGGTTGGTGGGTCACGTCGTCCATAAACAGCCCTTTTCAATCTATCCCAGGCATGTTCGATACGGTTCATGTCTGGAGAACATGCTGGCCACTATAGTCGAGCGATGTCGTTATCCTGAAGGAAGTCATTCACAAGATGTGCACGATAGGGGCGCGAATTGTCCATGAAGACGAATGACTCACCAGCATGCTGCCGATAGCCGGCCAGAGTGTCCGAGCGGTTCTAAACGCTACAGTCTGGAACCGCGCGACCGCTACGGTCGTAGGTTCGATCCTGCCTCGGGCATGGATGTGTGTGATGTCCTTAGGTTAGTTAGGTTTAAGTAGTTCTAAGTTCTAGGGGACTGATGATCTCAGAAGTTAAGTCCCACAGTGCTCAGAGCCATTTTAACGATATGCTGCCGATATGGTTACACTATCGCTCAGAGTATGGCATTCACGTATCGTACAGCCGTTGCGGCGCCTTCCATGACCACCGACAGCGTACGTCGACCACACATAATGCCACCCTAAAACCTCGGGGAACCTCCACCGTGCTGCACTCGCTGGAAAGTGTGTCTAAGGCGTTCAGCCTGACGCGGTTGCCTGCAAACACGTCTCCGACGATTGTCTGGTTGAAGGCATATGCGACACTCATTGGTGAAGAGAACATGATGCCAATCCTGAGCGGTCCATTCGGCATGTTGTTGGGCCCATCTGTACCGCGCTGCATGGCGTCGTGGTTGCAAATATGGGCCTCGCCATGGATGTCGGGAATGAAGTTGCGCATCATGCAGCCTATTGCGCACAGTTTGAGTCGTAAGATGACGTCCTGTTGCTGCACGAAAAGTATTATTCAATATGGTGGCGTAGCTTTCAGGCTTCCTCTGAGCCATAATCCGTAGGTAGCTGTCATCCACTGCGGTATTAGCCCTTGGGCTGCCTGAATGATGCATGTTATCGAAAGTTCCTGTCTCTCTGCATCTCTTCCATGTCCGAACAATATCGCTTTGGTTCACTCCGAGACGACTGGACACCTCCCTTGTTGAGAGCCCTTCCTGGCACAAAGTAACAACGCGGACGCGACCGAACCGCGGTATTGACCGTCTAAGCATGGCTGAACTACAGACAACACGAGTCTTGTACCTCCTTCCTAGTGGAATGACTGGAACTGATCGGTTGTTGGACCCCCTCCGTCTAATAGGCGCTGCTCATGCATGGTTCAAATGGTTCAAATGGCCCTGAGCACTGTAGGACTTAACATCTGAGGTCGTCAGTCCCCTATAACTTAGAACTACTTAAACCTAACTAACCTAAGGACATCACACACAACCATGCTTGAGGCAGGATTCGAACCTGCGACCGTAGCGGTCGCGCGGTTCCAGACAGAAGCGCCTAGAACCGCTCGGCCACAACGGCCGGCTCATGCATGGTTGTTTACATATTTGTGGGTGTTTAGTGACATCTCTGAACAGTCAAAGGGGCTTTGTCTGTGATATAATACCCACAGTCAACTTTTATCTTCGCCGGCCGGTGTGGCCGAGTGGCTCTAGGCGCTTCAGTCTGGAACCGCGCGACCGCTGCGGTCGCAGGTTCGAATCCTGTCTCGGGCATGGTTGTGTGTGATGTCCTTAGGTTAGTTAGGTTTAAGCAGTACTAAGTCTAGGGGACTGATGACCTCAGATGTTAAGTCCCATAGTGCTCAGAGCCATTTGAATCAACGTTTATCAAATGGTTCAAATGGCTCTGAGCACTATGGGACTTAACATCTGTGGTCATCAGACCCCTAGAACTTAGAACTACTTAAACCGAACTAACCTACGGACATCACACACATCCATGCCCGAGGCAGGATTCGAACCTGCGACCGTAGCAGTCGCGCGGTGCCGGACTGAGCGCCTAGAACCGCTAGACCACTGCGGCCGGTCAACGTTTATCTTCAGAAGCTCTGGGAACTGGAGTGATGCAAAACTTTTTTTTATGTCTGTGTTTATATGTGTAGTGTCTACTCTTTCGAACATTTCCTAAAGAACAGACACCACATATTTAAATAATCAGTATTTATTCTGTAATATTTGTCTTTAGTAAATAATCTTCGACTGGCAGTGGGTAATTTCTACACTATATTGTAACGTGCAGTTTCTCGCTAACTAATGGGTAAACAATCACCGACTTGCGATGGCAAATCTTAGTGGTCTTGTGAGAGCGTGAAGGAATTTCCTGCAAAGCGAGAAAAGAAGTAATGTGTAACACATTTGACCGAATCACACCGAGGGATTGTAAGTCTATTTTTCCTTCTCTTCATTCCTTCTCAATTCTCTGAAATAATTTAGGTTTCCCAAAGTCGCTACCGTTGAGAACAGTTCTCGAGATGCGCAATCAAGGTTTGTATAGCTTCCACAAACATCAGTGCTGTCCAATAGAAAAAAATAACAATTGGCTTTTCGTTCGAGCACATGCACATTTCTCTCAAAAAAGTTATTTTCCTGCTTGACGTTATTTTTTTATTAGGAACAAAAACTTTGTATAATTGGCGATTAGCTAATTTCGCCCTTTGTGAATTATAGAAAATGACATGTTCTGCTGATACTATAAGGGATCGGCTAAGGAACAGGTTCTTGTGGAAATCCAATTTTTGTATTTTCAAGTTACTCTCAGATCTGTCTGACTTAAAAATTCATTTATACAAAAAGACAGCCCGGAGTTTGAATTGTGAGCCATCAATCTACATGTTTTATAGACATGAACACGTTTGCAGAGGATTATACAGGGTGAGTCACTGACTGTTGCCACCAAGAATAACTCCGAAAGTATGATAGGAGCTGAAAAGCTTGTGGTACGAAAATTGCATGGGACAAGGGGGGCCATATATTGACGTTGGTCTTTTTGTTGCTAGGTGGGGTCGCTTCAGAGATATGAGGGTCAACTTTTTTTTTTTGTTAAATGGGTTGTTGTAGTTTGGTACTTATTTTCTGATAGCAGCTATCGAGACGAATCCAATGATGTGTAACAGTAACGAATGTCAACGAAGGTCACAAAGGTGGCACGAATGTCCATTTACAGAAGATGTTCGAAGTGATGACTATTGGTATCAATGCAGTGCTTCAATCTTCTTATCATGGAATGAGTGGTGTCCCTTATCACATCGGCACTTACCGGAGCACATGCTCTGACAATTATCTCTCGCGTATCTTCAGGTGTAGTTGGAATGTCTTTATAAACAATTTCTTTAACGAATCCCCATAAGAAAAAAATCCAGAGGCGTCGAGTCTGGCGAGCGAGCCGGCCACGAGACACCTCCCCCGTATACAATCCAACGATTTGGGAAATGTCCTCGAAACTCATTTTTAGCCATCAGCGAAAAATTAGCCACACACCCATTGCGTTGATACCACATTCTGTGCCTTGTTCCTAAAGGTATTTCTTCCAAAAACAGACCTAATGTTTCTTGCAGGAATGTGGTGTGCTTCCTACCATTAAGATTTCCTTCGATGAAATAGGGGCCTATAATTCTGTGCTCCAGAATTCCACACCATAGATTCACTGACCATGGTTTTTGGTGTGCAACTTTCCGCAGCCAACATGAATTTTCAGTTGTCCGATAATGTATGTTACGCAAATTAACATTTCCATGGTTCGTGAATGTAGCCTCGTCAGTAAATAAAATCAAATTAATAAATGTGTCATCCCTCTGAATCTGAAGTTGAGCGCAGCGGCAGAATTCAATGCGACGGATACAATCCGTACCAGTTAATTCTTGGTGGAGACTAATATGCTAAGGATGATATTTATAGCGATGCAGAACACGAACAACACTATTCTGGTACATGCCAGATACCCTTGCGATTTGACGCGAACTAAGACATGGATCTCGAACCACAGTGTCAAGAATATCAATTTCCGCTTCCTCCTTAGTGGCCTTCCTTTGTCGGATATGTTTCCGATGCGTTAAAGATCCAGTTGTTCTCAATATATCATACATATATTTAAATGTACGGCGTGTAGGGTGTTTACGTTGAGGATATCTATCAGGGTATAAGTCTCTAGCTTTCATTGAATTTCGTTGGCATTCTCCGTAAATGAGAAACATATCGACTTGTTCTTCGAAGAAATACATCATTCACATTCGCTTAGCTGGCCGGAGTGGCCGAGCGGTTCTAGGCGCTACAGTCTGGAACCGCGCGACCGCTACGCTCGCAGGTTCGAATCCTGCCTCGGGCATGTATGTGTGTGATGCCCTTAGGTGAGTTATATTTAAGTAGTTCTCAGTTCTAGGGGACTAATGACCCATAGTGCTCAGAGCCATTTGAACCATTTTGGTCACATTCGCTTGATTCGACGATACTAGTCTTAACGTTCCTATTAGTGTTGTACTGCGAAACAGTCGAATGGTGTTTACGTGTCAATGGCACGTTAGATGGATACGCCGTATTCGGCGAATATTTACTATTTGCACGATGTACCAGAGAGAATTGTCAGAGCATGTGCTTCTTAAGTGCCGATGTGATAAGGAATAACACTCAATCCATGATAAGAAGATTGCAGCACTGCACTGATACCAATGGTCATCACTTCGAGCACCTTCTGTAAATAGACGTTCATGCCACCTTTTTGATCTTCGTTGACCTTCAAAGACCATACTGTTTCACATCATTGGATTCGTCTCGGTAGCCGCTATCAGAAAATAAGTACCAAACTATAGCATCCCATTAAAAAAAAAAAAAAAGCAAAGTTGACCTTCATATCTCTGACGCGACTCCACCTGGCAACAAAACACTAGCGTCATATTAAGGTGCCCGTTATCCCATGCAGCATTTGTCCACAAATTTTTCAGCTACTATCATACTTTCGGAGCTATTCTAAGCGGCAATAGTTAGTGGCTCATCCTGTATAATCAACACTGGAGTTAACGCGTGAGGGAGAACAATCCTACATATTTGTGTCATAGAATAATCAATAGCATTGTGGAGCTGAAATCAGTGTAAAAAAAAACCTGGAGTGACGTAAGTCATGGGATAACGATTTGCAAACATACAGATAGCGGTTGGGAGCGCGTTGGTGGAGCTGTCATTTGTGCTCAGGTGGTTCATGTGGAACGGTTTCAGAAATGATTACGGCCGCACGGCGGCAATTAACGGACTTTGAACGCGGAATGGTAGTTGGACAGATGCGACCTTCCATTTCGGAAAACGTTAGCGAATTCAATATTCCGAGATTCACAGTGTCAATAATGTGCCGGGAATACCAAATTTCAGACGTTACCTACCACGACGAACAAAGCAGCGGCCGACGGCTTCACTTAACGATCAAGAGCAGCGGCGTTTGCTTAGAGTTGTCACTGCTAACAGGCAAGCAAAACTACCTGAAATAATTCCTGTGAGACGTACGACGAACTTATCCAGGACAGTGCGGTGATATTTACCGTTAATGGGCTATGGTCTTTCCGGCGTGAATCGCATTAACGTATTAACATAGCTACGAAGGCTCGCTGCCATACGATAATCACAGCCGGCAATGGGCCTCCGTGAGTAACTGCACTTTAATTATAACCACCCGGTATTATAAAATGCGAAGGAGAGTAAAAAAAATCGGACGTAGAAAGACGGCAATCTTTAACACATCACAAGTCAATTCATCACTTTGCGTTTCTGTTCACCACAATACGCTAGACTTTCAGACCGTCCGAGATTCTTGTATGTGTCTATCTCCTGAAGGCTTTAATCGCTGATACATACTTATAACAATTATGCCTTAGAACGGCATGCTTTCATAACATGCTAGTTACAATTCGAAAATCATTTATTGTTTAACCACCGATATGACGATTCCTGTCAAAAAAAAAAAAAAATGTTCAAATGTATGTGAAATCTTATGGGACTTAACTGCTAAGGTCATCAGTCTCTAAGCTTACACACTACTTAACCTAAATTATCCTAAGGACAAACACACACTTACGTTTAAGTAGTTCTAAGTTCTAGGGGACTGATGACCATAGATGTTAAGTCCCATAGTGCTTAGAGCCATTTTGAACCACAAACACACACACCCATGCCCGAGGGAGGACTCGAACCTCCGCCGGGATCAACCGCACAGTCCACGACTGCAGCGCCTAAGACCGCTCGGCTAATCCCGCGCGGCGATTCCTGTCATTTTATCGCAGCAAATCGCGCCAGTAATCGGCGTATTTTCGAGAGATCAATTTGCTGGTGCTTTGAAACGGCATATATTCATAGGACATAAGCTATAATATAAAATCCGCGTAATGTGGGTTTCAACTGAAAGCCACCGAGCGAGGTGGCGCAGTGGTTAGCACACTGGACTCGCATTCGGGAGGACGACGGTTCAATCCCATCTCCGGCCATCCTGATTTAGGTTTTCCGTGATTTCCCTAAATCGTTTCAGGCAAATGCCGGGATGGTTCCTTTGAAAGGGCAAGGCCGATTTCCTTCCCAATCCTTCCCTAACCCGAGCTTGCGCTCCGTCTCTAACGACCTCGTTGTCGACGGGACGTTAAACACTAACCACCACCCCCCCCCCCCCCCCAACTGAAAGCCAATATGGCGTCTCCATATTCTGTACTGAAAAGAGATGGCGTCCATATAACACGATTGGCATTCTGCCGTATCGTTGGTCTGCGCTAAACGCACTTTCAGAATATCTGTCATGCTTGATATTGCTCTTCAAGTTCGGAAGACTCCCCATGTGGATCTCTTTTGACGCCATCACGTCAGGCGCGCTCGACGTTGACGTTCGAATGCACGCGCCATGTGCCGACGGCTTAACTGCGGTTTCCGTTTTCCCAGTTCCACTTCTGGTTGCTCATGAGAACACTCCAATATTTGCACCAGAAGTGCGACTCAAGTAGCCGGATGTCCTCTTCCACAATTGATAACCTGCTCTTATGTAATCGCTCTACTGCCTTTGAAACGTGGTTGGATTGTTAGCTTCCTAATGGTTTCTGTTAGTTTTCTAGTGTTTTGTACATTTTTCTACAGTGAGTGAGAAGGAGAAATCCTGGATTTACTAAGAATCTCCTAGACACAACTGAAGAGAAGCAGCTGTCAGGCTGACTAAAGCAGAGACCAGAACAGCTGATTTCCACAGGACACTCGTGCGGAACAACTAACGACCAGGAAACCAATACTTGCCCGGCTGAGTAAAATCGATTCAGGCCTTAACATGTTGACTCGTCAGCGCGAAAACAGGTTTCCCAGAAGACGGAAGTAGTGTTGTACGTAAAAGTAGTAATGGATTGTTACGCCCAAGCTTTGCTCAACAGTATACATGACTGTTGGTTAGGAAGCCGCTATGACGGCTGCCGTTACACAATGGAGGGTGGCTGCAGGTTGTTTGACGGCAAAAATGCGAGTTTCAAGTGACCACGTTAAAAAAAAGAAGGAAAAAAACCAGCTTCATTAGGTATGTTGGTGTTGAGCGGTGCACAGACGATGGATTATGAACACAGAAAAACCGGAGAGGTGCAAGTATGACCCGGGCTCTGACAGTTCCGTACAAACGTAATTAACAATATAGATAACAACAATAATAATAACTATAGTAATAATAATTTCGTGTAGCTCAATGGCCTGGTGAAAGTCTTTCCATTGGACACCACTTCAGTGTTATGCGTGTCGCTAATCTACCCCAATTATCCAATCAGGAAAGTGGACATACAGTTTAACGTGGAATCCGAACCACGTGTTTCTGGCTACTTCTCATATCGTTGAGAGGTGAAGGCTAGGTCAAAACGAAGGCCGAAAAACGCCTGATCCTGCGACCTCTGGGTTTTCAGGTACACGCTTTGCCACTAGACTCCCAGACCCGAAACGTATATAAACATTTAATCTATAGGTCTTTCTGAGTGACTCTGCGACTATCAAAATATGTAACATACATGGCCGTATCTTTTGACTGCACTGACTTAAAAATGGTTCAAATGGCTCTAAGCACCATGGGACTTAACATCTGTGGTCATCAGTCCGCTAGACTTAGAACTATTTAAACCTAACTAACCTAAGGACATCACATACATCCATGCCCGAGGCAGGATTCGAACCTGCGATCGTAGCAGCAGCGCGGTTCCGGACTGAAGCGCCTAGAACGGTCCGGCCACACCGGCCGGCGCACTGACTTAAAAAAACTTACACTATTTGCACCGCAAAGGGCCCGAAGACCTTAGTATTTGACATAAGTTCCAACTTGATTCCTCTGCCCGTTCGTAAGCAAAAGGGGTCTTAACAGACGCACAACAAATGGCAAGAAAAGTTTTTTTTCCTTGGGGTATTTCGATTCCGTCGATACAACTACAAGAAAATGCATTTTTTTTCTTTTTTTCTCGCAAGAAGCATTTCGCTTTGTTGACGTGAAGCATCATTTGCGGTCTGTGATTAAAGACATTTACAATTCGATTTGTTTTCTAGATCGATAAAAGTTCGTTAACAAACTGCTGGGTTTTTACTTACGGTAATTTCTTCTTGGTTTTGCGATGTAGAAAACAAATCGAGTTGGAAATATCTTTAATTACAGACCACTGACTATATTTACTTCAATAAAGCGAAATGCGTCTGGCGAGAAAGAAAGACCACGCATTTTCCTATAGTTGTAACTACGGAATAAAAATAACCTCAGAAATTGTAAAGCAATTACCAACAATATGGCCACACAGATGAAGAAAATATTTTTTTGTCTGAGAATGCAGGCTTTCTCGGCGAATCTCGATGATAAAATCTTCTCGGGTTGACAGCCGAGTCAATGTGTTGTTTTCGAGCAACGTTTCAGCAAGTTTCTTACTTGCTATCTTCAGGCAAACTGCCAGCCGGCGTGGCCGTGCGGTTCTTGGCGCTACAGTCTAGAACCGCGTGACCACTACGGTCGCAGGTTCGAATCCTGCCTCGGGCATGGATGTGTGTGCTGACCTTAAGTTAGTTAGGTTTAAGTAGTTCTAAGTTCTAAAGGACTGATGACCACAGATGTTAAGTCCCATAGTGCTCAGAGCCATTTGAACCATTTGAATCAGGCGAAAATCGCCTGAAGATGGCAAATAAGAAACTTGCTGAAACGTTGCTGGAAAACAACACATTGACTCGGCTGTCAACGCGAGAAGATGTTATCATCAATATTTTTTTATGTCACATAATAACAAAACAACAATTTTTGGATTTTTTCCTTTACTTACACTGCGAAACATAGTTTCTTGTCAAGTTTTAAGATTCTAAGTCAAGGACCCTTTTGGTTTTGATGAGTGAGGCTGCGAGTGTCGAAACATGGCTGTGTGATTTCATTGTCTTAAAAACTTAAATTTTTCACCCGCCAAGAGATCTTACACCGTAGTATGTAAGAAATTTCAACTTACTACCTCTGACAAAAAGGAGTCTTAATAATCGGAGACACAAACAGAGAGAGGGACAACAAAGTGATTTTATAAGTTTTCGGTTTTTACCGACTTGGGTACGGAACCATAACATGACGAAAGCGTGGCGAGAACACTGATAAGGGGAATATAAGATGTAAGAGGTGTGACCTTTACTACCTACAGAGAAATGATCTTAGCGTTTGAATGAAGCTTATTTTCTTCCATTTGCAGCGCCAGGTCAAGGTGTACCATATTTCATCTCAGCGAATTTTTGGAGGTCTGGCAGTGGATGTTCGCACAGTAGGACGCCGAGTTCGCACAAACGGCGGTGGAACGGGTCGGGAATCCTTCGGACAGGCAGGTTAGACGAGTTTCGGAGCTGCGCGTCCGCGATGTTATCTGGCGTTTGTCGGCGCGCACACACACACTCTCGCACACATACACGCACACGGTTCGCGACCAGCCCGCACGTGCCGACCTTCGGCTGCCCGGCGAGTGTTTGTGTATTCTGGACGAGCGGCGTGGAGCGGCCCGCTTATCAGGCAAGCGCTTAACTTCTGATCAGGTTCCAGGGGCACCGGGTCCCGCGTCGCTGCCCGACGGGCGAGCCAGACGGTAGCACCGAATGCAACGCGCTAGCCCCGACTATTTAGAGGCGCACCAGTACCATCCGTCAACTAGCTGAGCAGCTCGTACACTGAGTTCGCAAAAGTCATAGGATGCCTCCTACTATCGTGTCGGACCTCCTTTTACCTGGCATAGTGCACTAACTTGACGTAGCGTGGACTCAACAAGTCGGTGGAGGCCCCTGCAGAAATATTGAGCCATGCTGCCTCTATAGCTCTCCGTAATTGCGAAAGTATTACCGGTACAGGATTCTGTGCATGAACTGACCTCTCGATTATGTCTGCGGCAAGTTGAAAAAGAGAGTTGTGAGAGGTAGAGGGTGAGATATACACTACTGGCCATTAAAATTGCTACACCAAGAAGAAATGCAGGTGATAAACGGGTATTCATTGGACAAATATATTATACTAGAACTGACATGTGATAACATTTTCACGCAATTTGGGTGCACAGATCCTGAGAAATCAGTACCCACAACAACCACCTCTGGCCGTAATAACGGCCTTGATACGCCTGGGAATTGAGTCAAACAGAGCTTGGATGGTGTGTACAGGTACAGCTGCCCATGCAGCTTCAATACGATACCACAGTTCATCAAGAGAAGTGATTGGCGTATTGTGACGAGCCAGTTGCTCGCCGACCATTGACCAGACGTTTTCAGTTGGTTTGAGATCTGGAGAATGTGCTGGCCAGGGCAGCAGTCGAACATTTTCTGTATCCAGAAAGGCCCGTACAGGACCTGCAACATGGGGTCGCGCATTATCCTGCTGAAATGTAGTGTTTCGCAGGAATCGAATGAAGGGTGGAGCCACGGGTCGTAACACATCTGAAATGTAACGCCCACTGTTCAAAGAGCCGTCAATGCGAGCAAGAGATGGCCGAGACGTGTAACCAATGGCACCCCATACCATCACGCAGGGTGATACGCCAGTATGGCGACGATGTATACACGCTTCCAATGTGCGTTCACCGCGATGTCGCCAAACACGGATGCGACCACCATGATGCTGTAAACAGAACCTGGATTCATCCGAAAAAATGACGTTTTGCCATTCGTGCACCCAGGTTCGTCGTTGAGTACACCATCGCAGACGCTCCCGTTTGTGGTGCAGCGTCAAGGGTAACCGCAGCCATGGTCTCCGAGGTGATAGTCCATGCTGCTGCAAACGTCGTCGAACTGTTCGTGCAGATAGTTGTTGTCTTGCAAACGTCCCCATCTGTTGACTCAGGGATCGAGACGTGGCTGCACGATCCGTTATAGCCATGCAGATAAGATGCCTGTGATCTCGACTGCTAGTGATACGAGGCCGTTGGGATCCAGCACGGCGTTCCATATTAACCTCCTGAACCCACCGATTCCATATTCTGCTAACAGTCAATGCGAACAGAAATGTCGCGATACGATAAACCGCAGTCGCTATAGGCTACAATCCGACCTTTATCAAAGTCGGAAACGTGATGGTTCCCATTTCTCCTCCTTCCACGAGGCATCACAACATCGTTTCACCAGGCAACGCCGGTCAACTGCTGTATGTGTATGAGAAATCGGTTGGAAACTTTCCTCATGTCAGCACGTTGTAGGTGTCACCACCGGCGCCAACCTTGTGTGAATGCTCTGAAAAGCTTATCATTTGCATATCACAGCATCTTCTTCCTGTCGGTTAGATTTCGCATCTGTAGCACGTCATCTTCGTGGTGTAGCAATTTTAATGGCTAGTAGTGTAGAAGTTTTCATCTCCGGCGCGGAAGACATGAAGCAGTAATGGCTCTGCAGCCCTGGGACGCTGGCAGCGCTCTGGTCCGCCGGCAGAGCCGACATAAGAACTTCTGCCGTCTGCGCTCATTATTGAACGTAGAAAAAGCTAGTAGCTGGACTTCGTGTGCGATGTCGAAATAAATCGAGAGAGCAGAAAAAGCAGTAGTTCTAGGTACACCCTTCCAATGCTAATCGTGACATAAATGGAGTATTTCACACTCTATACAATGATTCAAGGAATTACAGCTACACATTTTTCAATTACATGAGAACGTCGTAGTTAGTGGAGATCTACCGAGGTGAAGTGAAATGAAATGATCGTAAGGCATTGTTGGCCAGGAGGCCCCATGTGGCCGCCGCATTGTAAGTCCTTTTCAGTTGACGCCACTTCGGCGACTTACGAGACAGTGATGATTAAATGGTGATGAACACACAACAGCCAGTCATCACGAAGCAGAGGGACCCCGTGCGCAAGAAGCGAGAACGCTTCCGCAAGACCACGAGCTGCGGACACCAAAATGAACTGAACGAAAAGGACACTGTTTTAAGGAAAGCTATTTCGTGAGAAGTAAAGATTTTAATGAAATTAATGTAACTAGCTTTTTAACCTGTATTGCAAATAAATATTTCAGACAAAAAGTAGGAAAAAAGCCTCATTTATTTACATCTCATTTCTCAAAATAATTCAATTGCATCCAACATCTGTGATCTGTTAGCATCACTTGCTGCAGTACGAGATGTAGCTGTGTTGTTTCGGTCTGGAAGTACGTATTGAGGATAATTTCCACAACCAGGACAGTAATGTCCTTTGTACTGTAAAGCTGAGCATCACAGACAGGCTGTGAGTATCGATAATATTAATGTTCTCTAATTGGCCAGTGTCTGGAAACTTCGTTATTATAGGTAGTCTTAACGTGATTGTAACATGGTTGGATATATTCTTCAAACTGGGCTTCATTTATGACGCTCATGGTTCCCAACCGCGTCCCCCCCCCCCCCCCCCCCCCTTCTTCAGTTCAATTGCTGGTCTCATCTGAATCTCACAGATAAAATATTCGGTGTTAAAATTATCCATAGTGCTAGAAGACAACTACATAGAAAATGTCGAATCAAAAGTCCTTCAGTCGTCTAAATTTCCAGTTGTTATTTTATTTGAGCAACCAGATTCAGCGCTAGATTACGCCATCGTCGGGCCTCTGTGTAAAATCAACACTGGTAACAGTGTGAAATGCATAACAAAAGGGGCGGTGTAAGTACTATGTATAGTGGTAACATGTAGCAAAATATAACAGTACCAAACTGTACAGGGAATAACATCAACGTTAAAGATAAATTAGGCAATAAAATGAAAAAACAACTGCACGCTGCGCTACTATAAACTAGGAAACAAAATATGTATCCCATATAATCGTAAAAAGAACCTAATAAAGGGAGGTCAATATTGAATGTTATGCGTATATAATCGCGGTGTAATGCTAATGTCAGTGCCCGTGAAACATCTGACGCAAAACATTTACAGTCATATACTTATGAGTACAAACTTAAGGTGAAATATTTAATTTATGGTGTTATATACTAATAAAGCATAAAATCACGTACTGTAGTCAACCCCGCGTTAACTATCTGTATCACCATGTTCCATATACTAATAATAATTAATAAAACAAGAATAAAAAGTTACATAAGTGCAGTCTGTTAATCACAGATGTATCAGATGCCATCCATTTAATAAAACATTTTTAATGAACCAAACTGTGAATTTAATCTAATATTCCTATATGATACTACTATCACCATTGTATATAATACTCACACCGCCCCCTTTTCTTATGTATTTCGCTCTGCTACCATTGTTGTGTTTACACAGGGGCCTGAAGATGGCGTAATGTAGCGCCGAAACTGGTTGCTCCAATAAAATAACAACTGGAAATTAAGGCGGCTGAAGGTGTTTTGACTCGACATTTTATACTGAAAAGCTGAGGACCCACAACCATGTTTATGAAGACGAGCATACAAAGATCTACATACGGTTGAGGGCGAAGCAGCACTCGGCTGCTCTGCTGGTGTCCTGGTGTGGGGCCAGCCACTTCCACTGGTAGAACTGCCGGCAGAGCTACCACACACACATGGATGCCGGGAGTGGGACACACCATATTATTGTGCCGCCCTCCCCTGTCTTTCCTCATTCCCGGCGGGGTCAGGGATTTTCTCTGCCTCGTGATGACTGGGTGTTGTGTGATGTCCTTAGGTTAGTTAGGTTTAAGTAGTTCTAAGTTCTAGGGTACTGATGAACATAGATGTTAAGTCCCATAGTGCTCAGAGCCGTTTGAACCATTTTTTGTCTTTCCTCAGCACTGCTCACAGTTGGTCCAAAAACAGCCCACAATATCCATTCACTTCTGTCTCATTATTGCAATTATCAGTTACAATAATAATGGTAATTAGGCTGTGTCCTTCGAGCACATCAAAGTTAACCATTTTTTTAATTATTATACACTCCTGGAAATTGAAATAAGAACACCGTGAATTCATTGTCCCAGGAAGGGGAAACTTTATTGACACATTCCTGGGGTCAGATACATCACATGATCACACTGACAGAACCACAGGCACATAGACACAGGCAACAGAGCATGCACAATGTCGGCACTAGTACAGTGTATATCCACCTTTCGCAGCAATGCAGGCTGCTATTCTCCCATGGAGACGATCGTAGAGATGCTGGATGTAGTCCTGTGGAATGGCTTGCCATGCCATTTCCACCTGGCGCCTCAGTTGGACCAGCGTTCGTGCTGGACGTGCAGACCGCGTGAGACGACGCTTCATCCAGTCCCAAACATGATCAATGGGGGACAGATCCGGTGATCTTGCTGGCCAGGGTAGTTGACTTACACCTTCTAGAGCACGTTGGGTGGCACGGGATACATGCGGACGTGCATAGTCCTGTTGGAACAGCAAGTTCCCTTGCCGGTCTAGGAATGGTAGAATGATGGGTTCGATGACGGTTTGGATGTACCGTGCACTATTCAGTGTCCCCTCGACGATCACCAGTGGTGTACGGCCAGTGTAGAAGATCGCTCCCCACACCATGATGCCGGGTGTTGGCCCTGTGTGCCTCGGTCGTATGCAGTCCTGATTGTGGCGCTCACCTGCACGGCGCCAAACACGCATACGACCATCATTGGCACCAAGGCAGAAGCGACTCTCATCGCTGAAGACGACACGTGTCCATTCGTCCCTCCATTCACGCCTGTCGCGACACCACTGGAGGCGGGCTGCACGATGTTGGGGCGTGAGCGGAAGACGGCCTAACAGTGTGCGGGACCGTAGCCCAGCTTCATGGAGACGGTTGCGAATGGTCCTTGCCGATACCCCAGGAGCAACAGTGTCCCTAATTTGCTGGGAAGTGGCGGTGCGGTCCCCTACGGCACTGCGTAGGTTCCTACGGTCTTGGCGTGCATCCGTGCGTCGCTGCGGTCCGGTCCCAGGTCGACGGGCACGTGCACCTTCCGCCGACCACTGGCGACAACATCGATGTACTGTGGAGACCTCACGCCCCACGTGTTGAGCAATTCGGCGGTACGTCCACCCGGCCTCCCGCATGCCCACTATACGCCCTCGCTCAAAGTCCGTCAACTGCACATACGGTTCACGTCCACGCTGTCGCGGCATGCTACCAGTGTTAAAGACTGCGATGGAGCTCCGTATGCCACGGCAAACTGGCTGACACTGACGGCGGCGGTGCACAAATGCTGCGCAGCTAGCGCCATTCGACGGCCAACACCGCGGTTCCTGGTGTGTCCGCTGTGCCGTGCGTGTGATCATTGCTTGTACAGCCCTCTCGCAGTGTCCGGAGCAAGTATGGTGGGTCGGACACACCGGTGTCAATGTGTTCTTTTTTCCATTTCCAGGAGTGTATATTTGTGTTATTCAAAGGTGGTGAAAGTTAACAACTACAACTAATTTATAAATAACCACAGCTGCCTGTGCAGTTATTGGACCTGAGTAAGTATATGTACTTCGCTACATATTTTTCTACAATTTAGTTCACAAATTAGTTACATAGCTAAAGTTTAACTTTTTCCATCTACACTGAAGAGCCAAAGAAACTGGTACACTTGCCTAATATCGTGTAGGGCCCCCGCGAGCACGAAGAAGTGCCGTAACATGTGGCGTGGACTCGACTAGTGTCTGAAGTAGCCCGCCCGTTTAGCCGTGCGGTCAACGCATTGCTTTCCGGACGGGAAGGCGTCCCGGTCTCCGGCACGAATCCGCCCGGCGGATTAGTGTCGAGGTCCGGTGTGCCGGCCGGTCTGTGGATGGTGTTTAAGGCGGTTTTCCATCTACCTCGGCTGGTCCTCCCTATTCCGCCTTAGTTATACTATGTCGGCGATTGCTGCGCAAACACTGTCTCCACGTATGCGCACACCATAATTACTCTACCACGCAAATATTGGGGTTACACTCGTCTGGCGTGAAACACGTTCCTAGAGGGAGGGGGGGGGGGGGGGTCCTCTTGGGGCCGAACCGTACAATAACCCACCCTGGGTTCGGTGGGGAGCGGCGGTGGGGTGAGTGGACTGCTGTATCCTATTGTGGGGTTGTGTGAGACTACGACAGGGACGAAGCCTCTCCGTCATTTATAGGTCCCCAGTTCAATACAATACAATACAATGTCTGATGTAGTGCTGGAGGGAATTGACACCATTAATCCTGCAGGGCTGCCCATAACTCCGTGACCGTACAGGGGGTGGAGATCTCTTCTGAATAACACGTTGTAAGGCATCCTAGACATGCTCAGTAATGTTCATGTCTGGGGAGTTTGGTGGCCAGCGGAAGTGTTTGCACTCAGAAGAGTGCTCCTGGAGCCCCTCTGTTCCATTCTGGACTTACGGGTGTCGCATTGTCCTGCTGGAATTGGCCGTTGGAATGCACAATGGACATGAATGGAGGCAGGTGATCAGAGAGGATGCTTACGTACGAGTCACCTGTCAGAGTCGTATCTAGACTATCAGGTGTCCCACATCACTCTAACTGCACACACCCCACATCATTACAGAGCCTCCACCAGCTTGAGCAGTCCCCTGATGACGTGTAGGGTCCATGGATTCATGATGTTGTCTCCATACCCGTACACGTCCATTCGTTAGATACAATTTGAAACGACATTCGTCCGACCAGGCAACATGTTTCCAGTTATCAACAGTCCAGTGTCGGTGTTGACGGACCCAGGCGAGGCGTAAAGCTTTGTGTAGTGCAGTCGTCAAGGGTACACGAGTAGGCCTTCGGGTCCGAAAGCCCATTACGATGATGTTTCGTTGAATGGTTCGGACGTGACACTTGTTGATGGCCCAGCATTCAAATCTGCAGCAATTTGCCGAAGGGCTGCACTTCTATCACGTTGAACTTTTCTCGTCAGTCATCGTTGGTCCCATTCTTGCAGGATCGGCTGCAGCGATGTCGGAGATTTTATGATTTACCGGATTCCTGATATTCACGGTCTACTCGTGAAATGCTCGTACGGTAAAGTCCCCACTTCACCGCTACCTCGGAGATGCTGCCCCCCGTCGCTCGTGTGCCGACTATAACACCACGTACAAACTCACTTAAATCTTGATAACCTGCCATTGTAGCAGCACTGACTAATCTAACAACAGCGCCAGACGCTTTTTGTCCTATAGCGTTGTCGACCGCAGCGCTGTGTTACGCCGTTTTATATATCTCTGTATTTCAAAAGGCTTGTCTGTACTAGTTTCTTTGACGCTTCAGTGTGTATTGCTTTCAGTTTATTTAGAATGTTTTAATATTTGGAAGATCGTGATGACTGAAAAACAGTCAACATTTAAACTACAAATTATAAACTGTTATATTCAAACTGATCATCCTGAAGGGAAATAAATGAGAGCAAAACAGCACACGCTCAACTTCCCTGACATGTGCACATTTATTGTGATGTGTGTGCTTGAATTAGTGAAGAAAGCCGATGCAATTTTGGTTGGACCTTTGATATAGCAACTTGCAGAGCTCCTTCCAGCTGCAGTCGAGACCGATGTTTCGTCTTGATTAATGCCATTGCGGAAAATGTTGACTAACACAAGTACCTTGATGCGAAAGACAATAACATTTCCCTTTCCCGTCTTGCTAAAACCATTCATTCCGAGACTGCACACAAAAATTTTCAAGAGACGTCGATTTAAATTCATTTCGAACGTTCTATCACTATTTGATGAGAGTTCTATTATCTCTTTGTGTTCTACTGTTCACGTATGGTCTGTTATGAGATTTCGAGCGGATTGTGGATCCAGTCATATTCGGGTGAAAGTTCTGGAAATTTATCCTCGAATCGTTGTCGAAGGTTTTCGAGATGTACTACGTCAGCTCTACTGGTATTAACTGCAATCAATTAATTTTCCTTCACGAATTCGTTCAGACAAGAAAACATCTTGCACTTACCCTTCTCCAAAACCTAATTTTTCTCTTAAACGTAAGTATTTTCTCGCTTATGAAAATGACATTAGGCTACTATTTCGGCCGTGAAGTCATACATTAAGATAATTCTCTTTCTCAGCAACGTCAGCCAAGTAGTACTATATTAGAGCCAGTTTTCATCCAGCAATAGAGTCACATGTGTAGGACTTCTGTTCTATAGGAAAAGACCAAGTTCGTCTTTGGCTCCACAAAAGGCGAAGAACTTTCCCACGAGACAATATAATAAACTTCTACGTCGTAAAGAAAAATTAATTAATTAGCTTGACCTTTGACCTTGACAGAGATAAGACCGGCACTGCTTTTAAACTCTCAGTTGATATTTTCTCCCTAGATGTTACAGTTAAAAATTTTTCACCTGTCTGAGAAAAAAACCTTTGAAAAAAAATTGATTATAGATGAATGTTTTCTTCGTGGCTGCTGTAAGGAGTGAACGGGTTAGGTATAGGATGAATTGGCGGTCGAAGGTTTCCGTTTCTCCGGTTCTCAGAGAACGCCAGGCAAAGTCAGAGAAAACTGCTACAACTCGCGATGAAGACTTTGTCTCTCTTGGCAGCCAAAGTACTCACAGTATCGTGTTTTAAAATTCCTGCATGTCATGTCTATGTATACTGCATCACAACTTTGACATTCAAGTTTATATATTCCTGATTCCAACAAGGACTGGAGGCTGGGAAGGAACTACTGATGCCTCACAGCGCCAAGATAGAAGTTCTCGCGACATACAACAGGGTACAAAAGAATGAGAAAGGACAAAACAGCTAACTACAGCGCCTATCTGAAATACAACATTAGCGTTCAACTGTACCCAAATCGCTCCTGTGAAAAAGGAGTCCACTTCGGTTCGTGTTTGTACTTGTACTCAAGAGTGTCCAGCAAATAAAAGAAAAATAAAAAAACGGTGAAAACAATGTACTCTGAGATATCTTCGCAACACCAGATACTTTGTCCAGAGTATCCACAGTCACATTCAAAAATGACACTAGAACTCTTCAGAGAAGGTTGGTGCAAACAGTCACATGTATACTAGGGAGTGAGCAGTCTTTGCATAGTAACACGTCTGCCTAACACAACAAAAACAACATCACTGTCAATCGACAACACTTCTATTGATGTTTCGTTGTCAGACAGGACACAGGCCTAAAACAACTCACAGGAACAAAGTTCACTGTCTTTATATCGCTGAAGGCGATTTCACACCGTTCTGAAGAATACTGCCCGGAACAGTCACTAGTTAGCATGAGACACAGTAATCGCGACAAGACACAACACATAATATTACAGAACCATTACGTGTATGTAATAATATTTTCAAGTTTAACCTAAGCAGTCAAACAGCAACAATGTTCCCATCTGTGATGCTCATAACCTGAGCAGCACGGAAAAAAATTGTCTACCGACCTGAAGGGTAAAAAAAAAAAAAAACAAAAAAAAAACTAGAACACTAGACTAATAAAGGACAAAAAAAAGAAAAGAGATAGGATACCCTATTCAGATGAAAGAGTCCACAAAACACACTTAACGCTAGACACAAAATCAGAAGCTTAAAAAAATGGAATAACCTACAGTATCAAAACAACAATATGCAGATTATCCTACAAGTACTGACAACCGACAAGAAAATCAAGCATGGTGAAAGTAACCATAAATAAATCGCATAGTTATATTCCTACATCTGGATTGAAAGTTCGCTCATTTTAGAACACCAATTCATGGCACAAATGGCGACAAATTATCAATAAATGTCATAGGAAACAAATTATATAACTTAAATAACTACTATTTAAAGATCCCATAGTTACACAAATGGTTCAAATGGCTCTGAGCACTATGGGACTCAACATCTCAGGTCATAAGTCTCCTAGAACTTAGAACTACTTAAACCTAACTAACCTAAGGACATAACACACACCCATGCCCGAGGCATGATTCGAACCTGCGACCGTAGCAGTCCCGTGGTTCCGGACTGCAGCGCCAGAGCCGCTAGACCACCGCAGCCGGCTATAGTTACACAAATCATGACATACATTTAAAAATACACAGAATTATTTATAGAACATTTTTAAATCCTTATGAGGGTACACACAATTTATTTTCAATGTCTTTGGATACGCCAACAGATATGCACCTGGATGTGGGAGTTTTATACTAACATATGGTCCATGGTATATTCTTTGCCACTTCTTGGACCTCTTCTCCAGAAGTGCCGGTCGAAGTGGCCGAGCGGTTCTAGGCGCTTGAGTCTGGAACCGCGCGACCGCTGCGGTCGCAGGTTCGAATCCCGCCTCGGGCATGGATTAGTTAGGTTTAAGTAGTTCTAAGTTCTAGGGGACTAATGACCTCAGATGTTAAGTCCCATAGTGCTCAGAGCCATTTGAACCATTTTTTTTCTCCAGAAGTGAAGATCTTGAATGAGATCTCAACAGTACCAAATCTCCAACATTATAATATTGTCTTCTCTTTAATCCCTCGTCGTGTCTCTTCTTTCACGTAAGAGCTTTCTCTTTCATCTTGAGGTACGCATCACGAATTTTTTCTTCCCATTAGATCCTATTTCGGGGTATCTTCGGTAATGCTTGTACCCACTCATTATTTTCTTCGATATTTAGCAGTAATTCTTCCGGAGTATAACCAGTAGTCGTATGCGGTAGGTTATGTACGTTTGTAGTAAAATGTTCCAACAGATCAATCCACTTGGTTTGCTTCGTTGAGCAGTAGGTTCTCATAAAATGATTTAACTCTCTAACTACATGTCCGATCGGACTCGCTCCGGAATTGTAACATGACGTTTTGACATGTGTAATATTTGCTTCCCGTAAAGCCTTCTTCCAAGTATAACACCTGAAAATCGTTGCATTGTCTGTTAGAATCGTTCTTGGCTTTCCAGCAGATTGAATAAAATCAGAAAACAATTTCTTCATAACGGATTTGCTGGTGGCTGATCGAATTGGGTACAACATTACATACTTAGAAAACGTATCCAAAAATCCAACTATGTATTTACTATCTCCTCTTACCCTCGGAACTGGCCCACAGATGTCCACAGAGATTAAATCTAAGGGCTTATGTGGAATGATGGAGTGCATCTTATCTTGTGTACCTTTGTTAGAAAGCTTGGCCAGCTGTCAAACTTTGCATTTCTTCAAAACCTGATGAACTCCTGACGTTCGGAAAGTAACAATAGCTACCTATCTTGCTTGCACATTTAAGTACGCCAAAATGTCCCCAAACATAGTGAGTGTGCAGTATGAGCTTCTCCACGTAAACTTCTGGTATACATGCACACCCCTTATCTGAAATATCAGACTTTCTGTAAAACAAAACATTATCAACTACTTTGAAAAATCTTCGGAGCTTCCCTTAGTCTGGCTGACTCAGTTTATTCAAAATTATAGACCAATGATTATCTCGTTGCTGGACGACAGGTAGGCTACTACACATGTGCAAATAATATCTCCTGGATTCCAAATCTTCCATCAACAAGATACTATGTTGCCTCTCCTCACCTTCCACAGTGGTAATGTTCTCCAAACCTTCAGGTAGTCTAGATACAGTATCTGAGATCTGGTTATGTTGTCCCTTTACGTATATAACTCTGAAATTATATGCTTGTAAAGCCAAGGTCCAGTGTGATAGACGAGTGTGAAGTAGTTTGCATTGTTCCAAGAATGTGAGAGTTTGATGATCGAAGTACACGGTTGTGCGTGCTCCAAACAAGTAATAGTGGAATTTTTGAAACGCCCACACAACCGGCAAAGCTTCCAATTCTGTGGTTGTGTAAGAGCGCTCACAACATGATAACAAGCGACTTGCATAAGCTATGGGACAGAACTTTGGGCCGCGCGGGATTAGCCGAGCGGTCTTAGGCGCTGCAGTCATGGACTGTGCGGCTGGTCCTGGCGGAGGTTCGAGTCCTCCCTCGGGCATGGGTGTGTGTGTTTGTCCTTAGGATAATTTAGGTTAAGTAGTGTGTAAGCTTAGGGACTGATGACCTTAACAGTTCAGGCCCATAAGATTTCACACACATTTTCACACAGAACGTTGGCTGATTATTGATGTCCTTGATTTGAAACAAACAGCAACCTAAACCAATGCTCGATGAATCAGTCATCAAACCAACCTCCAAAGTCATATCAGGGTGGTGCAACAATTTGCATCCGCAAGAGTGTCTTTCATGAACTGGGACTAACTTCACAGTCATTTGTCCACCTCCGCGGTAGTTTCTTCGTAGACCCGGTCCGAATCTGCGGAAAAAAATTAATATTTGGGTCAACATTTGTAAAACTCTAATTCCTCTCTCCCAGACCCCACCCTATTGGGAGAGAGGGGGAGTTTTAATTTTAGCGAATCAAAATTTACGAAGTAAATAAGTGTTTTTTATCTATCCGTAACCATTTTCCACGCAAAAATGAGAATATGGATTTTCTTGAGTTACAGCGCCAACTACTAAGAATCAAAACAAATGTTTAAGACAAAATGTACGTAGTTTTTTTTTATGTAGAATCTGATTCTGCAATAAAAAATGGGGATTCCCATCTGAAATTTTAAAGTTGCCTCCCGCCCCACTCCCAGGGCGTGCGGTGGCGGGCTAATTTAGCACCAGCATATGTACCCCTCGAAAATAATCAACTTTGGATTCCACACATTTTTTCGTGTGAAGCTTATTTATCGAGTTACTCTGGTTTGTCAACTTAAAATTTACACCCTGTATATCCGAGGAAATGGATCCGTTCAAGTGAAAAATGAGATTTTTGCGGGTTAGCTGTCACGGCTGCTTTACTAAATGTATTTATGACTCTGGCCAAGAGGTTAATGTGTTCTTCCTAAGAAGATGTAGCAATGACAATATCATCGACAAAAAGCGTAAGTTGATTACGCAGTTCAGTTCCTAAAACAACATGTAATGCCTGGATAAAGATACCAGAGCTGCAATTTAGGCCAAAAGGAAGAACCTTAAAATGATAGCTTCTCCCTGCATAAAGTGCTGCGTGTACTTCCTCAATTCAGGACTTAGCATTATCTGCCAGTAAGAACTTCTAAGATCACAAATTGAAAAGAATTTCTTGACATGAAACTTCTGTATAAAGCACCCCGTCTTCAGGTTACAAGTAGCCCATTGGGACCATCCGACCGCCGTGTCATCCTCAACTGAGGATGCTGATAGGAGGGGCGTGTGGTCAGCACACCGCCCTCCCGGATGAAACTTCTGTATAAGCTCTTTGATATTTTCTGGATGAGTGCGAACAGGAACTATAATGTTATTTATCTGTCTTGCGTCCGAAACTAGTCGAACTTTGCCCTGTGGCTTGTGGATGCCTCAATCAACTTCCAATCCAACATTCGTTGGAATTCTTCATCAACAGATCTTTGAAGTCGCCAAGGTACAGGATAAAAACTTTGGCAATATGTACTATGTGGGTACACATCTAAATTACACATATAGCCTTTCACTATACCCGGTTTTTCACTAAAGACATCGATATTCTGCTGTAATAAGTCTGCCTATTGTTTTCGCTGAAGGTCGTCCAAAGAGTTAGATTCAGACGTCTTTTGAGATACAACGTAAGTTATTGTGCGTATTTGTTAAACCTCTTCAGCATTTGATCTCCGACTCTTCCTGGCACACCTTACAAGCTTACTTGTTGAACCCCGACAATATCTTCCGTGGCTACAGTCTTCTCTGGTCAGCACTACACACACACATTCTCATCATCAATCTTAAAAGAGGCATAGCCCGCAGAGAAGTCGAATCTTACTTCCGTCTCCCGAATACTCTCAATATCAAAAATACAGTTTTCTATTAATTTATTCATTACTATGATCGTGCATGAAGTCGCTACACTTCCTATTCTTAATTCAATAAGATTCTGTATCTTTACTTTTAGTTCCCTGGTACCGATTGCACTCATAACTTCACTATTACTCACAGGAAAGAATGGTAGTTTCCGGTATCGTGTCAACCTCTCAAACACTGCTGCGGAGATTGTATTCACATTTGCACCTGTATCAAGAATTGCTTTAATGGTATAGCCATAGACTTCTGCATATATCAACGGTATAGGAACGGTCATACGCTTGGCTGTACAATGCTGGATGTCATGCGTAAGTTCATCTACTAGTCTCTGCCCGTCACTGCATTGGAACATGACAACTATCTTTGCCAGAGTCCCTTACATCACACCTGACCGATTTTCCGGGGCACGAGACGGTCGTCTTTAGTTTAACGGATGGGATCTGGGTTCATCAGTGACATCCGTAATCACTGGCGGTTGCTCCCTCCAGTCATTTATATTCGGAGATTGCTGGTTTATATTATGTGGTTGCCAGTTCCGATTATTCCTATGGAATTGCTGATTATTCTATGTTGGTTGTGGTTATTTTGATTCGTGGTTTGCACGTGGTTGAATCTTCACTCGTTAGGTTTATTTTTCGCCCAGCGAGGTTGGAACTGCACCGCTTTGGCATTCAACCTTTGGCCGCCGTTCAGCTGTTGTTTGTTATGCTGGGCTTGGAACCCTGAGCCCTGCTGCGCTCTACTATTATTGCCGCTCGCTCTTGGGTGATATGCAAAGTTCTTGTTTACACTTGTCGACGAGCCATTCCCTTGATTTGTAGCTCTTACGTCTTCATTTAATAGATCGATGGTGGCGACGACAGAGAGGAAGTCTTCGGGAACATCATGAGTTTTTCACGTATCTCGACCGGTAACTTTGCCTTAATAATCTTCAAAATATCCTCTTGTGAGAATGGAGTCTCCCAATCTACTTTTGCTCAGGTACTTCTCAAAGTACCGACGTACGTTCCCACTCTTGACTGAAAATGGTTCTGGTTTATGAACCTCTTTTTTCAGTCGTTCTTGAATTCCCTTAGACCAATACCCACTTAAGAACGCTCGCTCAAAAACCCTCGTAGGTGCCACAGGTTTCCATAATATCCGTGCTCCATAAACTGCCTACCCCTTGTACGTAGCCAGCGACAAAAGAAATCTTTTGATTATATTGTCTTCCCACTTCGAGAACTCTTCACCAAATTGTTGGCTTATCACTATCAACCTGCATCCTTGTGGAATCCGATACATTAGCCAGTTGAACGTTTTGCACAGCTTGTTGCAGTTGTTCATTAACGTATTGTGTCACCTTCTGTTTTATACCTGCGACACACTGTTAATTAACGAGTTCCAATTTGGACACAAGAGAATCTACGGTTGCGGTAGCATCTTTTACTTCAGTTTGGATTTTAGAGATTTCCTCAGGAACTTTCTTATGGGACAGCTTAATATTTGCCATTTCCGTAGCAAGATCACTTTGCTGGATGCTTAAATGATCCACTTCGCATTTCAAACTCTCAAAATTCTGTTTGGTTGGCAATGACTCAACCATAGCAATAATATCTTGCATTGTTAGCGTGATATTTGCTTGTTCAGTTACTAGTGCCTCCTGCTGCTTAACGAGACCGTCTTGTTTAGCAGAGAGACTTGCCTGTTCTACTGCTACAGTATGAAGTATAATGGAAATTTTGTCTCGTTCCGCTGCCATTGATTCTTGTGCGGAAGCTATCCTAGACTTTTCAGTTGCTACAGATTGCACTTTAACAGACATCGATTGTTGATTTGCAGTTAACGTTTGCTCCGTTTGGGATATACTAAGTAAAAGATCTTTAATGTTAAACTCCTCAGTCCTAGCTGTGGACCTCCTCAACTGATTGTATATTGTCCGTTGTATTCTGTTGCCGTTCCGTTCTCGACTGGGCGCATGTCCTAATTATAAATCACTAAACAAAAAAAATCTACACACGACCCAAGTAGTTTCAAAATACACACGTAAAATCAGTACAAATCTACACATGAATTTTTCTTAAATATACATCTATAACAAATAGAAACAGGAAGACTCCACAGGAAGGACAGTATTAAGTTCCAGACGGGTAAACTTGTTGTTGCTTGCCTGTAGCCTGGACATTCAGGTAATCTGTTGAGATGAGCCGTATAGCATCAGTCTGCCGGTCCCTCTATTTCTGTTGACGTCTCAAACAAGGACAGGGTAGCAACACAGAAACACGCGTTATAGTACACATTCATACATGGAAATGATACAAAATCCTAACAAGTTCCCTAACTTTGCAAGCAGTCCTGTCAGTTGGTCGTCACTCTATAATGAACTGCTATCTCGCAAAGAAAAATTACTTAATTAACTTGACCTTTGACTTTGACTAGCCGAGCCGTCTAACGCGCTGCAGTCATGTACTGTGCGGCTGGTCCCAGCGGAGGTTCGAGTCCTCCCTCGGGCATGGGTGTGTGTGTTTGTCCTTAGAGTAATTTAAGTTAAGTAGTGTGTAAGCTTAGGGACTGATGACCTTAGCAGTTAAGTCCCATAAGATTTCACACATATTGTCGGAGGTTTCCGTTTCTCCAGTTCTCAGAGAACGCCAGGCAAAGTCGGAGAAAACTGCTACGACTCGCGATGAAGACTCCGTTTTTCTTGGCAGCTTAAGTATCACAGTAGCAGTATGATTTTCTGGAAACACTTTCAGAATGAGAAGGTTGAACAACAGTGGCAGTGTGATATCTTCTGACTGATAGATTGGTCGCTTAGGGATCATCTTGAACACACAAGGTGACGGCGAAATATTGCGCGTCGTTCGAACCGTGATATTAGCAGAGTCACCCAGTATTGTTAATTTGCGAAGAAATCACTATGCACTGTATTTCTAAACACACTAATCGTTTTATGGAGGTCCAGGGATCCAACATCAAATAAAAGTTCGTAGGCGATATTTACCTTCTTTTTCACAAATTAAGTTTTTTATTCTTGATTATTGCGATTACAAGCTGTATCTTCTCTGCACTTCAAATTACGTCCATATGCTAACTGTCTGACCCTCCCCCCCCCCCCCTCCCCCAAAAAAGTCCAATCGGCATTCTTTGTTTTAAACAACTGAAAAAAAACTAGACGCTTTTTTTTTTTTACAGCAAAGAGCGTTATCGTCTCAACAAAGAGGGTCGTCGTTTCAATTACGGAAGCGCATCATCGCTGGTACTCGCAGCTAAAGCAATAAAACCAAAAATTACAGCCACCTACGTAGGACATAGACAAAACCTTGACATGGGCACCCCACATACAAACAACAATAAACAAGGCTAACAACAGATGCAACCTAATTAAACTAATATGAGGCAGGACAGACGGGGCAAGCAACGAGACCCTACTTCACACGTACAAAGCATTTGCAAGAGCAATACTAGAATACGCTGCCCCAGTCTGGTTAGCTAGCAAAAATAACACCCAGAGGCTAGTGGCACTAGAGAGAAAAATCTTAAGAATAGCAGGACGGCTCGACAGACGAACAAGAAACGAAACTGTATACCAAACCACCAAAGTTATCCCCATAAAACGCAGATGGATCACGCTGACGGCGAGAATTGGCAACAACAGGACAACGAACAAAACCCTAACAACAGATCTCTTAAACTACGCGCCCACAGAATTTAATTACCCACAACATAAATATCCATTCCCACCGAAAATAATCAAAGAGTGCATGGCAATATAAGACGGATCCACTCGAAACATCGCAACTGAAATACTAAAGCATCTGACAGAAGACGAAAGCCACAATTAATCAACAAAGGCAGAAGCACATCAAACAACATCAACACAATGACCCTTGCGGAGGTTTTCGAGGGGTTTCCCTCCTGCACTTGGGCGAATGCCAGGGTCTTAACATCCTCTCACTAGCCAAGAAAATATAAGATCATACAGGAAGAATCCCAACTGAAATAATAAATTGTGCCCCAACAGCAGTACATAAGATAAGCTAAGGCACCAGAGAACATTAGGTTCTCCATGTGCCCGCCTCCTCCCATCAGGAGCAGGAATTTTAAAAAAAAAGAAAAACCAAAACAACCGGCGAAAGTAATCTGCATAATAGAAGAGGGCCCTCACTTCTCTCACCAGGCAATAAAAGAATACACAGGAAACTAAAAGGAAATTTCCCACCTGAACAAATAAATGGTGTCCCAGTAGAACAACACAATCTAAGATAAGGCATCAAAGAGCAAAAGAGCATTAGACTCTCCATGTGCCTCCCCTCTCCCACCTGGGAAATAAACCTTCGATGTACTACAGAGGCAAATCGTCTGTAGAACCTATCTTTTCGCAAAAAATGTAAAATAGCCTTGTGTTTAAAGCCAGTGCTGTCGCAAAATTTACAACACTGACTGGAAAGTTCAGCACTTTGTTGACTTCTGATTGTATTATCTTAGAAGCCAAATCTTCCTGTGTATCATGCTGCGTGTGAATTTTACCGAAAGAGAAACAGCACAGACTCTTTTCACGATCCTATTAGTTCCACTTCATGCTGACGCTTCGTCAGTACGTATACCAAAACAGTTTGTCCATGACAGATAGTTGTCAGCTAAAAAGGAATTTACATGAATGAAAATGTCTTCGCCTGGAGACCTCCATCCAGAGCTTTGAGGGACAGAGAGTCCTCGGGCGTTTCATTTTCATCACGGTAGCGTACAGAAACATGATGCTGGGAAAGATTTCCGACGTCGGTACTGTCATCAACTAGAAGGGCGAATTTTGGACTATCACGAAGATGTAATAGTAATTGGTTTTTCATGTCAGTGGCTGTTGCATCAACACGTCGGGCCACGGGATATCATCTAGGATGGTATCGACTTCAGATTCCCGCCAAACCTTTCTCCACGCATGATTTCCCACGTTTTGATGACAACAGGAAGAAGTAATTCCTCAGCAATAATGTGTGGTGATTTGCATTTTGCAACTAAATAGGATACCTGTAGGGATGTACAGAGGGCTTTCTTAGGAACTGATACATGTTTTTCGAGAAATCTGGCATTTCCTTTTAGTTGTTAGTCAAGACGCATAAAAAATCCAGATGTTTACTAACAAGGTGTGGATGTTTCGTCTGGAGGTGTGTCTTTAGTCTTATAGCTGCAAGCTATCATTGGCTAAAACCTACACACAAAGGACACATGGTCGTCTATGTGTGTAAGGCAAGGATGCTGTCTTTCGCCCCCACTACTGTTTAATTCTTGTGGTGGTGGTTGTTGGGATGTTTAAGGGGGACTAAACAGCGAAGGTCATCAGTCCCCCAAATTCTTGCGAATTCTTTAATTCTCGTGAACTGAATTCTTCTGCACACCTTTCAAATGCTGTCTCAGTTATCACCGAAATCTGGCTTCCAAAGTCGAAAATCCCTCTCACTTTTATATTACCTATCATGACTTTAACAACTGAATGGTTATCCTTTGACATTCTTACCTCTTTCTCCTCTAATAGTACTTTGGATAAACCTTCGTATTTCAGTACATTTATTTGGCTGATTCTGACTTGCGTGGTTGGTATAAAAGCACCCTCTGCCACATCTTCACCTCAGTCGTTGCCATGATGGACTACACCCACACTGTTCATTTCGTGGACTTAGCGGTCAAATTTTTATAAACTCCACCTACTCTCTGTCTCTATGGGCTACTGCACTGTTTTGCATGAACCAGCGACCATTATTATTGTTCTAGTAGTAGTTGTTCCAGCCTCCTCTCTGTACGCATTATTACCTCTTCCTCATGCACCATGGAAATGATTACTTCCTCCCAAAAGTCCATTTCTATCAATACACCTATTAATGTTATGGCGATATGAAAGTCCACTGAGGTTGCTCTCATGGTCTGGCGTTCTTTCCCTACCACTGTGTTCGTTGAAAGCAAACTTCAGTTCAAGAATTATGTTTTGAAATGTTTCTATGTGTCGTTGCATTGACCCATCAGTACTTTTTGGTAATTAGATGGCAGAAAAATACCCCTGGCTGTGCGTAAGCCATGTGTCTGCAACACCCTTTCTTCCAGGAGTGCCGGCCGCTGTGACCGAGCGGTTCTAGGCGCTTCAGTCCGGAACCGCACTGCTGCTACGGTCGCAGGTTCGAATCCTGCCTCGGGCATAGATATGTGTGATGTCCTTAGGTTAGTTAGGTTTAAGTAGTTCTAAGTCTATGGGACTGATGACCTCAGATGTTAAATCCCATAGTGCTTAGAGCCATTTGAACAATTTTCTTGCAGGAGTGCTAGTTCCTGGAAGTCTCGCAGGAGAACTTTTGTAACGTTTGGAAGATAGAACATGAGGCACTCGCGGAAGCAAAGCTGTGAGGACGACTCGTGAATCGTGCTTGGGTAGCTCAGCCTGTAGAGCACTTGTGCGCGAAAAGCAAAGGTCCTGAGTTCGAGTTTTGATCCAGCACAAAGTTTTAGTCTGCCAGGAAGTTTCATCGGTGCATTTAATCTCAATCAGCTCGTAGCAACTCCGAATTCGTGGAACCAAGGGGCTTTTGACGCGCCGCCAAGTTAACGGCGTACGCTGAGGTCCTCGATTCGAGAAAAACCACCGCTACCAGGGTTAACAACCATGGGCAACGACATGTTGACGACAGAATCATACGTCGACTATCGCGGGTTGTAAGTGTGGTAGGCACCACATAGCAACGTAAACCATTGGCTACTCCAATTAAGGAATACGATAACCTATCACCATGCCGGCCGATGTGGCCGAGCAGTTCTAGGCGCTTCAGTCTGGAACCGCACGACCACTACGGTCGCAGGTTCGAATCCTGCCTCGGGCATGGATGTGTATGCTGTCCTTAGGTTAGTTGGTTTAAGTAGTTCTAAGTTCTAGGCGACTGATGACCTCAGAAGTTAAGTCGCACAGTGCTCTTAGCCATTTGAACCATTTAACCTACCACCAACTGTACTGTATACCTAGAGAGGTGTACAGTATTTAGGCGGATTGCAGCTCAGTTCCTCCGTCCGGCAACCAAATCTAGGTTTTCAGTGATTTTCGCATATACAGGTCGTGCTGAAAAGCAATGCCTCCGAATTTTTTATGCGAAAACTCTTAAAGCTGAATAAATAATAAAACTTTGTTAACATTCTATTCTTCGTGTCTACATATTTATTTTTCAACCCTGGCGACGGACACATTTCTCCCATCGAGAGACCGGTTTGCTGCTTTCGCCATCCTAGAGTGTTTCTTGACGAAGCCGCAACCTCATCTCTGTTTGCACAGCTTAATTACTATCAAAGTGAAATCCTCGAAGGTGTTCCTTACGTTTTGAAAACAGACGTAAATCGGTTGGTTCCAAGACGGGATTGTAGGAAGGTTGATCGATGACAGTGAACGCACGGTTTCGGATTGTTGCAGATGTCGTAGTGCTCGTGTGTAGTCTGGCATTGTCATGCTGAAGGAAAGGATGATTTCGCTTCTGAAGGTTTCTCAAGCACACGCTACAATTCAGAGCCCTCTAGCAGAAGCAGGTTGCAACTTGCGTCGGCGAAGCGGAAAAGTCGATCACCCCTGGTTATCGAGGGTTAGTGCATGCGACAGTCCAATTGGTATCCCACCGCCGTCCAGGGCGTGGAGAGACACGCCCTCGCTGGTCGTCGGGGCTCTGTTCGAAGCGAGGCACATCAATGAAGACAGTCATTGAGATTTCATGCTGAAGACGTGTCTCGAGACGGCCCGGACAGCGGCAGGATAACAAACCGGCTATCGCCTACCTTACGGCCTGACAAGCAGAAGTGACGGTGCTATAGCAGGACCCCTCTGGTTGATACATGTCCGAAAGAACAGACACCATTGATGACCTGCAGCCGTCTAAAACGAAAATGAACTATATTAATACCTCCAGCTGCTGACGGCCGTTAATATACACTCCTGGAAATTGAAATAAGAACACCGTGAATTCATTGTCCCAGGAAGGGCAAACTTTATTGACACATTCCTGGGGTCAGATACATCACATGATCACACTGACAGAACCACAGGCACATAGACACAGGCAACAGAGCATGCACAATGTCGGCACTAGTACAGTGTATATCCACCTTTCGCAGCAATGCAGGCTGCTATTCTCCCATGGAGACGATCGTAGAGATGCTGGATGTAGTCCTGTGGAACGGCTTGCCATGCCATTTCCACCTGGCGCCTCAGTTGGACCAGCGTTCGTGCTGGACGTGCAGACCGCGTGAGACGACGCTTCATCCAGTCCCAAACATGCTCAGTGGGGGACAGATCCGGAGATCTTGCTGGCCAGGGTAGTTGACTTACACCTTCTAGAGCATGTTGGGTGGCATGGGATACATGCGGACGTGCATTGTCCTGTTGGAACAGCAAGTTCCCTTGCCGGTCTAGGAATGGTAGAACGATGGGTTCGATGACGGTTTGGATGTACCGTGCACTATTCAGTGTCCCCTCGACGATCACCAGTGATGTACGGCCAGTGTAGGAGATCGCTCCCCACACCACGATGCCGAGTGTTGGCCCTGTGTGCCTCGGTCGTATGCGGTCCTGATTGTGGCGCTCACCTGCACGGCGCCAAACACGCATACGATCATCATTGGCACCAAGGCAGAAGCGACTCTCATCGCTGAAGACGACACGTCTCCATTCGTCCCTCCATTCACGCCTGTCGCGACACCACTGGAGGCGGGCTGCACGATGTTGGGGCGTGAGCGGAAGACGGCCTAACGGTGCGCGGGACCGTAGCTCAGCTTCATGGAGACGGTTGCGAATGGTCCTCGCCGATACCCCAGGAGCAACAGTGTCCCTAATTTGCTGGGAAGTGGCGGTGCGGTCTCCTACGGCTCTGCGTAGGATCCTACGGTCTTGGCGTGCATCCGTGCGTCGCTGCGGTCCGGTCCCAGGTCGACGGGCACGTGCACCTTCCGCCGACCACTGGCGACAACATCGATGTACTGTGGAGACCTCACGCCCCACGTGTTGAGCAATTCGGCGGTACGTCCACCCGGCCTCCCGCATGCCCACTATACGCCCTCGCTCAAAGTCCGTCAACTGCACATACGGTTCACGTCCACGCTGTCGCGGCATGCTACCGGTGTTAAAGACTGCGATGGAGCTCCGTATGCCACGGCAAACTGGCTGACACTGACGGCGGCGGTGCACAAATGCTGCGCAGCTAGCGCCATTCGACGGCCAACACCGCGGTTCCTGGTGTGTCCGCTGTGCCGTGCGTGTGATCATTGCTTGTACAGCCCTCTCGCAGTGTCCGGAGGAAGTATGGTGGGTCTGACACACCGGTGTCAATGTGTTCTTTTTTCAATTTCCAGGAGTGTATATCAACGGGGACAGGTAAAAATGTGTGGCACGACCGGGACTCGAACCTGGGATCTCCTGCTTACATATCAGGCGCTCTATCCATATCTCACACTCTCTCTCTCTCTCTCTTTTTAAACCTCATTTAGGTCGCTTTCGTTCGTTGCATCTGCTCGGGGCGAACGTTATAAGACATCCGCTTAGGTTCGTTGTTGATCGATTAACTCAGTTTTTTTATTACATAGGACAGCTAACCCTCTGACCGAACACGCTGAGCTACCGTGCCGGCAGTGGTGAATATCTATCTGAGCCACGGAGGGCACAGAGGATAGCGTGACTGCAGGGAGTATCTCGCGCACGCCTCCCGCGAGACCCACATTCTCTCCTTGTATGTCCACACACTACATTCGTAGTGTCCCACCCCAACAAACTCGTTACTCGTGGAAGACATTCTTACCAAGTCCCGTAAGAGTTCGGGGAATATGTGGGCATCCGCACAGAAGAAGAAGGTCATGACCGGTATTTCCAGAATTATATACTTTATGAATATGGTGTCTGTTCTTACGGCACTTGGTAAGAATGTCTTCCACGAGTAACGAGTGTGTTGGGGTGGGCCACTACGAATGTAGTGTGTGGACATACAAGGTGAGAATGTGGGTCTCGCGGGAGACGGGCGCGAGATACTCCCTGCAGTCGCAGTATGCTCTGTGCGCAGGCACGGTAGCTCAGCGTGCTCGGTCAGAGAGGCACTGGCCCTCTGTAATAAAAAAACTGAGTAAAGGACTCGACGATCAACTTGACCGGACGTCCTATGTCGTCCGCCCAGACCAAACGGAACGAACATTACCGAAAAAAAAGATGGATATAGCATCTGCCATGTAAGCGGGAGATCCTGGGTTCGAGTCCCGGTCGGGGCACACGTTTTCACCTGTCCTCGTTGATATATATCAACGCGCGTCGACAGCTGAAGGTATTAATATAATTCTAATTTCCTCTGTTTGATACCCGCGGCACCCTTACAGTACAGTGGTACGTCGACGATATTCTACCTGCCCTTCACGGCAAACCATTCCAGGCTTATATCTGAGCAAGACGATGGATGCCCCCTCGCATACGATCAGAGTTTCTACTGCTTGTCTTCGCGCCTGCCGTGCCCTACCTTGGCCAGCAGGATCGACGGATCTCTCTGCAACTGAGATTGTTTAGAGCATTATGAGCAGAGCCCTCCATCCATCTCGGGGTTTTGACGATCTAAGGCGCCAATAGGACATAATCTGGAACTAAATGACGAATGAGGACATCTAACAACTCTGTCAGTCAATGCCAAGCTGAATATCTACTTGCGTAAGGGCCAGAGGTAGACCAACGCGTTATTGATTTGCTCTATTCGTGAAGCTTTTCTCTTGAATAAATCATCCAATTTTTCTGAATCTGTAATCATTTGTTGGTCTGTACATGTACGCCACATGTACATCCGTCCCATTCCGATAATTCCTTCGTGAGGCGTCTTCTTTTTTTTTTTTTTGTCTTAAGAGTGTATACTTCTCTTACGGCGACACGAGACCGCTGCATCATGAGGCGCCATTCAGTCTCGCTGTGGGCAATGGTCATAATTTTTTTGGCTGATCGATCTATATAGAGTGTAACGTCCCCTTAGAAAAGTTTATGAATTACTGTGCTGGTAAACTTCTATGTTATTTGATACAGAGACAGCTGAGTGAAACTGAACGTACTCAGACAGTTCTCTCTTTACTTACTCTGATCATCACTAAACTGACACACAATATTTTTTTAGCGCAACGCAATCTCACTTTCAATAATCCCTACAAAAGAATGGCCCTGACTAATAATAACCTATACCTTTTATGAATCACTTACATCACAAAAATCTTCTTTACTCGAACTACTGCACTACAGCGAGCGCCAATACTGCCAGCTAAATAAAAGATTCTAACTACTGATAGGCATAGTTAGCAGATGAAAGAGAGAACAAACAATGTATTTACCTTAACAGCGTTCAAAAGTCATTATATATATATATATATATATATATATATATATATATATATATATATATATATATATATATATATATATATATAATTTTGTGACATCCAATTAAACAAATTTTCTTTTTCTGACAGACACACGTCCAGATCGTCCGCTCAAAACTCTGGCATCTTGTAAGGTGTCAGGCAAATCCAACACCTTCCATGAAAACCCTGACATGATATAGCAAATCCAGTAGTATTCACATAACTCCGAATAAATCGTGACATTAAATTAATCAAAGTAATACGAGTAACGAGTGAGCAAATGGAATACCACAGACTAACACAAGAATGCCTAAATGCATGTCATACCTTCCCACCATGAGACAGACGCAGTTCCGAGGGGAGAAACGAGAACAGAAGCCGAGAGCAGAACCGTGTTAAGCTGGAAGGCCCTACGATAAGGGACGGACACCCACGTCGCCAGCTAACCGCTAGGACAACCCCAGCCGCAAGTTTTAGCGTGAGACTTTTTCGCGTATCTGTTACGGCAGGACCACCCCCCAGCCCATGTTAAAAGCTAGAGCCCTCCAGAAGAACAGTATAGATCTTACAATAACACAAAAAGGGCCACACCACCCGCAGGTTTTAGCGTGAGACTTTTTCGCGTCTCTGTTACGTTAGGACCACCCCCCAGCCCATGTTAAAAGATAGAGCCCTCCACAAGAACAGTATAGATCTTACGATAGCGCTAAAAGTACCACACCAGCTGCAAGTTTTAGCGCGAGACTTTTTCGCATCTCTGTTACGTTGCAAACTTTAAAAACATTGCCACACCACGAAAAGTATAACGTTTCTCATTGGATAGACTGAATTTTTGTAGGCGGAGCTTAAGGTTAACATTGAGACCCTGATTGGTCAGATGAAAACACAGCCAGATAGTTTTTTTTAAACCAACTTCGGTAAATTGTAGTAAGGAGAAGTTAGGAGAGAGTTGCTTCCGAGAGGGCGAGCTGGACGGAGCTGCGCCGTCCGCCGCCCCCTGACGAACACCGACAAGGTAATGAACGCACGCGATGCCGCATTTTTGAGCGCATAAGGCTTCACTCAGAACTGCAGGAGTCTCATCTGTTACACCCCCTTTTTGCGTAATACTAGCGTCGATCGTCAACTAAAGCTCATTGTGTTCACATTTGCCACTTGAAGTAAAAATCTGAAACGCGATGATTTTTCTGTTATATAGTTATTGAGAAGCCACATCAGCCACTTTAATTTACGACATGTTAGATAGGTAATTAAAGATAATTGGGGGTCAGTGTAGACCATTTTGATAGTTTTCTCTTTTGTGAAACTTAATTTAAACCTAGATTATAGATGTGATATGGCATAGGTCATCCTTCGATCCATTGTAGAACTTGGAAACCCATTCAGGGAATATTCGTTCACATTTTTGTTGTACGCAGTTGGTTTTTACCATCCTGTATTAAAACATTTCCTTTTATCAATAGTGCAATTTATAAACGATGTTTTGTGAGTAGAATAAAATTTCCAATGGTAAACTTAACTGCTTTTTCGACGTTATTTTACCAGCTAACTAAAAATAGGAAAGCCTTGAACCCCTTCCACTAAATTTAGTTAGTATTAAGATTCTTTTACAGGGAGTGCAGTGGAGCTGACGCTGAAATCATTAAGTATTTGGTTATATCATCGCTAGTCTCACTGAACTCTTCTGAATTCTACATGTCATGTGTGGTCTGGTGTCTCCTTACCAGCAACAGGTCCCAGGTTCAAACTAGTCAATTCCCTAAAAAACACGCTCAGAGCGTCGTTGCGCGAAAGTGGTAGGGAGACACGATATAGAACAAACAGACACCACCCATAATGTTTAGACAAGTACTATCTTCTCCTGTGGTTACCATCTCTTCTGCAATATATAGAGGATCTGTCACTACCAATCCACTTGACTGTGAGTGACTTGTCAGTAGTGGGTCTAGACTTCTTGCAACTGGCAGAGAATACCATCATTGCTCACGGAATTTCGACGAACCTCAAAATCTGCAGAATTTTTCCCAGAAAAAAATCATGGCCCCCTTATTCTGAGTCAAGTGGAAGGTTTGAACCAGAGAATGCGAGGGTGCCGTGACAGGCTATGCTGTGACTTCCTGGACTTATGGCAAATGGATGAGGTCCCCCTGAATGGGTCTGATGTGCACTACACGTCAGAGGCTGCTGTCCAGGCAGCTGACTGTGTGTGGAGTGCGGAAATACGGTTTTTTTTTTTTTTTCCTAAGGGTTAGATGACTTTCCATCCTATACAGATAATGAAAATGTTAGGATACCCGGAAATTCCTGCGTAAAATCCAAATAAATGCCCTTCACAAGTGAGAGTATTCCTCATAGTTAACTGCCGGAGTATTCGCAACAAAGTACCAGCGGTTGAAGCGCTTTCTAGGCACAAAAGACTGTTTAAAAACCGAAAAAAAACCGAAAAGTTGACAGCAGCAAGATTTCTGGGGAAAATTTATGCATTTGTCTAGAGATAAGCCAATGAGCAATCGAAGTGGCGTATTTGTTGCAGTAGACAAGGAACTCAAATCTACCGAGGTACATGCGAGATTGTTTGAGTAAGACTGAGTATCAGGAATGGGCAAAAAATATTATTGATTCCTTCTGTCGACCACCAAACTCACATCTTGATGTAATCGAAAACCTTAGAGAGGTACTGAATAGAATTGGGGAGAAGAGAAGGAATCGGTTGGTAGGACACTTGCTGAGGCATCAAGGGATCACCAATTTGGTATTTGAGGGAAGCGCGGAGGGTAAAAATCGTAGAGGGAGACCAAGGCATGGATACACTAAACAGATTCAGAAGGATGTAGGTCGCAGAAGTTACTTGGAGATGAAGAAACTTGCACAGGATAGAGTAGCCTGGAGAGCTGCATGAAACCAGTCTCTGGACTGAAGATCATAACACCAACAACAAAGGAAGAATTTAAAAATTTAGCGATAAATAGAGGGTTGTCATATATTTGTAGATTAATCATTTAACGTAGGTTCCGGAAACGTTCTAAGTAGTTTTTGATGGCATAATTTGCGTGCATCTTGTAAGTGTCTACCAGTTCAATTCTTTCAGCATTTTCGTGATACTCTCTCAAGGGTAAAATAAAAAAATAAAAAATAAATAAATAAACCAAAGAAGAGGACCAGAAATGATTGACTGAAGTGGTCCAATGAGGCCGTAAAAGCAGAAGAAGAAGAAGAAGAAAAAAAACTGTGACCATTTGAGCTGCTCTTCTCTGTATCGGTTATTTGCCCAGTTAGTTCTGTCTACTATAGGTCCCACACACCTGAATAACGTTCTAGGATAGGTCAAATGAGTGTTATGTATACAGCCTCCTTTGTAAACTGATTGCATTTCCCTAGAATTCTGCTAATAAACCGAAGTCTGCCACCAGCTTTAGCTGTGACTGACACTATGGGATCTCTCCATTTCACATCCCTACAGAATGCTACACCTACATATCTGTGTGAGTTATCCCATCTGTGACTCATTGACATTATAGTCATAGGTTACAACATTTTTGCATTTTGTAAACTGCGCAATTTTATATTTCTGAACACTTAGAGTGAGTAGAAGTCTTTGCCCCACTTTTAAATCTTATGAAGATCTGACTGAATATTTGTTTCTTTGAGACAGATCTTCGTGATAGATAACTGCATCATCTGCAAAAAGTCTGTGCAACTATTAATATTGTTTGCAATATCATTAATGTACAATGAATACAATAGCAAGGGGCACACCTATCTGCACATCTACTGACCAGTCCTCATCCAATGGAACATGTTGTCTCCTCATTACCAAGAAATTCTCAGTCATAAATCTTGCTTGATATCCCACGTGATTGTTCTTTCGGTGATAATCATATATGTGGTACTGAGCTGAATGCCTTTCGGAAATCAAGAAACTCTACATCATGCTTACTTGACTACTTTGATCCAAATCTTTCAGGATGTTATGTTTGAAAAGTGCGAGTTGGGTACCACATAATCCATGTTTTCGGAATTCATGGTGGTTAGCATGGAGGAGGTCGTTCTGCTCGAGATATCTCATTCGCTTGTACTCAGAATATGTTTTAAATCAAAAACAATATGTTCAGTATGTTGGACGGTAGTTTTGTGCATCACTTCTGTTACCCCTCTTGTCGACAGATGTGACCTGAGCTTTCTTACAGCTAACGAGCACTAATGGGCGCCGGCCGTTGTAGCCGAGCGGTTCTAGGCGCTTCAGTCTGGAAACACGTGACCGCTACGGTCGCAGGTTCGAATCCTGCCTAGGGCATGGATGTGTGTGATGTCCTTAGGTTAGTTAGGTTTAAGTAGTTCTACGTTCTAGGGGACTGATGACCACAGATGTTAAGTCCCATAGTGCTCAGAGCCATTTGAACCATTTTGTTGAGAAATATGAAATCAAGTTGTTAGCAATGCAGCTGCATTGCCACTACATGCGGGACTTCTGCAGTTTTCCGCTCTTCCCCCTCCTCACGCGTAGATTGGGGGGGGGGGGGGGGGGGGGAGGCTGCGGCACGCATAGGAGAAGCACTGCTCGTGTGCCGAATTCTTGACCGTCCCTGTGTTAGGTTGCCATCGACAAGGATCCAAAGAACCACAGGTCTCAAGTGACATATTGGACGTTATGAGTCATCCACAGTTCATCCACCCAGATTTCTGTTGCTCTTTAAGCAACTACATTATCCACAACTGCTTATTAAGATTGTTTCTGCCGCACTGACAAGTGAGTTCATTAGATATAGTTTTTTTCTCTCTCCAATTTTACAAGCGACTCAAAAATGGCTCAAATGGCTCTGAGCACTATGGGACTTAACGTCTGTGGTCATCAGTCCCCTAGAACTTAGAACTACTTAAGCCTAACTAACCTAAGGACATCACACACATCCATACCCGAGGCAGGATTCGAACCTGCGACCGTAGCGGTCCCGCGGTTCCAGACTGAAGCACCTAGAACCGCACGGCCACACCGGCCGGCTACAAGCGACTCCCCTGAAATATTTCTGCAGGAACAGTTAATATCTGCTATATGACTCATTCTGCAGCACGACCATACAACATATCTCATATTCAGGCGACAGCCTTCCACGTCCAAATCACGAAACCAGTTTCTGACCAACTTATCAGTTTCTGACCAACTACAAGTCCATTCAAAAACACTTGTCCAACAACCTATCACAGTTGTGTATTCACAGACTTGAATTTTTCGCTAACAGAACTTAAAGGAAAGTGTGACGTTTCAGTTGATAACAAAAGTTCTTTCACGTTGCAACGATTATACAGTTGTAATAATTTCTGGTTTTATGCTACTGTGTGGTTCAGCAGTTTGTTGCACCTCTAGGCGAGGAAGTGTCCACGAATTAATCACAAATTTTGTTATGACAAAGGACAATGGAGCAAAGTACCTTCCCAGCAGTCTGAATAAGACCTCCAAAAAAAGTTACTGGAAAGAAACTTTGAATTTGCACAAGCTGCGACATCGTCAGTTTTACTGACAACATGACTCGTGCATGTGAAGTGATTTGTATGTATTTGACGATGCTGGTGCTGATTTCGCATTTAACAGTTGACTATGCCACTATGGCTGCAGTGCATTAGGACTTTGATTTTATGAGACAGATCTGATGATGCTCATTAAAGACTGAAACCGGTAATCCGTGAAACAGAAAAGATTGTGACCATAGACGTAAATTAAAGGACACTTGAATTTCCAGTCCCGTCAAAGTGGGTGTCATTAGAGATGGAGTATGCGCTCAGATTGAACGAAGATCGTGAAGAAGAATAGCACTGACCATTTTTCAAAGAAAAGAGTAGGCAATCAGCTGAAACTATTTAGAAAAACCGCGACTGACCTTAAGGAGGATGACTGGACGAAGATTTGAATATCGCCTCTTTTTTTTTGGGTCATCAGTCTTCTGTGCCAACCTCTTCATCTCAGAGTAGCACTTGTTGCCACCTACGTCCTCAACTATTTGCTGGATGTGTTCCAATCACTGTTTTCCTGTTTTCCTCTACAGTTTTTTTCCCTCTACAGCTCCCTCTAGTACCATGAAAGTCATTCCCTCATGTCTTAACAGATGCCCTGTCATCCTGTCCATTCCCCTTTTCAGTGTTTTCCACATATTCCTTTCCTCTCCGGTTCTGCGCAGAAGCTCCTCATTTCGTACCTTATCAGTGCAGCTAATTTTTAACATTCGTCTGTAGCACCACATCTCAAATACTTCGATTCTCTTCTGCTCCGGTTTTCCCACATTCCATGTTTGACAACCGTACGATGTTGTACTCCACATGAACATTCTCAGAAATTTCTTCCTCAAATTAAGGTCTATTTTTGGTGCCAGTAGACTTCTCTTGGCCAGGGATGCCATTTTTGCCATTGCTAGTCTACTTTTGATATCATCCTTGCTCCGTCCGTCATTGGTTCTTTTACTATATAGGTAGCAGAAATCCTTAACTTCATCTACTTTGTGACCGTCAATCGTAATGTTAAGTTTTTCGCTGTTCTCATTTCTGCTACTTCTCATTACTTTCGTCTTTCTTCGATTTACTCTCAATCGATATTCTGTACTCATTAGATTGTCCATTCGATTCATCAGATTATGTAATTCACTTCTCTCAGGAAAGCAATGTCATCAGCGAACCGTATCATTGATATCCTGTCACCTTGAATTTTAATTCCGCTCCTGAAGTTTTCTTTTATTTCCATCATTGCTTCTTCGATGTACAGATTGAAAAGTAGGACCGAAAGGCTGCATCCCTGTCTTACACCCTTTTTAATCCGAGCATTTCGTTCTTGATCGCCCACTCTTATTATTCACCCTTGGCTCTTGCACATATTGTATATTACCCGTGTCTCCCTGTAGCTTACCCCTTTTTCCTCTTAATTTCGAACATCTTGCACAATATTACACTGACGAACGCTTTTTACAGGTCGACAAAACCAATGAACGTGTCTTGCGTTATTAGTCTTGCTTCCATTAGCAACCGCAACGTCAGAATTGCCTCTCTCGTGCCAAACTGATCGTCATCTAGCACACTCTCAATTTTCTTTGCCATTTGTGGTGTCACCGCCAGACACCACACTTGCTAGATGGTAGCCTTTAAAACGGCCGCGTTCCCGTAGTATTCGTCGTACCCGCGTATTGCCACCATCAGTGACTGCAGACCGAGCGCCGCCACACGGCAGGTCTAGCCTAGAGAGACTCCACTAGCACTCGCCCCAGTTCTACAGCCGACTTTGCTAGCGATGGTTCACTGTCTACATACGCTCTCATTTGCAGAGACGACAGTTTAGCATAGCCTTCAGCTACGTCATTTGCTACGACCTAGCAAGGCGCCATATTCAGTTACTATAATTACTTCAAGAATGTATTCTGAAAAGATAATATTGTGAATCATGTACTGTCAAGAGCGACGTTCATCATTAATGGGTTAAAGTTAAGTATCAAACTAATTACGTCCGCTTTCTGAATTCTCATTCCTTGTCGTGTTCCAGACCTCACGTCAGTATAGTTCTTCCCTCCTCACGCCAGCCTGCGTGATCTAAAACGCGTGCATTTCGGCCTCCACTCGTAACACGGTGTTGGCTCTTCTGCTAACATAAACCATTCTTCTATATATTATTCTTGTCGGCAATTTGGATGCATGAGCTGTTAAGTTGTTTGTGCGATAATTCTAGCGCTTGTCAGCTCTTGCAGCCTTCGGGATTGTGTGTATATTTTTCCGAAAGTCAGATGGTATGTTGCCAGACTCATACACTCTACACACCAACGTGAATAGTCGTTTTATTGTCACTTCTCCCAATGATTTTAGAAGTTCTAATGGAATTTTATCTATCTCTTCTACTTTATTTGATCTTAAGTCCTCCAAAGTCATTTTAAATTCCGATTCTAATCCTGGATCCCCTATCTCTTCTAAATCGAATCCTGTTTCTTTTTGTATCACATCATACAATCTTCCTTCTCATGGAGGCTTTCAATTTATTCTTCCTACCTATCCACTCTTTCCTCTGCATTTAGCAGTGGAATTCCCATAGCGCTCTTAATGTTACCACCTTTGCTTTTAATGTCAACGACGGTTGATTTGACTTCCCTGTGTGCTGAGTCTGTCCTTCCGACAGTCATTTTCTTTTCGATTTCAGCACATTTTTCATGCAGCCATTTCGTCTTAGCTTCCCTGCACATCCTGTTTATTTCATTCGTCAGCGACTTGTATTTCTGTATTTGTGAGTTTCCCGGTACATTTTTTGTACTTCCTCCTTTCATCGATCAACTGAAATATTTCTTTTGTTACCCATGGTTTCTTCGCAGTTTCCGGCCGTTGTGGCCGAGCTGTTCTAGGCGCTTCAGTCTGGAACCGCGCGAGCGCTACAGTCGCAGGTTCGAATCCTGCCTCGGGCGTGGATGTGTGTGATATCCTTAGGTTAGTTAGGTTTAAGTAGTTCTAAGTTCTAGGAGACTGATGACCTCAGATGTTAAGTCCCATAGTGCTCAGAGCCATTTGAAGCATTTTTTCTTCGCAGTTCTTCGCGCGGTTCCAGACTGAAGCGCCTAGAACCACTCGGCCACAACGGCCGGAAACTGCGAAGAAACCATGGGTAACAAAAGAAATATTTCAGTTGATCGATGAAAGGAGGAAGTACAAAAACGTTCCGGGAAACTCACAAATACGGAAATACAAATCACTGACGAATGAAATATTCTGTGATGGCTCTTTTTAGAGATTTCCATTCCTCTTCAACTGTACTGCCTGTAGAGCTGTTACTTATTGCTGTTTCTATAGCGTTAGAGAACTTCAAGCATATCTCGTCATTCCTCAGTACTTCCGTATCCCACTTCTTTGCGTATTGATTCTTCCTGACTAATGTCTTGAACTTCAGCCTACTCTTCATCACTACTATACTGTGATCTGAGTCTATATCTGCTCCTGGGTACGCCTTACAATCCAGTATCTGATTTCGGATTCTCTGTCTGACCATTATGTAATCTAACTGAAATCTTCTGGTATCACCCGGCCTTTCCCAAGTATACCTCCTCCCCTTGTGATTCTTAAACAAAGTATTCGCTATTACTAGCTGAAATTTATTACAGAACTCAATTAGTCTTTCTCCTCTCTCATTCCTTGTCCCAAGACCATATTCTCCTGTAACCTTTTCTTCTACTCCTTCCCCTACAACAACATTCCATGACTATTAGATTTTCATCTCACTTTATGTATTGTATTACCCTTTCAGTATCTTCACACATTTTCTCTATCTCTTCATTTTCAGCTTGCGACGTCGGTATGTATACCAGAAATCCTGGTCTTCTTTCCATTTCACTTCACTGACCCCTACTGTATCTAGATTCAACCTTTGCATTTCCCTTTTCAGATTTTCTAGTTTCCCTACCACGTTCAAGCTTATGACATTCCACGCCCCGACTAGTAGAACGTTATCCTTCAGTTCATTATTCAATCTTTTTTTCGTGGTCATCTCCCCATTGGCAGTCCCCTCCCGGATATACGAATGGGGAACTATTCTGGAATCTTTTGCCAATGGAGTTATCATCATGACAATTTTCGAATTACAGACCGCATGTCCTGCGGATACACGTTACGTGTCTTTAATGCAGTGGTTTCCATTGCCTTCTATTCTCATACCCGTTGATCATTGCTGATTCTTCCGCCTTTAGGGGCAGTTTCCCACCTCTAAGACAAGAGAGTGCCATGAACCTCTGGCCGCTGCTCCGCCCTCTTTGAAAGGCCGTTAGCAGAATGAGGCTTACTTCTTATGCTGGAAGTCTTCTGCCGCCAGTACTAATTACTAATCAAAATTTAAGCAGTCGCTTAGAGGCATAGACGGCGACGATTCAAAACAAAATGTGTCCCAACTATCACATGATCACCATCAATACACAAGTCTTTCTATTTTCGTGATAGGGAGAGTTCATTTTAATACATTTTTCTGTGAGAGATGTATATGATCCTTATTCAAAGGTGATGAATCGCTAAGTCACTTGATCCATTCAAATGTCATAATATACACTCCTGGAAATGGAAAAAAGAACACATTGACACCGGTGTGTCAGACCCACCATACTTGCTCCGGACACTGCGAGAGGGCTGTACAAGCAATGATCACACGCACGGCACAGCGGACACACCAGGAACCGCGGTGTTGGCCGTCGAATGGCGCTAGCTGCGCAGCATTTGTGCACCGCCGCCGTCAGTGTCAGCCAGTTTGCCGTGGCATATGGCTCTGAGCTCTATGGGACTCAACTGCTGTGGTCATAAGTCCCCTAGAACTTAGAACTACTTAAACCTAACTAACCTAAGGACATCACACACATCCATGCCCGAGGCAGGATTCGAACCTGCGACCGTAGCGGTCGTGCGGTTCCAGACTGTAGCGCCTTTAACCGCTCGGCCACTCCGGCCGGCTGCCGTGGCATACGGAGCTCCATCGCAGTCTTTAACACTGGTAGCATGCCGCGACAGCGTGGACGTGAACCGTATGTGCAGTTGACGGACTTTGAGCGAGGGCGTATAGTGGGCATGCGGGAGGCCGGGTGGACGTACCGCCGAATTGCTCAACACGTGGGGCGTGAGGTCTCCACAGTACATCGATGTTGTCGCCAGTGGTTGGCGGAAGGTGCACGTGCCCGTCGACCTGGGACCGGACCGCAGCGACGCACGGATGCACGCCAAGACCGTAGGATCCTACGCAGTGCCGTAGGGGACCGCACCGCCACTTCCCAGCAAATTAGGGACACTGTTGCTCCTGGGGTATCGGCGAGGACCATTCGCAACCGTCTCCATGAAGCTGGGCTACGGTCCCGCACACCGTTAGGCCGTCTTCCGCTCACGCCCCAACATCGTGCAGCCCGCCTCCAGTGGTGTCGCGACAGGCGTGAATGGAGGGACGAATGGAGACGTGTCGTCTTCAGCGATGAGAGTCGCTTCTGCCTTGGTGCCAATGATGGTCGTATGCGTGTTTGGCGCCGTGCAGGTGAGCGCCACAATCAGGACTGCATACGACCGAGGCACACAGGGCCAACACCCGGCATCATGGTGTGGGGAGCGATCTCCTACACTGGCCGTACACCACTGGTGATCGTCGAGGGGACACTGAATAGTGCACTGTACATCCAAACCGTCATCGAACCCATCGTTCTACCATTCCTAGACCGGCAAGGGAACTTGCTGTTCCAACAGGACAATGCACGTCCGCATGTATCCCGTGCCACGCAACGTGCTCTAGAAGGTGTAAGTCAACTACCCTGGCCAGCAAGATCTCCGGATCTGTCCCCCATTGAGCATGTTTGGGACTGGACGAAGCGTCGTCTCACGCGGTCTGCACGTCCAGCACGAACGCTGGTCCAACTGAGGCGCCAGGTGGAAATGGCATGGCAAGCCGTTCCACAGGACTACATCCAGCATCTCTACGATCGTCTCCATGGGAGAATAGTAGCCCGCATTGCTGCGAAAGGTGGATATACACTGTACTAGTGCCGACATTGTGCATGCTCTGTTGCCTGTGTCTATGTGCCTCTGGTTCTGTCAGTGTGATCATGTGATGTATCTGACCCCAGGAGTGTGTCAATAAAGTTTCCCCTTCCTGGGACAATGAATTCACGGTGTTCTTATTTCAATTTCCAGGAGTGTATAAACACAGGGGCAAGGGGAGGGAGTGTGATAGATATGATCTGTAAGTCGAGTGTGGCAGTCATTAAAACAAAGGCGTTTTTCGTTGCGGCAATATCTTTTTACGAAATTTCAGTCTCCAACGTTCTGTTCCGAATGCAAAATATTTTGCTGACGCCCACCTACATAGTGAGGAATGTTCATTGTAATAAAGTAACACAAATCAGAGCTCGCACGAAAAGATTTAAGTGTTCGTTTCTCGCACGCTCTGCTAGGGAGCAGAAAGGTAGAGGAATAATGTCAAAGTGGTTCGATGAACTGCCTGCCAGACACTTAAGTGTGAATTGCAGACTACTCATGCAGCTGTGGATGAAGGAGTTTGGCATAGGTTGCAGCTTACCAGAAATTCTGCAGGTGAATAACTTACATTCCCTTTGATCGTTATTTCCACTTACAAAACTAAAAATATGTTCCGTTTTTATGGCTGCGTACCGAAGCAATCCACATCCACGCTGATGTTTCCAAGAGCACTGACACTTTTGGCAGCGTATTCTCCATTCAAAGTTTGCTGACGGTTGGTTTATTCAAAGTACCAACAGAGGCAAGCACTATATTTGAGGAACTTGCAGTCGTAGAAGACGTTTGACATTTCCACATTCGGATGAAAATAGCTTAATTTTTTAAGCTCAGTAATTCTTCATCTGCTGTTTTGTTCAGAAAAAAACTTCATAGCCTGCGAGACATGAAACCCTATTGCACTTACGGTCACTGAAGTGCTGATATCGATGCGGGAAGGAGGAAAATCTGTTATCTATTGCATCTAAGCACATGGTGATATTATCATTAATGAAGCTGTCGATCACCGTGCCCAAGGAAGCTACTGCGACAGAGGGCAGTCAGTGACATTGGGAGCAGATAGCAATACACAAAGGCAAAGAAGTATGCAGTAATTCACCCGAAGGTTCCTCAGGCTACAAAACACCTTCCACTCTAATTCTCTTGGAAGATGGCTTCTTTAATAACTAGGCTCAAATTTAACTACGGGCGATAATGATGGATGGACGTTTTCACGAGCAACTGCGCAGGTTGGATGTAGGGGAGAGCCCTTTCTGTTATCGTGGAGCACAGGACTCGGGCCATGTTTTCTTTGGCACGAAACTATTTCACTCCTCTTGCATGAAGTTGTGAAGCTTCATCATCCGTTGGCAACCTGCGTGGCGGCTCTGTCAGTAACACAGGATCATAGAACTCACAGTGCTACCACCTACAATCTAACACTACTGATCTGAAACAAATTAGCCCAATTCGTGTGTTATCTATAGGAATAACTGCTTGTATGGTGTATTCTAAAGACTAGTAAATAGAATGAAAATCTGGCTCGAATGCCAAATTTAATTAAGAGTTCATTTTCATAACCGTACTTTCGCTATTCTCATAAGATGGAGTTTACTCTTCGTTGGATAAAACGCTATTTTTGCACGTTAATTCCCACAAAATTTGCCCAGGAACGAACGACGCCACAGGTCTGTAGATCCTAAGACCTATAAATACGGCTTTGGGGTGCTTGTGCTACAACGGGACTTGCTTTACGCCACGTCGATCATTTACCACTGGCCACAGCAATGTCTATGAAAAGTGCCGTTTTCTGGTGGGCCTCAACGAGAGTTTAGAATGGATTATTGTGTGCTATATCAGCGGGAAAGTGTGGATTCACTAGCGATAGTTCCGTAGAGTTATCGAGTGTTGCTACTGAGTCGCTCGAACAAACTGTTGCGTATCAATAGTCAGAGGGACCATCACACGTCTCTCATTTACTTTGTGGGCCGCAAGGCGGCAGTTCTGGGTTTCAACCTGGTGCGGTCGTTGACTGTGAGAATGCTAGGTAAAACTGGCATATTATCCTCGGAGAAGAGCCGGAATCAGTTATTGTAAAACAGATTTTTGTTTTCCATCTAGACTCCTTCAGTATTTTTTTTAATGACCGGTTTCGTTTCATATGAACCATCCCAGATCGTTAGGTAAAAGTAAAATAACTAATCGACATATACTGCACGATATATAACGTCCGTATTATACTATACCATCAAACAATGAACGTATCTGATTGTGTCAGCTACAAGAGTAACCCTTCTTAGGCCCGCTCGGTTGGCCTTGCGGTCTAACGCACGACTTTCCGGGATGAAAGGAGCGCCTGGTCCCTGGCACGAATCCGCCGGGCGGATTTGTGTCGAGGTCCGGTGAACCGGCCAGTCTGTCGATGGTTTTTAGGCGGCTTTCCATCTGCCTCGGCGAATGCGGGCTGGTTCCCCTTATTCCGCCTCAGTTACACTACGTCGGTGATTGCTGCGCAAACAAGTTCTCCACGTACGCGTACACCACCATTACTCTACCACGCAAACATAGGGGTTACACTCGTCTGGTGTGAGACGTTCCCTGGGGGGTCCACCGGGGGCCGAACTGCACAATAACCCTGGGTTCGGTGTGGGGCGGCGGAGGGGTGAAGTGGACTGCGGTAGTCGTCGTGGGGTTGTGGACCACTGCGGCTGCGGCGGGAACGGAGCCTCTCCGTCGTTTCTAGGTCCCCGGTTAATATACAATACAATACAACCCTTCTTAACTTATGAGGAAAATTTACAAGCTCGGGCATTGATATGTGTGATGTCCTTAGGCTAGTTAGGTTTAAGTACTAAGTCTAGCGATCTGATGACCTCAGATGTTAAGTCCCATAGTGCTTAGAGCCATTTTGAACCAACTGGTGGTATCTGGTACAAATGAGACAAAAACAACGACGCATTACGATGGGACGGAAATCGGTAGATGTGCTGTACATGTAGAACCAAATGATTATAATATCAGAAAAACTGGATGATTTATTTAGAAGAATGAGCTTCACAAACAGAGCAAGTCAACAACACGTTTGTCCACCTCTGGCCGTTATTCAAGCTGTTATTTGGCTTGGTGTTGACTGATAGCGCTGTTGGATGTTCTCCTGAGGAATATAGGGCATAATTATGTCCAATTGTCGCATTAGATCGTAAAAATTCTGAACTGACTGGAGAGCCCTGCCCGTAATGCTCCAAACGTTCTCAATTGGGGAGAGACATTGCTGGCTAAGATATGGTGTGGGAAAAGTGGTAGCAGCTCTCGCCGCTTGTGGGCGTGCGTTATCTCTCTCCAGTGTGAGCCAAGGATAGCTTGTCATATGAATCACAACAAAACGGGGCCTAGAATATCGTCGACGTACTGCTGTGCTGTAAGGGTGCCGAGGATCACAACCAAAGAAGTTCTGCTATGAAATGCAATTGGACCCCAGACCATCAGTCCCGGCTGTCGGGCCGTATGGTAGGCTACAGTCACGTACAGGGGGCAAAGGTCAGTCACTGAAGCACCAGTTCCACGTCGGATCGATTATAATGATGATGCCGGAGTTCCGAGCACCTCTCTGACGATTGCTCTGTCCTCACGTTCTGTCTTCTCTCTAGGTCGACCACTTCCTTCTTGACGCTGTGTTCGGCCATGGTTCACTCATTCCTGCCAGTATCGTTCAATTGTGGGGTCTCTCCCATTCAAATGTCGAGCGATTCGCCGATTACTCCAACCGGCTTCCTTGAATCCAACTGCACGTCCTCTCACAGACATTGACACCTGCATATACTGTTCATGCGCCTGTCCAATTGAGTAAACGGAATGAAATTCAGAAAGACTTTAGGCCGTGGTATCTACACGTCCACTGTTTACTACCCTTGCCAGCTGTGAAACTGCGATGCGTCGACATTCATTCATCCATTGGCCGCCAAGGTTTACAATTATCAACTTCCATCTATACCTGAAAAAAATATCAGTTTGTGACCAGTTTGCGTAACTCCTTCGTAGCGCGTTTTTTTTTTTTTTTTTTTTTTTTTTTTGTCTTGGAGCGTACATTTTCTAAATCAATATTAATTTAACTTTTAAGAAAGAAAATATGGTCCAAAGAGTCTGTAGTATATATACTGTCTATTATATTCGCTAATTTCGACTGTTAGTCATTTCAAAGCCCTTGTCACAAACTTCTAGCCTCACATCACGTTTGACTAAAAAGCCATAATAAAGGCACACCTCGCTTTCAGGAGCATGTGTAGCTCAAATAAAATCCAACAGTGCATTAGTGGCCTGTAATTGTGCTACACACGCACATGAAAGTGATGTGTGCCTTTAAATACGTGCTGACTATATAGTAAAATGTGATGTGAAACTTGAAAATAGTCAGAAGTGCTTCAAAATGACTAATAGCCGAAATTAACTGATAGCACGAACAATAAATATACTCAACCTGTTTGGACTATTTTTTATTTCTTAAAACAATTGAGACTGTTGGGAGTATTGTTCTTGGAAATACCCACATTAGAAAAGTTTTGCATTACCTCGGTTCCGAGAGTACCGGAACCTGTGCAAAAAACTGAAATAGAGATCAACATAAAAACCAATTCCGCCCTTTTTATTGCTCATGAAAACCACACATTGCATGTTGTACCACCATACAGCGAGACCTTCAGAGGTGGTGCTCCAGATTGCTGTACACACCGATACCTCTAATACCCGGTAGCACATCCTCTTGCATTGACGCATGCCTCTATTCGTCGTGGCATATTATCCACAAGTTCATCAAGGCACTGTTGGTCCAGATTGTCCCACTCCTCAACGGTGATTCGGCGTAGATCCCTCAGAGTGGTTGGTCAGTCACGTCGTCCATAAATAGCCCTTTTCAATCTATCCCAGGCATGTTCGATAGTTTGTTTGGAGAACATGCTGACCAGTCTAGTCGAGCGATGTGGTTATCCTGAAGGAAGTCATTCGCAAGATGAGCACAATGGGGGCGCGAATTGTCGTCCATGAAGACAAATGCCTCCTCAATATGGTTGCGCTATCGGTCAGAGGATGGCATTCACGTATCGTACTGCCGTTAAGGCGCCTTCCATGACCACCAACGGCGTACGTCGGCCCCACATAACGCCACACCAAAATAGCAGGGAACCTCCGCTTCGCTGCACTCGCTAGACATTGTGTCCAAGGCGTTCAGCCTGACTTGGTTGCCTCCAAACACGTCACCAACGATTGTCTGGTTGAAGGCATATGCGATAGTCATCGGTGAAGAGAACGGGATGCCAATCCTGAGCGGTCCATTCTGCATGCTGTTGGGCCCATCTGTACCGCTCTGCATGGTGTCGTGGATGCAAAGATGGACCTCGCCATGGATGTCGAGAGTGAAGTTACGCATCATATAGCCTATTGCGCACAGTTTGAGTCGTAACACGACTTCCTGTGGTTACACGAAAAGCATTATTCAACATGGTGGCGTTGCTGTCAAGGTCCCTCCGATCCATAATCCGTAGGTAACTGTCATCCACTGCAGTAGTAGCCCTTGGGCAGCCTGAGCGAGGCATGTCAACGACAATTCCTGTCTCTCCTCCATGTTCGAACAACATCACTTTGATTCATTCAGAGACGCCTGACCACTTCCCTTGTTGAGAGCCCTTCCTGGCACAAAGTAACAATGCGGACGCGATTGAACCGCGGTATTGACCGTCTAGGCATGGATGAACTACAGAAAACACGAGCCGTGTACCTCCTTCCTGGTGGAATGAGTGGAACTGATCGGATGTCAGACCCCCTCCTTCTAACAGGAGCTGCTCATGTATGGTTGTTTACATCTTTGGGCGCGTTTAGTGGCATTTCTGGTCAAAGGGACTGTGTCTTTGATACAATATCCACAGTCAATGTCTATTTTCAGCATTTCTGGGAAGCGGGGTAATGCAAAACTTTTATTGATGTGCGTAGTTGACTTGAGCATATGGGACTTATCTTATGAGGTCAACAGTCCCCTAGAACTTAGAAATACTTAAACCTAACTAACCAAGGACATCACACACATCCATGCCCGAGGCAGGATTCGAACCTGCGACCGTAGCGGTCGCGCGGTTCCAGACTGACGCGCCTAGAACTGCTCGGCCACTCCGGCCGGCAATCTTATGATTTGTCATGGGTTGGAATATGTTGTAATAAACAGCCCGAAAATGTGTGATTTGACTGGTAGAGCGTGTACGGATTTCTAGGTATAGAGATTTTGCACATGGCAATAGCTGCAGTCATTCAAGAGAGAATAGCTCGCGCAGGGTACGGTTGGCGATGCACAGTGACCAATTTTCGTCCAGAGCGCTCGCTGGGCGATTTCAGTCGTTTGTCCAGAAGGGGAGGCCGACAGTGTCTGAAACCTTTCGGCCGGTCGGCGATGACACAATCCAGAAACAAGCCCTTCAGTCTTTCTCAAATGATTTTTAAGTAACCATTCGGTAAAAACTTTCATTTTTGCATTATTTATAGCTTTATATATCAGGTTCATGATGATATACTCATCATTTCGTTAATGGTCATAGTTATTGTGATATTTAAGTGAATGTAAGACACTTCGCGAAATTCGAAAAAGTTTGCAATGAAAAATAGTGGTCGCTATGATTTTGTGTTTGGTGCACATTACATAATGTGTTGCTTTGTATGAAACTTAGCTAACATAACGATTTTTTCTTTAGAATTGGGTGGAGTTCTTTATCTGTCGCCAATCTCGAGAAAACTGATGTGATGTATCACAATCATTTGTTATTGCGCCGCGCCAGGGATAAATCCAAAGTGAAATAGTCACACCGTTCCTAATATTTCATAAACGGTTTGCGTCTGCACAACATGTTAGTGAGGTGAGACTGTGTAAACTCCTCTACGTTATGAAACAAATTTTAACTTGGCAACAAGAGAAACACGTAGGTTTTACTCAAAATTTGCCACTCATGACGCTTCTCAGAGAGTTACAAATGGTTAACGAGCCAGGCGAAAATAAATCACTGCATTTTCAGCGGAGTTGTTTTTAGATACTAACAAGGGAACCTCCCCATCGCACTCCCCTCAGATTTAGTTATAAGTTGGCACAGTGGATAGGCCTTGAAAAACTGAACACAGATCAATCGAGAAAACAGGAAGAAGTTATGTGGAACTATGAAAAAAATTAGTAAGATATACAAACTGAGTAGTTCATGTGCAAGATAAGCAACATCAAGGACAGTGGCAGCCAATGAGCGCCGTGGTCCCGTGGTTAGCGAGAGCAGCTACGGAATGAGAGGTCCTAGGTTCAAGTCTTCCCTCGAGTAAAAAGTTTAATTTTTTTATTTTCAGTTTATGTGACAAACTCTTATGTTTTCATCACTTTTTTCGAAGTGAGTATCACATCCACAAAAAAACCTAAATCGGGCAAGGTAGAAGAATCTTTTTAACCATTCGCCAAGTGTACAAGTTAGATGGGTCGACAACATATTCCTGTCAAGTGACGCACATGCCGTCACCAGTGTCGTATAGAATATATCAGACGTGTTTTCCCGTGGAGGAATCGGTTGACCTATGACCTTGCGATCAAATGTTCTCGGTTCGCATTGGAGAGGCACGTACTTTCGTCTACTAATCGCACGGTTTTGCGATGCGGTCGCAAAACACAGACACTAAACATATTGCAGTGAACAGAGACGTCAATGAACGAACGGACAGATCATAACTTCGCGAAAATAAAGAAAGTAAAATTTTCATTTGAGGCAAGACTTGAACCAAGGACCTCTCGCTCCGCAGCTACTCACGCTAACCACGGGACCACGGCGCTCCTGAGCTTGCATTTGCCTTGATGTTCCCTATCCTGCGCAGGGACTACTCAGTTTGTATATTTTACTAATTTTTTCACGGTTCCACACAACTTCTTCCTGTTTTCTCGATTGATCTGTGTTCAGTTTTTCAAGCCCTATCCACTGTGCCAACTTATAACTAAATCTGAGGGGGGTGCGATGGGGAGGTTCCCTTGTAAGCAAAGCAGAGGTGACAGATCTTTTTGAATGGTCGCCGTGCAACAGTGGGACTAGAGGGGCTCCACTTAATATTTAGAAAAAATGCTATCGCAGCTTTCAGTTTAAAACCGCACTTCCCCTACAGCGCTCGACATTTCCACTACAATGGCTGCCGGTAACCTCCACCACTACCACTCACTACCACTGTCCCCTCGCGCTCCTAGCCGGCCACGGTATACTGCACGGACTGTCCGGCTGTTTCTTTCTTGAAGCAGCTCCTCATTTGGCATCACAGGGGCTGAGCGCACCCTGTACCAGACCTCTCCGCCTTAGGAAAGATCCGAGGAGGTACTGGGAATCGAAATCGTGTCCTACTCCCGGAAGGCAGTGTCGCTAACAATTCCTTTTCTATCTGTCTCCTGTCTCTTCGTCGTTTTTTCTTTAGCAGGTCCATACAGATGTCGCATGAGATCTCTCAACTGCCAGCCATGATAACTTCACTCAGGTTTTTTTTCTTTTTATTTATATATATTTTAAGAGGCTGACCAGTCCCCTGACAGAACGTGATGGACTACTGTGAGGGTACCATTCGGCTGTGGAGGCAGTCAGAAATAAAGATAATACTTTAAAATGGCACTAATAGAGTCTTTTAGTAATTAATATGACATCTAGAAGTAAATTTTCAGATTTGTAGCTATTGTTTGCAATGTTGTCAACACTATCGATTAACTGTTCATTGATGACAAACTAATGAACCAAATTGTATTTTTTTTTCGTGGCCATATTGTTTGTAGTTGCTTTACAATTATTGAAGGTATTTTAATTTCATCTTTTCAACTACAAGAAAATGCGTGTTTCTGCCTCCAAATATGTTTCGTTTTATTGAAATAAAACATCGTCAGTTGTTTGTAATTAGAGATATTTACAAACTGGCTTTGTTTCTAGATCGAAAACCACGGTGTTGCAAAAGAGGTTATTTTACTTACAGTATTTCATGCCCAGTTCTGTCCGCCTCGATAGCTGAGTGGTCAGTGTGATGGATTGCCGTGCTACGGGCCCAGGTTCGATTCCCGGCTGGGTCGGGGATTTTCACCGATCAGGGACTGGGTGTTGTCTTCATCATCATTTCATCCCCATCCGGCGCGTAGGTCGCCCAACGTGGCGTCGAATGTAATGAGACCTGCACCAAGGCGGCCGGACCTGCCCCGCGAGGGGCCTCCCGGCAAATGACGCCAAACACTCATTTCCATTTCATGCCTAGTTCTCGCTTACATCAGGAAACGCTATCCTCTTGTACGTCTTTGAGGTATTCCTCCTTTAGGTATAGTTGTTTCTGGCCTGATCTCATACTGTTTTGCAGAACTAGGCATTTCTTGATGGTAACACACCACACTATAGCGTCAACACTGTTTGCTGCACATGATCCAGCAACATTAATGCGACCACCTGTCAAAATCCTGAATAACCACCTTTTGCAACGCGAGACGTTCAGGAAGAGAGTCAGAGAGGTTCTGGGAGGTACCGACAGAGATGTGTAGCCATTGCCGACTCCAGTGTCGTGGCCAGCTGCACTATGTTTGTAGATTGAGGGCCCATGGGACGAATAGTGCATTCGAGTGGTTCCAAATTTTTTCGATTGTGTTTAAATCCAGGGAGTTTGGTGGCCAGAGGAGAACAGTAAACTCATCCTGGTACTCTTAGAATCATGCACGTACACTGTGAGGTGTGTGACATGTCGCATTCTTCTCCTGGTAGATGCCATCGTGCCAAGTAATAAACGTGCTGCATGTAGGGGTGGACATGGTCCACAAGGACAGATGCATACTCCTGTTAATCCATTGTGCCTTGCCGAAATGAGACCACCCAGGTAATGCAATGAAAACATTGGCAAGACCATGATCCTCTCTCCTCTGGCCTGGGCCCCTCCGACGATTGTTAGGCCCGTTTCACACTGGGTCACCAGCGACGGTCACCGACAGAGATACACTCCTGGAAATTGAAATAAGAACACCTTGAATTCATTGTCCCAGGAAGGGGAAACTTTATTGACACATTCCTGGGGTCAGATACATCACATGATCACACTGACAGAACCACAGGCACATAGACACAGGCAACAGAGCATGCACAATGTCGGCACTAGTACAGTGTATATCCACCTTTCGCAGCAATGCAGGCTGCTATTCTCCCACGGAGACGATCGTAGAGATGCTGGATGTAGTCCTGTGGAACGGCTTGCCATGCCATTTCCACCTGGCGCCTCAGTTGGACCAGCGTTCGTGCTGGACGTGCAGACCGCGTGAGACGACGCTTCATCCAGTCCCAAACATGCTCAATGGGGGACAGATCCGGAGATCTTGCTGGCCAGGGTAGTTGACTTACACCTTCTAGAGCACGTTGGGTGGCACGGGATACATGCGGACGTGCATTGTCCTGTTGGAACAGCAAGTTCCCTTGCCGGTCTAGGAATGGTAGAACGATGGGTTCGATGACGGTTTGGATGTACCGTGCACTATTCAGTGTCCCCTCGACGATCACCAGTGGTGTACGGCCAGTGTAGGAGATCGCTCCCCACACCATGATGCCGCGTGTTGGCCCTGCGTGCCTCGGTCGTATGCAGTCCTGATTGTGGCGCTCACCTGCACGGCGCCAAACACGCATACGACCATCATTGGCACCAAGGCAGAAGCGACTCTCATCGCTGAAGACGACACGTCTCCATTCGTCCCTCCATTCACGCCTGTCGCGACACCACTGGAGGCGGGCTGCACGATGTTGGGGCGTGAGCGGAAGACGGCCTAACGGTGTGCGGGACTGTAGCCCAGCTTCATGGAGACGGTTACGAATGGTCCTCGCCGATACCCCAGGAGCAACAGTGTCCCTAATTTGCTGGGTAGCGGCGGTGCGGTCTCCTACGGCACTGCGTAGGATCCTACGGTCTTGGCGTGCATCCGTGCGTCGCTGCGGTCCGGTCCCAGGTCGACGGGCACGTGCACCTTCCGCCGACCACTGGCGACAACATCGATGTACTGTGGAGACCTCACGCCCCACGTGTTGAGCAATTCGGCGGTACGTCCACCCGGCCTCCCGCATGCCCACTACACGCCCTCGCTCAAAGTCCGTCAACTGCACATACGGTTCACGTCCACGCTGTCGCGGCATGCTACCAGTGTTAAAGACTGCGATGGAGCTCCGTATGCCACGGCAAACTGGCTGACACTGACGGCGGCGGTGCACAAATGCTGCGCAGCTAGCGCCATTCGACGGCCAACACCGCGGTTCCTGGTGTGTCAGCTGTGCCGTGCGTGTGATCATTGCTTGTACAGCCCTCTCGCAGTGTCCGGAGCAAGTATGGTGGGTCTGACACACCGGTGTCAATGTGTTCTTTTTTCCATTTCCAGGAGTGTACATTTGTTTGAACTGGAGCATTCACACTGGGACACTACACAGACTCACCGAGCCACTGTGATGCCACTGTGACGCAGCAGTGTCTCACCCCCACCACATGTGATGGACAAGGTCACTATGTTCACAGGAGTCACCGCCGGACATGCATTAGTTTGAATTGGAGTGTTCGCACCGGGACATAGATCACAGAGACAGCGCAACAGACGGCAGTCATTTTTGAGACAGTGACGCGAAACATTCATTCTACATTATACTGTACACATTGTAGCCATGAGTTTAGATTTGGTTAACACAGAAGACTTTATAAGTGAGGTAGAAAGTCGTCCTGCTATTTGAGATGTCAAAAGCGATGCCTATAGCAACAAAGTGGTGAAAACGAGTGCGTTGCAGGAAATTATAACGAAGTTAGTGCCTGATTTCAATGAGAAGAGCATGTATGATAAAAACAAAATTGGTAAGTTGTATGTTTCAAATTTAATAGCATATTTTTCGGACAATAAAGAGTAGCGAAATTTAGTTGCTACGCCTGTAAAGTCTAGGAGGGTAGTAACCTTCCAGCACATTTCATCCCTGACCGCTTTTCTTTTGCATTTACATCGAGTGTACCTTTACGCAGTCTTAATGCAATAAGAAGGGACAAAATGGATGAGCGTGGAAACCATGAACTCACCTGTACAGGGCGAATGAAGAAGAAATCTAAAAAAATACTCATATTTCAAAATTTTCGTAACAAAATTAAGTGTGCGTCTTATCGTCGTCCGAAAAATACAGTTAAAATATTATTGTTCATTCCTGTGATTTCTTCTTTCGCTTCTCTTAACAGTTCATCAAATGAAGTTTTCGACATTCGAAAATATTGAAAAAATTTTTCTAATCTTGTCCCAGATCGACATAAAGAGTATAAAACAATATTTCCTCCAGTCGACCTCGTAGCAGTGAATGTAAGTACAATGAACGTTTTGTCTTCATTCTCCTCCTCCTCTTGCTTAGAAGTACTAACAGAAGTTCCTCCTCGCTCGAGTCGATTTCACTAACTAATCAGCTGACAAAACCTGCGCTGTCGGACACCGGTGATCCAGGAGTGTTCATCACAATTACCGGCGACCGTCACCAGTGTCCCAGTATGAAACGGGCCTTACAGGGCCGTATACGCCAACGGCCATCAGTATGACGGAGCATAAAACGCGATTATCTAAAACAACGCCGACTTAAAAGAAGGCCTCGGTGCTTGTTGGTGACGTCACGCCAGCTAGGCACGGCGAACGCCAGGTCTGTTGCACGCAGAAACGCCTGGGCGTGCTTATCACTATAAATCTCTTATTTTTGAACAAAATGTTTGGTATTGTTTTGGATTCTGCAGTTTTATTTAGATGAAAGATTTTCTTACTATCGTAAAGCTACAAATGAAGACCATAGTTCTGTATTGCTGAATCCTGTCGAAACAAACGTAGATCAATATGAGAAGATGCTTTGCCCAGCTTCGGAAATTTTACATTCAAGTAACTATATTTACTTGATCCATTTTGCTATCGAAACTTACCCCAACCCCCATACAATTAACTCGTTACTTTTATTTATTTATTTTAGTTTGACATCCTCACTGGAAATTTGAACTAATTTACATGTGTAGATGTCCAACTGTTGCCAGTCATTAGATGACAGTCGTTTCCAACGAAAGGAAATCTAAACAGGAAACAAAATAGCTTCATACATCGAAAATACTGCTGAGATTAAACTTTTTTAAACATGCACATTAGAAAAGATAAATATTCCCCTCTTGCAACAAAAAGGAGAAACTTTATAAGAAAAAAAATTTTATTTGATAAAACAATTATCTCTCTTTTGCCTCTTCTTCTGTCCCCCACCCCCTCCCCCAACGTGTACAATCGCAAGATATTTCATTAACATTCAGTGCTCCTCACCCCGCAGCCAACCAAGATACCTAAAGAAGAGCACCAATATGTCCACAGTTTCTTGTAAAAGCAACCCAGTACAAACTTCCTCAGATTTACAAATAAGGTAAAGAAGCACGAATTCTGTTGCTGCTGGACCATGATGTTGTTTTTGTGTGTCAATCCTTAAAACAGATGGAAATTTAAGTTCAGGAGAACACTATTTGTTAAGAAGTGTAATGAATTGCACAATTAATTGATCGCAGAAATCTCTCAGAACAATGTGTGTTGGTCAACTACCGCCAATAGTTTCACATTTTCCTGTGTCAGGGAGGGAGACACCACAATTATGAGTACGCCTGCCACAGACCTGGCGTTCGCCGTGCCTAGCTGACGTGACGTCACCAACAAGCGCCGAGGCCTTCCTTTGCGTCGGTGTTGGCTAAAAAGGCCATCTGTCGCCACTCAGTGGACGTGCAGTTGTGCTATTGAAATGCAAATTCAGCCGTCATCACCGATGAACAGCTCTCAGCACGGGTGCTTGAGCCAGGTGTCTGCTGCGGAGGCCCATACAAAACAGCGTTCACTGACCGGTCATTGAGGAGACGCTGTTGGTAGCCCATTGGTTCATCGGGGTGGTCAGTTGCCCAACAGTTGCACTTCTTTTCGCCCATACACATCTCTGTAGCTGCAGTTCGCTCCTGTGCCGGCCGGAGTGGCCGAGCGGTTCTAGGCGCTACAGTCTGGAACCGCGCGACCGCTACAGTCGCAGGTTCGAATCCTGCCTCGGGCATCGATGTGTGTGATGTCCTTAGGTTAGTTAGGTTTAAGTAGTTCTAAGTTCTAGGGGACTGATGACCTCAGAAGTTAAGTCCCATAGTGCTCAGAGCCATTTTTTGAGTTCGCCCCTGTCATCTATGGCGCATGATGCACCACAGTTGGCTCGGCGTTGGTTTTAGATAGCGCCATTTTGCCAAGTGCACTAGCATGAGAACAGTTTACGAACTTAGCCATTTCGGAAATGCTTACACTCTTGGGCCGAAAGACAACGTCCTTTTGGACATCAGGTAAATCGCTCCATTTCTGCATTACAACATCTGTTCTGAAACTTCCTGGCAGATTAAAATTGTGTGCCGGCCCGAGACTCGAACTCGGGACCTTTGCCTTTCGCGGGCAAGTGCTCTACCAACTGAGCTACCCAAACACGACTCACGGCCCGTCCTCACAGCTTCACTTATGCCAGTACCTCGTGTAGATGGGCCGTGAGTCGTGCTTGGGTAGCTCAGTTGGTAGAGCACTTTCCCGTGAAAGTCAAAGGTCCCGAGTTCGAGTCTCGGTCCGGCACACAGTTTTAATCTGCCAGGAAGTTTCATATCAGCGCACACTCCGCTGCAGAGTGAAAATCTCATTCTGGAAACGTCTGTTCTGTTTTCCCCGACACACTTAACTTACCCTCCACTGTTAGTGCTGCCACCTGCCGTCTACGACTGGTTATTGAAATCTGATTTCGAACATTAATGTCACTGGACCGTGTATCTTTCTGCCTACACATGGCTTGTGTGTTTTGTGTAGTGTTACCAACTTTACCTCTAGGTTTTTCTTTGACCTATAAGCGATCTCTTTCTCAGGTATTCTGTCGTATGTGTGTCGTGCGTTTAACTACGTTATTATGTATTTACATATCGTATAACAGAAATGAACGCGTAGTGATGGAGCTGAATATTTAAATTTATGAGTGTATTGCTTGAGGGGGGCGAGAGGTTGTATTCACAGTATGGGCCCCGCAGGATTAGCCAAGCAGTCTCAGGCGCCGCAGTCATGGACAGTGCTGCTGGTCCCGGCGGAGGTTCGAGTCCTCCCTCGGGCATGGGTGTGTGTGTGTTTGTCCTTAGGATAATTTAGGTTAAGTAGTGTGTAAGCTTAGGGACTGATGACCTTAGCAGTTAAGTCCCATAAGATTTCACACACATTTGAACATTTGAACTGTATGGTGTTCTGCCCTCTCTGTCTCGCTCTCCCCCTCTCCCCAGCCACCTCCTCACCGTTTGGATCTTCAGAACCACCCCTACACCTTCATTTAAAGAGTAGGGTATTAAAGTCCAGCAGTTTCTCATCAGCCACACATTTCTGTAGTCAGTGCTAACTAACGCTTGATTGGCTTACAGAGGGACACCACTGGACATTGGATGACTGAAGGCGACTGAAAACGATTGATTTAACTTTTACGAGACTACAGTGGTCTTGCGGTCTGATTTGAAAGACTATAGGCTTCTGTAAGTGTACGCCTGACAGCAATCACTTTAACATGTAAACCTTCCAAGAGTCTACCTGGCCATGCGTCTGCTAAATTGATTCTGCCCTCTCACAGTGATTGTTGTTGCTAACCTGCATTGGGCGTTATCACTTTTACGAGAATCTTAAATAAAGCTTAAATGCTGAAATAATTCAATGAAATGGTGTCCATGTCATTATTGTGGTCAATTATTGATGGGTGATTAATACATCAACATTGGATTAATATTTTATTTAAAAAATGACAAAAGTTTATTGACCATAAAATAAAGCAAACAACACAAATTAAGAGAGCTGAGAAATAAATTATGAAGTGTTGGTTACACAAATAGAAACTACATGTGATTAGCACTCCACTGGGTGGTGTTTGGTTGGCAAAGATTAAGGTTGTAAGGTGGCTATAATTTCACACCTTACAACAACTCATCCACATACTTTGCCGTGATCTACAAACACAATTAGGTATCATGTGATAGGTTGTACACCGTATATATGAATACATAAAGGAGACTGACATTGTCACGTACGTCTTGCAAATAATTGTTAACGCTTATTACTTGAAAGGTGACGGAGTGTCTTTATTATAAAAATGTCGTAATGAATGATTGCCTATACTAGTAGAGGTTGGAATGCCAGTGGAGATGAAACGGCAGGCAGAACTCAAGCTCTGGGTGGAAGGCCCGCACAGGTATTGGTCCTGCTTAAACACAGGAAGTAGCTAGACAGACATCGTGGCACCTGACCTCTAATAGGATGACGACCGGCCGCTATTGTAGTAGTGGCCAGAAGGATAACCGGATAATACTTCCGAAGGCTGAAAATCTTGGACGCAGGTTAAAGGAATGAAGAAGCGGCACCTCGGAAACGACGCAGGCTGGGTTATTTCCAAGGATTTTTACTCAGAAGCGTACCATTGTACGAGTATAGGTTTTTCCTCGCAAACTTTTCGCGCTGGACGACAAAAGACTAAAATATGGTTGGTCGGCGTCCGGATGAATCTGTAGAGAGGGAGAATATTCCGTGGTTTCGGGAATATGATTCGTTTTCGGAATTACGCTGGCGGTGAGCGGAGCCTCGCTGGGAAGCCAGCTCTGGAGAGACGATGTCTTCCGATGTGAGCGCCCGTGTGTGACGGTCGCTTTTGTTGGTACAGACGGACTTGCTGTCTTTGCTCTCAGTACAGTTTATGATTAGAACAGTTAGGAACTGTACTGTTGCGAACCTATACGATTCTGGACTTCACCTCCGGGTTGGAAGTCGGCGTTGAGCACGCAGCGTTCAGTAATTGAGAGCACTACCTCTGCCTATACTTACGTTGAGACGTTATCTGAACTCCGTCCTTGTGGCTGGGAGTTCGCGTTTCTCGTCTGTAGAACACAGAAAGGAGAAGAAAGTATTAGAGTACATTAGTCGGAGGACCACCTTCTGCTGTCCTAGTGTTTGAAAGAGTTTTTATTTTTGTGCCTGGAGTTCTTCCATCGACGCAGACGTGTACGAGAACCAGCACACCGACGCACCAGACGCATTACATACGGTAATATTGCTTCGGCTTATTAGGGCTATAAAGCTAAACAGCTGTGATCACGTTAGTTTATTTCCGCTGAGGTTCCACACCACAGTAGATCATTTTTGAAAGTAGTGTCTTCTAGTGTTTGATACGTAGATGATGTCAGTCATTTCGCGTTATTAATATTAGATCACGCAGTCATAATAAGGGATAAAGTTGGGCAATTGATTAGTAATTTGACTTAGGTAATGTAAACTTTGTAACTAAGGTTTTTTTTAATCTACAGTAAAGATATAAGGAGGAACAACATCATTCATTTATGTTTAGATTGTAATTTATAGAATTAAGAGATCCTAAGATCTGCTTCAGGGGTTAGTCAGACAGGGCCGGATCTTCATTTAAGCGTTTATTATTCTCCGTTGCGCACATTCATTTTACACCCGCCTGGAGTAGCATGTTAGAAGGTTTATCTGTTTAACCTGTTTACGCTGGCTCAAAACACGGATAACGCAATCTGAAATTATCTAACCCTGGATAGACTTTGATTGATTTATTCTACACGGAAGCTATACTACGTTGGTGCAGCTGAGACTGTGATTCTGTCTGCCCTGACAAGCCGCAGGAGCAATACTATACCCCTTTACGATGTATAGCGCTTTCTCGGGTGACGATTGTGGCGCAAGCGTCTCCAGAGTAGCGATGTGCGACGCCTGTACTTCGTTATCGCGGGCACGAAATAGGCAGAGTTGCGGACAGGCGATCTGTTAGACGGATCACAATCACTCGCTAATGGAGCCCTGAAATTTCGGCAGACTACAGTGCGTGACATTCCCGTTCGCTAGTCATACTATGGACCAATTTGACTCTCTTATATTGTAGTGTGCACAAGGAGGTCAGACCTGATACAATACAGAGTAGCTCACGAAATATGTTACCATTTTGTTTTTGAATATAAACTTTATTGTCGATACAATCTGAAAGGAACATATACTACAATGAAGAGCCGTCCATGGAGATTTGTTCTAACTCAGCACATGCTCAATATGTCCACCATTTCGTTTCCTAACTTACTTCAAACGAACACTGAAGTTAGTGATTACCCTACGGCACATGTCTTCCGTAATTTCACTGCAATCTTGAAGAATAAGTCTTTTCATCTCCATTAAATCACGTGGACGTTTCGGGAAAATTTTTTCCTTTAGGTACCCCCAAAGAAAAAAGTCACACGGATTGACGTCTGGACTATTGGGGGGCCAATTTTGTCCGTCATTGAAGCGACCTGGAAACCTGAGTGAAATGATCCGCATGTCGAAATGCTCTTGTAAAAACTCCAACACACTGTTTGCAGTATGTGGTCTTGCTCCATCTTGCATGAACCACTGCGTGTTGAAGGGCAAGGCAGTAGCAAGAAGATGTGGAATGAATCTATTGCGACGCATGCTCAAATAACGCTCGCTGTTCAGTTTCTTCAAAGAAAAAGGGTCCAATAAGTCCAAGAGTGGGAATTTCTGCCCACGCTGTAATCATCGGAGCATAATGTTGTCGTTAATGAAGCACTTGTTGGTTTTCAGTGGCCCAAAAGCGTTCATTTTGTTTGTTAACCACACCGTCTAAATGAAAATGCGCCTCGTCTGGAAACCAAACGTTGTTAAGAGTTTCTTCCCTATCCTCCGCGCCGGCCGGTGTGGCCGTGCGGTTAAAGGCGCTTCAGTCTGGAACCGCGTGACCGCTGCGGTCGCAGGTTCGAATCCTGCCTCGGGCATGGATGTGTGTGATGTCCTTAGGTTAGTTAGGTTTAAGTAGTTCTAAGTTCTAGGGGACTGATGACCACAGATGTTAAGTCCCATAGTGCTCAGAGCCAGAGCCTATCCTCCGCCCACTGAGCAAACAGTAGTCTCTGCTGCTTGTGTTCTTCAGTGAGCTTCTGTGCACAGGTCATCTTGTGTAGGTACATATGGAGGTCACTTTTAAGAATGCGTTGAACGGAGCGTCTGGATATTCACAGTTGCTCTGCCGCCTTTCTACACGATTTCCCGGGACTTCTCTGTACAGCAACTCGTACCGCTTCAATATTCTCCGGCGAACAAACAGGCTTAGGCCGAGGTCGCTTCGCTTCCAATACTGTTCCTTCCTGTACAAATTTATCGTACAACCTGTGGATGGTCTTCATGCAAGGGACCCATCGTGTGTTAAACTGTTGTCGAAAACGCCTCTGAGTCACAACAAAGCTTTTCGTTTCATGAAAAAGTAACACAATTGCCGATCATTGCTGTGTCGTCAGTCTTCCATTGTCAGCCATTGCTGCTTACCAGTCTCCTAGCGGCAGTATCGTGAATTACACGTGATTTCGTAACTCATTTGTTTTTCCAAGCTCTGCTGGTACTGCTGTAGAGACCCCAGCGGGATATCTAATGTGCGTCGTAAATTGTGAAAGAAACAATTGGTAACACATTTCGTGGGCCACCCTGTAAGATTGTCCTCGGTACAGGGAGTTGCCCGAGATGACTGATGTGTAATCTGTGGGTAAAGCTAAGGTGGTGAAGGCTCCCCAGTCAATGGCAGTACCAGCGTGAAGTCACGCTCAGGACGAGTGCCACAAGCACAGCTCACTCACAATAAGAGTAAACACCAGAATCTCCTCTCAAGACCAGAGTCTGAATCAGAAGGCCTAGTTTCTCTGCAACTCTCTTTCCATCAAACCTTGATTAACTCGAAAAAAGCACCCACACAACCGCCCCCACAAAGGTTTCATGGCAATCACAAGACTCCAAGAGCGCCATGTTTTCCCTCTTGGTAGCGTACTCTACCCTCTAGCCGATTATAAACAAAGTTAATAATACTCTTTACCTTGCTGCAGAAGCAGCCAATCTCTGACTCGTAAACTGCAGCGCAGGGAGGAGAAGACGTTATGCTCCCGAATCGTTTTCCCCACAGCCACTTCAGGCACAGTGTTTTGAGTTCCCTCTTAGGCCTAAGATGAACAACCCATTTTTCACAGAGATCATTATCTGGACGAGCCGAATGTTACAGCATGTCCGGCCAGGGACCTCGGCTAAAGTAAGAAAAGTGCTTTTGTGCACTAACATAGGTCATTTCAGAGCCACGTTAAATGTTGCGTTCCATCTTACAATTCTTCCGAAGGCCTGAGGATACCCAAAAAACTTGGCAGACAGAGGGACGACACCATTTGATGACTCCATCAATAGCACCCTTTCTAACGTGAACGTGGAACCACGCAGATTTTTGTGGCTGCCATCCCTTTACACAACGGGTGTTTATGACACTGTCGAAACGCCTTTGTTGGGCGACCTACTTCTCTCCTGCATCCTGTCCCTGCCGTAGCTAGAGACGCCTAACAGGTAGATCCAGGTAGGAAATTTTAGCCTCTTCAGCCGAAGCGTTATCTGCACACCAGTGCGAGAAATTCTTGGGACCAGCGTTCTACCCCCGGTAAGTGCTTCAAAAGTGGCTTCCAAGCGCCAAAAGTGCTCTGTAAAATTTTCTGTTAAATAACAAATTGCCTGATTGTTCTCAGCCCCAGCAAATACTATTCGAAGGAGAGCCACCATAAAGATCCCACGTGCATTAACAATGTACATGCTCCCGTCAATGCCTGCTCATATTGATAACTTCTTGTTGTCTCGTAAATATGATGTTCAAATGGTGGTTCAAATGGCTCTGAGCACTATGGGACTTAACATCAGGTCATCAGTCCCCTAGACTCAGAACTACTTAAACCTAACCAACCTAAGGACATCACACACATCCATGCCCGAGTCAGGATTCGAACCTGCGACCGTAGCAGTAGCGCAGTTCCGGACCGAAGAACCTAGAACAGCTCGGCCAACCACGGCCGGCCATGAATAATTCTGACGATAAAATCGTCCAGTCTGACTTGTCTACATCTATCTTCAAATATCTCACGCTGGAATAATAAACCAAAAGGAATGCATTGCCAAATTTTTAGCTGCTAAGACGCACTGCAAGTATTTTAAAAAAAAAAATTTGAAAATTGCCAGTTTCGTTGCGCGCCAAGCGGCTAGAGACTCGCACACCCCTGCTGCAGCTGTAGTAGTGCATGTGCAACACAACAGGCATGTACCCTTGACTGATGGCACATTGGTAAACAGTTAACATGCACAACGCTATCGAAATTTGTAAAGCGAATTCCAGTTCCGTTGATAGTTTCACTGGCACAGTCGTTCACACTTACTGTTCATTCGAACTCGCAGTTTATTTGGTATCTGTAATAATTAGCAGCTGCCTTTGCTGTATCGCTAAGCGTTAACAATGAAAGTAAACTGAATTAATTTCCTCAGTGTTTTCTTCGTACACACTTACTAATAGCGTCTTTATTTGTGTGGGTTCCAGAGTTTCGCAGTAACGCGGTATCCAGTTAATTTTTTCTGTAGTGCAAAGACAAAATACGAAAATCATGGTATGAAATCGAAATCATCTACTTCTCCTGCAGACCTACATGTCTGGTATTTGTTACCGGTAGTTAATGTCTTGGAAATTCATTCGAATGGTGGCGACATTTCGTTATAAATTGTGGAAAAATTGAAAGGAAGAGGAAATAACTCTGATGACTCCGTGAAGAATGGTTCTAACGATGATTGGTGCGATAATTAAAACCCAGAGCAAAAATACGGTACCTTCCTAGCCCAAAGAAAACTTGGAGAGCAATAGCTGCCGATGACAAAGAAGAGGCTGTCGTTCTTTTGTTAAACGAACGAAGGAGAAAACGCCTAAAGTTAAGCTGTGTTCAACGCCGGTTTCGGTAAGTAAAATATGAAAATGAATCCTGTAAATGGACGGAATGTGTACGAAATAAGCGCCGAAATTTTACTCGCAGAAGTGTGAAAGAAAAACTAGTCAAAAGATTTAGAACTGCTCATGAGAGTCGATGCACCGTTTCCGAGTGAAAACTACAAGAATAGGCCCTCCGAATTGCAAGTGAGATGAACATTACCGATTTCCAGGATTATTCGACCTGGTTAAACGCATACAGAAAATTATACAGAAAAGGAAGTCGCAAAATTACGAAGTTTACTTCGATAAAACGTGTAAAGAAGAGGTAATTCATAGAAAAAACTAAAGACAAATTCGTGGCTTCTCATTAGCTTCTAAAATGCTGTGTATACAGCCAATAAGTCAGTTTTCATGCAAGAGCTGCGTGCAGACAGCATTTTACTACTACGAGCAAAAAAAAAAAAAAAAAAAAAAAAAAAAAAAAAAAAAAAAAAAAAAAAAAAAAAAAAAACACAATCGTTTGTGCAGTCGATTAATGCTATGACACATTCCTATACAACAATACGAGGGATAGGTTTCAACAGATTACTGTTTCGGGAGCTTTATATCTAGAGTGAGATTTTCACTCTGCAGCGGAGTGTGCGCTGATATGAAACTTCTTGGCAGATGAAAACTGTGTGCCGGACTGAGACTCGAACTCGGGACCTTTGCCTTCCAGGAGTGCTAGTTCTGTAAGGTTCACAGGAGAGCCTTTGTGAAGTTTGGAAGGTAGGAGACAAGGTACTGGCAAAGTGAAGTTGTGAGAAGGGGCGTGAGTCAAGCTTTGTTAGCTTAGACGGCAGAGCACTTGCCCGCGAAAGGCAAAGGTCCCGAGTTCAAGTCGCTGTCCGGCACCAAGTTTTAATCTGCCAGGAAATTTCATATCAGCGCACACTCCGCTGCAGACTGAAAATCTCATTCTGGGAACATCCCCCAGGCTATGACTAAGTCATGTATCTGCAATATCCTTTCTTCCAGGAGTGCTAGTTCTGCAAGGTTCGCAGGAGTGCTTCTGTAAAGTTTGGAAGGTAGGAGACGAGGTGCTGGCAGAAGTAAAGCTGTGAGGACGGGGCGTCAGACGTGGCGTGGACTGGGCTATTTTTAAGGCTAGAGGGTCTTGGGGAAACAAAAAGGGTCTCACTCTCAAGCGGTGCAGGTTGAACTCAGGAAGAAAATAGGTCCAGGAACCATATGTATAACATTTATAAATTGTGGTAGCTGTGTTGAGAAAGTACCAGAGCTCGAAGCGCTAGCAGAAGCACTGATGCTGAAATCTTTATAGCCACTGAAAGGTGGCTAAAGCCGAAATTTTTGCGATGAACCTAACAGTGTTCAGAAAGGATAGGGTAAATACAGTTGGCGGTGGCGTGTTTGTTGCTGTTGGAAATAGTTTATCTTGTAGCGAACTGACGTAGATAGTTACTGTGAGCTAGTATGGGCAGAAGTCATTCTTGGCAATTGGAATAAAATAATAATTGGATCCTTTTTCCGACCACCCAACTCAGATGACAAATTTGCTGAAACGTTCAAAGAAAATTTGATTTTAATTTCAAACACCTACCCGACTCATATAGTTATAGTTTGTGGTAACTTTAATTTACCCTCGATATGTCGGCGAAAATACGTGTTTAAATCCGGAGGTATGCGTAAAACATCATCCGAAAATGTGCTAAACGCGTCCTCTGAAAATTATATCGAGCAGTTACTTCATGAGCCCACACGAATAGGAAACGGTTGTGAAACCACCCTTGACTTAGCAACAAATAATCCTGAGCTAACAATGAGCATCAAAACGGATACAGGTATTAGTGAACAAAGGGTTGTCGTAGCGAGACTGAATAAACGAAAAATATATTTATTCCAAAAATTCAGATAAAATTTTTTAAAAAAAGGTTCAAATGGCTCTGAGCACTATGGGACTTAACATCTGAGGTAATCAATACCCTAGAACTTGGAACTACTTAAACCTAACTAACCTAAGGACATCACACACATCCATGCCCGAGGCAGGATTCGAACTTGCGACCGTAGCAGTCGCGCGGTTCCGGACTGAAGCGCCGACTGATAAAAATTCACTTGACGCCTTCCTAAGAGACAATCTTCACTCCTTCAAAATTAACAATGTACCGGTAAATGTAGACGAGACCTGGCTTGAATTCAAAGAAATAGTATCAACAGCAACTGGGCGATGTATACCAAATAGTGACAAACGATGGAGCTGATTCCCCGATGATACACAAAACGGGTCAGAACACTGGTGCCGAAACAAAAAAAGGAACATGCCAAATTTAAACGAACGTAAAATCGCCAAGATTGGCGATCTTTTACAGAAGCTCGTAATTCAGCGCAGACTTCAATGCGAGATGCTTATAATAGTTCCCAGAGCGAAGCTTTGTCTCGAAACCTGGCAGAAAATCCGAAGAGATTCTGGTCGTATGTAAAGTATGCTAGCGGGAAGACACAATTAATGCCTTCTCTGTGTGACAGCAGTGGAAATATCATCGACAACAGTGCTGCCCAGGCAGAGTTGCTACCGAAATTCCTTGACCAAAAAAGATGAAGCAAATATTCCAGAATTCAAGTCAAGAACAGCTGCCAACATGAGAAACTTGTAAGTAGATATCCTCGGTGTAGTGAAGCAAGTTAATTCACTTAATAAAACCAAGTCTTCCGGTCCAGACTGTATACCTATCTGTATACCAATTAGGTTCATCTCAGAGTATGCTGATGCAATAGCTCCATAACTAACAATCACACACAAGCGCTCGTTCGACGAAAGATCCATACCCAAAGACTGGAAAGTTGCACGGGTCACACCAATATTCAAGAAAGGTAGTAAGGGAAAACCACTAAATTACAGGCCCATATTATTAACGTCGATATGTAGCAGGATTTTTGAACATATATTGTGTTCGATCATTATGAATAACCTCGAAGAGAAAGGTCTACAGACACACAGTCAACACGGGTTTAGAAAACATCGCTCTTGTGACACACAACTAGCTCTTTACTCACATGAAGTGTTGAGTGCAATTGAGAGGGATTTCAAATTGACTCCGTATTTCTGGATTTCCGGAAGGCTTTTGACACCTTACCACTCAAGCGGCTTGTAGTGAAATTGCTTGCATATGGAATATAGTCTCAGTTATTTGACGGGATTCGTGATTTCCTGTCAGAGAGGTCACAGTTCGTAGTAGCTGACGGAAGGTCATCGAGAAAAACAGAAGTGATTTCTGACGTTCCCCAAGGTAGTGTTATAGGCCCCCTGCTGTTCCTAATCTATATAAACGATTTAGGAGACAATCTGAGTAGCCGTCTTAGGTTTTATAGAGATGACGCTGTCGTTTATCGCCAATAAAGTCATCAGAAGATCAAAGCCAATAGCAAACAATTTGGAAAAGATATCTGTAAGGGGCGAAAATTGGCAGTTGACCATAGGTATTGAAAAGTGTGAGGTCATCCACAGGAGTGCTAAAAGGAATTCGTTAAACTTCAGTTACACGATAAATCAGTAAAATCTAAAGCCGTAAATTCCACTGTACACCTAAGAATTACAAGCTTAAATTGGAAGAACAAACAGAAAATGTTGCGGGGAACCAAAGACTACGTTTTATTTGCGGAACACTTAGAAAATGTAACAGATCTACCAAAGCGACTGCCTACACTACGCTTGTCCCTTCTCTTTTAGAAAAGCGCTGCGCGGTGTGGGATCCTTACCAGATAGGACTGACAAAGTGCATCGAGAAAGTTCAAAGAAGAGCAGCACATTTTGTATTATAGCGAAATAGGGGAGAGAGGGTCAGTGAGATGATACAGGACGTGGTGTGGACATCATTAGAACAAAGGCGTTTTTCGTTGCAGAGGAATTTTCTCACGAGATTACAATTGCCGGCTTTGTCCTTCGGACGCGAAAGTATTTTGTTGACGCCGATCTACATAGGGAGAAACGATCGTCATAATAAAATAAGGGAAATCAGAGCTCGCACGGTAAGATATAGGTGTTTGCTTTTCCCGCTTGCCGTCCGAGATTGGAAGAATAGTGAATTATGGTGTAGGTTGTTCGATGAACCCTCCGCCAGACACTTAAGTGTGATTTTCAGAGTACCGATGTAGCTGTAGAAAAGATTATAAACCGAGTTAATGATGCCATACGCCTAAATACAGAAAGTTGTAGACCTTAGAATTTGTTTTCTTATTTCTAAGTAAGCCTACACTGTTTTTCGGATGGCAGCGACGTACTGTTGCTCCCTCAAGAATGAAACCAAAGTTCTCCATTTTTCATGCATTTTTATCTCTCTTGAGATTTGATTTAGGACCTAGGCCCCGGGCTAAGTAGTGTCACTGCGATTTCTTCAGAACCTTAGCACGCTACAGGATGTTAGTCTTACACGACGGTTGTTATACGAAAGTACCGGTACTGTAAAAAGAACTCTTACTTTGCATATGTCGCAAGTCTTGTGAGAATAATAGTGGTATAATACTTGTAATACAGAGTACTTATCTGTGTATAGTTCATAAATCCAGAAGTACGAGTCATATACTATCACGAATACTAAATAAATGAAATAACGTTGTGCTGTTCGTGCCGACTTCTTCAAGGGGTGAAAATAAATTATTACTGATTTTTTATGACATAGTCGGCCGATAAGTGTAACTTATAGTTACTTCCCTCACAGCTAACCTTCCTATGTATTTTCAGAAATTGTGTCTAATGGTTATAAACTAACTACAATTTTACTCAGTGACGGCACGTTCATGTAAATATGTAAATTTAATAAAAAACATTATATTTTATGCGTAGTTTTTGACTGGTGCATGCTTTTAAAAAACTTTTATACCTGAATTGTATTTTGTATTGCTATTCTACATTGCGTGGTGGTTTGTTTTACAGTTTCCTATTATATATGTGTTAATTCTGTCATCCTTGGCTTGAAGTCAAGCCGACAGACATCACATCCTGTTTTGTAACTCTGTAAATGTCGACAGTTTTCTTTCAATGACAATTCTACTACATAACTAGTACGACTTAAATTGCTAATATTGTATGTACTATATTATGCCATCTTATGTCAAAAATGTTTTCAATGAATTATTCCGATGTTATATTTGCTTGGTACGTACTACCTTCACCTGTGTTATTTCCAGTGTTATACAAACTTGGGACACTGTTCCATTATTTCTAATTGACATAATCCATTGCTGATCGCCATCTGGTGGCACCACTCAGCAGTTATCATTTCCGTTGTACTGCAGGTCTAGCCGTCAGTTACATTGTCGCAGCCAAAATGTCATTAAATCAAGAAAGGACACTATCCGGTATGTATTTGTTGTTTTCATGCCATACAACTTCTCCATTGTACATACATAACAGTTGCACATCTCACATTTTATTGTAATGACTCTACTTTCTTCTGGTAGGGTTTTGCTTAATTTTACTTATTAGATGTATTCATTATTGTATTATGACTTCGGTTTATTTTCCTTTATTGCATTTAGATTCAACAGCGCACACTCCGCTGCAGAGTGAAATTCTCATTCTGCAAACATGGCAGCAGCATAATATGCTGCTCTACAGCGTACAGAAAAGTTGAAAAAACATAATGAGAATATAAACAAAACAAGAAAAAAGGCGATAAAACGGTGACATTATAAAAAAAACTGTAAAATGGTGGAAAGTTATGGAATTTAAAATATAAAAACACTGCGGTTACGGTGCGGATGAAGACACACAATAAGTAGACAGGTACAATGAAAACAACAAGGCGACAGTCTGGATTCTGTTCGCACGAGATAAAAAGCACAACTAGCGACAGGATGGTGGCTATTCGCAACTCTGACAGGGGACGCACAACACTGAACACTCACTTAAAACAGCATTATACAGGTCACACGGCGGCAGATTGGCGGAAAATATGACTTCGGTTTCTATCCGTCCATACGAACAGAATTTTATGAGAGTTATTATCTTACAGCACAATGTACGTTCTTCTTGTGACAGAGTTTTTAAGCACTGTACGATGTAACTACCACTGCCTTGTTTCGTGGGTATGTAATTTTTGTCACCGAGTTTTTGTGTATGCCCTATTACATACGGTCAAAATTAATGAAACGGAAAACTGCAGGAACAGATTCCTGATTGGAAACAGAGGAGAAAAGGTCCTATGAACATGTGTACGGAAATGCATCGTTCCCATGATAGATGGCGCCGACAACTTAAAGTTCCTCTGACCACGTGTCGCGTGTTACTTGTGTGTTGTAGACTGTTGGCTTGACGTAGAGTACTGTAAGCAGCAGAATGGTTAGACATTCACGTCGGGAACTAGCCGAAATGGTGTCTGTGTACGGCCAAGCAGATAGAAACGGTCGAGAGGCAGCACGGCTGTACCAAAACAAGTACCCTCACAGATACCAACAACGCCACACAAAATTTAAAGCCCGTATTGGGCGTTTGTGTGACCATGGATCCTTTCAGACAGACGAACGTGCATGGAGGCGGCGGGATGTGCGTACACCAGATCTGGAGGACCGCGTTCTACAGGATATTGAGACGAACCCTACTACAAGCTTCTACTACATTGGCTTACATGGTGTAAGTCAAAGTACGATTATTTGTACGCTGCACGACAACCTCTACTATTCCTATAACCTTTAACGAGTACAAGGATTAACAGCAGCGCATTTCCCTATACAGGAAGGATTTTATCGATGGCTTTTGCACCAGACATCCCAGTTATGGGATGTCCGTTATCAGTCCTCTTTCCAGAATGAGATTTTCACTCTACAGTGGAGTGTGGGCTGATATGAAACTACCTGGCAGATGAAAACTGTGTGCCGGACCGAGACTCGAACTCGGGACCTTTGACTTGCGCGGGCAAGTGCTCTACCAACTGAGCTACCCAAGCACGACTCACGCCCTGTCCTCACAGCTTTATTTCTGCCAGTACATCGTCTCCTACCTTCCAAACTTCACGGAAGCTCGTCTGTGAAGCCGGCCGTAGTGGCCGAGCGGTTCTAGGCGCTACAGTCTGGGACCGCGCGACCGCTACTATCGCAGGTTCGAATCCTGCCTCGGGCATGGATGTGTGTGATGTCCTTAGGTTAGTTAGGTTTAAGTAGTTCTAAGTTCTAGGGGACTGATGACCTCAGAAGTTAAGTCCCATAGTGCTCAGAGCCATTTGAATCATTTTTTTTTCTTCTGCGCAATTTGCAGAACTAGCACTCCTGGAAGAAAGGATATTGTGGAGACATGGCTTAGCCACAGCCTGGGGGATGTTTCTAGAATGAGATTTTCACTCTGCAACGGAGTGTGTGCTGATATGATACTTGCACTTGCCTGCGAAAGGCAAAGGTCCCGAGTTCGAATCTCGGTCCGGCACACAGTTTTAATATGCCAGGAAGTTTCATATCAGCGCACACTCCGCTGCAGAGTGAAATTCTCATTCTGCAAACATCCCCCAGGCTGTGGCTAAGCCATGACTCCGCAATATCCTTTCTTCCTGGAGCAAGGTTCGCAGAAGAGCTTCTGTGAATGGAAGATAGGAGACGATGTACTGGCAGAAGTAAAGCTGTGAGGATGGGGCGTGAATCGTGCTTGGGTAGCTCAGTTGGTAGAGCACTTTCCCGCGAAAGGCAAAGGTCCCGAGTTCGAGTCTCGGTCTGGCACACAGTTTTAATCTGCCACAAAGTTTTATCAGTCCTCTTTACTGACGAAGCAACCTTTAGCAGATTGGCATCATCAGTCTGCATAATCGTCATCTGTGAGCTGCAGACAACCTTCGGGAAATGGCCGAGGCGTCTCATCATCATTGATTCAGCATCAATATGTGTCCAGGGATCTGTAGCATGGCCTGATAGATCACCAGATCTAAACCTGCTGGATTTTTACCCTGGGCGCATCAGAAAAGGGTTGTGTATGCTGAACCGGTTCCTGACGTGCAGGTCCTTAATCATCGTCTTCACGACGCCTGTGACGCTATTCGGAGTGAGACCGGAACATGCGAAAGAGTGCGGCAATCCATGATATGACGTGTGAACGCGTACATTGCTTCCCATGGAGGCGACTTCGAACATTTGTTGTGACGTGGATGCGATGCGCTCTGTAATGTGTTGGGGGCGGTTTTTTGTCGTTGAACGCACACCATCCATTTCTGGACACATGTTTTTTGATGTTTTTCGCTCCATTTCCAGTCAGGAATCCGTCCCTGCAGTTTGTCGGTTTTGTTAATGTTCACCCTGTATTTCTATATTACTGTAAGCCTGTAATCTTGGCATATTACCTTTTATAGATTGAAGATGGAAATTTTATCTCCAAAACTAATACTCCAGCAATGTGATAATGTGATTTCTATATTACTGTAAGCCTGTAATCTTGGCATATTACCTTTTATAGATTGAAGATGGAAATTTTATCTCCAAAACTAATACTCCAGCAATGTGATAACATAGCAATATTAGCAAGAAATGGGTTTTCACGAGAAGACTACAGTAAAAAACTCATTTACCTTTTTGTAGATTGTCTCTTAGGTTTTTTCTTCAATTGCTAGGTACTCACCTGCTTCCATGAAGCTACTCGAAAGGAGTTTATATAGAGACAGATTAATTAAATAACCCAGAGAGATACTTCGCGTTTATTAAACATAAAGGTGTTAAGTGTTTGTCTTTAAGGAACGAGATAAAGGCAGCTTTGACTGGAAAACGTCTATTCACTCGTCGGTCAAACTTCGTTGTGCAACAAAATACCGTTAGATTTGAATCTCTGATAACTCCGAGACAAATAAGCGCAAACAGTGGTTGATCCCACAGCGGACAGATCATATCTGTACGTATTAGTCGTCACACGCCATTATTATTATTAGTTGCGCAGTATTTCTTTTGCCTGTGACGTCATCGTACGAGTGTAGGCGCATGCGCGCGATTGTTACGAATTAGCTTCATGTACAGCTATGAATTGGTGTATCGTGCAAACGCGTTTAGCTACGACCCTGAGTCGGGTGTCATTGTGAAGAGTTTCCTGGGGCTACTAGGACCGAACAGTGAGACAGTAAAAACGTTCGCCGGAGCATAAGTGAAACGCGGTATTAAACTAAAAATTACAAAATAATGAAAAATGTCGCTCACATTAGTCGTAAATATGCACGGAATAATAGAAAACGCAAGTCGGATGAAAGCTCGAATCCAAAGAGCTTAAAAAGCCCAGTGATATGCGAATGCGAGGACTACGGATGTGTCGAAAACGGAATGAAAAACCGTAGCAAAGCGATTACGTAGCTTTCCCATCGGGCATACTGCGGCAAAGACTGTCTAAAATTGTGATTTATCTGTTTTGTAACTATTCTGCTGTTCTGTCTAATCATTTTGTCTTTTCACGGTCCGTGCGGCTCCCCCCCCCCCCCCCCCCCCTCGACGGAGATTCGAATCCTTCCTCGGGGCATGAGTGTGTGTGTTGTCCATAGGGTGAGTTAGTTTTAGATTCAGTAGTGTGCAAGCTTAGGGACCGATGACCTAAGCAGTTTGGTCCCATAAGATCTTACCACAAGTTTACAATTTACAATAATCATTGTATTAAAGAGATTGACGACTAAACTACATACGACATTAATACGAGACACTAGTGATGATCATATACTAACGGGAAATCTACAATGAGGACCCGAACTGCGCACACAGAATTTTTTTTCTGCTGAGACGATGTGATTTGTTATGCAAAACACAGAATTTGTGATTTCGCGCAGTCTTTGAAAGTTTCTAGAACTCTTTTATCTCGTAACACCATTAAACCATTCTCACACAAGGATCAAAATCTATTTTAGCAACTCATTTTGTCATATTTCCTGCTTCTGAAAAAAAAAACTGCTCAGTGGCTGGGAACTGAAATTGCGCCGAGCTTTTTCGTCTTTTAAGGGACTACAAGATAACCGCAAACTTTCGTAACACCACGTATTCACAGAAATTTCACGACATAGCCACATATAAACTGACTGAGCTCAGGTATTTCATTACGTTAGCTAAAAGTCTGACTGTAATCTTTCTGAAACGATTTAATGAGATCATTTCCGCTGGACGCCTTGAGAATGATGTGGTCATAAGTCGGAATAAGTACTGGGCTCAGCGCCTAGCAACGTGGAAGACTCACGTTCGATACCTGGTGCATGCCAAAAACCTCTCCGAAATGGGCTTGTCTCACATTTGTCCACCGTCCTGTTTAAAAGTCCCTTTACACTTGCGTTTATCTTAACTCAATCGACTATTAACGTATTGTTGATGTATCGGGATTCGCTTGAAATGAGCTGTCGTTATTGTTTACCGATGGCGCCAAAATTGCGTGCATCCGGAGAGCAACTTGCTGTGGAGTTTGGCGCACAAACGGTGAAACTGAGATTTTGAAGGACTCCCGTTCTTACAAATATAACAGCATTAAGTAATTAGTAATGATAACAGAGCTTATGAATGACGCAATCAAAATTCATAGCGGATGTTCTTTACCAAGGTTGTACGATAAATTCTGTTCGCTGCCACGCACTGAAGGAATGAGAAAAGTCTCATCTACACATTTCAGAATATCAGTATATACGTATGACACAGTGAATATTTACAAGACAGTGTATAGTGCCTTTTTACTTTATCGTTTGTGTTTTGTTTTCTAAGTGTCAAATAACATCAAAACAATGTTTCTCCGTCATTAGATCAGACTATTTCGCTGCTGAAACAATTTTCATTAAAAGACGTTTTTCATTTATTTACATTCTTATCCATGTACATCTAAATCTAAATGATTACTCTGCAACTGACACCTTGATGCTGTTTCTCTACCGTTCCGCTCCCGAACGGCGCGCGAGAAAAACAAGCACTTAAATCATTCTATAAGAGCTCTGATTTCTCTTATTTTATCATGATGATCATTTCTCCCTACGTAGGTGAGCGCGATCAGAACATTTTCGCAATCGGAGAAAAAAGTAGGTGCTTGAAATTTCACGAGAAGATCCTGCAACAAAGAAAAACGCCTTTCTTTCATTGATTACCACCCCAATTCACGTATTATCGCGCCATGCCCGTGACACTCTCTCCCCTCTTTCGCAATAATACGAAACGAGCTGCCTTTCTTTGAACCTCCGTCAGTCCCATCTGATGTGGATCCCACACAGCACAGCAGTACTCCAGAAGAGGGCGGACAAGCGTCTTGTAAGCAGCCTCTTTTGTAGACCTGTTGCACTGTCTACGTGTTCTGCCCCAAATCGCAGTCTTTGGTTTGCTTTACGCATCACACTATCCATGCGGTCGTTCCAATTTAATTTAGTTGAATTTACAGCCTTTAGATGTGTGTGATTTATCGTGTAACCGAAGTTTAGCGGATTTCAATTAGTGCTCTTGTAGATGACTTCATACTTTTCGTTATTTAAAGTCAACTGCCACTTTTCGCACTATACATATATCTTGCCAAATCATTTTCCAGTTAGTTTTGATATTTAATGACTTTACAAGACAGTAAATGACAGCATCGTCTGCAAACAATCTAAGAGGGCTGCTTAGATTGTCTCCTATATCGTTTAAGCAGATCAGAAACAGCAGAGGGCCTGTAATAATTCCCTGGGGAACGCCAGATTTTAGTTCTGTTGTACTCAGTAACTTTCCGTCAGTTACTTCGAACTGTGATCTTTCTGACCGGAAATCACGAATACAGTCACACAACTGAGGCGATATTCCATAGACACGCAATTTGATCAGAAAACGTTTGTGAGGAACGGTGTCGAAAGCATCCTGAAAGGCAAATTGGTTTCTTTTCTGAAAGCTAAAAATGTGGAATCAATTTGGTGTCCTCTGTAGATAGCACTCATTATTTGGCGAGAACAAAAACTCTCGTTGTGTTTCACAGGACAGTTATTTTCTAAGCCCGTGCTGATAATTTGTCAGTAAATCGTTTTCTTCGATGTAATTCATAATGTTCGAAGACGGCATATGTTCCAAATTCCTACTGCAAATCGACGTTAGTGTTACGGGTCCGTAATTCAGCGAATTACTCTATTTGCTTTCTTGGGTACTGGTGTGACATGTGCAGCTTTCCAGTCTTTAGATACGACTCTTTTGGGGAGAGGACGGCTGTATGTGATTGCTATGTATGGAGATATTGTATTAGCATATTCTGAAAGGGATATACAATCTGGACTGAAGGCTTTGCCTTTATTAAATGATTTATGCTGCTCCGCTACACCGCAGGAATGGGGGAAAGAAATACAGTAGAAGAAGAATGGGTAGCTTTGAGGGATGAAGTAGTGAAGGCAGCAGAAGATAAAGTAGGTAAAAGACGAGGGCTAGTAGAAATCCTTGGGTAACAGAAGAAATATTGAATTTAATTGATGAAAGGAGAAAATATAAAAATGCAGTAAATGAAGCAGGCAAAAAGGAATACAAACGTCCCAATAATGAGATCGACGGGAAATGCAAAACGGCTAAGCAGGGATTGCTACAGGACAAATGTAAGGATATAGAGGCTTATCTCACTAGGGGTAAGGTAGATACTGCCTACAGGAAAATTAAAGAGACCTTTAGAGAAAAGAGAACCACTTGTATGAATATCAAGAGCTCAGATGGCAACCCAGTTCTAAGCAAAGAAGGGAAAGCAGGAAGGTGGAAGGAGTATATAGAGGGTCTATTCAAGGGCGATGTACTTGAGGACAGTATTATGGAAATGGAAGACTATGTAGATGGAGATGAAATGGGAGATATGATACTGCGTGAAAAGTTTGACAGAGCACTGAAAGACCTGAGTCGAAACAAGACCCCGGCAGTAGACAACATTCCATTAGAACCACAGCCTTGGGAGAGCCATTCCTGACAAAACTCTACCATCTGGTGAGCAAGATGTACGAGACAGGCGAAATACCCTCAGACTTCAAGAAGAATATAATAATTGCAATCCCAAAGAAAGCAGGTGTTGACAGATGTGGAAATTACCGAACTATCAGTTTAATAAGTCACGGCTGCAAAATACTGACACGAATTCTTTACAGATGATTGGAAAAACTGGTAGAAGCTGACCTCGGGGAAGATCAGTTTGGATTCCATAGAAATATTGGAACACATGGGGCAATACTGACCCTATAACTTATCTTAGAAGATAGATTAATGAAAGGCAAACCCACACTTCTAGCATTTGTAGACTTACATAAAGATTTTGACAATGTTGACTGGAATACTCTCATTCAAATTCTGAAGGTGGCAGGGGTAAAATACAGGGAACGAAAGGCTATTTACAATTTGTACAGAAACCAGATGGCAGTTATAACAGCCGAGGGGCATGAAGGGGAAGCAGTGGTTGGGAAGGGAGTGAGACAGGGTTGTAGCCTATGCCCGATGTTATTCAATCTGTATATTGAGCAAGCAGTAAAGGAAACAAAAGAAAAATTCTGAGTAAGTATTAAAATCCATGGAGAAAAAATAAAAGCTTTGAGGTTCGCCGATGACATTGTAATTCTGTCAGGGACAGCAAAGGACTTGCAAGAGCAGTTGAACGGAATGGACAGTATGGTTTAAGTAGTTCTAAGTTCTAGGGGACTTATGACCACAGCAGTTGAGTCCCATAGTGCTCAGAGCCATTTGATAGTGACTGCTGCTCCTGTCAGCGCGCAAGGAAGCGATAGAAATTCACTCTAAAGATTCCTAGTGCCGATGATGCGAAATGCTCACCACGCCCATGTAGAAATGTCGAGATGCAGTGCCCAGTGCGACTCGGAGTTGGGTTGAATGGCAGACCCCCATTTCCCCCTCTCGTCCTGATCCACATGTGCGTCCATGCTCTGATTCCCAAATCAGATCTCTTCTCCATGACCGAACTGACTACTCTCCTCCGCAGTTCGGATCGAATCCTCTATATCTACAGCTACATCAACGAGATTACTCTGCTATTCACAATAAAGCTCCTGGCAAAGGGTTCAATGAACTACCTTCATGCTGTCTCTTTACCGTTCCACTCTCGAAAGGCACGCGGGAAAAACGAGCACTTAATTTTTTCTGATTTCTGTTATTTTATCGTGATGATCATTTCTCCCTATGTAGGTGGGTGCCAACAGAATGTTTTCGCAATCGGAGGAGAAAACTGGCGATTGAAATTTCATGAGAAGATCCCGTCGCAAGGAAAAACGCCTTTGTTTTAATTATTGCCACTCCAATTCACGTATCATGTCTGTGACACTATCTCCCTTATTTCGCGATAATACAAAATGAGCTGCCCTTCTATGTACTTTTTCGATGTCATCCTTCAGTCCCACCTGATGTGGATCCCACACCGCACAGCAGTACTCCAGAATAGGGCGGAGAAGCGTAGTGTAAGCAGTGTCTTTGGTAGACCTGTTGCACCTTCTAAGTGTTCTGCCAATGAATCGCAGTCTTTGGTTTGCTCTACCCATAATATTATCTGTGTGATCGTTCCAATTAAGGTTATTTGTAATTTTAATCCCTAAGTATTTAGTTGAATTTACATCCCTCAAATTTGTGTGACTTATCGCGTAATCGAAATTTAGCTGATTTCTTTTAGTACTCATGTCAATAACTTCACACTTTTCTTTATTCAGGGTCAACTGCCACTTTTCGCACCATACAGATATCTTATATAAATCATTTTGCAAGTCGTTTTGATCATCTGATGACTTTACAAGACGGTAAATGACAGCATCATCTGCAAACAATCTAAGACGGCCACTCAGATTGTCTCTTATGTCGTTAATGTGGATCAGGAATAATAGAGAGCCTATAACACTTCCTTGGGGAACGCCGGATTTACTTCTGTTTTACTCGATGACTTTCCGTCTATTACTACGAACTGTGACCTTTCTGACAGGAAATCACGAATCCCGTCGCACAACTGTGGCGATACTCCGTATGCACGCAGTTTGATTAGAAGACGCTTGTGAGGAACAGTGTCGAAAGCCTTCTGGAAATCTAAAAATATGGAATCAATTTGAGATCCCCTGTCATTAACACTTATTTCTTCATGAGTATAAAGAGCTAGTTGTGTTACACAAGGACGATATTTTCTAAAACCGTGCTATGTGTCAATAAATCGTTTTCTTCTATGTACTCCATAATGTTCGAATACAGTATATGTTCCAAAACCCCACTGCAAATCGACGTTAGTGATATAGGCTTGTAATTCAGCGGAGTGCTCCTACTTCCCTTTTTGGGTATTGGTGTGACTTGAGCAATTTTCCAGTCTTTAGGTACGTATCTTTCTGTGAGCGAGTGGTTGTATATAATTGCTAAATATGGAGCTATTTTATCAGCATACTCTGAGAGGAACCTGACTGGTATACAATCTGGACCGGAGGCCTTGCCTTTACTGATTTAAGCTGCTTTGTTACACCGAGGATATCTACTTCTATGTTTCTCATCTTGGCAGTTGTTCTTGATTGGAATTCAGGAATATTTACTTCCACACATTACCTCAAAGTTCGCCGAAAGGTGCACGTGGAGTTTGCTGAAATCATCAATTGAAAGCTCGTGAAGCAGTCTTGCACCAATCGCATATCTCTTCGTGTACCAGTCAGCCTCCCTCCATAAGACAGGGAACAGCTGTACCTTCTATCCAACCACATATGGAGGCATCGAACAGGCGCCCGCTGTTATGCTTTCTAACGCCAAGGACCTCATCCCAGTCATGAACCTGTTATTTTTCACGCTTGGGAAACTTTGCAGCTCAAAAGTGTCTAAGTGACCTCAAAAAAAGCGCCACAGCTCTCGTGGCCACACAGTGTCCGGCCTCCTGCAGTACCATCCCATTTCGTCCGTTCCAGCAAAATGATTCCGCCGGCGTAGATGATACCGATCTTACAGGGCGCTTCCCAGAAAATAACGTGAAGACTCCTGCCACGACAGCGGAATGTGCTTCACCTTGGCTGGGAACTGTTGCCAGTCCCTCAGTCCGCCGAAGCTCGGCAAAAGCAGGCTGGCCTCAGGGATAATAGACTGTGGGCCCATTCTGGGCTATCCGCCTCCTGTGGTCAATGACTCCCCTGGCTCAGGCCGAGTCCTTTGCAATAGCTTCCTCTGTGCGAAAGTGTCGGCCGAGTCTCTCTCCACTCTTTCTATGTCTGGGACTTGCCTAATACTTCAAACAGTCACTATTAAGCCTCACCTGCCATAGTCGTGGTCGTCTGGCAAAGCGAGTGGTCGGCTCCTTGACATCTAATGACTTCATGTATCTACACTACTGGCCATTAAAATTGCTACACCAAGAAGAAATGCACATGATAAACGGGTATTCATTGGATAAATATATTATACTACAACTGGCATGTCATTACATTTTCACGCAATTTGGGTGCATAGATCCTGAGAAATCAGTACCCAGAACAACCACCTCTGGCCCTAATAACGGTCTTGATACGCCTGGACATTGAGTCAACAGAGCTTGGATGGTGTGTACAGGTACTGCTGCCCATGCAGCTTCAACACGATACCATAGTTCATCAAGAGTAGTCACTGGCGTATTGTGACGAGCCAGTTGCTCGGCCACCATTGACCAGACGTTTTCAATTGGTGAGAGATCTGGAGAATGTGCTGGCCAGGGCAGCAGTCGAACATTTTCTGTATCCAGAAAGGCCCGTACAAGACCTGCAACATGCGGTCGTGCATTATCCTGCTGAAATGTAGGGTTTCATAGGGCTCGAATCAAGGGTAGACCCACGGGTCGTAACATATCTGAGATGTAACGTCCACTGTTCAAAGAGCCGTCAATGCGAACAAGGGGTGACCGAGACGTGTAACCAATGGCACCCCATACCATCACGCCGGGTGCTACGCCAGTATGGCGATGACGAATACACGCTTCCAATATGCGTTCACCGCGATGTCGCCAAACACGGATGCAACCGTCATGAAGCTGTAAACAGAACCTGGATTCGTCAGAAAAAATGACGTTATCCATTCGTGCACCCAGGTTCGTCGTTGAGTACACCATCGCAGGCGGTCCTGTCTGTGATGCAGAGTCAAGGGTAACCGCAGCCATGGTCTCCGAGATGATAGTCCATGCTGCTGCAAAAGTCGTCGAACGGTTCGTGCAGATGGTTGTTGTCTTGCAAACGTCCCCATCTGTTGACTCAGTGATCGAGACGTGGCTGCACGATCCGTTACAGCCATGCTGATAAGATGCCTGTCATCTCGACTGCTACTGATACGAGGCCGTTGGGATCCAGCACGGCGTTCCGTATTACCCTCCTGAACCCACCGATTCCATATTCTGCTAACAGCCATTGGATCTGGACCAACGCGAGCAGCAATGTCGCGATACGATAAACCGCAATCGCTATAGGCTACAATCCAACCTTTATCAAAGTCGGAAACGTGATGGTAACCATTTCTCCTCCTTACACGAGCCATCACAACAACGTTTCACCAGGCAACGCCGGTCAACTGCTGTTTGTGTATGAGAAACCGGTTGGAAACTTTCCTCATGTCAGCACGTTGTAGGTATCGCCACCGGCGCCAACATCGTGTGAATGCTCTGAAAAGCTAATCATTTGCACATCACAGCATCTTCTTCCTGTCGGTTAGATTTCGCGTCTGTAGCACGTCATCTTCCTGGTCTAGCAATTTTAATGGACAGTAGTGTAGCTACCATTAAATTCAACTCACAGACAACTGTGAATCCCAGTCTTTTTGACCATAGAGCCTGTAAAAATCTTTTCGATCAAATAAATGAATTGGAAGGAAGGCAGTTAGAAAGAACATGCCGTCTTTCAAAGTTCCGTGCCAACTGCTAATCCTTTCACCAAGTGTCGATCCCCTGCAGATCTTCCTACATTTCGCTACATTTTTCTAGTGTTGAGACATCTCAACAGAGTGATTCTTCAGTTTGTACGACTGGAGAAATAAGTAGTTGTTTTATCGGTACCGCTGTTTCAAGTGATCGAAAAGCATTGTTATGTTTTCGGTTGTTTCACTTGTGAAGTCATGGCTGATGAGAGCAAGCGCAGTTACGCTGTTGAGGAGCGAATAATTGTGTGAGTCACGGCACAGACATCCTCAGAAAATGCAGACAACGACAGAAAGAATAAGTGCATTTAGATGTCACTTTGGCAAGACCCATCTCCTAAAGGAACAATGTTTGTTTGTGAGAGACGTGTTTTGTTTGTGTTAGTGTCGAGTGAGTTTTGCTGCATCCTGCTGTATTTTGTAGGTACAATTAGTAAATGCCATGGCTTGCTCAAGGTTGTTATTAGATTATCAATGCGTGGCATATTGCAGTTCACAGAGAATGAATGTGGTATTTTGGCCTAAGGAAAATCCCCATGATGTGGGACAGTTTGACAGGAACGCGTCTCCAGTCATGGTATGGGCTGAGATGTCATCACGATACCCACTTGAAATATATGTTATATATTTTGAAGAGTTACGTGAACTGAAATTCTCATTTGGACATGCCGCGGACGTGGTTAATACCGAAACTCGAAGACGCGTTTTTCTACTTAAGAGGTCTGAAGTTGTGGCTCACGTCGACACCAGTGATGTCCACCGCTTGGGTTCTGAGTTCAACCTCAGTTCATATTGGCACCCGGCGGAAGTGACGAAGACTGCTGGCCTTGTCCGCTTTGCAACGATCTTCCCAGGGTTGATCGTGTTCCCTTGGTTTGGAGCCGGGTGGTGAGTCTCAACCAGATGTGTCTTGTAGACATGTTGCCGTAACACACTGATTGTAGCACTAATCGGTTATCCGTTACATCATTTATAGATATTGTGAACAGTATCGGTAATGGTCTTGTAACACTCCTCTGTACTACGTCCGAAGTTGCTTTGACCCCTGGAGACTTTCTACGCTGTGAACGACAAGCTATATTCTTTTTTGCTAGGAACGTCCCAGTCCAAACACAAGGCTGGTCCCATGTTCCGTACGCCGTTGTTCCGATGTTCAGTCCAAAAACTGATTAGATGCAGCTGTCCACGCTACTCCATGTTGTGCAAGCCTCTTCATCTCTGAATAACCACTGCAACCTACATCCATTTGAATCTGCTTACTGCGTTCGTCTCTTAGTCTCCCTCTACAATTTTTACCCCCAAACTTCCCTCCAGTTCTAAACTGATGACTCCTTGATGTCCCAGAAGGCGTCCTATCAACCGATCCCTTCTTTTAGTCAAGCTATGCTACAATTTCTTCTTCCTTCCCAATTCTCCTCAGTATTTCCTCTGAGTCATGCGATCGACCCATCTAATTTTTAGCATAATTCTGTGGCATCACATTTCAATAACGTCTGTTCTCTTCTTGTCTGAGCTGGCTACACTTCTAGCAATACCTTCGGAAAAGACTTCCTAACAATTAAATCTATATTTTTTCTTCAGAAATGCATTTTATACCCTCCTCTGTTTCAGCCAGCGTCAGTTATTTTACTGCCCAAATAGCAAAACTCGTCTAATCTACATCTGCTTTCTGCAAAACACCTTGCTGTGAGTGGCGGAGGGTACTTTGTGTTAATGCTGTCACTTCCCCCTTTTCCTATTCCGGTCACATATGGGTCGGGGGAAGAGCGATTGCTGGCAAGTTTCTGAGTGGGCTCGAGTCTCTCTGACTTTATCTTCATAGTCCTTCCGCGAGGTATACGTAGGAGCAGGCAAAATATTGGTTGACTCTTCTGTAACGTATGCTGTTGGAACTTTAACAGCAGACATCACCTTGATGTAGAACGCCTCTCTTGGAGCTTCTGTCACTGGAATTGCCTGAACACCTCCGTGACGCTTTCACGCTTGCTGTATGGACCAGTCCCCCTATATCCTCTCTGTTTCCTCTAACAATCTTATCTGTCCAGCCTCCCGAATAGCTGTGCAATATTCTAGTATTGGTCGAATTAATGTTTTGTAAGCTACTTTTTCTGCTGATTGACTACATTTCCACAACGTTCTTCCAGTGAATCTCGGTCTGGCATCTATCTTACCCGCTATTAATTCTGTGTAGTTGCTTCATTTCCACAACTACTTTTAGTATCTCACTTCCTAGTCTAATTCCCTCAGCATCGACTGATTTAAATTGGCTACATTCCTTTACTCTTCTTGTCGCTTTCGTTGATATTCATCTTATGTCTTCTATCAAGATACTGTACGTTCAGTTCAACTGCAGTTAAAGAACTTTTGCTGTCTCTGACAGACTTACAACGTGATCGGCAAACCTCGAAGTTTTCATTTCTTCTTCCTGAACTTTAATACCTTCCCTAAATTTTTCTTTGATTTCCTGTACTCCTTGCTCAGTGCACAGATTGAATAATTTCAGGGATACGCTGCAACCATGTCTCACTCCACTGACACCACAGCTTCGACTCTTATAACTGCCGTCTGGTTTTTGTACAAGTTGTACATAACCTTTCACTCCCTACATTTTGTCCTTGCCACCTTCAGAATTTCAAAAAGTCTACTCTAGACAACACTGTACAAAGCTTTCTCTAAGTCTACGAATGGCATATATCTAGGTCTGCCTTCTGTTAATCTATCCTCCGAGATTACTTGTAGGGTACGACTGCCTCGCGTGTTCCTCCGGAACTTAAACTGACCCTCTCCAAGACTGCCTCTATCATTTTTTCCATTCTTCTGTAAATAACTCGTGTCAGTATTTTGCAGCCACGAATTATGAAGCTGATAATTCGCTAGTATTCACAACTGTCAGCATATGCTTTCTTTGGAAATGAAATTACACTGAGGTGACAAAAGTCGTGGATCTCTTTTTGCCCGGCATAGTGCAGCAAATTGACGTGGCATTGGCTCAATTAGTCGTTCGAGGGCCCTGCAAAAATATTGAGTCGTGCTGCCTCTGTAACCGTCCATAATTGCGAAAGTGATGCAGTTGCAGAATTTTATGCAGGAACTGACCCCTCGATTATGTCCTATAAATATTCGCTGGGATTCATGTCGGGCGATCTGGGTGGCCAAATCATTCGCTCGCGAGCAATTGTGGCCTGGTGATTGCTAACAACTGTGTTCCGGTGACATAGCGCATTATCATCCATACATTGTTCCATCGTTGATTGGGAACATGAAATCCATAAATGGCTGCAAATGATCACAAGTAACCGAACTTAACCATTTCCTCAAAGATCAGTTCAGTTGGACAACTGGAGCCAGTCCATTCCATGTAAACACAGCAGCCCACACCATTGTGACGCCACCAACAGCTTGCATAGTGCCCTGTTGACAACTTGGGTCCATGGCTTCGTGGGGTCTGCACCACACTCGAACACTACCATCAGCTCCTATCAAATGAAATCGGAACTCATCTGACCAGGTCATTGTTTTCCAGTCATCCAGAGTCCAACCGATATGGTGCGAGGCGAGGAGGCTCCTATTGAATGAAATCGGGACACATCTGACCAGGGCACTGTTTTCCAGTCGTCCAGATTCCAACCGATATGGCACGAGCCGACGGGAGGCGCTGTGCTGTTAGTAAACGCACTAGTGTTGGTCGACTGCTGCTATAGCCCACCAACACTAAGTTTCGCCTCACTGTCCTAACGAAAACGCTCGTCGCACTTTCCACACTGATTTCTGTGGTTATTTTACGCAGTGTTCCTTTCCCGTTAGCACTAACAACTCTACGGAAACGCCGCTGCTCTCGGTCGTTAAGCGAAGGCCGTTGGCCACTGCGTTGACCGTGGTGAGAGGTAGAAATTGGAAATTTGTGGTAAGGTCTTATGGGACCAAACTGCTGACGTCACGTCATCGGTCCCTAAGCTTACACACTACTTAATCTAACTCAAACTACCTTACGCTGAGGACGATACACACACCCATGCCCGAGGGAGGACTCGAACCTCCGACGGGGGAAGCCGCGTGGAGCGTGACAAGACGCCTGAGACCACACGGCTACCCCACGCGGCTGTGGTGAGAGGTAACGCCTGCAATTTAGTATTCTCGGTATACTCTTGATGCTATTGAGCTCGGAATATTGATTTCCCTAACGATTTCCGAAACAGAATGTCCCATACGCCCAGCTCCAACTACTATCCCAAGACTTTTGTCGTTTCTTTTAAGTCTGGGGATATTTCGCACTCCTCACACATCTTGTAAACCAGATGGAGTATTTCTGACGGAATATCGTATATTCCAGGGGGAGGTGCCTTGTTTTGGATTAGGGCTGTAAGCGTCCCATTAAAAAAAATGTTCAAATGTGTGTGAAGTCTTATGGGACTTAACTGCTAAGGTCATCAGTCCCTAAGTTTACACACTGCTTAACCTAAATTATCCCAAGAACAAACACACACACCCATGCCCGAGGGAGGACTCGAACCTCCGCCGGGACCAGCCGCACAATCTATGACTGCAGCGCCCTAGACCGCTCGGCTAATCCCGCGCGCCTAAGCGTCCCATTAAATGGTTCTCTCTTCCTCTACTTCCTCTTCCGTTTCTATAATATTGCATTCAAGTTCATTTCCCTTGTATATCACCTCTACAAAGGGTGGTCACAAAAAGACAGAAAGGTTTGTGAGGGTGTTTGAAGGCAAGTTGTGTTGAGAAATAGTTGTTAAGAAAGAAATTCGATGCGCTGTGCCGTTTCCGTGTTAATTAGCACTGAAGTTACTCACGCAGGCCATTGCGTGCGCATTCAAGCGGCCCACAGGAGACGGTGTCAGCAAAGGTGTTCTTGTGGGACAATTAATATGGATAGAGTCCGAGTCAAAGGCTGAGCGATCTTGTGTGCTATCACGAAAGCTGTGAGAACAATTGGCCGTAATTGTATCTGGGGAGGCTCTTGAATTTTCACGCGCAACGGCCTGATTGGCTAACTTTAACGCTAATTAATTCGGAAACGGCGCAAAACATCTAATTTTTTCTTTATAATTACTTCTCAGCGCTGTCTTTCCTACTATACCCTTACTAGATTTCCGACTGTATCTGACCACCCTGCATATTCCATCCACCTTTCAACTTTCCCTTTGTTGCCTAGTAAGGGTTTCCCACGTGTGCTCTTGATAAAAAGGGTGTTTCAAAACGGCGGTTTAAAAATTTGGGGACTGGTTTCTTATAGCAAAACAAGAAAGAAATGTCCAGTAAACATGGGACCTAAAATACGAGTAGACACCTGAAGAGCTATCAATACTTCTTCATCCTCGATACTCCGAACCACTTCTCTTCTACTGCAGACTCTTTGGTTTCCATACATTGGGAAAAGGTAGTATCGACCAAAACAAGGAAAAAAAAGTCCAATAAACATGGGCTCTAAAACGCATACCTTAAGAGCTATGTAGTGAAGATGATTGGCTAACTTTAACGCTAATTAATTCGGAAACGGCGCAAAACATCTAATTTTTTCTTTATAATTACTTCTCAGCGCTGTCTTTCCTACTATACCCTTACTAGATTTCCGACTGTATCTGACCACCCTGCATATTCCATCCACCTTTCAACTTTCCCTTTGTTGCCTAGTAAGGGTTTCCCACGTGTGCTCTTGATAAAAAGGGTGTTTCAAAACGGCGGTTTAAAAATTTGGGGACTGGTTTCTTATAGCAAAACAAGAAAGAAATGTCCAGTAAACATGGGACCTAAAATACGAGTAGACACCTGAAGAGCTATCAATACTTCTTCATCCTCGATACTCCGAACCACTTCTCTTCTACTGCAGACTCTTTGGTTTCCATACATTGGGAAAAGGTAGTATCGACCAAAACAAGGAAAAAAAAGTCCAATAAACATGGGCTCTAAAACGCATACCTTAAGAGCTATGTAGTGAAGATGAACAAGTACTCGTAACTCTTCAGGTATGCGTTTTAGAGCCCATGTTTACTGGACATCTTTTTCTTGTTTTGGTCCACGCTAACTTATCAGTAAATATGGAAAGCAAAGAGCTTCCAGTAGAAGAGATGTGGTTCACACAATCGATGACGAACAAGTGCTCATAACTCTTACGATATGCGTTTTCGAGCCTATTTTTACGGGACCTTTCTTCTTGTTGTTGTGTAAGAAACCTGTCCCCATGTTTTTAAAACGTCATACCTTCATTGTACACAAAATGTCTTCGTCCACATTAACCAGCGCATTAAATATCCAGTAACAACGTGACACCCAATCATGGCCAAATGCTTCGAGTTCTCCCAAGGCCTCTAATTTTCCTACAGGCGCTGCCTATCTTTTCCGCACGCTTCCGACTGATATGACAACTTCGAATCGCAGGCGACTAGTGTGTTGGGTGGTGAGGTGCGCCACCAGAGGCCTCGTGTCACACCCCCTGCCCTGCTGCAAATCCGGCTGCTGCGCGCTGCCCCTGTACCGGCTGCGAGAGACCATTTCTGCGGCGCTGCTGGCGGCCGCTCGCTTTCTTTGCGTTACATAATCCGCTCGCTCGCACAAAACACTACGCCACGCCGCAGGAATCCCGTTTTCTCTGCTGCTGCGTCATTCCCGCCGAACTGAGACAGCCTTCGTTACAGCTTCACCGGAGACTTCTGCCACGTCTCGGCCGTAGCAAATATCGATATTAGTGGTTTTTGTACTCCCCCTTCTGTGAAACACAAAAGACAGTAATCAAAACAAATGTTGCGCGTTGCTGAAACTTTAACAGTGCCATAACAGGAGCTTTTTTGTCGGCGTAAATTGTTTCCACATCAACGTATTAATATATTTACCAATTTGCGCTGTCATACGTTAACTACAGTCCAGAGTGGAGCTCTGTGAGTAGCTCCATTTTAATTATAATCACCCAGCATATCAGCATTTATGAATATCTTTCCATCTTTATTATTTATTTGATGGCTTATATTGGACCACTCTAGCCAATATTATGAAGTAGGTTCTTCTATTTTTTGTGGAGTCAAAACGTTTTCATTCTATCAGATAGTGCCCTTCTCTCGTCATCCGAAATCACCATTCCCAATCGCTGTTTGTTAATTTTTATTGGTAGTGTGATATGTTTGTCCTGAAGTATCTTGAGTGCATCTGTCGTGCCTTTTAAATCCTCCATTATAATCTGTAATTTGGTCATATCCTCCTTGATCTCTGTGATCCATCTAATGGCGCTCTTACTGTTCCATAACTTCTGAATTATTCTCCTATTAATTCTATTTTCTTCATCACATATCCTAGGAAAGAAATCTGTATCTTTTTCATTGTACTTGCCACTGGTTTTATTTCTTTATAAAGTGTTTCATTTGAAGCTATTTTCCAAACTCCATCTTTTTCGTATTTTTATTTATACAAGCCCTGACTATCCTTCTTTCTATTTTGAGTAATCTGTCTATTGCTACAGTGTTGGTCGTTTTAAATTTTGTTTCACTAGCATATGTTATTTGCTGCTGTGTGACTGTTTTGTAGTGTTTCACTTTTGTGGCAATTGAGAGGCATTTTTTATTATCTGCGTTCCATTTAGTAAAGATAATAATTGTTGTTGTTGTTGTCGTCTTCAGTCCTGAGACTGGTTTGATGCAGCTCTCCATGCTACTCTATCCTGTGCAAGCTTCTTCATCTCCCAGTACCTACTGCAGCCCACATCCTTCAGAATCTGCTTAGTGTATTCATCTCTTGGTCTCCCTCTACGATTTTTACCCTCCACGCTGCCCTCCAATGCTAAATTTGTGATCTCTTGATGCCTCAAAACGTGTGCTACCAACCGGTCCCTTCTTCTAGTCAAGTTGTGCCACAAACTTCTCTTCTCCTCAATCCTATTCAATACCTCCTCATTAGTTACGTGATCTACCCACCTTATCTTCAGCATTCTTCTGTAGCACCACATTTCGAAAGCTTCTATTCTCCTCTTGTCCAAACTAGTTATCGTCCATGTTTCACGTCCATACATGGCTACACTCCATGCAAATACTTTCAGAAACGACTTCCTGACACTTAAATCTATACTCGATGTTAACAAATTTCTCTTCTTCAGAAACTATTTCCTTGCCATTGCCAGTCTACATTTTATATCTTCTCTACTTCGACCATCATCAGTTATTTTACTCCCTAAATAGCAAAACTCCTTTACTACTTTAAGTGTCTCATTTCCTAATCTAATTCGCTCAGCATCACCCGATTTAATTTGACTACATTTCATTATCCTCGTTTTTCTTTTGTTGATGTTCATCTTATATCCTCCTTTCAAGACACTGTCCATTCCGTTCAACTGCTCTTCCAAGTCCTTTGCTGTCTCTGACAGAATTACAATGTCATCGGCGAACCTCAAAGTTTTTACTTCTCCATGAATTTTAATACCTACTCCGAATTTTTCTTTTGTTTCCTTTACTGCTTGCTCAATATACAGATTGAATAACATCGGGGAGAGGCTACAACCCTGTCTCACTCCTTTCCCAATAATATAATAATATAATAATTAAAAAATGGAAATATATGATTTCCTGTTCAGTCCAAAACTTCCTATTTACCTTCATTGTATACAAAATGTCTTCGCCCACATTAATCAGTGCATTAAAAATCAAGTAACAACGTGACACCCAACTATGGTCAAATGCAATATACTGTTTATACCATATATTTGGACTGAATACTAATTGTGAAAGATGAAATCCGGCAAGGAAATCCGCGCGTCCAGTGGTGGTAGTGGAATGTTCTCAGCATCAACCAGTGTGTTGTCGGTTAACGAAAAATAATGTTCAGAAGTCCATGTAAAAGTGTTGTTGTAACAAAGATGGCGTTAATCCTAGGTTCCATATCAAAATTTTTGTGGACAGTAGTTGATCCGCTATTGAGGTTTGTAAAGTGAATGTAGCGGTTGTGATAGGCTTTTCGGTACCTGTGTTGCGACGTAAGTACCACAGACACTAGGATTCCACGAGGGCTGTTAGGAAAGTAAGGTCTGATTGGTCGCAAAATGCACACCAGAATGAAAATTCCACAAAGCTTTGCATAGATGTATTGTACAGTGTCTCTAGCATACCCATCGATCGTGTCACGTTGCTCTTTTCAGTTCTGACCGTACAGTGAGCACTTAAAGATGCCTAGAAAACAGTGTCTCCCACCAAGTACGAGTGCCTGTGAGAAATTTCGTCTGATTTCATGCAACCTGCACAACGTCACTGTCATGCAAATTCTTCTTCATGACAGATCACTGTGGCACACTGCAGGGGCAACGAGGTCGCTCCTGCCGCGTTTTCGAAGGGAGGTTTTTTATCACCCAACACACAGCTCAGACTTGGCTCCCTCTGATTTTCATCTCTGCTCGCATGAACCACTGGCTATGAAGACTTCATTTTGGCACAGACAACAAGCTGTATATCAGCGTAGAAAATTGGCGGAAAACACAGGCGGATGCCTTCTATGACGGGGGCACTGGAATGCTGGCACAACACTACGACAAATGGCAACAGCTGGAGCGGCAACTATGTAGACAAGTAGCTGGAAGGTGTAGCTACCTGTTGCAAATAAAACATTTTTGATTTTCGATCGAACCTTACTTTCCAAACAGCCACCGGACGAAGCAGTGCAGTGGTTAGCACACTGTACTCGCATTCGGGAGGACGATAGTTCAAACTCACGTCTGCCTATCCTGATTTAGGTTTTTTGTGATTTTCCTACTTTGCTTCAGACGAATGCGGCGATGGTTCCTTTGAAAGGGCACGGCCGATTTCCTTCCGCATCCTTCCCTAACCTGAACTCGTGCTCCGTCTCTAATCAGCTTGTTGTCGAAGGGACGTTAAACACCGATCTCCTCCTCCTCTTTTCCGAATAGCCCTCGTATTATGCGTGGTGATAATGTTTAGCGACGTTTTATACCAGTGATATTTTTTTCTCTTGAAGGCATTAGTCTGTTTTGAATGTAAAATATAATTTTCAAATTCAACAATCTTGATAATAACTGCAGGAAACGCCTTTGTTTTTTAACGTCTCGTTCTTGTTCTGATGGAAGAGCATTTGATACAACGACTCTGTTACAAATAATTCCCAAGGAGATTCACAATATGTTGATGAGTTTAAGGTAGTATCGGTAGGTAGTAAGAACGTGAGCCCCAGGAATTAGAAAGCCTTAGCATATACGTCTTACACCGTAAATGTTGCAGACAGCTGAACTATAACACAGACAGTGGGTGCACACTGCAATAATATCTTGAGTTTTAAACATACTGTCACGGGTCCAGAATGTATTTAACATGAAAGTGAGTAGCAAACGGAATTTGAGTAATTTACTCTTTATTCTTGACACGAGACAAATATTATGCTTTCGTCATTGAAATACACTTGAAAATTTAAATAAATGTTCATTTTTTTCTAAGATAAAAATTCCCTTAATGAAACTAGGAAAGTAATTAAAATTCTAAATATGATAAAAAGCTCACTCCTAGAAATTTCAAAGGAGCGCCCACTGAAGGGTTAAATAAGTTAGCATGTTGAATTTTATGTTGCCTGATCGTACGCCGCGTTTTTTGACATACTGTGAATAGTAGTTGTGTTGTTTGACGTAATATCAAGACACATTTATTCACTTCACTAATTTCTGATTTCGTCGGTTTGTAATGACAAAACAAGTAAAGAAAAACATGTGTCGTAAAAAAGTGAAAAACGTAATGTTTTGCAGAGGCAGAGCTAATGAAAGAAACAGAGAAACAAACACAGAAAAAATACAACAGGAGCTTCGTAATGAAACATGATAAGGTATGTCAACAAGTTACGTAGCACAGATGTTCCAGTGTAGAAGGAAATAAAATGTCTGATAGATAACGGTAGTGTTTGCAAATACATATTGAAGTTTTCCTGCCGACCGCGGTGGCCGGGCGGTTCTAGGCGCTTCAGTCCGGAACCGCGCGACTGCTACGGTCGCAGGCTCGAATCCTGCCTCGGGCATGGATGTGTGTGATGTCCTTAGGTTAGTTAGGTTTAAGTAGGTCTAAGTTCTAGGGGACTGATGACCTCAGATGTTAAGTCCCACAGTACTCAGTGCCATTTGAACCATTTGAAGTATTTCTCCTTGACAACTTCTTGTACGCCACAGGTAAGTATCTGAATAGAAATATGCAGTCAATTAGAGATCTGTGGGCGGCAGTATGTAGGCACATAAATTTACCTCTGTATTACTCAAACCACCTTATGGCGTGTGGCAGAGGGTATTTTATGTACCACTGTCACTTTCCCACTTTCCTGCTCCAGTCCGAATGGAGAGAACGATTGCTGGTTAAACATCCATGTGCCCACGAACCTCTGCAATTTTACGTTCATGATCTGTCCTCGAGTTATACGTAAGAGGAAGCAATATATTATTTGACGCTTCTAGGAACGAACGAACGCTCTCGTAATTTTAAACTACGCCGTGATGCAGAATGGCTCTCTTGCAGTGTCCGACACTGGAGTTGTCAGAGCGTATCCGAGACGCTTTCCCCCTTACTTAATGAACCTGTAAAGAAACGCGCTGCTCTTCTTTGAATCTTCTCTATTTCCTCTTTTTTATCACTCGTATCTAGTACAGATCCCAGACTGACGAACAATATTCAAGTATTGATCGAGCGATGGCTTTGTAAGCTACCCCCGTTGTGGGTGGACTACACTTTCTGAGGATTCTTGAATCTGTTTGACATCTGCCCTACCTGCGATTAGTTTTATGTGGTCGTTCCACTTTTAATCCCCCCGTACGCATGCTCATGGATATGTTTTTAAAGAAGTGATTGCCATTTGCTTACCTGATACGTTGCACGTCGTGAATATCTTGCAGATTACGAAAGTGTGTAAATACCACAAAGCAGAGAACACACATGCTAATCCTTTAGCTTAGCATCATCACATCATTTACTTGCCAATGACCTCCACCGTAGTTTTACTTACGTGCCAGGCTTTTAAGATATCAGTCCTGCCGTAGGTTGATCGTGTTTGCTATGTTATTGATGAAGAGCAGTGTAGACCACATCTTTTTCTAACAGAGACGTTCGTGATACTGTACTCGTGGTCTAGGCCTCTTCCACACTTAGAACCGATATATTCACTTCTAATCGGAATGTTCTTCTCGGAAAAACTTAACGTTGATAGTCTCAATTAGTCTGACGTCATGCTGCGCCCTCCTCCTCGCGTGACATTGGTTTCCTGATATTCTCGGTGGTATTAATGACAAAAATAAATAAATAACAATAAAAACACCTGGAGGTTGGGAAAGGGACGTGATGGCCAGGTCTCAGATTGCAACTCCTGCCCGCTTTGCGCCAACTCCTCCTTCGCGTGTCGGGAAAGTTCCTTTCGAAAAAAAAGTGTATCGTCCTCGATTAGTAATCAAAATGTCCTCGGTCCCGGGTTCGAAAACCGCCACTGCTTAAATTTTGATTAATAATCAGCCTTGTCAGAGAGGGCGGAGGAGCGGACAGAGGTTCAGGTTCTCTTGTCCTAGGGATGGGAAAGTGCCCCTAAAGGTGGAAGACTCAGCAATGATCAACGGCATGAGGACGCAGACGGCAATGGAATCCACTGCATTAAAGACATGTAACGCGTATCCACAGGACATGTGGTCTGTAACTGAAGAATTTCATGATGATCTCTCCATCGGCTAAAGATTCCGGAATAGTTCCCCATTCGGGTCTCCGGGAGGGGACTGCCAACGGGAGGTGACCATGAGAAAAAGATTGAATAATCAACGAAAGGATAACGTTGTACGAGTTGGGGCGGGGAATGCCAGAAGCACGACGTGGTACGGTCACTACAAACTCTGAAAAGGGAAATGCAAACCCTCAATCTAGATATAGTAAGGGTCAGTGAAGTGAAATGGAAAAAGACAAGGATTTCTGGTCAGACGAGTATAGGGTATCAACAAGAGCAGCAGAAAATGGTATAACTCGAGTAGGATTCGTTATGAATCGAAAGGTAGGCATAGAGTGTGTTACTGTGAACAGTTCAGCGATAGGGTTGTTCTTATCAGAATGACAGCAAACCAACACCGACACCGATAGTTCAGGTATACATGCCGACATTGCAAGCTCAAAACGAAGAGCTAGAGAAGTATATGAGGATACTGAAAGGGTAATATAGTACATAAAGGAAGACGAGAATCTAATAGTCATTGGGTTCAAAATGGTTCAATTGGGTCTCAGCACTATGGGACTCAACTTCTGAGGTCCCCTAGAACGTAGAACTACTTAAACCTAACTAACCTAAGGACATCACACACATCCATGCCCGAGGCAGGATTCGAACCTGCGACCGTAGCGGTCGCGCGGTTCCAGACTGTAGCGCCTAGAACCGCTCGGCCAATCCCGCCGGCAATAGTCATTGGGGACTGGAATGCAGTTGTATGGGAAGGAGTAGAAGAAAAGGTTACAGGAAAATGTGAGAAGAGAAAGACTAATTGAGTTATGTAATAAATTTCAGCTAGTAATAGCCAATACTCACAAGAGGAGGAGGTATACTTGGAAAAGGCCGGGTGATACCAGAAGATTTCAGTTAGATTACATAATGGTCAGATAGAGATTCCGAAATCATATACTGGATTGTGAGGCGTACCCAGGAGCAGATATAGACTCAGATCACAATATAGTAATGATCAAGAGCAGGCTGAAGTCTAAGACATAAGTCAAGAAGAATCAATACACAAAAAAGTGGGATACAGAAGTACTAAGGAATGACGAGTTACGCTTGAAGTTCTCTAACGCAATAGGTACAGCAATAAGAAATAGCTCAGTAGGCAGTACAGTTAAAGAGAAATGGACATTTCTAAAAAAGGACCATCACAGAAGCTGAAATAAAAACATAGATACAAAGAAGGAAATTGCGAAGAAACCATGGGTAACAGAAGAAATACTTCAGTTGATGTATGAAAGGAGGAAGTACAAAAATGTTCAAAAAAGAAATGATTGTCGGAAGGACAGATTCAGCATGCAGGAAAGTCAAAACAACCTTCGGTGACATTAAGAGGAAGGGTGGTAACATTAAGAGAGCAACGGGAATTCCACTGTTAAATGCAGAGGAGAGAGTGGATAGGTGTAAAGAATACATTGAAAGCATCTGAGGAGGAAAATTTATATGATATGATAGAAAAAGAAACAGGAGTCGATTTATAAGAGATAGGGGACCCAGTATTAGAATCGGAATTTAAAAGAACTTTGGGGGGCTTAAGATCAAATAAGGCGGAAGAGGCAGAAACATTCCATCAAAATATCTAAAATCATTGGGGGAAGTGACAATGAAACGACTGTTCACATTTTGTGTAGAGTGTATGAGTCTGGCGACATATCATCTGACTTTCGGAAAAATACCCACACAATTCCGAAGACTGCAAGAGCTGACAAGTGCGAGAATTATCGTACAAACAACTTAACAGCTCATGCATCCAAAATGCTGACAAGAATAATCTGTAGAAGAATGGAAAAGAAAATTGAGAATGTGTTAGATGAAGATCAGTTTGGTTTTAGGAAAGGTAAAGGCACGAGAGAGGCAATTCTGACGTTGTGGTTGTTAATGGAAGCAAGACAAGAAAAATCAAGACACGTTCATAGGACTTGTCGACCTGAAAAAAGCGTTCGACAATGTAAAATGATGCAAAATTGCGAAATTCTGAGAAAATAGGAGTAAGCTATAGGAAGACACAATATATGGAAGAGCCAAGAGGGAATAGTAGGGGTGGGCGACCAAGAACGAAATGCTCGGATTAAAAAGGGTGTAAGACAGGGATGTAGTCTTTCGTCCCTACTGTTCAATCAGTACATCGAAGAAGCAGTAATGGAAACAAAAGAAAGATTGAGGAGCTGGATTAAAAATTAAGGTGAAAGAATATCAAATGGTTCAAATGGCTCTGAGCACTATGGGACTCAACTGTTGAGGTCATCAGTCCCCTAGAACTTAGAACTACTTAAACTTAACTAACCTAAGGACACCACACATATCCATGCCCGAGGCAGGATTCGAACCTGCGACCATAGCGGTCGCGCGGTTCCGGACTGTAGCGCCTAGAACCGCTCAGCCACTCCGGCCGGCGAAAGGATATCAATGATACGATTTGCTGATGACATTGCTATCCTGAGAGTAGTGAATTACATGATCCGATGAATCGAATCGAATGAACAATCTAATGAGTGCAGAATATCGATTGAGAGTAAATCGAAGAAAGACGAAAGTAATGAGAAGTAGCGGAAATGAGAACAACGAGAAACTTATCATGATTGATGGTCACGTAGTAAATGAAGTTACGGATATCTGCTACCTAGGTAGAAAAATAACCAATGACTGACGGAGCAAGGATGACATCAAAAGCAAAGTAGCAATGGCAAAAAGGCATTCCTGGACAAGAGAAGTCTGTTAATATCAAACATAGACATTAACCTGAGGAAGAAATTTCTAAGAATCTACGTCTGGAGTACAGCATTGTAACGGTAGTGAAACATGGACTGTGTGAAAACTGAAACAGAAGACAATCGAAGCATTTGAGATGTGGTGCTATAGACGAATGTTGAAAATTATGTGGACTGGCAAAGTAAGGAACGAGGAGATTCTGCGCAGAATCGGAAAGGAATATGTGGTAAACACTGATAAGGAGTAGGGAGAGGATGATAGGACATCTGTTAACACATGAGGGAATGATTTTCATGGTGCCAGAGGGAGCCGTAGAGGGCAAAAACTGTAGAGACTAGAATACCTTGCAAATAATTGAGGACGGAGATTGCAAGTGCTGCTCTGAGATGAAGAGTTTGACAGAGGAGAGGAATTCGTGGCGGGCCGCATCAAACCAGTCAGAAGACAGCTGACCCAAATAAAAAAGAGAGGCATTCGTACGAAGGTGTGTGTATGGGGGGGGGGGGGGGTGGAGGGGGTGGAGGGAGGAGGCATTTCCCCCTCCTGGAGTCTGAGTGTACAGACGTTGCACTTATTCGAAAACTTTCAAACATTTGTAAAAGTGATTGCCTGTGATCCCACTGAATCGCAGATGTAGCAATGCCAAGAGCGGTGGGAAATACACTGAGGTGGCAAAACTCATGGGATGCCACCTAATATCGTGTCAGACGACCTTTTGCCCGGAATAGTGCAGCAACTCGACGTGGTATGGACTCGGCTTCGTGTGGTCTGTGCCACACTCGAACCCTATTGTCAGCTCTTACCAATTAAAATCGGGAATCATCCGACCAGGGCACTGGTCTAACTGAAACTGGCACGAACCCGGGAGAGGCAATACAGGCGATGTTGCGCTGTTAGTTAAGGCACTCGCGTCGGTCGTCCGCTGCCATAGCTCATTAACGCCAGATTTCGCCGCACTTTCCTAACGGATACTTTCGTCTTACATCCCACATTGATTTCTGCGGTTATTTCAGGCAGTGTTGCTGGTCTATCAGCACTGACAATTTTACACAAACGCTGCTGCTCTCAGTCGTTAAGTGAAGGCTGTCGGCCACTGCATTGTCTGTGGTGAGAGGTAATGTCTGAAATTTTATATTATCAGAACACTCTTGACACTGTGGATCTCGCTATATTGAATACCCTAACGACTTCAGAAATGGAATGTTCTAACTACTGTTCCGCGTCCAAAGTCCGTTAATTCGTGCAGCCATTATCATGTCAGAAACCTCTCCACATAACTCTGCTGAGTACAAATGACAGCTCCACCAGTGCACTGTCCCTTTATACCCTGCATATGCGGTAGTGCCGCCATCTGTATATGTGGATATTGCCATCCCATGACTTTTGTCAGTTCAGTGTACTGTGGCTTCTAAAGTTCTAATAATGATGGTGGGAGAAAGTTTCATCCCAAGCACCTGGGTGGTCAGAGAAAGGAAGGTTTGATGCACAGTTCCTCATAGACAGACTACGTGCCCAAGACCTGCAATTAACTCCAAACTCTCCGCAGTGTCTCGTGGTGTGAGGCCTCCAGGATATGTGCCTACATCAAGGTACACACTTCCTTTTTCTCCCAATCTCCTCTCGTACTTATCACAGCCACCTGCAGTCAACGTGTTCACATTTGCTGAAAGAAAGGTCTTAACCTGCGTTAAGGAAGATACTCTTTCCAATTAGGCAGCTGACACCCACCCCTCTACCCCTTGCTCCTGCATCACGCCCTCCAATCTCCCAGTCAATAATGCCACACGACTTAACTCCTGCTCTAACCACGACTTGTAATACAGTGGAACTTGTTTACTGAATTTCATTTCCTCATGTCGTATTTGTATTGTGCATTTGTTATGTCAATTCAACCGAAATACAAAGAACAAGTTTCGCACTATACCGGGCTATCAGTCACAAATGGCTGTTAGTTCACTAAGCACACGTACGTCTATATTTTACGTTTTGTAGATTTTTATTGAAAGTAAACTAAAGAATGAGGAAGGCGTTAAGGAACAGGAGATATCAGAAGAGTGGTAAGCTTTTCAAAATTGAGGATCGTGTAATAGATGAGGTGAAGCGATTCTCTTAGGAAGCAAAATAACGCGTGACGGACGAAATAAAGAGGGTACAAGGAGTACTCTAGCATAGTCAAAGAGATCGTTCTTTGTTAAAAGAAGTCTAGCGGCTCCAAACGTAGATCTTACTTGAGAAAGAAATTTCTGAACCAAAAACAGGAAAACAATATTCTTATATTGTGAGTAAGTCTGGGAAAAAAATCCGATCGGTTTTCAATGGATTGTTGTTACGAGTAGCATAGGGAGAGACAGTAGAGTACCATAGCTAACATGACGGTTGGGGAACTTTTTCTGTTTGCTTCAGAAGTACTGGTACTATCTAAAAAAACTAAACTCCATCCAAACCGACCTCGTAAGGTCCAATGGTAGTGACAGTCCGCTGTGTCATCCTCAGGCTATGGTCATGTGGTCAGCACACAGCTCTCCCGGCCGTTGTCAGATTTCGTGACCAGAGCCGCTACTTCTCAGTCAAGTAGCTTCTCAATTGGCCTCACAAAGGCTGAGTCAACCCCGTTTACCAACAGCACACAACAGATCCGGACTGTGACCCATCCAAGCTCTAGTAAACCCCGACAGCGCTGAAATTCGGTGATCTGACGGGAACGGGTGTTACCACTGCGGCAAGGCCGGTTGGCACCGTTACTGTAGTTCCACTTAATTTTATTACGGAACTTATAATTCACTTAAACGAGTGGAAAAAAGTCGACAGCATATATTCGCGTGTTTATGCTGAGGTATATCACGGAACTGAATAGAAAAGTGGACATAAACTGCCCATGCAAACGGCAAACAGGCTTGTTTAACTGATGCAGCCATCATGATCTCAGTTTTCCATTATTGTCCTAAATTATTACAGGTGATTGCCGTAATGGTTTCTACCAAAGTTCAATGTTCAGATGTTTCAGTCTTCGATCCTTGAGAAGTTCTGGTTATGCAAGGCTATGTTCCACAATAATGATGTCCTTGAGAATAAAAAGTATAAATAGATAAATTTTGTAAGTTCTCAACGACAGCAACGTTCAGCTTCCTTGTGAGGACTCTCTTGAGTAACAATAGTTTGTGAAGTCCCTCAGGAATCACAGGCTGTGTTTAGCGTACAGATATATACTTCGGTGTACTTGTAAAACTCATAGCATATTCCGTAAGTGCGTGCCTTGTTACTTTGAAGGACATCGAAGGAAGGAAGGAAGGAAGGAAGATTGGGTTTAACATACCGTCGCCAACGAGGTCATTAGAGATGGAGCACAAACTCGGATTTTGTCAAAGATGGAGAAGGAAATCGGCAGTACCCTTTCATAGGAACCATCCCGGCATTTGCATGGAGCGATTTTGGGAAATCACGGAAAACCTAAATCTCAATGACCGGACGCGGGTCTGAACCGTCGTCCTCCCAAATGCGAGTGCAGTGTAATCTCTTCAGTGAAGGGCATGGAGGAAATGTAATCAAATATCTTAAGGTACATAAATGTAGATAAGTGTTTGTTAATTTTATCCTCCATTCCTTGAAGACTGAATTCTAGCAAGTTAATAATACAGTGAATTTAAAGAATTTATGCTTCAGCTTCGTTCTACTGTAGTTCGTATTACAATTAAAATGTATACTTGTTTATGCAAATGTATTGCATACTATGACATTTGCTTGGATGTTAATCACGGTTCATTATGATTTATGAGTAGTGATAGTTTTGTTTTTGTTTTCCAAAGCAACTGAGGCGCTTGGCGACACATGTGGATTGACAAGGCAGATCCCTGTTACGTAAAATGTTTGTGTTTGTTTATAAGCTGGAATTTCCTTTCATCGCAAACATTAAATTATCTCTAGATTACGAGATACTATTGAAGCAGTTACTGGAATCCTCGTCACCCGCTTAAAACATTTATCTTCAGAGTTTTCTTCTTCTATCACCATACCTTAGTCTTCGTTTTTCTATTTTGGAATTACTGTAACTGAAAATATGGCTTACTAAGCAGATAAATAAACACATGAAAACCTCGAAGCTATTTTGTTGTTGTTCTCAAAGCAAAAATTGCAAAAAGATATGATACTATAGTCAGTGAATTGGAAATACGGCTTACTAAGCAGATAAATAAACACATGAATACCTCGAAGCTATTTTTTGTTGTTCTTAAAGAAAAAATTGCAAAAAGTATGTAGTTATTATATTCAATGAACTTCAGATATTTTTGCTAGGTTACTTCAGACTACTTTTAGTAGGCTGATGGCATACAGTAGCATGTGTTCCTTTACATACAGGGTGCTTATTTTAACTAGTGGCAACTGAGTATCTCTAAAACGACGTATTTGACAAAAAAAAGTGTTATTTGATTTGTTTATGATATCTCTAGATTACGGGAGCAACTTTGAATTTTCAAATGTGAACCCACCATTTTTATTGCGCATTCTGTTTTTACTCCAAAAAAACAGATGTGGTACACTCAAACCAGTTTTTCATTCTCGACAGATGGTACTGTAATCGACAAATATTAAGTTTGCCTGTTTTTGGAACTAAGAACCGACGCATTTGATTCTACATTTCATTTACGGTGTAAATGGAAAACTTTGTGTTCTAACCACTGATATTTGTGTCCGAAATTTATTTTAGTGATGCAAGTTTGATTGTACAGTATTGTTAGCCGTTTCAATGTCTGCTTAGAAAATACGTTTAGTGATCCAGGAAAAAAGGAAGTGGGTCTAATAGTTATCTGTTTCCATCAATATGTTTGAAATCGGCGAATCCCCTTGCCTCTCACTACTGGGATGCTTTACTTCGGTGAGTGCCCATGGTGCGGCTATCACTCTCACTTCATGGACAGTTTACATTATTACAGTGACTGTGATTTGCGTCCCGCCGGTAGCCGCGTAGACGTCAGCGCGAGAGTTACGGCGGTTGTATGGAAACAAATACCGAAATAATTCCCCCTGATGGTAGGGTTCGAGGGCAGCTACCAAAATCAAGCATTCCGATAGTTTGGAGGCTCATCGAAATCAATCCCCTAAGGAACAGGAAATTACATTGCTATACAAGTAACTTATTTGCCATAAATGTCAATGTCCAAGTAGTTGGTCCGAGCCGGCGTAGCCAAACTCTGCAATGTTGCCAAAATTTATTAAATATGGCGGCCATAGATGTGGCAACATCGCAGTGAAGTTCGAAGTTCGGCAGGAAAATAGGTCAATTCAGCTTCATCCACTATCCGAACACCCCCTCCCCTCCGCACCCCTTCCCCATCTGGAAATTGGCGGAAAAATGACTTATCTGTGCTGGGCTGCAGGATAGACCAGACATAAGTCTTTATTTTATATGCACTATTTATTTAAACAGTTAGAGTTGTCATAGACAGTAGCTCCATCCAGTATGTCGACCGGTCCTGAGTCCAACTGACCTAGTTCACAACACCGCAACCAGAGGGCGCTGTCGGACTTCCCCTATCCCCTCTAGTCATGTAATCCAAAATGGCAATCTGAGGAAAAAATGGTGGGAAAAGAATTCAGTCTGTGTCTAGCTGTTGGACTGGGAGGACAGAGGTGAGTGTTTACTGTCTTCAATGGATGAGATGTCTGTGCTGGAGAAGAAGGAGTTTAACGGGTATATTAGCTCTAATCATGTAGCTGAATTCTGTGTCCACAGCCACCTGCATGATTTTTGGAAGGAAGTGATATTTGGTGAAGAGGACGAATACGCTTCATCAAATAATGAAGATGCAGCAAGCTAGGACTATGTTAAACTTCGCAACTCATGCTAATAAATACGTTTTCTGTAACTGTAGATCATTCAGTAAAAATCCAGTCAGTCTTCCAAAGCGAAAGAGGTAAGCCGTTCACTCCAGTTTGCGCACACACCCTGCCCCCAGAGGCCATGCGCCAGCTCACTGCACTGTCTTGCAGATCTGGTGTTTAAGCAATGTGCGGAATAGTGTCACATACATAACTCGAAGATCTCACGCAAACTAAATATACCACTGCACAAAAGAGTGAGAGCGGTTTGCAGACGACGCAAGTATAACTAAACAATTTTCGAAGTACACGTTTTATTCCCATGAATACCACTACCACCACACTTGAACATGAACTCTAAAGTAAGATCGTGACACACTTGTGAAACTGTCCCTGAGACGGCGCGCTTTTATGGGAAATACCCCTGTCTTTGAGCAAAAGCTGCTTCTGAAGTTACTAAATCCAACTGAATATGTCTCTAAAGACACTTTCAGAAATGATTGATGCACAGTAACTTGCGTCAATTTTACAATGTAAAGCGCCACACTCGAACATGGACTCTAAAAAGATCGCTGCACACTTTTGAAACCTCCCTGGGACTCTTCAGACGCTTTTGTGAGAAACAGATCCCGAAATCAATATCAGCTGCAATATCTGATTTTACACGTAAAAACTATGAGATCTGGAAGTCGAAATAAATATTTCTGTAACTCTAAAAACTGGATGTTAACCACTTTTCGAATTTTAGCTGTTTGTTTGAAGGCACTGCCAGAGAGAAGGAAATTTATGACTCCTGCAGCTGCCGTGGTGCTCATCACTTTTCTGAAACGCTGAGTGGGCTTAGTTTACATTTGCTGCTGATAGAATCAGTGACGTAATTTTCCTCACTTCTTCATGCACACACTAGTGTCTATGCACAGACTAGAAAATCAGAACAATTACACAAACAGAATTCGAAGCACCGTCCTACAGAGGAGAAAAATGGCTAGTCTGCTAGTCTGGAGATGCTGTAAAGCCACAATGGCAGGTGAGGGACAGCGTTCTGCCTGTCCCAATCAGAGGAGGGTGGTCTGCTTGGATGTGTCTCTGAACAATCGAACAAAGAAGACATCACAGAGCTTTCCACTGGTACCTTGCCCCCGTCTTCTACAAACCACTCTGTGGAGGCTCCTATGCCCCACACAAAGAATGTCTTCTGACTCTCTGACGTCATGGAACTTCTTGTGAATGGAGCATTCTGATTGGTTCTTACCAACTTTATTCACCAAAGTGCAGCTGCTGTCCGCCATTTTCTGCAGACAGGCAAATTACGAGACTTACAGCGGCAAAACTATTTTGTGCAAATCGAAAAGAAAACATACAGCACTCATATTGCACTGACAGTTAAACCCTGCAAAAGTGGTCTACAGATCATAAAATATGTACTTTCACATGGTTTACCAGAATATCAAACCATTTACACGATAGTTATCGATATCAAGCACATAGCAGTATGTTACCAGCAGCTTGAACAGTATAATTCCGAAGATAAAGAGTGGAAATTACATCTCTAGAAACCTGACACTTTAACGGGGTGCAGCGAGGTGGGGCATGCAGCAAGATACTGAGTAACTAAAAATTTATCTCGTCTGTGAAGATCTTTATATGAAAATCCGAAAGCAGAGGAGACTGGTAGTTCCACTCATATTTTTTAATAATTACCGATATCAAATACACAACAGATTCCAAATCATCCTTCTACTTTACAAAGTCAACTAAGGTGTTTCTCATGTCTAGAGAACCAGCAAACAAACTTCCACTTGTCTTTCACCATCTAGATGCACACAAACACATCACAACCGATGTTCTCTCAACCAATTAAAGACGGAAAACGTGTAGAAGCAGTCAACCAGACAAGTTACATGGGAGGGAATAAGTGTCCAGTGCAAACACACGTCCATATTGAATCTTCTGAAATTTCCACGGAGGACACGTGCGATCACGAAGGCTGCCTAACACATACTGAGTAATAGTTCGCTATTCACCCCCCTAGAGGGCGACACAGTTAGGTCAGCTACATTCCTGTGTACCCCAGTCAGCCTCCCCCATTCAGACAGTTCCCGCCGTAAGCCGGAAATGTAAATCGTCCTGGCCACAGGCCTCTGCCGATATGCTCTCCCCACGTGGCAGGCGGAATCGTCCTGTGAAACCAGCCACATTATTTTATCACGTACTTACAATTAAATATTACGATTGCAACTTCAATCTGACGACATTCGACAGTGACCGATGTATGGGAAATACAGCGCCCTGACGATGGTGGCTCTGGAAATATCGAACTCTGTAGCATTCTTATGGTTAGACATAATTTTCTACGTAAAAAATATTTTTCATCCCGCCTTACGGCTACCGCAACTTTTCATGTCAAGTACACACCTCCCCTCACAACAGGAGAAAGCCATTTCCTTTGTACTTGTCAGAACCCCGGCCACAGTACACCTACTTTATAAGCCTGCTGATCACGGTGAATCTATCACACATCCCCTAATAAGAATAAGACTTCTCCAATAACTGAATGGTTCAAATGGCTCTGAGCACTATGGGACTTAACTTCTGTGGTCATCAGTCCCCTAGAACTTAGAACTACTTAAACCTAACTAACCTAAGGACATCACACACATCCATGCCCGAGGCAGGATTCGAACCTGCGACAATAACTGAATGCTGGTGATACCAAACAATATTGAGCGAGAATCTGTGATGGACCTTTATGTCCCATTTGTTTTTCTTGGTACCAGTGTATCTTAAGAAGAGAGACATAACCGTCTTACAAGCGACCAGCTATTAAAAACACGATCGCAACTACTACGTACTGTCACAATTGGTCCTGGTTCTACTGGCGCACACAAGTATCACTAATGATATACATGTTAAAAACTATGCTAGGTTCATAAATCGAGGTATGGTGTTGCCACAGAATGAAGTGGTGTACCACACAAATGCTGCAACACTGACTATAAACCGTGATCGCTGGGATGTGTATTAACAGACTGACAGTGCAAGTACATGTCGCCGGTGGTGTAAGCACCAAATTTAGAAAGTGTTTTGCCAAGGAACACGGTATTAAGCCGGTATTTGCAACTCCCTCATGCCGCCACTAGATATTTCTTCAGTGTTTGTAGTGCATTCTATCCCGATGCCAAGTCGCCGGTTCTGTGATAAATCCACTGAGTTATAGGAGAGGGAAACTGATGGTTGACTGAGAATGATCACATGACGAATCACTTAAAAAATGCAGCACTAAATTGAGGTCATAAGAAATGTACTAAATCCTATAGTCAATGCATTTTTTTCAGATCTATAGTGTTACACTTTTTAGGTGAAACGCTGTCTGTGATTTGTAATCTAGTTTCTCAATTCAACCACATACTTACATTGGATGCTATGGAGATGTCTTTTAATTGTTACACCCACTAGAAGCTGACACACACATCAACGTCATGGTGGAAAAAATAAAATGTATGGCAGTGTACAAAGCTGTAGTCATACATCGCTTGGGCGTGTTATAGCAGAAAAAACAATGTATCAAACAACAAAACAGGAACACTCTCTCTCGCAATTGATAGTCTGTGGGATACGGTCTTCTTACAGTAATGTATGATGAAACTTTAAACTGGTTTGTGCAGGTGACTGTCACCACACGTCAGCTGCTCCATTGGACCAATACCTGTATATTTAATATTATGGCCACATGCACTTGATGCCAGCACACGGGACGTGGTAAAATCTTATCGAATTCTCTACTGGCTGAATGTAGCAGAGTTTTTATAGTTTGTAGACTTTTTCTCTGTTGGATGGTACAAAATAACGACGATTCAGAGAGAATGTTTGGGTGACAGACGTGAATGCAACCTGATGGATGCAGATCTCCTTCAGACTGCATTCCTGTGTGTAATTTGGAGGTCCAACGCAACGCAGTAGCAAATTCCTTGTCCTTCCCCCATGCATGTACTGTCTTTTCTACTACCGCGTTTTGCAGGAGACAAAAAGCTTCATTTGGCGTTGGCCTTACATATCATACACAGTTGGCTGAGCAATGACAAATGCTCCCATTTCCACTGAGTTGTCAAAGAAGACAATCTGGTGCTCCCCAACTTCTGCTCAGTTGCGACTTAAATTGGGATGATCACATGGACAAAACTGAAGCAAGGGCGGCGCAGAGACTGGGGAACTTTTACAAGATGCATAGTGACTGGAGAAACAACGCTGGAGTTTTAGTGTAGCAGATAGGTTCGAAAAGGGCGACTCATTTCGAGATATGACTGTGCCATTAGTATAATTCACTAATGGCTGCAATCTTTAAAAGAAATCTCCATAGCATGTGGTCGAATTGAAAGACTCGATTCCAAATCACAGACAGCACTTTCTCCGAAAAGCATAACGCTACAGATCTGAGAAGATAGTGTATTGGTCATAGGATTTGGCACATTTCTTACGATGTCAAGCAAGTGTTCCTTTTTTTGATTCATCATGCAGCACACCATCTACTATATGCGGTCATTCTCAATCAAACACCATCCTCCCTCTCCTATAACTTAATGGATGTAGTACAGAACCTCTAGCAAGTCATCAGGATAGAATGCACTACAAAAACTGGAGAAATATCTAGCAGCGGCATGAGGGTGTTGCAAAAACCGGCTTAATACCATGTTCCTTAGCCAATCAGATTCTAAATTTGGTGATTTTTATTACAAGCTTACACCACCGGCGACATGTACCTGCACTGTCGATCAGTTAATACATATCCCACCCATATTTAGTGTTGCAGTGTTTGTGTGGAAGACCACTACATTCAGCGGCAATGCCATATCTTGATTTATAAGCCTAGCATATTTTTAACATGGGTGTCGTTAGTGATATATGTGTGCGTCAGTAGAACCAAGACCAATTGTGACAGTACATAGTGGATGCGATCGTGTTTTTAATAGCTGGTCGCTTGTAAGACGATTACGTCTGTCTTCCTAAGACACCACTCGCAACAAAAAACATCCATCCATTGCAGATTTTCGCTCAATATTGTTTAGTAAAGTAAAGTAGAATGATGATTTGGAATCTGTTATATCATTGACATCGGTAATCGTTAAAAAATACGAGTGGAACTATCAGTTTCCTCTACTTTCGGATTTTCATATAAAGATCTTCACAGACATGATAAATTTCTAGTTACTCAGTGCTTTGATGCACACCCACATCGCTGCACCTCGATAAAGTTACAGGTCTCTAGAGATATAATTTCCACTCTTCATCTTCGGAATTACACTGTGCACACTATTGGTAACATATTGCTATGTGCGTAAATGGTTTGATATCCTGGCAAACCATGTGAAAGTACATATGTCCTTGTAATTCCAGAGTCTGGAGATGGCTATAGAAAGCATGGCATCAAGCAAGCAAGCAGGTTGGGGCCGGAAATAGTAACGCCTTTGTGCCGAGGGGAACCAGCCCAGCCTTTGTACACCTGTTTGGAGAATGACCATGATCTGCTGGGGGCGCTCTGATCGCGTATCGGGCCAGCATGTGCGGTGGGCAATTGACTCGTGGCCACTGTGTGGATGACCGACCAACCTAGCAGGAAATATCTAGTCCTACGAGGTCTATATATGGTGCATGAGCTTTTCTTTTTTATCTGTCTCTCTTTTGTACTAGTGTCTGGTGGTCGATAGCTATATGCAGGATGCAGAAGTGATGATTTTGTATGATGCAGGATACGAATTGTGTTTACTACATACACTCCTGGAAATGGAAAAAAGAACACATTGACACCGGTGTGTCAGACCCACCATACTTGCTCCGGACACTGCGAGAGGGCTGTACAAGCAATGTTCACACGCACGGCACAGCGGACACACCAGGAACCGCGGTGTTGGCCGTCGAATGGCGCTAGCTGCGCAGCATTTGTGCACCGCCGCCGTCAGTGTCAGCCAGTTTGCCGTGGCATACGGAGCTCCATCGCAGTCTTTAACACTGGTAGCATGCCGCGACAGCGTGGACGTGAACCGTATGTGCAGTTGACGGACTTTGAGCGAGGGCGTATAGTGGGCATGCGGGAGGCCGGGTGGACGTACCGCCGAATTGCTCAACACGTGGGGCGTGAGGTCTCCACAGTACATCGATGTTGTCGCCAGTGGTCGGCGGAAGGTGCACGTGCCCGTCGACCTGGGACCGGACCGCAGCGACGCACGGATGCACGCCAAGACCGTAGGATCCTACGCAGTGCCGTAGGGGACCGCACCGCCACGTCCCAGCAAATTAGGGACACTGTTGCTCCTGCGGTATCGGCGAGGACCATTCGCAACCGTCTCCATGAAGCTGGGCTACGGTCCCGCACACCGTTAGGCCGTCTTCCGCTCACGCCCCAACATCGTGCAGCCCGCCTCCAGTGGTGTCGCGACAGGCGTGAATGGAGGGACGAATGGAGACGTGTCGTCTTCAGCGATGAGAGTCGCTTCTGCCTTGGTGCCAATGATGGTCGTATGCGTGTTTGGCGCCGTGCAGGTGAGCGCCACAGTCAGGACTGCATACGACCGAGGCACACAGGGCCAACACCCGGCATCATGGTGTGGGGAGCGATCTCCTACACTGGCCGTACACCACTGGTGATCGTCGAGGGGACACTGAATAGTGCACGGTACATCCAAACCGTCATCGAACCCATCGTTCTACCATTCCTAGAGCGGCAAGGGAACTTGCTGTTCCAACAGGACAATGCACGTCCGCATGTATCCCGTGCCACCCAACGTGCTCTAGAAGGTGTAAGTCAACTACCCTGGCCAGCAAGATCTCCGGATCTGTTCCCCATTGAGCATGTTTGGGACTGGATGAAGCGTCGTCTCACGCGGTCTGCACGTCCAGCACGAACGCTGGTCCAACTGAGGCGCCAGGTGGAAATGGCATGGCAAGCCGTTCCACAGGACTACATCCAGCATCTCTACGATCGTCTCCATGGGAGAATAGCAGCCCGCATTGCTGCGAAAGGTGGATATACACTGTACTAGTGCCGACATTGTGCATGCTCTGTTGCCTGTGTCTATGTGCCTGTGGTTCTGTCAGTGTGATCATGTGATGTATCTGACCCCAGGAATGTGTCAATAAAGTTTCCCCTTCCAGGGACAATGAATTCACGGTGTTCTTATTTCAATTTCCAGGAGTGTAGATATGGTGCATGGTGATATAGCCCTGCTGGAGATTGGTTTCATTGTGAAAAATTCAAGCTCTCCTTGACAGTAGCAGTGCAGTGTAATTGAGGAAGTGTCTTTGGCAGTAGTTTCCGTATTTTATGATCTGTAGACCACTTTTACATAGTTTAACTGTCAGCCCACTATGACTGCAGTATCTTCTCTTTTTCGAATTGTACAAAATAGTTTTGCCACTGAAAGTCTCTTAATTTGTCCTTCTCCAGAAAATGGAGGAAAGTGCTCCCACATCTGGAGCAGATTAATTTCGAAAACTTCAAGCTTTCCTTGACAGTAGCAGAGCAGTGTAATTGAGGAAGTGTCTTTGGCAGTAGTTTCCGTATTTTATGATCTGTAGACCGGCCTTTGCAGGGTTTAACTTTCAGTGATATATGAGTGCTAAATGCTTTTTTTTGATCTGTACAAAATAGTTTTGCTGCTGAAAGTTTCGTAAATTGTCTGTCTGCAGGAAATGGTGGTCAGTGTTTCCATATCGGCAGCAGCAGCAGTTTGGCAGGTAAATTCAGTAAGAACCAATCGGAATGCTCCTTTCACAAGAAGTTCCATGACATCAGAGAGTCACAAGACAACCTTTTTGCGGGGCATAGGAGCCTCTAAAGACTGGTTTGAACAAACCAGGGGCACGGTATATATGGGAAGTTCTGTAATATCTGAGAGTCACATGATGTCTTCTTTGTTCGATTGTTCAGACACGCGTCCAAGCAGACCACCCTCCTCTGATTTGGAGAGGCAGGACACTGTCCCTTTTCTGTCTTTGTGGATTTAGATTATCTCCAGAGCAGCAGCTGCAGAACATAGAAAATTCCGGCCATTTTTCTCGTCTGTAGGACACTGCTTCGAATTCTGTTGGAATATTTGTTATGGTTTACCCATCTATGCTTAGAAAACAATGTATACTTCCAGAATTGAGGAAAATAACGTCCCTGACTCCAGCAGCAGCACATGTAAACTAAGCCCACTCATCAATTTTTCTGTCTCTGGCAGTGCCTTCAAGCAAGCATCTAAAAGCGGTAAACGTCCTGTTTTTAGAGTTGCAGAAATATTTATTTCGATTTTCAGATATCATTATTTTTATGTGTAAAAACAGATATTACAGCTGATACCGGTTTCGGTTCTGTTTTCCACAAAAGCGTGTGAAGTGTTTGTGGGATGGTTTCACATAATGTGTTGTGATCTTTTTTTTAGAGTTTGTGTTCAAAAGTGGTGGTGCTGGTTTTACTCAGAATAAAACGTGTAATTACATAGAAAATCGTTTAAATATTCTTGCATCATCTGCAAAGCTCTGTCACTCCCTTTGTGCAGGGGTACATTTAGTTCCTATGACATTTTCATGTTTTCCATGTGACGTACTCCGCACATTGCTTAAACACTAGATTTAATAACTCCTGAAGCAGTTCGTATTCAATGACAAAGGCTATCTGTTAACTGGGGATGGGAAGGATGAGGAAGACTGTGGGTATTCCCAGCGTGACAGGAAGAATGCAACTGCCCATATAGCTACCGTGTGGCCGTGCCGTGAGCTGGCGCATCGCTTCTGGGGACAGGGAGCATGTGCACACTGGAGTGAACAGCTTACCTCTAGTACTTTGGAAGACTGACTGGAGTCTTACCGAATGATCTACAGTTACAGCACATACATTTATCATCATCAGTTGTGAAGTGCAACGTAGTCCTATCCTGCTGCGTCTTCATTATTTGATGAAGCGTATTTGTGTTCTTCACCAAATATCATTGCTTTACAAACATTGTGCAGGTGGCTATGGACACATTCCTCACCTACATGATTACAGCTAATATGCCTGTTAAACTCCTCCTTTTCCAGCACAGACATCTCATCCACTGAACACAGTAACCAATTCTCCAATGTATGGTGTGAGAGTTGCTGACTGTTGTCCAGCAAGCATGTGTGCCCGTAATAGCTATTACGAGACCAGTTAAAGGCACTGCTATATTTGTAACACGAAGGTTACTGGATTAGAGCAGTTTAGACCTGAAGATGATGTAGTGTAACGCAGAAACCGGTTGCCTGGAAGTAAACCTATACAATGGCGACTGGTATTGTTTTTATTGAACAGTGAACAGCCGTTGTCCTATACTCCACCTGAAGTGGAGTTACATTCAGTAAACGATTTTCCATACTCCGACTCAAGCATCTGGACAGACTGACCGAATTCCCCGCCATATTTTCCGCAGACCATCTAGGATTATGTCATGGGAGGGGAGATGGAGAGGGCTGACAGCGGCCTCTGTGGTGGCATTTTGAACTAGATTAGCTGAACTTCGGACCTCGTGTTGAAGACACTGGCTGGAGCTACTGTCTATGACAACTCTAATTATTTAAATAAACAATGCATGTAAAATAAAGACTTACAACTGACCAACCCTGCAGCCCAGCACAGATTAGTCCTTTCCCCACCAATTTCCATTAGGGTGAGGGGAGGGAGGGGTGAGAGAGGGGGAGGGGTGGGTTAGGTTAGTGGAGGTAGCCCAGTTGACCTATTTTCCTACCAAGATTTGAACTTCCCACCATGACATCATTGCAGTGTTGCCATATCTATGGCTGCCATCTTGGATCCGCCATCTTGGCATCAATGCAGAGTGTGGCGACACCAGCTTTGTTCCACTACTTGTCTAGCCATATTATTGGTACTGCACAATCGCATTTGCGACATTCAAGTAATGTTTGAACATCAATACCAACCTTAGAACATAACGGTTTACATTTATGTCATAAATGAAATGTAGAATCAGATACGTTGGTTCTTAATTGTGAAAACAGGAACACTTGTTGTTTGTTGATTACAGTGCCATCTACCACGAGTGGGGAACAATGGTTTGGGTAAACTGTACATATGTTTTTTGCATAGAATCCGAATATGCAATAAAGATTGGGGGTTGGCATTTGAAAATACAAAGCTGAACCCTCTCACACAGGAGGGGCCCTTAGAAGGCCACTTGTAGGTCAAAGAGGTTTACCCTTTACTATTATTAACTTTACACCTATAAAAGTGTTTTTGTAGACTGCATCATTTTCGAGATTTTTAACCATCTAAAGTTAAAACAAACACCCTGTGTATTTGATACTGTAAAAATTATCTTTCATGTGTCATACACAGTTCTTCATCAGTTTCGATCCATAGTTGTTTTGGCCCTTTCTCATTCGGTTTTATTCAGTATTTTAAAGTTACCCCGTATTTTACAAAATAGTTATAAAATTTCACTCGCAGCCTTTCTCTTCACATTATGGGCTATACAGAAATGTTAGAAAATTTTGCGTTCTCAGGTGAAGTATCTACATGTTTTGTGCAAGTACTACACTCAGATGATGTTTTCGGTTAGAACCCCTGCATGAGGTCAATGTTGAATCGGAGAACAATTATCCACATTGCCCTTGGAGGAGAACTTACGAACTTGAGCATCAGAAAGAGAAAACATTCATGTGGCATTATTACGTGCATGGCAAGATTGCAGAATTAGTTTCGTTCATTAAATGTAAAAACGCCCACGTTGTACTAGAAACAAAAGCTAGCTAAAACCAAAAGTGAAGAGCTGCGAAATACTAATCTTCGGAACGGAATGTACATCTCAAAGATAAGTTAGACATCAATGGGAGGACTCAATAATATCTAATGAGGTTATAATCGAATTTGAAGTTATCTGAATGAAGGTAAACATCAAAAGTGGGTAAAACATATTAATGTAACGCACTCGCAGACCATCTGCCAGAGAAGCCTTAGTAGCTGAACGCTTTAGAGTAAAATTGCAGCATATCACAAGTAAGTTTCCTGGTGCTGGGGGTGACTACAGTTTGCCAAATATAGAATGGGAAAGTCATGCGATTAACATTAGTGCCAGAGATAGGTATTGGCCTCAGATTGTTTTGAAAGTTTCGTATGGAAATTACTTCGAGCAGTTAAAGAACTGACTTATGACCTCTTAGGCCTGCTAGTAACAACATACCTGCACTTTCCGAATCAATTAGCCACAGCAATAGCATCGCATTTTCAATAACATATACTACCAACGGCATGTACTTTGGGACCTCTACCAAAAAATATGTATTCCGTTAATTGCTGTTTCTTTTAATGACAATATTCCTTAAAGAGGTACTGATGTGTAAGAAGGTCCAGAGCTAATAAACATCTTTTAATGCTATTATTTATTAACTGAGACTTAAGTTTTTGAATTAACTTTCATTGAAGATTTTAAAACAGTTACGGAATCTGGTAGTTGAATTCTTTAAAAAAAATTTTTCAAAGAGTTAAAGTATAGAGTACATAACTTAAATTTATCCATGTTGTGTGCATGTTTCTCGAGGGCTGCGACTGTACTGTAAGATATTTATGAAATAATATACTGCAACATTCGCTTCTTACCAATAGTTTATTAGCACGATGCGTTTTGGCAGCTTGTGCCATCGCCTGGTGCATTTGCAGTTACTTTTAGATTGTAATTAATATGAAGTGAGGTCAGTAGCACAAACAGCAAAGGAAACTATCATCACACAAAGCAAGGGAGACTAACCTCAAAAAAATGTTCAAATGTGTGTGAATTCCTAAGGGACCGAACTGCTGAGGTCATCGGTCCCTAGACTTCCACACTACTTAAACTAACTTATGCTAAGAACAACACACACACCCATGCTCGAGGGAGGACTCGGACGACCGGCGGGAGGGGCCGCGCAATCCGTGACATGGCGCCCTAAACCACGCTGCCACTCCGCGCGGCCAACTAATCTCACTCCATTATAATTACAATGTAAAAGAAACTGCAAATGAACTTGATGATGACAGCATGCTGCAGAAAAGCTTCGTGTTGATAAAATATTAGTAACAAGTGACTGATGCAGTATATATTATTTCATAAAATTTAAGTACATGACTAGATTGCCACATCGACAAAAGATGGGCAGTAAGTACTCCCCACCTGTTCCCCGGTTGTAAATGCTAGACTTAATGCAGAGGAGGTCACCATAAGGCTACGATAACCTCAATGTCTACAGGTGTTACAAAGAATGTTTAGAAAGTAGGAAAATATTTTTGCTCGGCAACAGTAACAGGGTACAAATTGCACCGTACTTAAGAAGTCAACATGAAATATTGAGCTCTGAGGACGAAGATGGTGGAACAAAAATGAATAAAATTCGAAAGCATTGTACAATACACCTTATTCCAGCTATGCGCGCCGATAGAGGTGAACTCAACGCTTCGTTCTTTACGAAATGACAAACGTATAGGAAATTTCGAGAATACTCCATGGGAGGTTTATAGGGCCGTTACTGTTTACGTTTTGTATAAATGACTTTGTGGATAAAGTCGGAATATCCATGAGGCTGTGCCCGGACGATGCTGTTGCAACTCCAGAAGACTGTAGTGAAATGTTGGAAGACATACGCAGTACCGACGCTTGCAGCTGGGAGACGGTGTTGACCCTGAACGAAAATAAATCTAGGGTACTGCGTATAAAGCGGCGAAGGGAGCCATCACCGTTTTACGCAGTTGTTGTTGTGGTCTTGAGTCTGAAGACTGGTGTGATGCAGGTGTCCATGCAACTCTATACCGTGCAAGCCTCTTCAAGTTGGAATAACTACTGCAACTTACATCCTTCTGAGTCTGCCAATTATATGGGTCTCTTGTTTATCCTCTACGATTTTTGCCACCCCCCCCCCCCTCACCCTACACACACACACGTTTCCCTCCAATAATAAATTGGTCTCAGAATTTGTCCTGTCAACTGATCCCTTCTTCTAATCAGATTGTGCCACAGATTTCTTCTCTCCCCAGTTCTTATCAGTACCTCCTCGTCAGTTACGTGATCTACGCATCTACTATTTAGCAGTCTACTACAGCACCACATTTCAAAAGCTTCTGTTCTGTTCTCGTCTAAATTGTTTATCGTCCATGTTTCACTTCCATAAATGGGTAAACTCCATACAAGTACATTCGTTAAAGACTTTCTAACACTTATATCTATATTCAGTGTAAGAAATTTCTCCTTCTCAGAAATGCTTTTCCTGACATTGCCAGTCTAAATTTAATATCCTCTCTTCTTTCGCCAGCATCAGCTATTTTGCTGTCGTAATAGCAAAACTCATCTTCTACTTTAAGAGTAACCTTTCCTTATCTAAGTCCCTCATCATCACCTGATTTAATTCGACTACAAATCATTATCCTTGTTTTGCTTTTGTTGTCGTACATCTTATGTTCTCCTTTTAATACACTGTCCACTTCGTTCAATTCCTCTTCCAAGTCCTTTGCTGTCTCTGACAGAATTACAACGATATCGGCAAATCTCGAAGTTTTAATTTCTTCACAATGTATTTCAGTTTCTACTCCAAATTTCCTTTGTTTCCTTTGCCGCTTACTAAATGTACTGGTAACAGATTGAATAACTTTGGAGTAGCTTACAACCCTGTCTTACTTCCTTCTCCACCACTGCTTCTTTTTCATGCCATTCAACACTTATGACCGCCTTTTAGTTTCTATGCAAGTTGTAAATACCCTTACACTCCCTGTATTTACCCCTTCGACCTCCAGAATTTCAAAGTGAATAATCCAGTCAAAATTATCAAAAGCTTTCTCAAAGTCTTCAAATTCTGTAATGGTAGGTTTGCCTCTCCTTAACCTGTCTTCTAAGATAAGTCGTTGGGTCTGTATTGCCTCACGTGCTCTTACATTTCTCCAGAGTACAAGCCGATCTTCTTTGGCGTTGGCGTCCACCAGTTTTTCCATTCTTCTGTAAAGAATTAGTGTTAGTATTCTGCAGTCATGATCTGTTAAATTGGTAGTTTGTTAATATTCACACAAGCCAGCACCTGCTATCTTTGGAATGAGAATTATTATATTATTCTTGAAGTCTGAGGATATTTCACTTATCGCATACATTTCGCGCACCAGATGGAATAGTTCTGTCATGGCTGGCTCTCTCAAAGATATCAGTAGTTCTGAGGAATGTCGTTTACTCCAGGGGCCTTTTTTCGTCTTAGGTCTTTCGGTACTCTCTCAAATTCTTCCTTCAGTATCATATCTCAAATCTCATCTCCATCTACTCCCTCTTCCATATCTATGATGTTGCCTTCAACTTCATCTTCCTCGCCGGCCGTTGTGACCGAGCGGTTCTAGGCGCTTCAGCCTGGAACCGCGGGACCGCTACGGTCGCAGGTTCGAATCCTGCCTCGGGCATGGATGTGTGTGATGTCCTAAGGTTAGTTAGGTTTAAGTAGTTCTAAGTTCTAGGGGACGGATGACCTCAGATGTTAAGTCCCACAGTGCTCAGAGCCATTTGAACCATTTTTCATCTTCCTCGTATAGACGCTCTATCAGCTATCCCTTCTTTCCTTAGGACTGGTTTTCCGTCTGAACTCTTTATGTTTTTACAACTGCTTCTCGTTTCGCAAAATCCTCTTAATTTTGCTGTAGGTAAAAATCTAGCTGCCCCCTAGTGAAATATGCTTGTAAATCCTTACATTTGTCGACTAGCTTTTCCTGCGTAGCCCTTTTGCACACCCTGCCAATCTCATTTTTTAGACGTTTGTATTCCGTTTTGCCTACTTCATTTACTACATTTTTATATTTTACCCAACGATTTCTACTAGATATTGTCTTTTATCCATTTTATCCTCTGCTGCCATCACTGTTTCATCTCTCAAGGCTACCCATTCGTCTTCTACTGCATTCCTATTCCCTATTTTAGTCAATCGTTGTCTAATGCTCCCTCTTAACCTCTAGTTATTGGCGATACATCTTTGGAAACATCAACAACCGTAAGATAGCTGCAGTAGCCGACCGAAGCAACCTGAAGTAGAACTACCTCATAAAACTAGATGTAAGAAAAATAAATGGCAGATCAAATTCATTACAGGAATCTTAAACGACTCCATTTCGTCCCCGTAAGCGACTCTTAAGTACTGTTCGCCAGACTGGAATCCTTACGGATTTCTTCACGCAAGTGGGATAGTATTATCGAGATGCTAATCAAACTGCAGTGTCAGACGGTAAAAGTTTAGCATTGTAAATCACGGAAAAGTTTAGTACCATTATTTTGAGAACATGCATCATATTACTTACTTCCACATACAGAAGTGGACAAAAATATGGGAACACCACGAAAAATCCATGCATGAACATTAATTCAGATGCCACCCAAACCTACAGGTTGCGCTGTTGCCTTTGACCACGAACGACGCCTCTGCAATATCTTCAGTACGTTGTAATCGTCAGTCGCGATCAGTGTAGCTCCAACTGTATTAGGGTTGAGCTGAGTGAATTCGAACGTTGGCGCTTGTGCCGTGGGTGCTTCCATAACAAAGATAACCTAAGTGATTGGTGTTTCAAGAGGCGCGCTATTGAAGATTTATACCACACACAGGCAAATCGGAAAAACTTCATCCACTAACGAGGGGACCATCAGACCTGTTAATCATGGATTTTAATGAGTCTTAGGTATGTTATAGCGCGACCTGTCCTGAGTACCTGGCTACCGGCTTTTGCAGCGACAGCGCCTAGTGTTGTGTTGGCTGAAGAGCCAACACCGTGTTACTAGACGAGGCTGAAATGCACGCATTTTATCTCCCGCAGGCTGGCGTGAGGAGGGAAGAACTATACTGACGTGAGGTCTGGAACATGACAAGGAATTAGAATTCAGAAAGCGGACGGAATTAGTTTGATACTTAACTTTAATCCATTAATGATGAACGTCGCCCTTGACGGTACATGAGTCACAATATTATCTGTTCAGAAGACATAGTAACTGAATGTGGCGCCTTGCTAGGTCGTAGCAAATGACGTAGCTGAAGGCTATTCTAAACTGTCGTCTCGGCAAATGAGAGCGTATGTAGACAGTGAACCATCGCTAGCAAAGTCGGCTGTACAACTGGGGCGAGTGCTAGTGGAGTCTCTCTAGACTAGACCTGCCGTGTGGCGGCGCTCGACTGCAATCACTAATAGTGGCGACACGCGGGTCCGACGTATACTAACGGATCGCGGCCGATTTAAAGGCTACCACCTAGCAAGTGTGGTGTCTGGCGGTGACACCACACCTAGTTTCCGATAAAATCGGTGTTGCAGTTTTATGCGTGCCTTCTATGTACGTAGCGTTAGTCGTAAGATTTACTACTCCAAATTTAATTTAAAGCAAGTCATAACTTGTAAGTCATGCATTAGTTAGATCTCCAGTGGTTTGTTACATACCAAATTAAATACAAAATGTCATGTTTTATACCATTCTGCAGTCATAAATTCTACTAAGGTTTGGTAATATAGGGTTAAAACAAGCACTGTAAAAATTATCCAAGTGTACTCTACTTTGTCAGCCTCGAGAAGTTTATTTTTTACAGGCAGGTTAAAATTTTCACCAAAAGAATTGAGGATGCTGCCAATCTGCTAAAGGCTAACAGAGAAATCGGTTCGAGAGAAGATTCCATAAAAATAAAAGCATGTTCTTTAATTCTGCATCAATTTAGTGCACCTGCTTTCATAGAAATGATCAAATGCTCCTTTTTAACATCGAAATTGATCGAAGTAAGAACAATCTTTTTATATTTAAATGATCTGTGTTTTTCATTATCGCCTGCAAGGCAGCAGCTTTCATTAAATGCGCGTGGTGCTCTACGAATTTCTGTTTCGGTTGCCTCTACGACAACTAATATCCGGAATTCCGACCTAGCACAGCAAGCAACGCAAGCGATAGTGGGCAAGACGATTTTGTAATCTTTTCTGTAACAAATGGAATACCCATCAGAAGATAGTTTGGTGTAATGATTGATTTATTAATGGATTCGAGTTTGTACCATCAACGTGATAGCTGTAAACTTTAACTGCTGCGCTACTCATGCTTGCGGAAACATGGCTGAAGTTACTGGTATAGGTGATACGTATAAGAATTCAACATCGACTTCCTCGGAAACTAAGGTCCGTCGCATGAAAATCCGTTAGCAAGGTACTCAGGACAGGTACCTCTACAGTATATCTGAGACCGATCAAAATTCGCAATTAACGGTCTGATGGTTCCCTTGTAAGTCAAAGTGTACGAAAGTACGTGTCGAGTGATCGTTACAGGACGAGCTGTAATTCCAAAACCACTCATCGGGAGTGCAAATACCCGTAACAGGAAAACGTGGTGCCAATGCCATAAAATCTGTACTATAGCGCAATGGAAGAACGCCATTCGGTTGGCTGAGTCTTATCTATACTGTTTCCAACTTCTGGCCGAGTTTACGTCCCAAGAGTGAAACTCTCATGCGGGGGGCAGGGGGGGGGGAGGGGGGGAAGGGGAATTCGGTTATGGTTTAGGCAGCCGCATCGTGGTATTCCATGGGCCCTATGGTTACTTTGCAAGGTCACATTACTGTCAACGATTATGTGACCATTTTGATGATCGGTTCTATCCCATAGTACAATGTTTGTTCCTCAATGGTGATGCAGGGTTCCAAGACGACAGAGCACTTGGTCACACATCTCGCATTGTCCAGGAATGGTTTTGTGAGAACGAGGGTGAATTGTCATGTCTCCCCTGGCCACCATAGTCACTAGATCTCAGCATTATTGAGCCTTTGTGGTCTATTTTGTAGAGAAGGGTGCGTGTTCGCTGCCCATCTCCATCATCGTTTCCACTATTTTGCAGGAAGAATGGTATAAGATTTCCTTAAAAACCATGCAGGACCTGTACGAGGTATGTTCAAAAAGTAAGGTGACTAAGTATTTTCATGAAAAATATTTGTTTATTCATCAATATTCGTGTTGTCCCCTTGAAGGTAATCCCCCTCAGATACAATACACTAGTGCCAACGCTTCTTTCAGTCCTCGAAGCACTTCTCATAAGTACTTTTTGGTACAGCCTTGAGCACCTTCAGCGATGCAGTTTTTTTTTCCTCAATCGTTGAAAGTCTTCGTCCTTTCATAGGTCTCTTCTGTTCTGGGAACAGGAGAAAGTAGCAGGGGGCCAAATTCTGTGAATTTGAGGCATGATTGTCGTGTTGTTTTTGAGCCGGCCGAAGTGGCCGAGCGGTTCTAGGCGCTACAGTCTGGAACCGCACGACCGCTACGGTCGCAGGTTCGAATCCTGCCTCGGGCATGGATGTGTGTGATGTACTTAAGATTAGTTAGGTTTAAGTAGTTCTACGTTCTAGGGGACTGGTGACCTCGGAAGTTAAGTCCCATAGTGCTCAGAGCCATTTGAACCATCTTTTGTTGTTGTTTTTGACCAAAAAATCTCTCACAATCAATGACGAATGAGCAGGTGCATTGTCGTGGTGCAAAAGCCATGATTTGTTTTTCCACAATTCCGGACGTTTCTTGCATATTGCTTCTCGCAAACGGCGCTTAACGTCGAGGTAATGCTCCTTATTGACCGTACGACATTGAGGCAAAAATTCATGATGCACTACACCACGATAATTGAAAAAAAAAACATTGGCAAAACTTTGACAGTTGATTGAACTTGGCGTGCTTTTTTCGGTCTTGGCTCTGCGGGATGCTTCTATTGAGACGATTGGGTTTTGATTTCGACGTCATAACCGTAAACCCATGTTTCGTCACCAGTTATGACCCTTTTGAGCAAATCAGGATCATCATTGACGTCATTCAAGAGCTCCTGAGCGATGCTCATGCGACGGTTCTCCTGCTCAAAGTTGATAAGTTTTGGAACAAACTTCACTGATCCTTTATTGTATGATTATATAATTGCGGAACAAACACTGGTAGCAGTTACTTCTGTAAAATATCTGGGAGTATGCGCGCGGAACGATTTGAAGTGGAATGATCATATAAAATTAATTGTTGGTAAGGCAGGTACCAGGTTGAGATTCATTGGGAGAGTCCTTAGAAAATGTAGTCCTTCAGCAAAGGAGGTGGCTTACAAAACACTCGTTCGACCTATACTTGAGTATTGCTCATCAGTGTGGGATCCATACCAGGTCGGGTTGACGGAGGGGATAGAGAAGATCCAAAGAAGAGCGGCGCGTTTCGTCACAGGGTTATTTGGTAAGCGTGATAGCGTTACGGAGATGTTTAGCAAGCTCCAGTGGCAGACTCTGCAAGAGAGGCGCTCTGCATCGCGGTGTAGCTTGCTGTCCAGGTTTAGAGAGGTTGCGTTTCTGGATGAGGTATCGAATATATTGCTTCCCCCTACTCATACCTCCCGAGGAGATCACGAATGCAAAATTAGAGAGATTCGAGCGCGCACGGAGGCTTTCCGGCAGTCGTTCTTCCCGCGAACCATACGCGACTGGAACAGGAAAGGGAGGTAATGACAGTGGCACGTAAAGTGCCCTCCGCCACACACCGTTGGGTGGCTTGCGGAGTATAAATGTAGATGTAGATGTAGGGACATGTCTCATGCTCAAAACATCCGAAAAAATTACATGACACGAGCCGATCGATATCTTCTCGGCCATCTTGGAAGAGCTTGTACCACCTGTAAACATTTTTTTTTTTTTTTTTACTTAGAGCAGATTCACCGTATGCCACTGTCAACATTTCAAGTGTTTTAGAGCACTTGATTCCATGTTTCACACAAAATTTGATGCAAATTCTTTGCTTCATTTTTTATAATAATAGAAAATCGCCGAGAACGGTAAAACACGTCTAAGCTTCCTATGTGTCAAAAACAAACGAAGTACGCTCTACAATTAAAACTGTGAGCATATGTTCGGAACATGTGTACCAACATAACAAACAAAAGATCGATAATCGAATGTAAGTTTCCCGCGTAATTTGAAAAGTCACCTTACTTTTTGAACAGCCCTCGTATTTATCCATTCCGAGATACTGGAAACTGTTTTTTAATTTTAATGGCTATACTACACCGTATTAGGCATGGTAATGAGTAGTGTTTGTGGTGTTTTCATACTTTTGCCTAACCCATGTACTTCTCAGCTGAATAACTATGACGAGAAAGTTAGAGAAACTGGAACTCATACGTAGGATTAGCGACAGTAGATCTACCTCCCTTCTTCCATTCGCAAAAGGAACAGGAAAGAGGGGAAGTAATTGTCATGCTAAAAGTATCCTCCGCCACAATCTGTAAGAGGTCTTACGGAGTGCAGAAATATAGATGCGGAAATAATCGCGAGTTTTAGTCAAGATGCATCAGAGGCCTTTACATTGTAGTGTCCGTATTTCTTTGAAACGGTTACCGGAGTGCGTGGCTTGCGCGTAATTCGTTGTTTGTTCCACGGTTAAGATAAAATTCGTTACGGACGCAGTCGTAGCGAATAGCTGCGCTGAGTCAGTGGTGACGTGAGACAAGTTCTCTGGGAATTCCACACGCTAGCGAGCAAACAAACAAACAACGGCAAAAAGGAGTAGGCGTGGGAGGCTGGGTGGGGAGAACGGATGGCGGGTGGTACAGAAGGAAAAGCAGTTACACCGCCTCCGCGACGGAAGGCTGCCGTGAGTCAGAGATTACTTTTGACGCAGTTGCGGCCGACTGCTGCGCTCACTTCCGGCGCGGCGTGGAATTAACGCGGGCGTAATGGGTGGCCTTCCTGGGACGCATTCCATGTTCTTGAGTAAGAGCGCCGCTGGCGCGCGGCCAGGCAGACAACGATCCGCTCTCGTCTACCGAACGAGTACAGCTCGCGTGCGGCTTACTGGGGATATCAAACTATAAAGCAGGACGCAAAACACGGAGCAGAGCCTGTAAGAGATTTCCATCCAGCATGTGTATAACATTTGAAGACATGCAGAACGAAGAGGTTGACAGTGTTAAATTTCTGGGATTACTCCTCGATAATAAATTTAGCTGGGAAGGGCATACTACAGAACTGCTGGAGCAGCTAAACAAGTCTGTATTTGCAACACGAATCATGTCATATATAGGAGATATAAACATAAAAAAGTTGCATACTTTGCTTACTTTTATTATTTTATGTCACATGGTATTATATTTTGGGGTAACTCGTCAAACAGAGCAAAAGTTTTTAGAGTGCAAAAGCGCGTACATTCAAGAACATCATGTAGAAACTTGTTCAAGGAACTTTGTATTCTAACCATTGCTTCTCAACATATTTATTCCCTAATGAGATTGGACGGACAAACAAGAAGAGGTGCAGATACGGAAAGGTGTCCGACAAGGTTGCGCACTATCCCTTGTTATCTTTAATCTATACAGTAAGGGAAAACTCACAGACAGGTGTAGTAATACATGGCCAACGAATAGACATGATAAGATATGCCGATGATATAGCTGTCCTAGCTGAAAGTGCAGAAGATCTTGTAGTCCTACTGAATAGAATGGATAAAGTTATGGAGGAAGAATATAATATGAGTATTAATAAAGAAAAAACAAAAGTAATGGCATGCGACAAAAAAGATCAAGTGAAAGTCCAAGTTCATGTAGGCAATGAACTGCTTGAACAAGTTGATAAATTTACTTATCTGGGCAGTAATATTACCAGCGATGGAAAGAGCAAGGCGGAAGTGAGAAGTAGAATTGCTCAAGCAAAGGCTGCTTTTAACAAGAAGAAAAACATCTTAACATCTAAGAGCATCAGCCTTGAAATCAGGAAAAGATTTCTGAAATCGTATGTGTGGAGTGGAATGCTATGGGTGTGAAATGTGGACTCTTGGGACAGAGGAAGACCAGAAGCTAAATTCTTTTGAAATGTGGTGCTATAGACGCATGCTCAAAATAAAATGTTTCGACAATGTCACAAACGAAGTCGTTCTAGAAAGAGCAGGTGAAAAGAAAAGCTTCTGGAGTTTCATTGTTAAAAGAAGAGTGCAAATTTCTGGTAGACCGTCCGCACTTCGATTTTGTTAATTGTCAGAGAGAGCAACGGTAAATTTTAGACTTTAGTTTCTAGCACTGGGTTCAATAATTTCTCGACCACTGTTCTCTATCTTAAACTGTACGTTTTCCCTTCAGCGTCATTTCTGAGTCTGTTTGCTCATACCGGAAGCATCTTATGTTCTAGACTTGGGAAGCAAATTAGTTGGTAACTATTACAAGCTGCTCGTCCACAGAAAGTAGCATCCTGATAAATTGCATGCTGTTTAAATCAAATCTATGTTTGGATGAAAAATTAACCCTTTCAGTCGTAATTTCCTTTATACATATGCATATGCTAAAGGTATTGATGATTAACCGCAAATGTATATCAAGCTGATATTAGTAAATTCTTTTTTATTTTACTTGTTACCAGTTTTTGATATGCCTACTTTTGATCACTTCTATGACTTCTATGACTAAAATATTTGTTTCTTTGTTATAATTAAAATATTTCTCTTTTATTTGTTGCAATTGTTCTTATGACAGTCTCTGCTAGTCTTTCAAGCCATGTTGTCACTGTATTCGTGTACAGTTTGTCACCATTATTTGATGAACTGACCACCTGCATAGTTTTCACAGTTCTTCACTCCAATGGAATAAACTTTTTCTTGAACATGTATTTATGAATCTCTGGAAACTCTCTAGCACTGTATACGACTTATGTTTAGGAGTTCACCATTTATGTTACCACTTCCGGAAGCTCAACTCTTTCAGACTACAAATTATTTCTCCAGCTTGAAATTTGTACTCCGTTGTTTCGTAGTATTCATCTCAGCATTCCCTTCATCCTCTAAACGTCTGTGGTATTTTGTAGAACTCTAGACACTGATCTTCATTTACTACTTTTATGTCCGGCTTGGTCTTTAGATCGACTGCTTTTCTTGTGAAGCTTTTTCGTCCATGAACACCTATTTTGGAAGTATACTTGTCTCAGCTGTCTTGCTGGCATATTTGTATGGTTTGGTCTGAGATATTTGATAACAGTTTAGTATTCAGAATAAATTTTCACTCTGTTCTGGCGATGAGGGCAGGTCTAGCGTTGTGCTTGGTACTCGGGGAAGGCGCAAGAAGCAATACAGAAATGTTATTCTGAATGTTTCAACGCGGCCGATTTATATCGACCTAAAATACAAAATTTACAACTATGTCTTTATCTAGTATATACAAACAAGCTTCATAATAGAGGACATATTAAGGCAATGTCAGTAAGAGTCTATCAACAATTAATTCGACGCGCTCTTAAACGTCCTGCGGCAGATCAAGTATCCTCACTCAAATTGGTCACAAGTTTCGAGAAATCGGAAAGTAAAGATTTTATCCACACATATTATCGAAATCTACCTAACTCTTGCTAAGAAATATAAAATTAAACTGGCCCCTCAGCTTTATACAAAATGTGTAGTGTTCACGCGAATACTGCACACAATATCTATCCAAGAAAACGTTTACAATTTGCAACTGGATGAGGAAAAAACTGTATCATCACGAGAACCGCCATAATTCTGGGATAAACGTCGACCAACGTTTATGGCCTATCTGGAAATTATTGTCTGACTTTTCGGTCACTTGATATTTTTTCTCAGCAAACTCAAGAGCGTAGGCAGTAATTCGTCTTGCCATTGCAACATTGAAGGCTCACCTATGTAGAGCTAGATATGAACCGTTAGTTCACAGTTATCTGCCTGTGGTTCTCGATACAGTTTATGAACTGAAAACGACGGCGAAGAGTTCGTATCGAAACCAGCAAAACAAGCACTGTCAGAACAAGACAGTTAGGAAAAAATATGTAAAATCACCAATAAAACAGACCTAGGCTTTCTTAGGCTGCATATGATAATGCAATAGAGACTAAAGCATTGTCTGGTGTAAAATTGGGCTTTTTTTACGGTAGCACATATTCCATGGCTTTTTTTTTTTTTTTTTTTTTTTTTTTGCAGTTTATAATTCTAACTTACAATTAAATCTAATCAAACAATATTTCAACGAAGCACAGATTCAAGTCCGCCACAGAGTTTTTATCTGTCAGCAACTTTCAGATCGTTTAGCTTTTTCCTTAGCTTCATATGGGAAGGAAACAGAAGGTACAAACAAAATATGTGTTTTGAAGGCGAATAAAAATGCATTAAGGAAACAGAGGACATTAACAAAATTCACCTTCAGATTAATCTCCTCTGGTCGTAATGCACTACTGGCCATTAAAATTGCTACACCACGAAGATGACGTGCTACAGACGCGAAATTTAACCGACAGGAAGAAGATGCTGTGATATGCAAATGATTAGCTTTCCAGAGCTTTCACACAACGTTGGCGTCGGTGACGAAACCTACAACGTGCTGATATGAGGAAAGTTTCCAATCGATTTCTCATACACAAACAGCAGTTGACCGGTGCCTGGTGAAACGTTGTTGTGATGCCTCGTGTAAGGAGGAGAAATGCGTACCATCGCGTTTCCGACTTTGATAAAGGTGGGATTGTAGCCTATCGCGATTGCGGTTTATCGTATCGCGACATTGCTGCTCGCGTTGGTCGAGATCCAATGACTGTTAGCAGAATATGGAATCGCTGTGTTCAGGAGGGTGATACGGAACGCCGTGCTGGATCCCAACGGCCTCGTATCACTAGCAGTCGAGACGACAGGCATCTTATCTGCATCGCTGTAACGGATCGTGTAACCACGTCTCGATCCCTGAGTCAACAGATGGGGACGTTTGCAAGACAACAACCATCCGCACGAACAGTTCGACGACGTTTGCAGCAGCATGGACTATCAGCTCGGAGACCATGGCTGCGGTTACCCTTGACGCTGCATCACAGACAGGAGCGCCTGCGATGGTGTACTCAACGACGAACCTGGGTGCACGAATGGCAAAACGTTATTTTTTCGGATGAATCCAAGTTCTGTTTACAGCATCATGATGGGCGCATCCGTGTTTGGCGGCATCGAGCTGAAAGCACATTGGAAGCGTGTATTCGTCATCGCCATACTGGCGTATCACCCGGCATGATGGTATGGGGTGTCATTGGTTACACGTGTCGGTCACCTCTTGTTCGTATTGACGACACGTTGAACAGTGGACGTTACTTTTCAGATGTGTTACGACCCGTGGCTCTACCCTTCATTCGATCCCTGTGAAACCCTACATTTCAGCAGGATAATGCACGACCGCATGTTGCAGGTCCTGTAGGGCCTTTCTGGATACAGAAAATGTTCGACTGCTGCCCTGGCCAGCACTTTCTCTAGATCTCTCACCAACTGAAAACGTCTAGTCAATGGTGGCCGAGCAACTGGGTCGTCAGAATACGCCAGTCACTACTCTTGATGAACTGTGGTATCGTGTTGAAACTGCATGGGCAGCTGTACCTGTAGACGACATTCAAGCTCTGTTTGACTCAATGCCCAGGCGTATGAAGGCCGTTATTAGGGCCAGAGGTGGTTGTTCTGGGTACTGATTGCTCAGGATCTATGCACCCAAATTGCGTGAAAATGTAATCGCATGTCAGTTCTAGTATAATATATTTGTCCAATGAATACCCGTTTATCATCTGCATTTCTTCTTGGTGTAGCAATTTTAATGGCCAGTAGTGTAGTTGTAGTGTTGTGGAGATGAACCAACCAATAAGTCTGCAGCAGTTACCTGAAAACCGCAAAAAAAAAAAAAAAAAAAAAAAAAAATTCAGCCACCATAAATAATTTATCCGAATGGGACGGAAATCGTTAGATGTGATATACATGTACAGACGAACAAATGATTACAGTTGCGGAAAAATGGTTAATTTATTCAAGAGAAAGTGCTTCAGTAATTGAGCAAGTCAGTGATTTACAACCAGAAGGAGGCTCCTGCTCATACAGCATTTTGGTCTGAAGATGACCACAGGCGTGGTCGAAACCGGTTACCAGAATAAATAAATTTGTGATCAAGACTGATTTTAATAGTAGCTATTAGTAATGACACTGATCACTATGTGCTCCCAGGATGTATTCAAAAGTAATTAAGTCAGTGACGCATTGCTCCCCCTCTGGCCCATGTACAAGCAGTTGTCCAGCTTCGCATTGATTGATATACGAGGGTAAGTCAATTATTATCCGCAAAGTAATTATAAAATTTTATTGTAATCAAATAGGAAACTTACAAGAACATCATTTTTCGACATAATCTCCTTGCGTTTCAACGCACTAGGTCCATCGTTGTACAAGCTTCCTGATGCCCTCATAAAAGAGGGTTCTCGGTTGAGCTGCGAGCCAGGAATGCACCGCTTCTTTCACTGCTTCGTCCAAGGCAAATCGACGGCCCGTTAATGCCTGTTTGAGTGGACCAAACAAGTGATAGAAGGGACAAGATCGGGACTATATGGAGGATGATCCAGTACTTCAAATTTGAGTTTCTGGAGCGTTTCGACAGTGTGGACAGCAGTATGCGGACGGGCATTGTCGTGCTACAACACAATACCTTATGACAGCAATCCCCATCGTTTGCTTCGAATTGCAGGCTTTAGCCTAGCAGTAAGCATCTCACTGTAACGAAAACTGTTTATTGCTGTGCCCCTTGCCCCATGAATGTTCCAATATTGGACCTTGTTCGTCCCATCAGTTTTCCTGCGGACGGTTGGGTCTTGAACTTTTTCTTGCACGGCGAATTTGGATGTTTCCATTCCATACTCAGCCGATAACTCTCCGGCTCGTTACGATGAATCCACCTTTCGTCACCAGTAATGATCCTGTCGAAGATGTTGTCCCCTTCGTTACCATAGCGATCCAAATGTCTTTTGCAGATGTCCAAGCGCGTTTGTTTATGCAACTGTATGAGTTGTTTTGGGACCCATCCTGCACAAACTTTATGAAACCCAAGTCTGTTGCGGATGATCTCGTAGGCAGAACCGTGACTAATTTGCAGACGATGTGCCACTTCGTCAATAGTTAATCGTCTAAGAGAATCATTTCATGTGAACGCTCAATGGTTTCTTCATTTGTGGCGGTAAACGGTCATCCGGCTTCTTCGTCGTGCGTTAACACTTGTGCCACCTTTTCGGAATTTTTCAATCCATTTTTAGACACTCCATTGTGGCATAACACTCTTCCCGTACTGTACCGAAATTCTTCGACGAATTTCGGCCCCTGATAATCCTTTCGATCACAAAAAAACGGATCACTGAACGTTGCTCTTCTTTGGTGCAAATACACAGCAGAGCAGCCATGACTAACAGCACGGCAGCGATAACGAAACTAACCCAGCAGCTTGAAAATTGCAAAGATATAACAAGAAATAAACAAAGCATGCGTCACCAACGTAAAACGACATTACTACCAAAATAAACAAAAATATAACTAAATTGCGGATAGTAATTGACTTACCCTCGTACTTGTTGGATGTCCTGCTGAGTGACATCGTGCCAGTTTCTGTCAAATAGGCGCGTTAGACTTCAAAATCTTTAGCCGGTTGAAGCTCCTTGCCCACAAAGATCCAAATGTTCTTAATTGGGGACAGATCCGGCGATCATTCCAGCCGACGTAAGGTTTGACAAGCGCGAAGGCAACCAGTAGAAACTCTCGTCGTTTGAGGGTGGAGAGTTGTTGAAATGCAAGCCCAGGATGGCTTGCCATGAAGGGCAACAAAGCGGGGCGTAGAATATCGTCGACGTACCGCAGTGCTCTAAGGATGCCGCGGATGACAACCAAAGAGGTCCTGCTATAAAAATAAATGGCACCCCTGAACATCACTCTGGTTGTCGGGCCGTATGGCGGGTGACACTCAGGTTCGTATCCCACGGCTGTCCGGGCCATCTCCAGACACGTCTTTGGTGGTCGTCCGGGCTCACTTCGAAGCAGGACTCAACACCGAAGTCAGTTCTAAAATGGTTCAAATGGCTCTGAGCACTATGGGACTTAACATCTATGGTCATCAGTCCCCTAGAACTTAGAACTACTTAAACCTAACTAACCTAAGGACGGCACACAACACCCAGTCATCAAGAGGCAGAGAAAATCCCTGACCCCGCCGGAAATCGAACCCGGGAACCCTGGCGCGGGAAGCGAGAACGCTACCGCACGACCACGAGATGCGGACGATGTCAATTCTACTCCACTCAATGAGACTCCAGGCCGAGTGTGCCCGACACCACTGCACAAGAGCTTGTTGACTACTGTGGTTGGCATAAGCTTCGGTAGTGCTTAGGCGATCATTGCCAACTACCTCGGATCTCGGGAGCTTCTGCAAGGTAGGTTCTTCGTCTTCTCACTGCAAACAGCGTATTTCATCGTCGCGAGGTGTGCAGACGGCTACAGACACGCTACCAGATTGAAAGGGAACATTTTTCCACCGGAATGTGACCTGCAATGAAACGCGGGTGCACCAATACACCCCGGAATCGAAGAAAGCAGCATGGAATGGCGCAAAGAGGACAAATATGCACCCCTCAAAGTCAGAAACCGTCTCTCCAAGGGGAATGTTCTTGCAATAGTCTTATTTTAAGGAATTGCTCTCATCGATTTGCTTCACGATCAAAATCAAATGGTTCAAATGGCTCTGAGCACTATGGGAATTAACTTCTGAGGTCATCAGTCCCCTAGAACTTAGAACTACTTAAACCTAACTAACCTAAGGACATCACACACATCCATGCCCGAGGCAGGATTCGAACCTGCGACCGTAGCAGTCGCGCGGTTCCAGCGCATCTGCCTGCTGTCCAACAACCACGTTCATTTTACGAAGGGGATCAAGAAACTACCAATTAGCTGGGAAAATGTGTTTCCCATTGAGAAGACCATACAGAAAAACGAATTCATGTGTATGATTTTTCTGAATCTTAAATAAACTAATAAGAAAATCGAGTTTGTATTTGATTCGCTCTCGTATTACAAACCTTTTGTTTGGTTAGGTGTAAAATCATAATATGTATGTGCGTTTTATTATGTTATGATTGTTCACCTGAAACTGCATTAAAGATTCAATTGTACAGGCTGGCCTGTTTTATAGTTGTTACACGGTTTATTCGGAAAAATGTGTTTCTTAGCTCCGAAAGTAGCTGCTTTCCTACACTTTTTCCCATAATGACAGTAGTGTGAACAACAGAGTGCGCAATTACAGTACACCAAGAATGACGAAAAACGTAACTACACAATATCCGCTACCGTTATTCTCGAGGAAAAGAAACAAAAACAATGGCTTTTTGAGCTAAGCTACGCCGGCCGGAGTGGCCGAGCGGTTCTAGGCACTACAGTCTGGAACCGCGCGACCGCTACGGTCGCAGGTTCGAATCCTGCCTCGGGCATGGATGTGTGTGATGTCCTTGGGTTAGTTAGGTTTAAGTAGTTCTAAGTTCTAGGGGACTGATGACCACAGCAGTTAAGTCCTATAGTGCTCAGAGCCATTTTTTTGAGCTAAGATACTCATTTTTTCTTACTACTTTGCAGATGAGAGGCTCCTGAGTCATGAATTGTACAAGAGCAACCCCACAAATACTATCCGATATTTAAAAAATACATAAATACAGATTCAGGTGAGCAACAACGATAAAATAAAATACATATGTTTTAGTGTTAGGCCTAAAACAGAGAACCAACCAAATGTTTTGTACAATATTTTACAGAAATAAAATGAGACACACTGTAGATGAAACCTAGATGTCGAAACATGTATTGGTAAATCATAAGAAAAAAGAAAAACACTATGTTATGCAGAAGACGAAGTTTGGAAAGAGCCATATTTTAAAAGAGGAAATTTAATTCACAAACACGAAGGAACTGAAATTGGAGTTTCTAACCTCAGCAAGGTGATTAGGTCTTCATGGTAAATTAGGAGTAACAGTGGAAGTTGATTAATCAGGAGAATAAGTAAAATACAGTGCAATGATCACAACAAACTTCGTTGAAGAAAACCATAAGCCGGCCGCGGTTCTAGGCGCTCCAGTCCGGAGCCGCGCTGCTGCTACGGTCGCAGGTTCGAATCCTGCCTCTGGCATGGATGTGTGTGATGTCCTTAGGTTAGTTAGGTTTAATTAGTTCTAAGTTCTAGGGGACTGATGACCAGAGCAGTTGAGTGCCATAGTGCTCAGAGCCATTTGAACCAACCAAAACCATAAATAGCAAAATCATCTAGATGTTTCAGAGGCCGCTGACGGACTGACTCGAAAGCTGCCCTCGCCTACGAGGAGCACGAGCTGGGTTTCGTGTCGACAAAGGATAATCACACAATAGTGGCCCCCAGAGCGAACAGTGAAATTTGAATATACGGGCTAGGGTGAATTAACGCTCCATCTCGCTCTCACGCTAAGACACGGAGGTGATGCAGAACCGGATTTAATACATCCACCGGTTTGCCAACCGTTGCTGAAGTTTGCTGGTCATCTTGCACGTGACTGTATTTTAATTTTTCTTACAGTGTATGTGTGTGAGCCGCAGATGGGGATCGTATCGGACTCGGCATCGTCCATCTAAAACAGGAGAGAAAACTTCCTAACAGGAGTGTCTGCCTGCGCCCAGGCATCAGCCATTCATTGACAAGGTGGATTCAATGTTCGACTGGCAAAATAATTTGTCAGGAAAACCGAAACGATGCGCACTAGAACGTGCGGCGGCGCGGTTCCTTCCGTCCCTTTACGACGAACCTGCACCTGCCTGTGAACACTGTCCCAGCAGATCATCAGTAGGGAAGCCGTACTGCGACGTGAACCAGGCTGCAATTAAAAGTCCACTTCAGAAAGCCAGAAACTTTTCGGGAGAAAGTTTGAACATGAAATGAAAAGTTGGAAATATTGTCCTTAATTAATATATTCTGAAACTTAGGTGAACAAGTATCACTGCCAAGCCGTGCTAGCAAGTTTATGGTGTTGCATTTCCCGAAAACGTAATAGCTACAAAAATACGGATTGTTTTTGATTGAGAATGCTCGACAAATGTTAAGTCTGTTGGTACCTAATGCAGTCACAGTTTTTAGCCACCGATCTGCTCGATACGCCAGGCGGAATTTGTGGCTTTTCTCGTCACAAAATCCAATTAAAAATTTCGAAATTTCTACACACCCTTTGGAATAATTATGCCGTCACTGTACAACGCTTTTGATGTATGAAACACTGCTAGATCCAGCAACTTATCATTTCCATCGGAACTACTACTACACACGTCCGAACTGTTTCATGGCTAGGCTCCGACTCCTCTCTAGAATACTTTAAGTCTTCTCTACCAGCAGAGAACGGCGCGCGAAGAATATTGCTTTACCATTGTTCAGTTTACTCAACAGCCAATAGCAAAACAACATTCTCCCGCCTCAGCCCGCGCTTTTCATCTTTAACCAATCGCAAAATAGTAAACCTAACGGCTGCACTTTTTACCGACGTAATTATCTAATATGCTCAAGTTTTGTTTATGTATAAAGTTATTTACTTTTGTTATTTATACCTGAAGTAACTTTCCCTTTACCATAAACTTACTTTGCAAATCTGTTCTACAAAAATCCCCTTTGTCCTCATCCATACTTCTTCGAAATGTTCCCACATTAAATCCCACTACATAACTCGTTAAACAGTTATCTTCATATTAACCTTAAACCACACTCACGCATCATTCATACTGCTAAAACACATTTATAACATTTTACATACACAAAAAGACGTAATAACACTACATAAAATACTAGAACAGTTTATGGAAACATGCTATTACTTTAGTGCACTCTAGTGGGCACAATCGAAACTAAATCACAGTCCCTTGTCCAATACTGTCCTCTGTCGGGTGATACATAAACTACGTGCGCGTCCAGTCTCGCGTCACCATCTGTCACTATCCAGCTCTGAGACACATCTCCCACTTAACCGCCTCCAAGGCAGGATCGGTATACGGCGCTACGCCTCAAACAGAAAGAAATCAAGGTTAAAATTTAAAGCTCTGTCGACGCCGATGTCTCTAGGGAGCATCATCTCAGTTAACATACCTGTAAGAATGTGCACTCATTAGCCATAATGTTAGAACCACATGCTTAGTAGTGTTTTGGTCCACTTTTGGACCGCAGTATAGCACCAATTCTGCGTGGGATGTGTTAGATTTCCATGGTGGATTTTGTGGCACCAAATGTGTGTGCATAGGTCACACAGTTCCTGCAAATTACAGGCCTATGGTTTGTCGACGCGGAGCTTGTGCTCAGCAGCACCCCAGATGTATTCCATCGGTTTAAAATCAGGCGAATTGACTGGCAAAGAGTAAGTTCATAATCAAGTCCTCAAACCAATGTAGCACGTTTCTGGCTTTCTGGAGTGGGCTGTTATCCTGCTGGAAAGAGCCGTCGCCATCGAGAAAGACATCAGTTATGTCGGGATACAGGTCGATTACAATAACTTTGGCGTAGTCCACTGTTGCTCGATACCTACCGCAAGAAACATGGGAGCCGAGGTGGATGTCTTACATCGGTACGCATGCAACAGCATGCACTACAAGTATGTTCCATAACGGCCGGAATTTTCCGAGGCTCATACCTCGGGTCCTACTGGCGATGGAAAGGTAGGGTCACGTGTTTGAGATAGCCGTTGGGCAAGGGACCATTTGTACACTCAACAGAACGATCGTCTTAGTGTAAGTATCCTACAGTAAAGGGTCGACTGTTGATTATTACACACATCCTGCCGCTTAGGTAAATGGAGCAAATGGTTGGCTACTACTGCATTAGATGTGGTCTAAGGCGGGCCTTAAGATACTTATGGAGCCACAATTTAGCTCACGGGAGATTACGGAGAAATTCAAAACTGCATTTTTCACGATTTTTTGCCATCAGCAGCGGATATCTAACTAACTAATTGCAGCTAATTATTCAGATTTTAACGGTATATTCCCTAGGTGTTTATCTAAAAGTACCACCATCCCGTCTTTAAAAACCTTTATCTGTTATCGAGAAACATCCCAAAAAAATGGTTTTTGGGTACCAAAACTGAGCGGCTCATTCCAAGACGGCTACGCACAGCATATGGCTGAAGATCCGGATCTCGAACAGTACTGAAAATTTTCTTGCTATCTTTATCCGTTTCCAAGATACAGAGGTCTACACGTAAAACACGCATGTAAAATCCAGTGTGAGGCGAAAACATAGTTTGTAAAGGTATATAACTTGGAGTAATATGCTATGAAGTGTCTCCATAATCATCAGCAGGGTTATGGGGACACAATCTTGCAAAATTTTTGTGCACATCAAAGCCTGTATGACATGCAATTTAGTTTTGGGTTTTTTCGGTTTCACTTAAGTAAACTATCAAAACTTTACTGATTCATAAACTTCTTTTCACATGATTGACACGCCCTGCTGTAGGAGAGAAAAGAAGGGAACCAGCGGAAAAATGCTTCTACCAGAGCACAGAAAAGGCGAATAGCTTCTGTTTAAAAGAGTCTGACTGAAAATAGCTGCCTCATCTACCTTCCCCAGCACCTTTAAAATACAGGGCTATTACAAATGATTGAAGCGATTTCATAAATTCACTGTAGCTCCATTCATTGACATATGGTCACGACACACTACAGATACGTAGAAAAACTCAAAAAGTTTTGTTCGGCTGAAGCCGCACTTCAGGTTTCTGCCGCCACCGAGCGCAGTGAGACAAAATGGCGACAGGAGCCGAGAAAGCGTATGTCGTGCTTGAAATGCACTCACATCAGTCAGTCATAACAGTGCAACAACACTTCAGGACGAAGTTCAACAAAGATCCACCAACTGCTAACTCCATTCGGCGATGGTATGCGCAGTTTAAAGCTTCTGGATGCCTCTGTAAGGGGAAATCAACGGGTCGGCCAGCAGTGAGCGAAGAAACGGTTGAACGCGTGCGGGCAAGTTTCACGCGTAGCCCGCGGAAGTCGACGAATAAAGCAATCAGGGAGCTAAACGTACCACAGCCGACGGTTTGGAAAATCTTACGGAAAAGGCTAAAGCAGAAGCCTTACCGTTTACAATTGCTACAAGCCCTGACACCCGATGACAAAGTCAAACGCTTTGAATTTTCGGCGCGGTTGCAACAGCTCATGCAAGAGGATGCGATCAGTGCGAAACTTGTTTTCAGTGATGAAGCAACATCTTTTCTTAATGGTGAAGTGAACAGACACAATGTACGAATCTGGGCGGTAGAGAATCCTCACGCATTCGTGCAGCAAATTCTCAGTTCACCAACAGTTAACGTGGTTTGTGCAATCTCACGGTTTAAAGTTTACGGCCCCTTTTTCTTCTGCGAGAAAAACGTCACAGGACACGTGTATCTGGATATGCTGGAAAAATTGGCTCATGCCACAACTGGAGACCGACAGCGCCGACTTCATCTTTCAACAGGATGATGCTCCACCGCACTTCCATCATGATGTTCGGCATTTCTTAAACAGGAGATTGGAAAACCGATGGATCGGTCGTGGTGGAGATCATGATCAGCAATTCATGTCATGGCCTCCACTCTCTCCCGACTTAACCCCATGCGATTTCTTTCTGTGGGGTTATGTGAAAGATTCAGTGTTTAAATCTCCTCTACCAAGAAACGTGCCAGAACTGCGAGCTCGCATCAACGATGCTTTCAAACTCATTGATGGGGACATGCTGCGCCGAGTGTGGGAGGAACTTGATTATCGGCTTGATGTCTGCCGAATCACTAAAGGGGCACATATCGAACATTTGTGAATGCCTAAAAAAACTTTTTGAGTTATTGTATGTGTGTGCAAAGCATTGTGAAAATATCTCAAATAATAAATTTATTGTAGAGCTGTGAAATCGTTTCAATCATTTGTAATAACCCTGTATTTCCCAAAAATTTTGGCATGAGAACATATTCGTCCGTTTTCATGCTGAGAGAGAAGGAATAGTGGCAATGGGAAAGAGAAAAGTAAGACATACTGGGAGATAGAAGACATTGGTTGTGGTTTATAAAGAGCAAAGGAAACGATGGTAACCTGTGACAAAGAGAGGGACACAGGGGCAGTGTAACATAGTTGACAGCGACAGAATAGTGCTAAGAAAAGAATGAAGGAGACAGCGCCAGTAGGAGATGAATAAAGAGAAGGGGAAAGTAGAAGTGGATGAGGTCCAGTGATAATGAGAGACAGAGTTTATGACAATGATAACGAGGAGGAGAGAGATAGTGACAGTGAGAAGAGATAACAGCAGTGGGAAGGAATGAATGAGATAGTAGCAGTAAGAAAGAGCAAGAGGGAGAAGTGTCGGTAAAAGAAGACTGTACTAGTGGAACAGAACGAAGGAGACTCTGGCTGTAAATCATGAGACAGTGACAGAGAGACCCAAAGAGATAATGACAATGAGTTGGGTTGAATAATTGATTGAGAATGGGTAAGTGGGAATGGATGGGTGTGAGCGACTTACAGCGATGGGCTAGTGGGTGTGAACGAGTTACAGTTACGGGAGTTTGTGGGAGTGAGAGGTTGTTGTTGTTGTGGTCTTCAGTCCTGAGACTGGTTTGATGCAGCTCTCCAAGCTACTCTATCCTGTGCAAGATTCTTCATCTCCCAGTACCTACTGCAACCCACATCCTTCTGAATCTGCTTAGTGTATTCATCTCTTGGTCTCCCTCTTCGATTTTTACCCTCGACGCTGCCCTCCAATACTAAACTGGTGATCCCTTGATGCCTCAGAACATGTCCTACCACCGATCCCTTCTTCGAGTCAAGTTGTGCCACAAACTTCTCTTCTCCCCAATCCTGTTCAATACTTCCTCATTAGTTATGTGATCTACCCATCTAATCTTCAGCATTCTTCTGTAGTACCACATTTCGAAAGCTTCTATTCTCTTCTTCTCCAAAATATTTATCGTCCATGTTTCACTTCCATACATAGCTACGCTCCATACAAATACTTTCAGAAACGACTTCCTGACACTTAAAACTATACTCGATGTTAACAAATTTCTCTTCTTCCAAAATGCTTTCCTTGCCATTGCCAGTCTACATTTTATATCCTCTCTACTTCGACCATCATCAGTTATTTTGCTCACCCAAATAGCAAAACTCCTTTACTACTTTAAGTGTCTCATTTCCTAATCTAATTCCCTCAGCATCACCCGACTTAATTCGACTACATTCCATTATCCTCGTTTTGCTTTTGTTGATGTTCATCTTATATCCTCCTTTCAAGACACTGTCCATTCCGTTCAACTGCTCTTCCAAGTCCTTTGCTGTCTCTGACAGAATTACAATGTCATCGGCGAACCTCAACGTTTTTATTTCTTCTCCATGGATTTTAATACCTACTCCGAAATTTTCTTTTGATTCCTTCACTGCTTGTTCAATATAGAGATTGAACAACATCGGGGAGAGGCTACAACCCTGTCTCACTCCCTTCCCAATCACTGCTTCTCTTTCATGTCCCTCGACTCTTATAACTGCCATCTGGTTTCTGTACAAATTGTAAATAGCCTTTCGTTCCCTGTATTTTACCCCTGCCACCTTCAGAATTTGAAAGAGAGTATTCCAGTCAACATTGTCAAACGCTTTCTCCAAGTCTACAAATGCTAGAAACGTAGGTTTGCCTTTCCTTAATCTAGCTTCTAAGATAAGTCGTAGGGTCAGTATTGCCTCACGTGTTCCGATATTTCTACGGGATCCAAACTGGTCTTCCCCTAGGTCGGCTTCTACCAGTTTTTCCATTCGTCTGTAAAGAATTCGCGTTAGTATATTGCAGCTATGACTTATTAAACTGATACTTCGGTAATTTTCACATCTGTCAACACCTGCTTTCTTTGGGATTGGAATTATTATATTCTTCTTGAAGTCTGAGGGTATTTCGCCTGTCTCATACATCTTGCTCACCAGAAGGTAGAGTTTTGTCAGGACTGGCTCTCCCAAGGCTGTCAGTAGTTCTAATGGAATGTCGTCTACTCCAGGGGTTTTGTTTCGACTCAGGTCTTTCAGTGCTCTGTCGAACTCTTCACGCAGTATCGTATCTCCCATTTCATCTTCATCTACATCCTCTTCCGTTTCCAAAATATTGTCCTCAAGTACATCGCCCTTGTATAGACCCTCTATATACTCCTTCCACCTTTCTGCTTTCCCTTCTTTGCTTAGAACTGGGTTTCCATCTGAGCTCTTGATATTCGTACAAGTGGTTCTGTTTTCTCCAAAGGTCTCTTTAATTTTCCTATAGACAGTATCTATTTTACCCCTAGTGAGATAAGCCTCTACATCTTTACATTTGTCCTCTAACCATCGCTGCTTAGCCATTTTGCACTTCCTGTCGATCTCATTTTTGAGACGTTTGTATTCCTTTTTGCCTGTTTCATTTACTGCATTTTTATATTTTCTCCTTTCATCAATTAAATTCAGTATTTCTTCTGTTACCCAAGGATTTCTACTAGCCTTCGTCTTTTTACCTACTTGATCCTCTGCTGCCTTCACTACTTCATCTCTCAAAGCTACCCATTCTTCTTCTACTGTATTTCTTTCGCCCATTCTTGTCAATTGTTCCCTTATGCTCTCCCTGAAACTCTCTACAACCTCTGGTTCTTTCAGTTTATCCAGGTCCCATCTCCTTAAACTCCCACCTTTTTGCAGTTTCTTCAGTTTTAATCTACAGTTCATAACCAATAGATTGTGGTCAGAGTCCACATATGCCCCTGGAAATGTCTTACAATTTAAAACCTGGTTCCTAAATCTCTGTTTTACCATTATATAATCTACCTGAAACCTGTCAGTATCTCCAGGATTCTTCCATGTATACAGTCTTCTTTTATGATTCTTTAACCAAGTGTTAGCTATGATTAAGTTGTGCTCTGTGCAAAATTCTACCAGGTGGCTTCCTCTTTCGTTTCTTACCCCCAATCCATAGTCACCTACTACGTTTCCTTCTCTCCCTTTTCCTACTGACGAATTCCAGTCACCCATGACTATTAAATTTTCGTCTCCCTTCACTGTCTGAATAATTTCTTTTATTTCATCATACATTTCTTCAATTTCTTCGTCATCTGCAGAGCTAGTTGGCATATAAACTTGTACTAGATGTCTTGTTCATCCTACCACCGAACTTCACTAATTCCCACTATATCTAACTTTAACCTATCCATTTCCCTTTTTAAATTTTCTAACCTACCTGCCCGATTAAGGGATCTGACATTCTGACATTCCACGCTCCGATCCGTAGAACGCCAGTTTTCTTTCTCCTGATAACGACATCCTCTTGAGTAGTCCCCTCCCGGAGATCTGAATGGGGGACTATTTTACCTCCGGAATATTTTACCCAATAGGACGCCATCATCATTTAACCATACAGTGAAGCTGCATGCCTTCGGGAAAAATTACGGCTGTAGTTTCCCCTTGCTTTCAGCCGTTCGCAGTACCAGCACAGCAAGGCCGTTTTGGTTAGTGTCACAAGGCCAGATCAGTCAATCATCCAGACTGTTGCCCCTGCAACTACTGAAAAGGCTGCTGCCCCTCTTCAGGAACCACACGTTTGTCTGGCCTCTCAACAGATACCCCTCCATTGTGGTTGCACCTACGGTGTACGGCTATCTGTATCGCTGAGGCACGCAAGCCTCCCCACCAACGGCAAGGTCCATGGTTCATGGGGGGGGGGGGGGGGGGGGGGGGGGGGAGTGAGAGGTGAGCATGTTAAAAAGAGCACGAATATGTTTACATGTCAAAATTATTGGAATAAAAATTAAAGGTGTTGAGGTATGTTGTATGTTAACTGGGGACCTAGAACCGACGGAGAGGCTCCGTCCCCGCCGCAGCCGCAGTGGTCCACAACCCCACCACGACTACCGTAGTCCACTTCACCCCTCCTCCGGCCCACACCAAACCCAGGCTTATTGTGCGGTTCGGCCCCCGGTGGACTCCCCCAGGGAACGTTTCACACCAGAGGAGTGTAACTCCTATGTTTGCATGGTAGAGTAATGGTAGTGTACGCGTACGTGGAGAACTTGTTTGCGCAGCAATCGCCGACATAGTGTTAGCTGAGGCGGAATAAGGGGAACCAGCCCACATTCGCCGAGGCAGATGGAAAACCGCCTAAAAACCATCCACAGACTGACCAGCTCACCGGACCTCGACAAGAGTCCGACGGGGGGATTGGTGCTGGGGACCAGGCGCTCCTTCCCGCTCCGGAAAGCCGTGCGTTAGACCGATCGGCTAACCGGGCGTGCCAAAGTATTGAGGTTGGTGAAATGAGTCAATTGGTGCCCCACTTTTCAGTCAGAGCCATTCTAAGCAGGAACATATTCGGATTTTTGTGTCCCGATTTGAGCATTTTTCCGCTGGCAGCATAATACTGCTGCCCTCTCCCCCCCTCCCCTCTCCCAGAGCTGGCATTTGGAACAAAGTGCATGTTTCGAGCAGTCGTCGCTCGTCCGGATGACGGTGTATCCGTGCACACATCGACCTGGTGTAAAATAAAGGGGAAAAAAACCGTGATTCATTTAGCCACGCGACAATTTTTCTCTGATCCACAATACAGTCTCAATGATCTCGTACCTACTGCAATCATAATTGACTATGTTGTTGGGTCAAACATGGGAACACGTAGAAGTCGTCTGCCATTGAAGCCATGTTCAACATTGTGAAATGAATAGAGTGCTCCGAAACACTTGTGACTGCAGCAGAATTGTTTTCTGTCCCATGTCTCGCCTTACAGAGCGGGAAACTTTCGGTCTCCTCCTCCGGCGACGAGGCGGGGACGTCCAACACTTTGCCGCCTACTCGTGGTTTTGCCGTCCTTCAAACACTTTATATAGATGCTCATAACAACAGTACGCGAACGGCCAACCAGCTTCGCCGTTTCCACTATGCGAGTCATAACAATTTGCTCTTTGGCAAGGTCGCTTATATCAAGGATCTTCCCATTTGCGGCCAGTGTTTTTGCTAGAATGAGTCCCCATTTGTCTCTGCGCCGTTTACATATTTCCCTTACCGTGTCACGTGCCTTCAACGCTACCAGGTAACATTGAATTTCGCGGCGGGCACAGGTCATGTTTTTTCTCATCTGTATAATCTTCTCAGAGAAAGACAACGATTAACCGAAAAAATATTCATCATGCGAAAACGACACACAAAATAATCTCCGCGCCATGTATACAGGAAACTAGATTGGTTCGGTTTCAGAAGCTTTTGACTCATCTCAGCACCAACGCAGAAGTGCTACTTGCGGAGCACAGGTAGAGTATGCTCCTGTTAATTAAAAGAACTTGACTGAAAACTGGTGTTTCTGTACGGAAGATTTCGACACTCCTAAACATCCCTAGATCCACTGTTTCCGATGTGATAGTGAAGTGGAAACGTGAAGGGACACGTACAGCACAAAAGCGTACAGGCCGACCTCGTCTGTTGACAGTAGAGACCGCCGTCAGTTGAAGAGGGTCGTAATGAGTAATAGGCAGACATCTATCCAGACCATCACACAAGAATTCCAAACTGCATCAGGATCCACTGCAAGTACGATGACAATTAGACGGGAGGTGAGAAAACTTGGATTTCATGGTCGAGCGGCTGCTCATAAACCACACATCACTCCGGTAAATGCCCGCGATGCCTCGCTTGGTATAAGAAGCGTAAACATTGGACGATTGAGCAGTAGAAAAACGTTGTATGGAGTGACGAATCACGGTATACAATGTGGCAATCTGATGGCTGGGTGTGGGTATGGCCAACTGTCCGGTGAACGTCAAATGGCTCTGAGCACTATGCGACTTAACTTCTGAGGTCACCAGTCGCCTAGAACTTAGAACTAATTAAACCTAACGAACCTAAGGACGTCACACACATCCATGACAGAGGCACGATTCGAACCAGCGACCGTAGCGGTCGCTCGGTTCCAGACTGTAGCGCCTAGAACCGCACGGCCACTCCGGCAGGCCCGGTGAACGTCGTCTGCCTGCGTGTGTAATGCCAACAGTAAAATTCGGAGACGGTGGTGTTAAGGTGTGGTGGTATTTTTCATGAAGGGGCTTGCACCCCTTGTTGTTTTGAGTGACACTTTCACATCACAGGCCTATATTGATGTTTTAAGCACCTTCTTGCTTCCCTCTGTTGAAGAGCAATTCGGAGATGGCGATTGCATCTTCCAACACGATCGAGCACTTGTTCATAAGCACGGCCTATGGCAGAGTGGTTAGGTCAACTGATGGTATTACGGGTCATTTAAAAAAAAAATGTAAATCACAAAATATGTTTGTAGCTTAAGTCAGTTACGAGCGGAAAAAAAAACATATTTTCAACTTCTTTCCTCTATGTACTAAAAATATATTTAGCAATACATGAAGGGAACATAATAGAAAATGTAATTAGAATTAACTTTGCATTTTGGACATTTGAAAACTGTTGGGTAATATGGGCCAAACCAATAAGATTATGTTTATAAATTAAAAACATTGTTTTGAATAAAAGTTTCATTGTTTAATACTATACACAATGTATAACATATTATAGCTCATTTACCCTTATGATTTATATAGTATATACAGATGACAAAAGTAAAAATGTAAGTCGTCAGTGTCCGCACAGAGCTCATGTGCCCAGCCTTCACACTTGTTGCACTGAATTCAGTTTTCCTCATAGCTTTCTCTACACACAATACATTTAACATCTACAACGTCTTGGGAAGTGCTTTTTGCAGGATTGTCATTATGAAAAATTTTGATTTGCTCATTTCTCTTCTTGTTATTGATCATCGTTTGTTCTTGTTTTGAAAATTTCATTTGTCTCTTTTTCTGTTGCGCTTTTTCCTTTTGCTCTTCTGAATCATTCTTGTCTGTCAGCATATTTTTTACTGGAGTTGATGTCAATATTTCGCTTCTCTCTGCCTTTCTTTTCGCTGCTGGAGGGCAAATGCGATGTCTCTTTTAAAACACTTGCAAAATCAGAATGTTCACTTGAGTGCACTGCATTGGAGGAAGTGGTGGTCTCTCCAGAAGTGATTGTAGATTCTGCCTGTGAAGCAAGCTGAGAGGGCGGAGGGGGGCCTATCAGAGCTACTGGTGAGATCCATGTGAGTGTCCTACATGTAGCAATCACAGCCCCATCAAACGTCATCTCGGCGAGAGGTTCCTGTATAATGTTGGTAACATCACTGCCCATATAGGCCAACTCAATAAATATGTCTGGGTTTGTCGGGTAAATGCTAGTGCATCTAAATCCATTTTCAGCAACATCTAGTCGATACACTTGGTTTTATCAGCTACCAATTTTGCAACATCAAAGTCATTCATTCTTGGCTCTGGATGAGCCCTCATCCACAAACTGCAAGCAATATTGTAGCAGTTTTTGAAAGGTTTCATGAACGCCCTATCCAGAGGCTGCAATTTATGAGAAGTGTGTGTGGCAAAACTTAACATACGGACATGGTTTTTCCGAGCAAACATGATGACATCTAAGTCATTGTGACTGGCATGCCCATTTACAATCAGTAAGATAGGATCTCCTGCTGAGGGCTTTGTGAAGGAAAGAAAGTGTCGAGCTACTTATGAAAAGCCTCAGCTGTCATCCAACCGCTAGAAGTTGCTTCCGGTTGGAGCACCAATCATCAGGCGGCCATTCATTCGCTTCCTTGGGGAAATAAAAAGGAAGGAATAAATTGCCCGCTTGCACTCATGCAAAATAGAAGTATAACATTACGGCCTTCTCTCCAGAATTAATTTTCCCCACTTGACGCTTACCTTCACTGTGTTGACCTTGTCATTTTCACGCACGCACGATACGCCAGGCTCGTCCGGATTAAAGATTCGGAATGGACGAAAGGAATGCTATTTTAAGAGAATTTCAAACTGGCTGAAGAACCCTTCGACCTGTGGCTTATTCAACCTTACACACTGCATCGGACTCGTTGATTGTGGTCTTCTGTAGATCAAATTTGGGTGCTTGTTCATAAAACTAGCATACAAATCTTTTCCAGCCATTTTTGTCCTTTTGTTGACTCAAATTTAATTTTTCTGTCAGATCATAGGCCAGTTTCAAACGCTGTGGTTTGGACAGGGGCATTAGTCTCGAATCTAAATCCATCAAATGAGCTACTAACAGTTTTTCACATCTTTCATCAAAGGTTGCCTTAAACGACCCTATTTGTGGTTTCATATCAGTTGGCTCATTATTTGCTATAGCCTTTAACTTTCTTTGCAGAGTGCTTCTAGGTACACGGTATCGATCAGACACGGCTCTTAAGGAAAGTTTATTTTCCACTACACTTGCAACAGCATTTTTCATATCATTCTCTAACCATTCTCCCCGACCTTCACCTTCTGGTTTTTTCTTAAATGTTGGCATAGTATTCTAAAAAAAAATAGTAAATGAGTTCTGCGGCCCATGCCACCCGAAAGTCACATGGCCCATACTATCCGACTCACATTGATATGAAAACATGATAGTAAGCGAAACATTGTTAGAGCAAACGAAATGCAATTCCAGAATGAGATTTTCACTCTGCAGCGGAGTGTGCGCTGATATGAAACTTCCTGGCAGATTAAAACTGTGTGCCCGACTGAGACTCGAACTCGGGACCTTTGCCTTTCGCGGGCAAGTGCTCTACCATCTGAGCTACCGAAGCACGACTCACGCCCGGTACTCACAGCTTTACTTCTGCCAGTACCTCGTCTCCTACCTTCCAAGCTTTACAGAAGCTCTCCTGCGAACCTTGCAGAACTAGCACTCCTGAAAGAAAGGATACTGCGGAGACATGGCTTAGCCACAGCCTGGGGGATGTTTCCAGAATGAGATTTTCACTCTGCAGCGGAGTGTGCGCTGATATGAAACTTCCTGGCAGATTAAAACTGTGTGCCCGACCGAGACTCGAACTCGGGACCTTTGCCTTCCGTGGGCAAGTGCTCTACCAGCTGTGAGTACCGGGCGTGAGTCGTGCTTCGGTAGCTCAGATGGTAGAGCACTTGCCCGCGAAAGGCAAAGGTCCCGAGTTCGAGTCTCGGTCGGGCACACAGTTGAAATGCAATTAACAGAGTAAACTAAATAACAGCTCTAGTTCAATAAGTGTATTCTTACCTGTAATGATTCAGGGTGATGTTATAAAGTATTCGAGGCAACAACTTTTAGGAGCACAAACAAACAATAATCACTCATAGACGATACGACACTTGCAATCAAACAAATTCATTGCAAATGAGGGTGTGTGGATATATAACTTCTGCACCATTTCATTGCAGTAATATGTTCATAGTAATAAGTATGGTAGTAGTTCTATTACATGTTTATTACCTTATAAATAAATAAAACATTTTTTAAATTTTAAATTCAGTGCGTTAATGCGATATTAGTAAATGAGTGTTTGTGAAATGATTCTTTCACATAGTGTTCATTTTTTAAAAAATGACGTTCATTCCACTTGCGACCTGTGGAAGGTACATTAGCGTATTTGTTTCAGTTGTAAATATTTGTTACGTATTATTGTTTTTTGACATGTTCTACATCCTGGAGGACTTTCTCACTACGGATGAATTGGAATGAAAGTAAACCTAATCTAATCTAATCAAACTCTTTGCACATGGCGAAATGGCGCTGGCGGCAAAGATTACACTGTGTACCGTGTTGCTATCTAGTAGTGAATAGCTGAAATACCAACTGGCCCATACTACTCGCTGGCCCATGCTACACGCCGTTCTCCTACACGACAGTAACATTCCTTTAAAGGACTGACCTGCACAGAGTCCTGACCTGAATCCTACAGAATACCTTTGGGATGTTTTGGAAAGCCAACTTCGTGCCAGGCTTCACCGACCGATATCGATACCTCTCCTCTGTGCAGCTCTCCGTGAAGAATGGGCTGCCATTCCCAAAGAAACCTTCCAGCACCTGATTGAACGTATACCTGCGAGAATGGAAGCTGTCGTCAAGGGTAAGGGTGGGCCAACACCATATTGAATTTCAGCATTACCAATGGAGGGCTCCACGAACTTATAAGTCATTTTCAGCCAGGTGTCCGGATACTGTTGATCACATAGTGTATTACTTAGCGCATGCTGTCGCATGTGTACCGATCACCTAGAGAAGCTAAGTCCCTGTGGGACATCTAACCAGTTTTCTCGACTGTATCGAAAACTTCTTGACAGGTGACAAACAGTACGTTACACTAGATGGAGAGTCTTCTACAGACACTTTAATAATACTCAGTGTGTAGCATTGATGCGTACTACTACCATTGTTGTTCTTTCTCTGTATCATTAACTAAGCGGACAGTAATAGCTACATCCTCAGGTCTCTCGCAGTCTACGCAGGTATCTAAGAGCAAACTGTTCCCTGTAGGAATTGTAGTGACTTACAGTCAGATCTTGACAAAATAAGAGCCTGATGGAAGTACTAGTAGTTACCTGTTAGGTTGAACAAATGTAAAGTTATGCACTTCATGAAGCGTAACAACGCGGTAAAGTTTAATCGTAGAATTTATGGGTCACAGCTAGAGTCAGTCGTGTCTTACACACCCTTAGAAGCAACAATATGTAGCGATGTGAAATGCAATCTTACGTAGACTCAGTTGCAGACAAGACAAATTACAAGTTCCAAATCAATGTACGGTAGTGGCAAGCTACAATTTTGCCTACGAAACAGTTTGCACAAACGGGGTGCTTCAGATAATATGTTTTCCTCTGTAAATCATAAAATAATAAGTGAGCGCGACATTTATTTTGATTGGTAAACGTAAGAAATGTGACTCTTTTGCAGAATAAGGAACAGTTTATTCAGCTATTTTGCATAGAGTTACAGCGAGTTATAATTGTTGAAATAAAACATATTCTCTGTCATGTAGCTGATGCATTTAAACCAACAGTATACAAATAAGCTGAAATCAAATTTCTATCCGTTTTAGTTAGGGAACTGGAAACGTTTAGAGTTTTAAGGGTGTGCAGATCAATCAGTATGTTATGGCTGTGTTCAGACGATTTTTTTTTTCTGAGGAGGACTCACACAGCTATTCTCATACATGCAAGGTGTAACATATCATCGTAAACATAAAATTACAGTATAATCGCGTTAGAAATCGATCTGCGTTCCAGCAAAAAGACATAAAAGTGAGCATTAGAGCGATATTGGCAAACAGCAACCGATACTGACCAGACGTTGTAGGAGGTGGCTTGTAGCGTTGTATCTGTTCCTGCAGCCAAAAAAGATGTGACTGAGATTATCTTCTTCACCACATTCGCACAATAGGGATATCACTGGACTCACACGATGCACGTGTTTCCTGTAACGGCCATGGTTCAATATGAGGTACCTTTTGTATTTGGAGGTCTCTTGTCATCCTGATTTTCTCTTTGTAGTTTTCGTGAGCAAGGGGAACGACAAGCTACAATTGATGTGCCCAAGTAGCGAAGAACTACTGTACGTTTATTAAGTTTAAGGAACAGAATAGAATAAAACAGTTTCCTTGGAACTGATATCCGCACTACTTGGCTCAGCTGAAATTCAGTCACTTATGTTGCAATGGAATGTTCTTACACAAAGTAAGTAAGACTGTCATTGTCGGAGAGCAGTAGGCTGCTGAAGGACGGAGTCCAGCGAGGCAGTGAGTTCGAGGATGCTAAAGATGGGGCTCAGCAAGGCAGTAGCTCAATAATGGTTGAGACGAGGTCCACCGAGACCGTAGCTGGAGTACAGTTGAAGTTCGCTGACGCTGTGGTGAACTACCTCGCTGGCTTGGTATTGCGAACGTCAGCTGATGAGCTGGTAGGTGCAGGGGGTGTAACCACGGAGATTGTAAACTGGATGCAGAGTGGTCCGGGCAGCAACCTAACTGCTTGCCCAGCGAAGGGAATCAGGGATCAGGGGAGGGGAAAGTGACTTGCGGTTGGCGAGGTAATGCCGCGATGGCAGTTCCGTTTGTGGCAAGACTGGTGCCGCTAGGTACTGTGGTGCCCGCTGGAGCTTCGCTTGTAAACAATCTATCACATAAACATCCACAGTTCATTGAATACTCAATGAACTGAATAGTCAGTGAATACTCATTGAACACTCAATGAACGTGGATGAAGCCCGACCACCAGGCATTACATGCATTGATCAAAAATATAGTGCATTGAGAATGGCTAGTTTCTAGCTGAAATCTAGATCTGCCAATAAAATTTCAAAAGGACGACTGATACCTGAAATCTATTATTTACAAGTCATAAATGTCAGCGTGACCAGGAAGGATTCAGGATTCACACTCGTAGCAGTGGAAGTTCATAAACATAAAAAAATAAATTTTTTATATGTGAAATTTCATCATTTTTTGACTTACTATTGGCTGCATTTGTTGCTATAGGTACACTTTTCTTTATAAGTAAGAGAGATTCCTCGATCAATTTTGTACAGCATACAAACCATACATATGAAACTCTAGAACTTTCCAAATATATGAAAAACTGTGGTAAAAATTAAGATAATTAACTATAAAATTTCAGTTCTTTCTAAACATAAAGTTTAGAATGTAACAGCTCACTCAGTTTTTCATAAATTAAATAAATTCAATAGTTTCGTACACCTGTAAGTATGGTTTGTATGCTGTGCAAAATTCATCGAAGAATCTCTCTTACTCACGAAGAAAAGTGTACCTATAGCAACAAATGCAGCCAATAGTAAGTGAAAAAACAATGGAATTTCACATGTAAAAAGATTATTTTGTAATGTTTTTGAACTTCCACTGCTATGAGTGTGAATCCTGAATCCTTCCTGGCCATGCTGACAAAGTTTTATGAATTTATTTGTAAAAGTATAGACAGTGGAAATTAAAATGTCCTGTTCCTCTTCTGTTCCAAGTCGGTCTGTTTGACATCCTACCCCCCTTAAAATCGCTCCTCGACATTTTATCGAGGTAACTACTTTCAGTCACTTTTCAACAAACGTGTAATCATTACAATTATGGGCCTTCCTATGTATATGCAATACGTTTGTTTATGTTGTGGACCAACTGCCACTCCCTGCAACACGCATCGATCCTCTGCAGTTCTTCCTGCATTCCGCTGCAATTTTCTAGCGCTGCGACGTCTCTGTATACAACACCATCATCCGCGAAACGCCTCATGGAACTACCGATGCTGTTTGCTGTGTTATTAATATATACTGTGAAAAGTAATGGATCTATAACACTCTCTTAGGATACTTCCGAAGGTACTTTCAGGTCTGAAGACACAGCTACCGAAGCACGACTCACGCCCGGTACTCACAGCTTTACTTCTGCCAGTAAAGCTGTGAGTACCGGGCGTGAGTCGTGCTTCGGTAGCTCAGTTGGTAGAGCACTTGCCCGGGAAAGGCAAAGGTCCCGAGTTCGAGTCTCGGTCGGGCACACAGTTTTAATCTGCCAGGAAGTTTCATATCAGTGCACACTCCGCTGCAGAGTGAAAATCTCATTCTCGTTACTGATCAATTTCGGAAGCTCTTTCTCTGTAATAAATTATCCGATTTTTCTGAAACTGTAATCGTTTGTTTGACTGTACATGTACATCACGTCTAACCATTTCGTCCCATTCGGATAATTACTCTGTGGTGTGTCTTTTTCATTTTGACTTAAAGTGTATTTCTAAAACTGTCCAATTTCGCAAAATAGTGTGTGATTCGGCTTGAGAGATATTCATGAGAAACGTTGCTGGATTTGAAATGAGATCAGGCACCACCTATGTTGTAGCAGTGGGTGGAGAACTCTGCGTAAGGACAGACATTGTATCTGAAGAAATGGAAGATGCCTGGGATGATGAGAAAAATCCCGACGTGTCCTTCTCGGCTTCGTCTAGCTGCTCATTCAGAAGAAACAGGAATTTAGCTTTCATATTTTATTTACGCCTGTCAAAAGTTTCCTGAAATCAAGGGGCATAAATTGAAAAAAAAAATCCAGTCGTCATTATCAGTTAAAGTTTCGCGGGGTCTTTTCATTTCAGTATGTTTTTCACTTCGAGCTTTAGCTTATATTGGTAGCTAATAAAAAGGAAACACTCCACACAACAGGCGACAACAGCTTCACTTGCGACACGTTGCTGCCAACATAATCATGATAACCTCCAATATCTCTCTCGTATTTTCTAGAGAAAGGAAAGAGGTATTGCTCTCTTTCCACCTTATAAACAATTTCGATATGTCAGTTATATTTCGTATACAGAAATTCACCAATGGTATGGAATTCGTATACAGAAATTCACCAATGGTAAACTGGCGGCGATTAAATTCTTCACTACAAATTTTTCAAAACATGCCCAGTGGTTTACGTGTTTGCAAAATATCACAATAACTATAGGCAGAAAAGAAAACCAGTTCATTATCAAGCCATGATATCAGACTATATGTAGATTTCTCTCTGACATTTGGTGATATCTTTTAGTGAACAACAGTCATCACTTCTATTCAAGAGCAACACTCAATTTCTGGTCTTCTCTACTAAGCTAAATACAAGTTTTTGGGATTTAACTCCTAATTAATGTAGCACAATTTACTTATAGAACTCAAGTGTTTTCAAGAACCTTATCTGAAAGCACAATGTAAGAAAAACAACTTGTAAAAAAATATGAAGGAAGTTAAAAAAAGTTAGAAGTTAAATACTACAATTAAAAACAGGACTACCATATACAGGAAATGTCTAAAAAGAAACTGATTAGTACAAGTATGACATAAACAAGAAGTGTTTGGCATATTGACACAGTAAGAATTAGGGCAGCAAATGCACATAATAAAATTCCACTGCATGTCAAGAATTATGCAGCAAATTATTAGTAGGGATTAATGAAAAAAAGTGAACCTGTAAAGGCACAGGATCGATCTTCTACTTGACAGATTTAATGCTTATGCTTCTTTGCTACAACAAAGCAGCACTGCTGATGGGGATTCCCCGTAGACCTAGCAGGCCTAGGTTGGCATCTGGACATTGTGTGGTGCAAAGAAGGGAGAGAGTTGCACCAAAGACATCACGTGATTACGACTTGCATGTATGTGAGCAAAGTGATTGTGGTTAAAACGATAACTTTGAAGCACAAGATTAATTTCATATTGCGGGAGTTGTTTTTTATATATAAGGCAACCCTACCATAAGAAATCCGCAATGGTATATTCGTATAAGATTGTGACAAGTAAGTAATTCTAGTCGTGGTGTGAGTGGGATCAGAACAAATAGGAACGTGATACTTGAAATTAAAGTGAAATGAGGTTACTGTGTCATAAAAAAGTGTTTAGATATTGCAACCTGTTTATTATTATCAGAAAATTTTGGGCGGGATGAGACTATAACATGCGAAAAATCAAATTTTTTTAACGAATAGTTTCTTAAAAGTCGAAAGAGAAAGACTGCATAACATAGAACACATACGAATCCCAAAACAGTGATTTTTAATTTTTTATGCGAAAAGTGACAGTTCTATTGAGGAACTAACTACAGAGACGGTTGTGGCGTTGTTTCACCTACATAAAACAATAGTTTCGAGTCACATTGGATGATCTGAAATTTTCCATGCCGTGTATCGTATGACACAAGTTTTATCATTTGCCCAGTGTGCTCTATTTGTAGGTTCGAAAGATCCAATGGCCTTCAAATTAAGTGTACAGTAGTGTGTACTGTACTGTTGTGTGTCAGGCAACCCTTAAGGGCAGGATAGAGGCCCTGTTCAAGCTACTATATTGGAAACAACGGCGCTGTAGATGACGTTTTACATTAGCATCAGAATGTGGCGCTGACCACCATATATCTACCACATTGCACAAACGATCCTCAAGGGCAAAACTTGTCTTGAATTAAAGGGGAACCTAATCGAAATGTTTACATTCCAAACACATTTGAGCTTCACACTGAAGGCAGTGGCAGCTCGTAACCACATATTCGCAGTTATGTTACAAATGGTTTGTTTTGCAGACCTCTGCCAACTGGAACGTTTTTATTCCTGTTATTTCATCTTCTCAGGTTCCGCTGTTAAATATGATACGTCATACATATTTACTGAGCAATAAAATCTACAGTACACAAAGGTGCGTATTTTGTACCCAGTGTTAGTCATTTCTGTTCTACTCCCTAATGCTACCTAATGCATATCGCGGTATAGTAGTTTCGATTCCCACCGCCAGTATGTTATTTATGATGACGTGGCAAGCACAGCCTGTGTGACCTAAGCTAAAATGGTGGGGCAATTTCAGAATGAAAGAAGCACACTTGTACCTTAATGATAGGAAATTCAAAATAACCCACACAGACATCATGCAGGGAAATTAAAAAATTCAAGTACTCTTCTCCTCTTGGAGAACTCGTGCAAATGCCTCACGAGAAAAAGAAATTCGCTATGGAAAATTAATGTGTGGGATGGTTGGTGGCTATTAAAACAAGAAGTAAGCTCTACCTTTTTCATAGCAAAGCCCCAATACTCACAAACACACACGTCAAGTTATGCATACTAGATGTCTGTTTAGCACATTCACAGCAAAATACCTTTATACAAAGTGACAAGCTAATCCACAGCCATCAAAAATTGTACAAACACAGATGACGGAAAGAAACGATATGCTGTGAGAATAGTACTCAAGACCCTAGATGTACATGCCATTTCGTGATGAAAAAACACTGCTAAAATCTGTGAGAGAATGCAACCCTCTCTGGCAGACAGGACATCAACACAGCCCCGTCTTCGTCCACAAGAGCGGACAGTAGCCAACATAAAAAAACACATACATAGGTACTTTGTGGATAGACCTTGTGAGAGTAGATATGTGGTATTCTCTTGCTTAGGACAGAGCAAACACTGAGCTAGAGGTAAGATTTCATGACTGGTCACTTGATATTTCTAAGACAGCAATTTGTACTCTTAACTTGACAAATATTTTGTCATAAGCGCCGCAGATACCTCCAGATGCGGTTAGAGTAATCTTTTCAATTGATGAAGGTCTTTCTTGCCACATATTAGAAGAATGATGACAAGTGTCACAGGTTTGCAGTTGAAGATAAATGACAGCACAGTACATGCATTCAGAAGTGTTGCAGAGGATGTTCAATGAGTTAATTGTCAGACACAGACACCGCACGTTTCCACAGGGTCTGTGAGTCATTTCTGATGAATTCAGGTGTCATTCCTTTAACAAAACACTTGCATTAGAAATCGTTTGCCTGCAAGATTGTGGATGGTCATGATAACTAGGGTTGGCTATTATGACTCACATAGGAATCCTCATAATGGGTATGGATTGTCAGCAAATCAAGCATACCAGCGAAGCAGTTCTACTGCGGTGTCCTCTGTAGGTATCCGGCAATGAATGTTTACACAAAACTCCTATAAAATAAAGGTGCAAAGCTTACGTCCAGTAATGTCCCAGATGCATTCAGACTAGACGAATTTGGTGACGTCAACATGAGTCCTCCTCAAATCACTGCATCACAATTTGAGCCTTATAGCCACAGACAACTATAAGGGCACTTGTGTAGAAGGTCTTTCACCACCACAATAGGGAGTGTCAGGAGATGCGATGTGAAACGACCATGCGTGCAGAGTTGGAGAGATTCTACCAGCCTGCTAGAGTGTAAGACATTGAAATACGTTCAATTGAAGTGAAATATTTCTGACAAAATTCAAATTTAGAGTTATTCAAAACGTGTGACTTTGATTTTACAAAGGCTTCTCTGAAATATTTTGGATCAAGTTCAGACTATGAACATTTTATATAAAATGGGAATATAGAGAGAAACTGAACAAGTCATGCACTGCATGGTGGAGACTACATAACACTTCAAACCATACATACACGATACAGTGAAAATGTAAGAAAATGCCTCTTGTTACAGTGGAATTGTAACAGACTACCCCATGTTCCAGTTAAAATTGCTACAAACTACCCCATGTTACAGTAAAATTGTAACAAAAAAACAGCATTTTACAGAAACTAGTAACAGATTGCCCCACATTATAGTGAAATTTATAAAAAAAATAGCTCCATATTACATTGAAATTGTAATAAAACACCCCATGATACAGAGATAATGGAATCAAATTACCCAATACACCACTGTGTTAGAGCAAAATTCACTGAAGACCTGCAAGCAGTAGAGTTTGATGGGAGCACTAGTGCAGACAATAGACCCAAGAAGGAAAGTTGGAAAAAGTACTGTGCCACCTACATACCGATCGTGCTGATAAGGACGCTATTAACAGGTGTAATTTCATAGCTTTCATAAGCGTTCCGTGCTGTTATCAAAGACCTCTCAGCTCCAACACAGTCATATCCTACTGGACTTGTCTCTGATATAATGTAGTGTAATGGTTGTAGGATCTATTTGTAGCCCACAAACACCCCATACCTGGTGCCGCCTACATGGTTGTCAGATTTCCCGTATACTATGAGGTTTTCCTTGATGTCACTGAGGAACTGTCCGTTCGCTGTGGCGGCTCATGCAAAATTTTATCACTGTGTTACAATGTGGTGGGCTGTAGCCATTTGTATTGCAAGGGCAGTAATTATAACTAAATTGAATATATTAATTTTACTTATATAAATTTAGCAGTTCAGTTATAATTAAATTTTATAATAAATCATTTAACATTGCAAGGAATAAAACAATAATGGAAGCAGTGCAAATCGAGCCTGAGCCAACAAACTGGCACTCAGTGAGCTTGATCACTTTTTTCCCTTCGTCATCGTTCTAGTCGTTTGCTCTGTATGGATGTTACATGGCACATTTTCAAGCTGACAGTTGAATACTTCACTCAGTCCGAACACACTGAGCTACTGTGGTGGTAAACCACTAGCCTTTGGAACAAATACAAGAACTGCTGCTGAAAAGACCCTCATATCTTATGCGTAAATCCTTAGAAAGCTTAAGCGCTGTTCGTGTGTTTACGTGCCTCGTTTTTGCTATCTTTGTGGGAAAAAAAGACGCTAAGTTAGGTAGCGCAGTGGTTACACACAGGACTCGCATTCAGGAGGACGACGGTTCGATTCCACGTCCGGCCACCCTGATTTAGGTTTTCCGCGATTTCCCTCAATCGGTTCAGGCAAATGCCGGGATGGTCCCTTTGAAAGGGCACTTTCGACTTCCTTCCCTACTCTTCCCTAATCCAATGAGGCAATGACCTCACTGTTTGGTCTCTCCCACCAAATCAACCAACTAAAAAAAAAAAAAATGCTCGTTTTTGTATCTTGAACTCTTTAGGAAATATGAGAATTGTTATGAGCACATGATTCCTAATGTAGAGAGAGTGCATTGCGTGTGACTGTCTATCGGATATAAAAACGAATAAAATGAGATATCCATGTGCTTTCAGTTTTAAATGGAATTTCCATACCTTATCTACATTTCATTCATAGAAGTGCATAGGCTGAAATTAACGACACGCAAAGTTTACGCAATGCGCTTTTTTTTTTTTTTCGTGCAGGCTGCAGATTTCTCGATTTACACCAGAGGGTGGTTGGGTTTCGCGTCTCACTGAGTAGGTCTGGAGTCCACTACACGCAGGAGACGGCTACACGGGTAGCAGAGGCTGTGCGGCGTGGACTGGGCCGTGTTTTAGGTTAGAGGGTCTCAGGGAAACACAAAAAGGTCTTCAGTCTCAAAGGGTGCATCTCGAACACAGGAAGAACGTACATCCAGGAGCCATCAGTATAATAGTAGTAAATTTTCGCAGCTGTGTTGGGACAGTACCAGAGCTCCAAGCGCTAATAGAAAGCACTGATGCTCAAATCGTTATAGGCACTAAAAGCTGGCTAAACCCGAAGATAATTTCTGCCGAAATTTTTGCGAAGAACCTAATGGTATTCCGAAAGGATAAGGGAAACACGGTTGGCGGTGGCGTGTTTGTTGCTGTTAGAAGTATTCTATCTTGTAGCGAAATTGAAACAGACACTTGCTGTGAGTTAGTATGGGCAGAGGTCATTCTTGGCAACAGGAATAAAAGAATAATTGGATTCTTTTCAGACCTCCCAACTCAGGTGATACAACTGTTCAAAGAAAACTTGAGTTTAATTTCAAACAAGTAGCGACTCGTACAATTATAGTTTGTGGTGACTTCAATTTTCCATCGATATTTTGGCGAAAATACGAGGGTTATTCGGAAAGTAAGGAACGTTCGATCGTGAAATGGAAACCACAGTGAAAATCCGATGAAGTTTTGCACAAGTGTGTTGGGCAGGGTCTCTAGTATTTCCGTCGATTGCGTTACGTCGTTCTTTTTAGTTCTGAGCACACAGGGAGCACATAAAGATACCTAGAACAATAGTGTCTCCCGCCAAGTACGAGGACCTGGTGAGAAATTTCGCCTGAAGCTATGCAGCCAACATTACATAACTGTCGTGCGGTTTCTTCTTCAAGACAATTCTCAGCCGCATTCTGAAGGGGCAATGGAGTTGCTCCTGCATCGCCTTCAATTGGAAATGTTTGATTACCCACAATACAGCCCGTAATTGTTTCCCTCTGAGCTTCAGCTCTGCTCACATGAACCGCTGGCTATGAAGACAACATTTTGGCACAGACAACGAGCTGTAGGCCAGCGTAGAGAATTGGCGGAAAGCACTGGCGGCTGCCTTCTATAACGAGGGTATTGGAAAGTTGGTACAAGGCTACGACAAACGTCTCAGTCGGATGGGCGACTATGAAGATACAGTAGATTATCCAGCACCTGAATAGTGTAAATTCGCGTAGTCGTTTGTCTACTGTTTTTGTTTTGAACGGCCAGTGTCGGTTGGTCACAGTCAGTGTGCTCCCTGCCGCCGTTGGATAAGCAGCTGAGCAGCAAGTCGTATACTCCTAGCTCACTCGTTTGTTACATAGTTTAATTCTTAATTTCTTTGCGTGTTTTTGGTACTTGCATTGTTTAATTCATAAATTTCGGGCGTATTATAGTATTTCAGAGTTGTAGCATCGCGTTTTAGTACATGAATAGTGTAATTTCGCTTAGTCTCCTTCCGCCGCCGAGCAGTGTCAGCAGTGCGCAAGTAGCAGCATTACTGCATTTACTGGGCAATCTTGTATTGTAATAACCGTTTAAATTTTGTCGATTTGTTTGCGCTCTCTGTAGATTAGTTCAGACGTTCTTTGCAAAACAGTTTTTAGCATGGATAGGGACTGCAACTGCTGTGTTCGGATGCAGGCTGAGTTGGCATCCCTTCGCTCCCAGCTTCAGGCAGTGTTGGCTTCGGTCACACAGCTTGAGGCTGTTGCCAATGGGCATCACTGTGGGGGTCCGGATGGGGGTTTGTAGGGGACGGCCAGCTCGTCCCACGCATCCCCTGATCGGACTACGACTGTGGTTGCCCGGGATACTGCCCGCATTGAGGCTGATCCCTCACCTGTGGTAGAGTGGGAGGTCGTTTCAAGGTGTGGCAGGGGGCGAAAGACATTCCGGAGGGCTGAACGGAAAGCCTCTCCAGTTTGTCTGACGAACCGGTTTCAGGCTCTGTCTCAGGCTGATACTGATCTTCGGCCTGACATGGCTGCTTGTCCTGTTCCAGAGGTTGCCCCTCAGTCTGCAAGATCCGGGCAGTTGCAGAGGGTGGGCTTACTGGTAGTTGGGAGCTCCAACGTCAGGCGCGTAATGGGGCCCCTTAGGGAAATGGCAGCAAGAGAGGGGAAGAAAACCAATGTGCACTCCGTGTGCATACCGGGGGGAGTCATTCCAGATGTGGAAAGGGTCCTTCCGGATGCCATGAAGGGTACAGGGTGCACCCATCTGCAGGTGGTCGCTCATGTCGGCACCAATGATGTGTGTCGCTATGGATCGGAGGAAATCCTCTCTGGCTTCCGGCGGCTATCTGATTTGGTGAAGACTGCCAGTCTCGCTAGCGGGATGAAAGCAGAGCTCACCATCTGCAGCATCGTCGACAGGACTGACTGCGGACCTTTGGTACAGAGCCGAGTGGAGGGTCTGAATCAGAGGCTGAGACGGTTCTGCGACCGTGTGGGCTGCAGATTCCTCGACTTGCGCCATAGGGTGGTGGGGTTTCGGGTTCCGCTGGATAGGTCAGGAGTCAACTACACGCAACATGCGGCTACACGGGTAGCAGGGGTTGTGTGGCGTGGGCTGGGCGGTTTTTTAGGTTAGATGGCCTTGGGCAAGTACAGAAAGGGCAACAGCCTCAACGGGTGCGGGGCAAAGTCAGGACATGCGGGGACCAAGCAGCAATCGGTATTGTAATTGTCAACTGTCGAAGCTGCGTTGGTAAAGTACCAGAACTTCAAGCGCTGATAGGAAGCACCGAAGCTGAAATCGTTATAGGTACAGAAAGCTGGCTTAAGCCAGACATAAATTCTGCCGAAATTTTTACAAAGGTATAGACGGTGTTTAGAAAGGATAGAGTGCATGCAACCGGTGGTGGAGTGTCCGTCGCTGTTAGTAGTAGTTTATCCTGTAGTGAAGTAGAAGTGGATAGTTCCTGTGAATTATTATGGGTGGAGGTTACACTAAACAACCGAACTAGGTTAATAATTGGCTCCTTTTACCGACCTCCCGACTCAGCAGCATTAGTGGCAGAACAACTGAGAGAAAATTTGGAATACATTTCACATAAATTTTCTCAGCATGTTATAGTCTTAGGTGGAGATTTCAATTTACCAGATATAGACTGGGACACTCAGATGTTTAGGACGGGTGGTAGGGACAGAGCATCGAGTGACATTATACTGAGTGCACTATCCGAAAATTACCTCGAGCAATTAAACAGAGAACCAACTCGTGGAGATAACATCTTGGACCTACTGATAACAAACAGACCCGAACTTTTCGACTCTGTATGTACAGAACAGGGAATCAGTGACCATAAGGCCGTTGCAGCATCCCTGAATATGGAAGTTAATAGGAATATAAAAAAAGGAAGGAAGGTTTATCTGTTTCGCAAGAGTAATAGACGGCAGATTTCAGACTACCTAACAGATCAAAACGAAAATTTCTGTTCCGACACTGACAATGCTGAGTGTTTATGGAAATAGTTCAAGGCAATCGTAAAATGCGTTTTAGACAGGTACGTGCCGAGTAAAACTGTGAGGGACGGGAAAAACCCACCGTGGTACAACAACAAAGTTAGGAAACTACTGCGAAAGCAAAGAGAGCTCCACTCCAAGTTTAAACGCAGCCAAAACCTCTCAGACAAACAGAAGCTAAACGATGTCAAAGTTAGCGTAAGGAGGGCTATGCGTGAAGCGTTCATTGAATTCGAAAGTGAAATTCTATGTACCGACTTGACAGAAAATCCTAGGAAGTTCTGGTCTTACGTTAAATCAGTAAGTGGCTCGAAACAGCATATCCAGACACTACGGGATGATGATGGCATTGAAACAGAGGATGACACGCGTAAAGCTGAAATACTAAACACCTTTTTCCAAAGCTGTTTCACAGAGGAAGACCGCACTGCAGTTCCTTCTCTAAATCCTCGCACAAACGAAAAAATGGCTGACATCGAAATAAGTGTCCAAGGAATAGAAAAGCAACTGGAATCACTCAATAGAGGAAAGTCCACTGGACCTGACGGGATACCAATTCGATTCTACACAGAGTACGCGAAAGAACTTGCCCCCTTCTAACAGCCGAGTACCGCAAGTCTCTAGAGGAACGGAGGGTTCCAAATGATTGGAAAAGAGCACAGGTAGTCCCAGTCTTCAAGAAGGGTCGTCAAGCAGATGCGCAAAACTATAGACCTATATCTCTGACGTCGATCTCTTGTAGAATTTTAGAACATGTTTTTTGCTCGCGTATCATGTCATTTCTGGAAACCCAGAATCTACTATGTAGGAATCAACATGGATTCCGGAAACAGCGATCGTGTGAGACCCAACTCGCCTTATTTGTTCATGAGACCCAGAAAATATTAGATACAGGCTCCCAGGTAGATTCTATTTTTCTTGACTCCCGGAAGGCGTTCGATACAGTTCCGCACTGTCGCCTGATAAACAAAGTAAGAGCCTACGGAATATCAGACCAGCTGTGTGGCTGGATTGAAGAGTTTTTAGCAAACAGAACACAGCATGTTGTTATCAATGGAGAGACGTCTACAGACGTTAAAGTAACCTCTGGCGTGCCACAGGGGAGTGTTATGGGACCATTGCTTTTCACAATATATATAAATGACCTAGTAGATAGTGTCGGAAGTTCCATGCGGCTTTTCGCGGATGATGTTGTAGTATACAGAGAAGTTGCAGCATTAGAAAATTGTAGCGAAATGCAGGACGATCTGCAGCGGATAGGCACTTGGTGCAGGGAGTGGCAACTGACCCTTAACATAGACAAATGTAATGTATTGCGAATACATAGAAAGAAGGATCCTTTATTGTATGATTATATGATAGCGGAACAAACACTGGTAGCAGTTACTTCTGTAAAATATCTGGGAGTATGCGTGCGGAACGATTTGAAGTGGAATGATCATATAAAATTAATTGTTGGTAAGGCGGGTACCAGGTTGAGATTCATTGGGAGAGTGCTTAGAAAATGTAGTCCATCAACAAAGGAGGTGGCTTACAAAACACTCGTTCGACCTATACTTGAGTATTGCTCATCAGTGTGGGATCCGTACCAGATCGGTCTGACAGAGGAGATAGAGAAGATCCAAAGAAGAGCGGCGCGTTTCGTCACAGGGTTATTTGGTAACCGTGATAGCGTTACGGAGATGTTTAATAAACTCAAGTGGCAGACTCTGCAAGAGAGGCGCTCTGCATCGCGGTGTAGCTTGCTCGCCAGGTTTCGAGAGGGTGCGTTTCTGGATGAGGTATCGAATATATTGCTTCCCCCTACTTATACCTCCCGAGGAGATCACGAATGTAAAATTAGAGAGATTAGAGCGCGCACGGAGGCTTTCAGACAGTCGTTCTTCCCGCGAACAATACGCGACTGGAACAGGAAAGGGAGGTAATGACAGTGGCACGTAAAGTGCCCTCCGCCACACACCGTTGGGTGGCTTGCGGAGTATCAATGTAGATGTAGATGTAGAACAGAACGAAGATTTAAGTAGCAACATAATAACAAAAATGGTAGTTCATAAATATAAAAGATAAATAATAATTTTAACGTGTTAAAGAGCGTTTGGAAGAAGGTACTGACTAAAAAAAATGGTTTTGTTAAAAATAAATTTGATTCGGTAAATATTCAGTTAAGAGTCGATGGCTTTTCAATCGTTTGTCGTAATAACAAACGAAACCTGTACGTCTTCTTCGCAACAGTACAGTTCTAATCCATTCTTGGAATGAGAGGACTACGTCACATAGTCGACGGTTCGGAAAACAGCTCTTGCGCAGCACATCTTGTTTCATTCTCTGAAACTTATCTGTAACAGATAGAATGGAAGCTCTCACACGATTGGTAGATATGTGTACAACAAACAGCGGCGCCTCTTTCACGCTCTTCAAATACAAACTGCGATTACCTTTCAAGATAAGCGCACACTGATATCAGATATGATGCGAAAACAAGTAACGTTTTATGTACCGCACACTAAACGTGTACGATATTTTGGACCCGTGGCTGTGTAAGTTCGCGGTATGATCTGTGGTTGACCCAATAATTCCTGGGAAATTTAACGTAGCTTTCAGTTCTGGCAATGCGAATATTCTCAATCTGCGCCCTGTTTCGGGATCTACATCAGACTACAAGTAACTCCTAAAACTGGTTAGATGCACAGTCCACATGTCAGACTAAGTCAAGACCATACCATAAGCATTATAAGTATGCATGATAAAACTCTATTTTCAACCATCTATCTCTGTGTTTATACCATGTCTGTATCTTCACAATACAATGTCCTTCGACATGAAGGAACAGACACTATCACTGTCAATAATAGCTGTGATAAACATTACGAAATCGTTTCGCATTCTGCGACTATACATTGGCGTTAGCTGTTTGCGACGCTAGAAAATTTGTGCCTCTCGCGATAAGCGGGATTCCTGGTTCGGCTCCCGGCCCGGTACAAATTTTCATGTGTCGCAAACAGCTGACGTCATTGCGTAGTCGCAGAATGCGAAACCATTTTGTAATTTCGGATTTATTTAGATGAAACATCAGATATGCATGTACGGTCTTAAATGCGAAAACTGGCCATTGACGATTGCAGGTGGAACTGTTTCGATGATTTTCTGATTAACATGAGTGAATTCTCGGTTCGTCCTCACGCAGTCTCGCGAAACCTGCGGAATAGGATTTGTATTTCAGTATATGTGCCACAAGCGAAAGACGTCGTTACTAATTAGAAAAAAATTTTGTTACGTAGTAGCTCGGTACGAATACCACGTTTCAACAGATGTTGTCAATAACGGCGAATAAAAAGTACAAAACCGGTGATTGCAAGGGAAAACGAATTAAAACTCGTGAGACATGAAATAAAAATGACAAAACAGAAAATACACGGGACATAAAATCAACAGTAATATGAAATCCTGATAGCACCCTGTAGAACATACTTACAGTGGAGCAATCCACGTTAAATAGGTGAAATGAATTAGAAACGTTTGATGTTATAAAAATGACAAATTTCGCAACCCGTTACTCATAACATCACATGAATTAGCGACCGCGAGCGCATCGGATAAATAAAATTGTGATGTTTGTTAGAGGAGTCACATACAGTTAACAACAGGTACTGATGATTATCATGAGAAAGCAGAAACATTCGAGGTCATTAAGGATACTTACTTCCCTCGCATTATTCGCTATTGGAATAGGAAAGAGGGGAAGAAGCAGTGGTGCCCGGTGTACATTATGCCAGGCACTGTAAGGGGGCTTGCTGAGTCGTCGTTAGCGCTGTCTTCAGTCCGAAGAGTAGTTGACGCAGCTTTCCGTGCTGTTCTGTATTTCTTCTTCTTTGCATAGCTTTAAAGAAATCGTTTATATCCAAGATCGCATTCGTAACTATCTTTTATCACCGATTTCGACAAGTAAGACTTAATATTTACATCTTCAAAAACGTTTTTGATCGTACGCCATGTTTCATTGTGCATTCATTATTCATGTAATGTTAACATTTTAATGGAGAGCTTATTGCACATTCCGCACAGGTTCCTCGAAAATAAAATTAAAAATGGGTTTGTCGCAAGTAAAAATATACACGGCAAAAATTCACCTAAAGGAACTTGGATTGTCTACATATGTAGCAGTTCAAAATGGCTCTGAGCACTATGGGACTCAACTGCTGAGGTCATCAGTCCCCCAGAACTTAGAACTAGTTAAACCTAACTAACCTAATAACATCACACACATCCATGCCCGAGGCAGGATTCGAACCTGCGACCGTAGCGGTCTCGCGTTTCCAGACTGCAGCGTCTAGAGATGTAGCAGTCCTTTAATGCTTGTCAGTTGTTAAAATCCACAGTATATAGCAAAAATGCGCATTTATGGCGATGATTACGTTGAAATGACGAGTGAAGCACATCTTGGAACCTTTTCACTCGAAATAGTTGCAAATAAATGTGAACCGCTCCTTCTTGTACTTCATTATGAGAAACTTTGCACAGCTATTGCAAACTACAGTGTCCAGTCACATTAATCTGACCATCTGCCAAAAGCCTGAAGAACCACCTTTTGCGCCGGCCGGAGCGGACGAGCGGTTCTAGGCGTTATAGTCTGGAGCCGCACGACCGCTACGGTCGCAGGTTCGAATCCTGCCTCGGGCATGGATGTGTGTGATGTCCTTAGTTAGGTTTAAGTAGTCCTAAGTTCTAGGGGACTGATGACCTCAGATGTTAAGTCCCATAGTACTCAGAGCCATTTGAACCAACCACCTTCTGCAGTGCAGACCGTTGCGTGGCGTGCAGGAAGAGTCAGTGAGATTCTGGAAGGTACCGGCAGGGATGTGGAGCTGTGCCGACTCCAGTGTCGTGGCCAGCTGCTCTACGTTTCTCGGGTGAGAATCCATGACGCATACAGCCCAATCGAGATGGTCCCACAGATTCTCGATTTGGTTTTAATCCGGGGAGTGTGGTTGCCAGATCGAAACACATCCTGGTGCTCTTCGATGCACAGGCGTACACATGTCACATTCTCCTGCTGGTAGATACCATTGTGACGAGGAAAAACAAACTGCATGCAGGAGGGACATGGTCCCCGAGGATAGACGCATCCTTGTGTTGATTCATCCTGGCTTTTCAGAATGCCGAGACCACCCAGGTCATGCCACTAAAACATTTCCCAGACTATAACGCTCCCTGCTCCAGTCTGGACCCTTCCGACTACTGTTACAAGGCCGTACACGCCAACGTTCATCTATCTGATAGAGCAGAAAAAGTGGCTCACCTGAAAATGCCACATGCCGCCACTCAGTGGACGTCCAGTTGCGGTGCTGGCGTGCAAATTCCAGACTTCGCCGCCGATGAACAGCAGTGAGCATGGGTGCATGGATCAGGCGCATGCTGCGGAGGCCCATACGCAACAATACATCTACATCTACATACATACTCCGCAATCCACCATACGGTGCGTGGCGGAGGGTACCTCGTACTACAACTAGCATCTTCTCTCCCTGTTCCACTCCCAACCAGAACGAGGGAATAATGACTGCCTATATGCCTCTGTACGAGCCCTAATCTCTCGTATCTTATCTTTGTGGTCTTTCCACGAAATATAAGTTGGTGGCAGTAAAATTGTACTGCAGTCAGCCTCAAATGCTGGTTCTCTAAATTTCCTCAGTAGCGATTCACGAAAAGAACGCCTCCTTTCCTCCAGAGACTCCCACCCGAGTTCCTGAAGCATTTCCGTAACACTCGCGTGATGATCAAACCTACCAGTTACAAGTCTAGCAGCCCGCCTCTGAATTGCTTCTACGTCTACCCTCAATCCGACCTGATAGGGATCCCAAATGCTCGAGCAGTACTCAAGAATAGGCCGATTAGTGTTTTATAAGCGGTCTCCTTTACAGATGAACCACATCTTCCCAAAATTCTACCAATGAACCGAAGACGACTATCCGCCTTCCACACAACTGCCATTCCATGCTTGTCCCACTTCGTATCGCTCTGCAATGTTACGCCCAAACATTTAATCGACGCGACTGTGTCAAGCGCTACACTACTAATGGAGTATTCAAACATTACAGGATTCTTTTTCCTATTCATCTGCATTAATTTACATTTATCTATATTTAGAGTTAGCTGCCATTTTTACACCAATCACAAATCCTGTCCAAGTCATCTTATATCCTCCTACAGTCACTCAACGACGACAGCTTCCCGTACACCACAGCATCATCAGCAAACAGCCGCACATTCCTATCCAAAAGATCATTTATGTAGATAGAAAACAACAGCGGAGCTACCACACTTCCCTGGGGCACTCCAGATGATACCCTCACCTCCGATGAACACTCACCATCGAGGACAACGTACTGGCTTCTATTACTTAAGAAGTCTTCAAGCCACTCACATACTTGGTAACCAATCCCATATGTTCGTACCTTAGTTAGGATTCTGCAGTGGGGCATCGAGTCAAACGCTTTCCGGAAGTCAAGGAATATTGCATCCGTCTGATAACCTTCATCCATGGTTCGCAAGATATCGTGTGAAAAAAGGGCGAGTTGCGTTTCACAGGAGCGATGCTTTCTAAAACCGTGCTGACGCATGGACAGCAACTTCTGTGTCTCAAGGAAATTCATTATATTCGAACTGAGAATATGTTCGAGAATCCTGCAACAAACCGATGTTAAGGATATTGGTCTGTAATTTTGAGGATCCGTCCTTCTACCCTTCTTATATACAGGCGTCACCTGCGCTTTTTCCCAGTCGCTCGCGACTTCACGTTGGGCAAGAGATTCGCGATAAATGCAAGCTAAGTAAGGAGCGAATGCAGTAGAGTACTCTCTGTAAAACCGAATTGGAATCCCATCACCACCTGGCGACTTATTTATTTTCAACTCATTCAGCTGCTTCACAACCCCAGTGATGTCTATCACTATGTCCTCCATACGGGAATCTGTACGATCCTCCTGCGTGAAAGATACCTCAAATGCTAAATTTAAAGTTTCAGCATTCGTTTTGCTGTCTACCGTTGCCAGACCAGACTGATCAGTGAGTGACAGGATGGAAGTCTTCGAACCGCTTACCGATTTTACGTAACACCAGAATTTCCTTGCGTTTCCAGCAAGATCTTTTGCTAAGGTATGACGGTGGTAGTGGTTGTATGCTTCGCGCATCGCTCTTTTTACAGCAGCACGAATCTCTACTAACTTTTGCCTGTCCTCATTCTCCCGATCTTTCTTGTACCGCGAGTGCAACTGTCTTTGCTTACTGAACATTCTCCGAATTGCGCTGTTAAACCACGGTGGGTCTTTTCCGTCCGTAACCCACTTTTTCGGCACATACTTCTCTAATGCGTGATTTACAATGTGTTTAAAATTTGCCCATAATTCTTCCATGACCATCGTACCGGAAGTAAATGAAGTCGATTCATTTACTAAGTGGGATGCTAACAACTGCTTAACTGCTCTTTCCAGTAAGAATACTCTCCTAGCCTTCTTGACCGATTTTTAAACTTTAGTAGCCATAGTCGTAATGACAACATCATGACCACTAATCCCTGTCTCAACACTGACACCGTCGATGAGGTCTGGTCTGTTCGTGGCTACCAGATCTAAAATATTTCCATTAAGCATTGGCTGTCCATTTAGCTGCTCAAGACAGTTTTCGGATAATGTGTTCAAAAGTAATTCACAAGGCGGCTTGTCTGTGCCACCAGTAATGAATCCATAGACATCCCAGTAGGTAGGTTGAAGACGCCTCCGGCTAATACAGCATGATCCGGGTACTTCTGCGATACAGAGTGTAGACTCCCATTGAATGATTCTAGAACTGTCACGGTGGAACCTGGTGGCCGGTAATAATACCCAACAATTAACTTTGTTTCTCCTAGCCCTGTTAAACGTGTCCAGATAACTTCACAATCACACTCTACTTCGACCTCAGTAGACACAATATTTTTGTCAACTGCGATGAAGACACCACCTCCTACGGTGTCTAATCTGTCTTTCCGATACACGTTCGAACCCTCACAAAATATTTCAGAACTTCCTATCTCAGGGTTCAGCCAGGTCTCAGTCCCGAGAATAATTTGCGCGCCACACGCTTCCTGGTGGGCAGTAAATTCCGAACGCTCTGAAAATTTACTGCTAATATCTTGATAGCTGAACTGTCTTTACACTGAGCGCGTCCTGATTTCCCTGCCTGCACGTCGACTGGTGAGTGTTCATCAGGACACCTCGCACTACTGCTTAGCCTAAAAAAAACCCATGTGCACGCCACAAGTACTCTGCTACCCGAGTAGCCGCTTCCTTTGCATAGTGCACCCTTGTCCTATTTAGGGGCGTCCTACAATTCGCCACCCAATAGCGCAAGTCTAGAAATCTGCAGCCAAGACCGTCACAGAGTCGACGAAGCCTCTGGTTGAGACCCTCCACTCGGCTCCAAACCAAAGGACCCCGATCCACTCTGGGAACGACGCTGCAAATAGAGAGCTCTGCTTGCACCCTGCGTGCGAGGCCAGCTGTCTTCACCAAATCCGCCAGCTGCCCGTACAAACTGAGGATCGCCTCAGAACCCAAGCGACAGCCATCATTGGTGCCGACGTGAGCAACTACTTGCAGACGACTGCACCCCGTACGCTCGACAGCTGCAGGCAAGGCCGCCTCCACATCTTGGATGAGCCCCCCCCCCGCCCCCCCGCCCCCCCCCCCCGGCACACAAACCGAGTGCACGTTGGAATTCTTTCCAGCCCTGTACGCTATTTCCCTAAGGGGCTCCATCACCCGCCTAACGTTGGAGCTCCCAATAACCAGCAAGCCTTTGCCTCCGCGTGCCTGCTCGGGCCCTGCTCGAGGAGCGGCCACCTGCCCACTGACAGGATGAACGGGCGAGGCCAGCCGGCCAGCCTCCACATTGACCCTCTGCCTCGAGCGACGCGAATGCTTTGCAGGCCGCCATTCACCCTGAGGTGACGGCGGCCCCAACGCGCTGGGTACACTAGGTGCCTCGGCGGCTGAGTCAGCGGACGCACCAAGCGACACTGGGGTGTCTCAAGCGACGCGCCAGACCCTCCGCCGTCGATGCACCTCGAGGCAGCAGCCTGAAGGCGGCTGACTGTGGACAACAGCACGCTCAGCTGCTCGCGAACCGCGGCCAGTTCCTCCTGCGCCCGCACACAGCACGCACACACCCTATCCATCCTACTGCTACTATCTGGACGTATAGAGTTGCGACAAATAAAACAGCAATATGCGACTGCACAGTTGCGTCACCAGCGCCAGATTGAGATGCGATATACGAACAATTACTTACGAACCAAGCAATCAAATGACCACGACTACGCCACTATACAGATATTAAATGCGATCCTACCCCTGTCTTGGTACAAATGACAACCGCCTAGACGGTGTTACACTCTACCGTTATTAAAATTTGATACTACCCCTTTCTGATTCGAAAATACGCAAAGATCCGAAAAATTTCACCACGCAAGCACACAAACACACAAAGTAATTTGAATTAAACCTGTGGAACTAATACGAAAAACTGAATATACGACTAGTTTCTGCTACTGCTGCTCGCACACGTCACTCTGCAAGCACAGGTGAAACTGCACTGGCCTCTGTCTGCTGCTAACTGACTCTACGAAATAAATAGAAAGCACTGGCTGTCCAAAACAAACAACTGACTAACGACTCCGCGAATTTATACTTTACAGCTATCAATAAGCAATATAACTCCTCTCAAATACGATAATACGCAAGGATTTTATGTACTTAAATATGCAAGTGCAAAAAACACTCGGAAAGAAATAAAGAATCAAACTACAAAACAAATATGAAAGCTAAATAAGCGAATCCCTACTGCACTGCTGCTGCACTACTGCTGCACTGGTACCTCTTCCAGCGGCTGCTCAAGGCTCATCGGTCGTTGAGGAGACTGTTGGTAGCCCCTTGGTTTATCTGGGCGGTCAGTTGCTCGACAATTGCACGTATATGCGCACCGTACACATTTCTGCAGCCATCGTTGACCCCCTGTCATCAATGGTTCGTGGTACACAACAGTTGCCTCGGCGCCAGTTTGGAATAACGCCATTTTGCTATGCACGGTACACTTAAATCACAGCTACACACGAACGGTTTACAAACTTAGCCGTTTCCGAAATGCAACTACCCTTGAGCTAGATACCAATAGTCATGCCCTTTTGGACGTCAGATAAATCGCCCCATTTCCGCATTATGACGACGATTGCACTGTTTTCCACCCCCGTCGGCAGGCTTCATATATCCTCCACAGCCAGTGCTGTCGTCTGCCGCCTCTAAGTAGTTGTTGCATGTTGACGCCGAACACAGACGATGGGTACATTAACGTGACTGGTCCGTGTATACCCAGTTCGCCCTGTTAGCTGTAATCAAGCCTACGCCTTTCTTTGCCATTTTTACCCATCAGACGTCTCTCCATTAACAAACTGACTATTCTATGATACCTCAGGATGTGCCCTACCAGCCAATTCCTTCTTTTACTCGAGATGTGCCATAAATTTCTTTCCTCCCAGATTTGATTCGGTACCTCTTCACTAGTTATCCGATCTGTCCACATAATATCCAGCATTCCTGTGTATCGGCACATTTCAAAAAGCTTCTTATTTCTTCTTGTCTGTTCATACTTCACTTCCTGCTAAAGCTGCACCCCACACAAATTGCAAATACACTATGCGATCAAAAGCATTCGGACACCCCCCAAAACAAGCGTTTTTCATATTAGGCGCATTGTGCTCCCACGTACTGCCAGGTGATCCATATCAGCGACCTCAGCAGTCATTAAACATCGTGAGAGAGCAGAATGGGCGCTCCGCGGAACTCAACAGACTTCGAACGTGGTCAGGTGGTTGGTTGTCACTTGTGTCATACTTCTGCACGCGATATTTCCACACTCCTAAACATCTCTAGGTCCAATGTTTCCGTTGTGGTAGCGAACGTGAAGGGACACGTACAGCACAAAAGCGTACAGGCCGACCTCGCCTGTTGACTGACAGAGACCGCCGACAGTTGAACAGGGTAGTAATGTGTAATAGGCAGACATCTATCCAGATCATCACACAATAATTCCAAACTGCATCAGGATCCACTGCAAGTACGATGACAGTTAGGCGGGAGGTGAGAAAACTGGGATTTTATGGTCGAGCGGCTGCTCATAAACCACACATCACTCCGGTAAATGCCCGTGACGCCTCGCTTGGTGTAAGAAGCGTAAAAATTTGACAATTGAACAGTAGAAAAACGTTGTGTGGAGTGACAAATCACGGTACACAATGTGACAATCCGATGACAGGGTGTGGGTATGGCGAATTGTCCGCTGAACGTCATCTGCCCCCCTTGTGTAGTGCCAACAGTAAAATTCGGAGGCGGTGGTGTAATGGTATGGTCGTGTTTTTCATGGGGAGGGCTTTGCACCCCTTGTTGTTTTGCGTGGAACTATCACAGCACAGGCCCACATTAATATTTTGAGCAACTTCTTGCTTCCCAGTGTTGAAGAGCAATTCGGGGTTGGCGATTGATCTTTCAACACGATCGAGCACCTGTTTATAATGCACGGCCTGTGGCGGAGTGGTTACACGACAATAAAATCCAAGTGATGGACTGGCCTGCAAAGAGGCAGCATGCCTGTAATGGTCTGACCTGCACAAAGTCCTGACCTGAAGCCTATAAAACACCTTTCGGATGTTTTGAAACAACGCCTTCGTGCCAGGCCTCACCGACCGACATCGATACCTCTCTTCAGTGCAGCACTCCGTGAAGAATGGGCTGCTAGTCACCAAGAAACCTTCCAGCACCTGACTGAACGCATGCCTGCGAGAGTGGAACATCTCATCAAGGCTAAGGGTGGGCCAACACTATAGCAAGACTCGTCTACTACTTTTACTGTCGCATTTCCTAACCTAACTCCTTCAGTATCACAACCTGCTTTAATTCGACTACGTTCCATTACATATACACTACTGGCCACTAAAAGTGATGCACCAAGAAGAAATGCAGATGATAAATGAGTATTCATTGGACAAATATATTATACTAGAACTGACATGTGATTACATTTTACCGGCTGGTGTGGCCGAGCGGTTCTAGGCGCTACAGTCTGGACCCGCGCGACCGCTAAGGTCGCAGTTTCGAATCCTGCCTCGAGCATGGCTGTGTGTGATGTCCTTGGGTTAGTTAGGTTTAAGTAGTTCTAAGTTCTAGGGGACTGATGACTTCAGAAGTTAAGTCCCAGAGTGCTTAGAGCCATTTGAACCATTTTTTTGATTACATTTTCAGGCAATTTGGGTGCATAGATCCTGAGAAATCAGTACCCAGAACAACCAACTCTGGCCGTAATAACGGCCTTGATACGCCTGGGCATTGAGTCAAACAGAGCTTGAATGGCTTGTACAGGTGCAGCTGCCCATGCAACTTCAACACGATACGACGGTTCATTAACAGTAGTGACTGGCGTATTGTGACGAGCCAGTTGCTCGGCTACCGTTGACCAGACGTTTTCAATTGGGGAGAGATCTGGAGAATGTACTGGTCAGGGCAGCATTCGAACATTTTCTTTATCCAGAAAGGCCCGTACAGGACCTGCAATATGCGGTCGTGCATTATCCTGCTGAAATGTAGGGTTTCGCAGGGATCGAATGAAGGGTAGAGCCACGGATCGTAACCATCTGAAATGTAACGTCCATTGTTCGAAGTGCCGTCAGTGCGAACAAGAGGCGACCGAGACGTGTAACCAATGGCACCCCATACCATCACGCCGGGTGATACGTCAGTATGGCGATTGTAATCTCCCCACGGAAAATTACCCTCTACCACGCAATAATTAATAATGGTCAACCAAATCATCCACATGTATTTACGTTTGAAAAGTATCTGATCAGATTTTCTAGTAATATATGCGCCGACAGTTCGTCGACGCCAAGGTATTTTTCTAGTACGTTTATTCTTTGGAACAACAGAGGTACAGAAATGTATGCTCCATGGTTATTATAGAGAGAGAGAGGAACAGCTTCGGAAGTATCGGTTGGAAGATTGTCGGATTGCTAAAGGAGATTTATTTACTCTTCTTCGCGCTAAAGCGAGCTAGGAAAGTTTGTGCCGCTAGCGTAATAGATAAAGAGAAAGAAAAACCTGTAAAAGAAAATTACATGAGACTTGGAACCAACAGAAAACGGAACATGTACGGAAATGGATTCAATACACAATTTTCCTCAGAAATAAGGTTTGTGACCATTTTATTCTAGAGTGAATGACGAATGAGTTCTCTGTCTGAACCATTGATGATTGTCTGGGCCCTGTAATTAATTGGGAAGTTTCAGCTGTGACGAAGAGAGCCTGCAATCTCTGAGTTTTTTGAAATCGTCCAAAAAGGCTTCGTCCACATCTGAAATTTTAGATCTGTCGTAAACTGAACGAATTGTTCAAACGATCGATTTTCCCAACTGAATGCAGCGCTTAATAATAATAACAAATGTAAAGATCTTTTCTAGCAAGCCAGCCGCTGAATATTAAGACGAAGGGCCCCACCAGAGATTCTACTAGGCTGATTTCACGTAAATAATATATTTAAATTGTACACAGATAAAGGACAGAGAGAGAGAGAGAGAGAGAGAGAGAGAGAGTGAGAGAATCCTCCATTAGCATAATTGTTTCTCTGTCTTTTCACGGATCAGCCTAACTAGAAAACACGAAGCCCTGACTTTATTGTACCGATTTATGTGTGAGAGGGAAAGAGCGATAAAGGCGACAGATACACTTCTGTACAGACAAAACATTACACCAAGTTAGCGGCAAACTGCATTCACATAGACTTTCATCATTTACAAAAGCAGAGTAGAATTCATTATACGATGACGAATACACGCTTCCAATGTGCGTTCACCGCGATGGCGCCAAACACGGATGCGACCATCATGATGCTGTAAACAGAACCTGGATTCATCCGAAAAAATGACATTTTGCCATTCGTGCCCCCAGGTTCGTCGTTGAGTACACCATCGCAGGCGCTCCTGTCAGTGATGCAGCGTCAAGGATAACCGCAGCCATGGTCTCCGAGCTGATAGTCCATGCTGCTGTTCATGCAGACGGTTGTTGTCTTGCACACGTCCCCATCTGTTGCCTCAGGGATCGAGACGTGGCTGTACGATCCGCTACAGCCATGCGGATATTCCTGTCATCTCGACTGCTAGTGATGCGAGACCGTTGGGATCCAGTACGGCGTTCCGTATTACCCTCCTAAACCCACCGATTTCATATTCTGCTAACAGTCATTGGATCTCGACCAACGCGAGCAGCAATGTCGCGATACGATAAACCGCAATCGCGATAGGCTACAATCCGACCTTTATCCAAGTCGGAAACGTGATGGTACGCATTTCTCCTCCTTACACGAGGAATCACAACAACGTTTCACTAGGCAACGCCGGTCAACTGCTGTTTGTGTATGAGAAATCGGTTGGAAACTTTCCTCATGTCAAATGGCTCTGAGCACTATGGGACTCAGCATCTTAGGTCATAAGTCCCCTAGAACTTAGAATTACTTAAACCTAACTAACCTAAGGACATCACACACACCCAAGCCCGAGGCAGGATTCGAACCTGCGACCGTAGCAGTCCCGCGGCTCCGGACTGCAGCGCCATAACCGCACGGCCACCGCGGCCGGCTTTCCTCATGTCAGCACGTTGTAGGTGTCGCCATCGGCGCCAACCTTGCGTGAATGCTCTGAAAAGCTAATTATTTGCATATCACAGCATCTTCTTCCTGTTGGTTAAATTTCGCGTCTGTAGCACGTCATCTTCGTGGTGTAGCAATTTTAATGGCCAGTAGTGTATGATTAAGACAACACAAAATGATTTAATAGATTGCTGTGATGATATCATTGCTGGAAAAATGACTGATTCCATGAAGGAATCCAAATTTTTCACCGTAATAGCAGATGAGACAGTTGATATAAGCATCTCTGAACAGTTATCGCTATGCTTACGTTTCTTTGATGTTGGGAGTAGTATTGCAAGAGAAGAATTTCTAAAATCCATTGCAGCTACTGACCTGGCGGCTGAAAACTTAACAAACACCACCCAGCAGGAGATTAAAGCAAATGACACTGATACAGTTTATTGCCCAGGACCATCCTATGACGGAGGAGCGAATATTTAAAGGAGTTCAAGCAATTCTGTAACAGAAACTTACCGTCACTATGCTAGTGACAAGTTCAATCTTACACTAAGAAAACCGTGTACTCTAAGTAGCGCACAAAATAATATGGGTGTAACTGGCTCAGTATTGAACTTCATCACGGAATCTGCTCAATGACGACACTTACTAGAGGAAGAAATGCAGTCATCTCTGCCAGCAGAAAAGTTTCACACAATAAAGATACTGTGTAAACACGTTGGGTAGGGAGACATGATGCTGTCCCGCGTTTTAGAGACATCGTTCCTAGCCTAACTATTGTACTGCCCAAACTATGCACCATTCGCAGTGGAAGCAATACTGCAACGACTGCATTTTCCTTACTTCATGCTGTACAGTCATCAGAATTTATTTTAAGTTTTTGTGTACTTGCCAAAGTACTTGAGATAATATTGCCACTTGCTCGGCAGCTGCAAGACAAGGAATTCGATGTATTCCAAGCAATGCAACTCATGGAAGCAGTATGTGGCAGCTTGAAAGAACTTCGCGAGGACAGTATTTTACACTTCCGTCCTGTCTTTAAGGCAAGCAGAAGAACTTGCTGAGAAATTTGGCGCTGAGAAAATAACTCCTAGAGCAACTGCTCTAACGAAGAATCGAACAAATGCCCCAGCTGAGTCACACAAGGAATACCTTAGAGTGGTGATCTGGATTTCTTTTCTAGATTTTATGTGTAATGAACTGGCCTATAGGTTCCACAAAAGCACACCTTAAAATCGGTGGTCATTTAAAGAAGCTAATACCAAAGTACGTTTCTGATGGGTCCACTGGGGGACTGTTGAAGAGTGATGAAATACACAAAAATGATTTGCCATGTTTTGCAGATTTGGAAGGGGAACTGACGATCTGGAATCAGTTGTGGAGAAAACAAGACAACAAGCCAACCTCTCCAGCAGAAGCATATAAAAATTCATCTTGAGTTCCAAATCTCGTAGCCCTCCTTCAGCTGCAATCGATCCGGCCCATCACTACTGCGCTGCGACACATAAAAACCTATCTTGGTAGCACCATGGTAGAATACCGACTGAATGGCTCAACTTTGATGCACATCAACTGGAACAACAAATCTACAGCAGGAAAAGTGCTAGAAGTCTTCCATCGGAAATTTAAGAGAAGACTGAGCTTCTACATCTACATCTACATCCATACTCCGCAAGCCACCTGACGGTGTGTGGCGGAGGGTACCCTGAGTACCTCTATCGGTTCTCCCTTCTACTCCAGTCTCGTATTGTTCGTGGAAAGAAGGATTGTCGGTATGCCTCTGTGTGGGCTGTAATCTCTCTGATTTTATCCTCATGGTCTCTTCGCGAGATATACGTAGGAGGGAGCAATATACTGCTTGACTCCTCGGTGAAGGTATGTTCTCGAAACTTCAACGAAAGCCCTTACCGAGCTACTGAGCGTCTCTCCTGCAGAGTCTTCCACTGGAGTTTATCTATCATCTTCGTAACGCTTTCGCGATTACTAAATGATCCTGTAACGAAGCGCGACGCTCTCTGTTGGATCTTCTCTATCTCTTCTATCAACCCTATCTGGTACGGATCCCACACTGGTGAGCAGTATTCAAGCAGTGGGCGAACAAGTGTACTTAACCTACTTCTATGTTTTCGGATTGCATTTCCTTAGGATTCTTCCAATGAATCTCAGTCTGGCATCTGCTTTACCGACGATCAACTTTATATAATCATTCCATTTTAAATCACTCCTAACGCGTACTCCCAGATAATTTACGGAATTAACTGCTTCCAGTTGCTGACCTGCTATATTGTAGCTAAACGATAAGGGATCTTTCTTTCTATGTATTTGCAGCACATTACACTTTTCTACATTGAGATTCAATTGCCATTCCCTGCACCATGCGTCAATTCGCTGCAGATCCTCCTGCATTTCAGTACAATTTTCCATTGTTACAACCTCTCGATACACCACAGCATCATCCGCAAAAAGCCTCAGTGAACTTCCGATGTCATCCACAAGGTCATTTATGTATATTGTGAATAGCAACGGTCCTACGACACTCCCCTGCGGCACACCTGAAATCACTCTTACTTCGTAAGACTTCTTTCCATTGAGAATGACATGCGGCGTTCTGTTATCTAGGAACTGTTCAATCCAATCACACAATTGGTCTGATAGACCATATGCTCTTACTTTGTTCATTAAACGACTGTGGGGAACTGTATCGAACGCCTTGCGGAAGTCAATAAACACGGCATCTACATGGGAACCCGTGTCTATGGCCCTCTTAGTCTCGTGGACGAATAGCGCGAGCTGGGTTTCACACGATCGTCTTTTTCGAAATCCATGCTGATTCCTACAGAGTAGGTTTCAAGTCTCCAGAAAAGTCGTTATACTCGAACATAATACGTGTTCCAAAATTCTACAACTGATCGACGTTAGAGTTATAGGTCTATAGTTCTGCACATCTGTTCGGTGCCCCTTCTTCAAAACTGGGATGACCTGTGCCCTTTTCCAAACCTTTGGAACGCTACGCTCTTGTAGAGACCTACGGTACACCGCTGCAAGAAGGGGGACAAGTTCCTTCGCCTACTCTGTGTAAAATCGAACTGGTATTCCAGCAGGTCCAGCGGCCTTTCCTCTTTTGAGCGATTTTAATTGTTTCTCTATCCCTCTGTCGTCTATTTCGATATCTACCATTTTGTCATCTGTGCGAAAATCTAGAGAAGGAACCACAGTGCAGTCTTCCTCTGTGAAACAGTTTTGGAAGAAGACATTTAGTATTTCGGTCTTTAGTCTGTAATCCTCTGTTTCAGTACCATTTTGGTCACAGAGTGTCTGGACATTTTGTTTTGATCCACCTACTGCTTTGACATAAGACCAAAATTTCTTAGGATTTTCTGCCAAGTCAGTATACTTGCAGTATTTTTCAAAGTTTATCTTATAAATACATAAAATATTTATTTGGTTTGCTTCGCCGTAATTAAACGAGTAAAGTCTGTATAAAACAGTTCAGTTGATTTAAATTTATTACAAAGTCCTTGTGAAGACCATCTTGACCTTCCCATAGAGGTGCCCTGTCATAGACAGGTACACTGTGCACTGCTATGAAATGAATAATTATTGACGTGAAAGCTTGTGCACCCCACCCAGAAAAATATTCTAAATCTGCCGCTAATTACAGGTTTATTTTTCTACACATATGCAGTAACTTACGTATTTCTATACTTAGAATAAGCTGCATCATACAAAATAGGAATTTCGTCTACGACAACCTGTATCCTCCTATAGTCACTCAACGATCACACTTCCCCGTACATATACATCTATACACTGCAAACCACCGTGAAGGTCATGGCAGAGGGTACATACCATTGTACCAGTTATTAAGGTTTCTTCCTGTTCCAATCACTTATGGGGCGTGGGAAGAATGGTTGTTTCAATGCCTCTGTGCGTGCAGGAATTATTCTAATCTTATCCTCACGATCCCTGTGTGAGCGATACGTTGGGGGTTGTAGTATATCCCTAGAGTTATCATTTAAAGCGGATTCTTGAAACTTTGCTTATAGACTTTCTCTGGATAGTTTACTATAGCATCATCAACAAACAGTCACTGACTGTTGCTCACCGTACCTATCAGATGATTCACGTATACATTGAAAAAGAGCAGTCCTATCACATTTCCCAGTGGCATTGCTGACGATAACATCGCCTGTGATGAGCACTCGCAGTCCAGGAGAACGTAACGGGCTCTACTACTTAGGAAGCCTTCGTACCGTTCGCACATCTGAGAACCTGTTGCGTATGCTTGGACCTTTGCAGTCTGCAATGGGGCACTGTGTCCAACGTATTCCAGGAATCCAGGAATACGGAATCTGGCTGTAGCCTTCCTGCTGCATGGTTCGCAGACGTCGTGCAAGAAAAGCGCAAGCTGAGTTTCACATAAGCGTTGCTTTCTACATTCATGCTGATTTGTGGACAGAAGCTTTTCTGTCTCGAGGAAAGTTATTGTATTCTAGCTTCGAATATGCTCAAGAATTCTGCAGCAAGCCGATGTTAAGGATATTCGTCTGTAATTTATCGGGACCGTTCCTTTAACATTTATACAGGAGTACAGGAGCAGCCTGCGTTTCTTTTTCCAGTCACTTGAGACTTTGCGCTGGGTGAGAGATTCATGACAAATGCAAGCTAAGTGTGTGGCCAATGCCGAAGAGTACTCTCGGTAAAACCAAACAGGGATTCCATCCGGAGCCTGCCGCTGTGACCGAGCGTTCTAGATGCTTCAGTCTGGAAACACGATGCTGCAACGGTCGCAGGTTCGAATCCTGCCTTGGGCATGGATGTGTGTGATGTCCTTAGGTTAGTCAGGTTTAAGTAGTTCTACGTTCTAGGGGACTGATGACCTCAGATGTTAAGTCCCATAGTGCTCAGAGCCATTTGAACCAGCCATCACAAAACATAACCATATAATTCTTACTCTCTAGAAGGTGAGATAGCTTCCCTCATGACTGTGTCACATTTTCTGTTTCCATCTTCTATCATAGACAGCAGCTTCTCGAAACAGGCCATGTCCATCCTAATGAAGTTCCGAAATTCTTGCGGATCTTAGTTAGGTTTAAGTAATTCTAAGTCTCAGGGGACTGATAACCTCAGATGTTAAGTCCCATAGTGCTTAGAGCCATTTGAACCATTTGATTCCATCCGGACATGGGCACTTACACTGCCGGAAGAAAAATCGCAACACCAAGAAGGAGTTATGTGACATAAACGAAAGTTGGCAGACGTGTTTCTACACCTGAAAGATGACGTCTACTTAGATTTCGAGCCAGTCACATAAAAGAGGCGCTAGTAGCTTTAAATACACGCCGTAGTGACCGAGAGCTTCAGTTATCGTTCAGATTGGACATGATGAGTCGATGTTAGTCAAGAATGGCTTTAAGGCGACAAAGACGCCATTATCAACATCTCCGAGTTTGAACGAGGTTGTGTAATAAGGCTGAAAAGTTGAATGTTCCTTCTGCGATACTGCAGAAAAACTTGGCAGGAATGTAGCCACTGCACATGATTGCTGGCAGTGGTGGTCGGGAGAACGTACGGCCGCAAGAAGACTACACGCCGTAGTGATCGAGAGCTTCAGTTATCGTTCAGATTGGACATGATGAGTTGATGTTAGTCAAGAATGCCTTTAAGGCGACAAAGACGCCATTATCAACATCTCCGAGTTTGAACGAGGTTGTGTAATAAGGCTGAAAAGTTGAATGTTCCTTCTGCGATACTGCAGAAAAACTTGGCAGGAATGTAGCCACCGTACATGATTGCTGGCAGTGGTGGTCGGGAGAACGTACGGCCGCAAGAAGACTGGTCTCCGGACAGTCACGCGGCACTCCCGAGAGGAAAGACCATAGTGTTCGGCGTTATGGCTCTGGCGCATCGTACTGCATCTGCAGTAGCAATTTGAGCATCAGTTGGCACCACAGTGACACAGCAAATCCTTTCAAATAGGTTACTTCAAGTATAGTTCCGAGCCAGAAGCCCTGAAGCGTGCATTCGACTGATCCGAAACAACCGCCATTTGCGATTTCTGCTCACTGGAGAGCAGGATGATGGTTTATTGTTTTGTATTAAGAAAAGGCAAACCTACGTTTCTAGCATTTGTAGACTTAGAGAAAGCTTTTGACAATGTTGACTGGAATACTCTCTTTCAAATTCTGAAGGTGGCAGGGGTAAAATACAGGGAGCGAAAGGCTATTTACAATTTGTACAGAAACCAGATGGCAGTTATAAGAGTCGAGGGGCATGAAAGGGAAGCAGTGGTTGGGAAGGGAGTGAGACAGGGTTGTAGCCTGTCCCCGATGTTATTCAATCTGTATATTGAGCAAGCAGTAAAGGACACAAAAGAAAAATTCGGAGTAGGTATTAAAATTCATGGAGAAAAAGTAAAAACTTTGAGGTTCGCCGATGACATTGTAATTCTGTAAGAGACAGCAAAGGACTTGGAAGAGCAGTTGAATGGAATGGACAGTGTCTTGAAAGGAGGATATAAGTTGAACATCAACAAAAGCAAAACAAGGATAATGGAATGTAGTCAAATTAAATCGGGTGATGCTGAGGGAATTAGATTAGGAAATGAGACACTTAAAGCAGTAAAGGAATTTTGCTATTTAGGGAGTAAAATAACTGATGATGGTCGAAGTAGAGAGGATATAGAATGTAGACTGGCAATGGCAAGGAAATCGTTTCTGAAGAAGAGAAATTTGTTAACATCGAGTATCGATTTAAGTGTCAGGAAGTCGTTTCTGAAAATATTTGTATGGAGTGTAGCCATGTATGGAAGTGAAACATGGACGATAACTAGTTTGGACAAGAAGAGAATAGAAGCTTTTGAAATGTGGTGCTACAGAAGAATGCTGAAGATAAGGTGGGTAGATCACGTAACTAATGAGGAGGTATTGAATAGGATTGGGGAGAAGTTTGTGGCACAACTTGACTAGAAGAAGGGATCGGTTGGTAGGACATGTTTTGAGGCATCAAGGGATCACAAATTTAGCATTGGAGGGCAGCGTGGAGGGTAAAAATCGTAGAGGGAGACCAAGAGATGAATACACTAAGCAGATTCAGAAGGATGTAGGCTGCAGTAGGTACTGGGAGATGAAGAAGCTTGCGCAGGATAGAGTAGCATGGAGAGCTGCATCAAACCAGTCTCAGGACTGAAGACCACAACAACAATGATGAAAACTGGTTGTATCTCGGTGCCAGGATGGTCGTTTATTTTATTTTATTTACACGTCAAGTTCCGTAGGACCAAACTGAGGAGCAAACCTCCAAGGTCATGGAACGTGTCAGTACATGAACTTACAACATAAAAGTAATAAACAGACAAAAATAAATATTCATGAACCTGAAAAAAAGTCAGTCCATAAGTTTAAGTAAACGCTATCAGCAATACAATAACAATCAACTTAATTTTTCAAGGAACTCCTCGACAGAATAGAAGGAGTCACCCATGAGGAAACTCTTCAGTTTCGATTTGAAAGCGCGTGGATTATTGCTAAGATTTTTTAATTCGAGTGGCAGCTTATTGAAAATGGTTGCAGCAGTATGCTGCACACCTTTTTGCACAAGAGTTAAGGAAGTCCGATCCAAATGGAGGTTTGATTTCTGCCGAGTATTAACCTAGTGAAAGCTGCTTATTCTTGGGAATAAACTAATATTGGTAACAAGAAACGACAACAAGGAATATACATATTGAGAGGCCAATGTCAAAATACCCAGACTCGTGAACAGAGGTCGACAAGAGGTTCGTGAACTCACACTACTTATTGCCCGAACCGCCCGTTTCTAAGCCAAAAATATCCTTCTAGAATGGGAAGAGTTACCCCAAAACATAATACCATACGACATAAGTGAATGAAAATAAGCAAAGTAGACTAATTTACATGTCGAAGTATCACTCACTTTTGATACCGTTCGAATAGTAAAAGTTGCAGTATTAAGCCTTTGAACAAGATCCTGAACGTGGGCTTTCCACGACAGCTTACTATCTATCTGAACACCTAGAAATTTGAACTGTTCAGTTTCACTAATCATATGCCCGTTCTGTGAGATTAAAATGTCAGGTTTTGTTGAATTGTGTGTTAGAAACTGTAAAAACTGAGTCTTACTGTGATTTAACGTTAGTTTATTTTCTACAAGCCATGAACTGAGATCATGTACTGCACTATTTGAAACCGAGTCAATGTTGCACACAACATCCTTTACTACCGAGCTAGTGTCATCAGCAAACAGAATTATTTTAGAGTTACCCATAATACTATAGGGCATATCATTTATGTAAACAGGGAACAGGAGCGGTCCCAACACTGATCCCTGGGGCACCCCCCACTTGACAGTACCCCACTCAGATCCCACATCACAGCCGTCATCAATATTGTGAATAATGACCTATTGCTGCCTGTTGCTAAAGTAGGAGGTGAACCAATTGTGAGCTACTCCCCTTATTCTGTAATGGTCCAACTTCTGGAGCAATATTTTGTGATCAACACAGTCAAACGCCTAAGTTAAATCAAAAAATACGCCAAGCGTTCGAAACTTTTTGTTTAGCCCATCCAGTACCTTACAGAGAAAAGAGAATATAGCATTCTCAGTTGTTAAACGACTTCTAAAGCCGAACTGTACATTTGATAGCAAATCGTGTGATATAAAATGATCAATTAACCTTACATACACAGCCTTTTCGATAACTTTTGCAAACACTGATGGCATAGAAATAGGTCTAAAATTATCTACATTACCCCTTTCGCCCTTTTTATAAAGCGGCTTTACTACTGAGTACTTTAATCGCTCAGGAAACTGACCATTCCTAAAGGAAAAATTACAAATATGGCTAAATACAGGGCTAACATGTGCAGCACAGTGTCGTGTGTTGGTTAGAAGGAGACCATTTGAGGACCTGCACCCAACCTGTCAGCAGCCTAGCCTCCTTCAGTGCACCAATCCAATGGAATTCACTAGGTGCTAAATCAGGACTCTATGGGGGGGGGGGGGGGGGGGGGGGGGATGCAGTACTTCCCAGCCCATTTTGTCGGTGGTTTCATGGGTTAGCTGAGCAACATGAGGACGTGTGTTGCCTTGCTGGAGAATCACACCTCTCCTCTGACATCCACAACCTCTCTCTCATGGCTGGTTTCACCTCGTATAAAAGCAAATCCGAGTAGTATTGGCTGTTCATTGTACGCTGCTCTTCGAGGTTATCACAAAAAACTGGACTTTCAGCACCCAAAAATGCCGTCAACATGAATTTTCCTGCTAATGCTTGGGTTTTGACTTTTTTCTTGAATGTGAGTTGGTGTGCTTTCTACTCCATGCTTTATCTTTTTGATCCTGCCTCATAACAGTGAACCCAAACTTCATCACAAGTTAAAGTTTTATTGAGGAAGTGCTCACCTTCTCTTTCATAAAGTTCCTTTAGCTCTGTGCACACTCTCAACCTTGTTTCCTTGTGTAGCTGTGTCAACTCCTTTGGGACCCCTCTTGCACATGTTTTGCGGTACTTCAGCTAGTTACAGATAAAATTATGAACTGTACCAGTACTAACTTGAACCTTATCAACTACCATTTCCACAGTCACACGGCGGTCGGCACGAATAATGTCATCAATTCTACTTTCAAGAGGGAGTTGAAACTGCAACTGGTCGGCCAGAACCGTATTCGTCAGTCACTGAGTCGCGACTATTTTTGAACTGCAGAATTCATACAACCTTCACCATAAACTTTAGACTTTCTAACAGTGTATATTCACTGGTTTCTCGCCTTCTGGTTTCTCGCCTTCAGCAAGAAAAAACGAATAACAGAATGCTGTTCAACTAATGTGGACGTTTCAAGCGAACTCGCCATCTTGAAATGTATTTTTGAGGTTAGAAACAAAACAGTATTGATACATCAGCTGATCGGGGATCATCCCAGTGATGCCAACTTAAAGCGATAAAAGTACCAAATTTGCCCAACTAACAGTTTTTCCCCCAGACCAATTTGTCTCTTTAATTATTGAATAACCCTCGTATGTTTCTGAGACAAATGTATTCCCGAAATTTCGTTACTCTACATTAATTATTTTTTGGTATTGCAGTTATTCCCGTCAATGTATTTGTTTTCAACCCTTTCATTTCCTTTTCAACACCAGGGGTGCCTTTGTCCTCCATACGGGAGGCTGTACGTCGGTCGAACTATGATATGTCTATATAATCCGCCTGTGTGAATGATTAATTAAACTCAAAGCATTTCACTACTTTTATACCAATGAATTTAAGTCTTGTCACTTGCTTTGTCTACAACTGAGTCTATGTGATCATTCCGTTTAATTACCCCTACAAATTAAGATACTTGTATGAATTGATTGATTCCAATTGTGATTCATTGATATTGTAGTCATAGGGTAACACATTTCACGTTTTGTGGAATACATGGCTCTATATCTCTGAACACAGAAATATGTAGCAAACTGCTAATATTTGCACCAGACAGGACTGTTATCAAACTTCTGCTGAATATTTGTGCAGATTTTTCAGATAGTACTTGATTACTGATACAAATCAGAGGTTTCTGTTCGTCTTGTGGTCCAGGTCATTATTATGTACAGTAATGGACCCAACAGGCTTTCCTGGGACACGTCTAAAGTTACTTCTACATCTGTCTCCATTCAAGACAGCATGCTGCGTCCTCCCTTCCAAGATATCCAACATCCAGTCACAAACTTCATTTGATATGTACCTCATAGGACAAGCTGTGGTATAATACCAGTACAAGTCTATTTTTTTCTTTCGGAAAAGAATTACTAACGCTGATTTCTCATTTTATTTTACATCGAAGTTTATCTAATGTTGGTGAAGGTCAGTCTCGGTGGTTAAAAATTGGGCAACTGGATTCTAGTACGGCCATATTGCTCCTGAAAATAATCCATTGCAATACGTCCAAAAATTCAAAACCAGGTGATAACGTCAAGAAAGTGCGCGACAAGAGAGTGAAGAGTAGGTGAATAGGAGTGCGGTGGTTTGCTCCGATATTTTACATGAAGAATCAACTACCAGAATCCTTTGTGGAAGACAGGTGCCACATTTGTTGCCCGCTGGCCAGAAACAAATGCGGAAACATATTTCTCAGGAATAAATGGATCGTTTTATAAAGAAACCTGCTAATTTTGAGTGCCGTTTCCTTACTTTGAGTAAAACATCTGTCGATGACATCCCGCCAGAACCAAACCCTTCATGTAGCAGTAGGTAAAAGACATGTAATGAAACTGAATATTTCATCTCATTACTAGACATAGTAGCATTAAATACTGTTATCGATGAAGAAAACTGATGTTTTTAAATGGAAGCGTTAACCAAGTTACAGAACAATGAATGCGTGGACTTTTTTTACTATTTTCCTGTAGAACATCTTAGTTGAAGGAGACCGAGTACTAACTCAACAATCTGTATTTCCATTTATCAATAATCTGCTATATTCTGTGTGAAAGAAATGTAAAGCATTTGGATCGGGAAAGCTCTACAAGGTATCCTAATAATCATAAATCTGGTTTAAGCACTGTTAGTATCACATTTGAAGTCGAAAGCAATATAAACATTTATTTCGGTTCTAAAGACAGTAAATTTCATCCGGAATTTTCTGCTTATGTGGAAGTCAAACAGCGTTCAGAATAAAGACACTTCGACTGTCACAGTTTTATCACTAAACTGTCGAAAATATTCGTAATAAAGTTCCCGAACTGACTACCCTCCAGGAAAGTTCTTGCGCTCAAATTATTCTTGGGACTGGGAGGGAGGTGGCTGAAACCAGAAGTGGAAAGCTCTGAGATATTTAGCGAGTCGTGGAACATATATCGGAAAGACAGGTTAGAGGCCATAGGAGGGGGAGTTTTTGCAGTTGACAAAAATATTTTCTCTATTGAGGTCGAAGTTGAGTGTGACAGTGAAATCGTCTGGTCGCGTATAGCAGGTGTAAGTGAAACGGAGTTAATTGTTCGAACGTTTTTACCGTTCACACCCGATTCCGCTGTGGCAGTTCTAGAGTCATTCAAAGAAAGTCTACGGTATAGCGCGTAAATACCCAGATCATGCAATACTAGCTGAAGGCGACTTCAACCTTGTGAGCATAGACTGGGATGTCTATGGATTCATTGCAGGGGGTACAGACAGACAGTATGCGAAGTACTTTTGTACACGTTTTCTGAAAATTGCCTTGAACAGCTAGCTCGGCGACCCACACGCAACGGAAGTATCTTAGACTTTGTAGATACAAATAGGCCGGACCTTATCGACAATCCACGCCCGGGTTACCGGGTTCGATTCCCGGCGAGGTCAGCGATTTTCTCTGCCTCGTGATGACTGGGTGTTGTGTGATGTCCTTAGGTTAGTTAGGTTTAAGTAGTTCTAAGTTCTAGGGGACTGATGACGATAGATGTTGAGTCCCATAGTGCTCAGAGCCATTCGAACCATTTTTTTTATCGACAATGTCAGTACAGAAACGGAGATTAGCGATCATGACTTTACGATAGTTAATACATCAGTCAAGAAGGCTAGAAGAGTGTTTCTGCTAGATAGAGGAGATAAGCAGTTACTAAAAACTTACTTAGACAGTGAGGAGAGGAGATACTGGCATCACTTAGTACCAGTAAGATGGATGTAGAGGAATTATGGTCAAAGTTTAAGCAGACTGTAAGTCGTGGTCTGGAGTGTTAACGTGCCTAGTAAGTGAAAAAAGGATGGGAAAGACCCACCAAGGTTTAATAACGAAATTCGTAAGATGCTGAGGAAGCAGAGGCTGTTGCACTCTAGGTTCAAAACGGGACGCAGAAACGACGACAAGCGAATGTAGAGATTTGTGCGTCTGTGAAAAGATCTATGAACGAGACATACAACTACCACCACCGTCACACCTCGGCAAAATATCTGGCAGAGAGTCCTAGAAAATTCTGGTCGTAAGTAAAATCACTAAGTCCCTTGTTGACTAGTCTGGTGTGGCAGTTGAAGATAGCAAGACGAAAGCCGAAGTTTTACATTTCACGTTCAAGAAATAGTTCACGAAGGAGCACCGTACAAACATACCGTCATTTGACCATCGGACAGATTCCCATATGGACGACATAGGAATAAGCATACCTGGCGTAGAGAAGCAACTTAAAGATTTAAAAACAAATAAATCACCAGCTCCGGATGGAGTCCCAATCGATTTTACAAAGAGTACTCTACGGCATTGGTACCTTACCTAACTTGCATTTATCTTGAATCTCTCGCCCAGCACAAAGTCCCACGCGACTGGAAAAAAGCGCAGTTGACTCCGGTATAGAAGAAAGGTAGAAGAACAGACTCGCAAAATTAGAGACCAATACCCCTAACTTCTGTTTGCTGTATAATCCTTGAACACATTCTCAGTTCGAATATAATAAACTTTCTTGAGGCTAAGAAGCTTATGTCCACGTATCAGCCCGGTTTTAGAAAGCATCGCTCGTGCGAAACTCAGCTTGCCTTTTCTCACATGATATACTGAGAACTATGGATGAAGGGCAACAGGCAGATTCCATTTTTCTATATTTCAGGAAAGCATTTGACACGGTGTCCCATTGCAGGCTATTAACGAAGGTGCGAGCATACGGAATAAGTTCACAGATATGTGTGTGTGGCTCTAAGACTTCCTAAGTAATAGAACCCAGTGTATTGTCCTTGGCGGTGAGCGTTCATCAGAGACAAGGGTATCGTCAGGAGTGCCCCAGGGAAGAGTGATAGGACCGCTGTTGGTCTCTATATACACAAATGCTTTGACGGGCGGGGTGAGCAGCTGTCTGCGGTTGTTGCTGATGATGCTGTGGTGTACGGTAAGGTGTCGAAGTTGACTGACTGTAGGAGGACAGAAGATGACTTCGACAAAATTTCCATTTGGTGTGATGAATGGCAGCTAGCGCTAAATGTGGAAAAATATAAGTTAATGCGGAATACCGTATTACTAGTGTCCAGCTTGACACAGTCAAGCCGTTTAAATATCTAGGCGTAACGTTGCAAAGCGATATGAGGTGGAATGACCATGTGAAAACTGTGCTAGAGAAGGCAAATGGCCGACTTCCGTTGATTGGGAGAATTTTAGGAAAGAGTGGTTCGCCTGTAAATAAGACCGCGTGTAGGGCGCTGGTGCAACCTGTTCTTGAGAACTGTTTGAATGTTTGGGATCCGTAACATGGCAGATTGAAGGAAGATATCGAAGCAATTCAAAGGAGAGCTGCTAGATTTGTTATCGGTAGGTCCGAACAAAATGTGTTACTGAGATGCTTCAGGAACTCAAATGGGAATCCCTGGAGGGAAGGCGGTATTCTTTTCGAGAAACACTTTTGAGAAAATTTAGAGAACCGGCATTTGAAGGTGACTGCCAAACGATGTTAGTGCCGCCAGCATACATCTCGCGTAAGGACCTCGAAGATAAGATACGAGAAGTTAGGGCTCATACGGAGGCGTACAGACAGTTGTTTCTCCCTCGCACTACTTGCGAGTGGAACAGGAGGGGAAATGACAAGTAGTGGTACAAGGTGCCTTCCGCCACGCACCTGACGGTGACTTGCGGAGTATCTATGTAGATGTAGATAGAATGTATTTGAGCTGGTTCTATTGGAGTCGAATTTGAGCTGGTTCTATTGGAGTCGAGGTGTGCACAATTGGTTTGTTGGAGCTAGAGGTGGTAGTTGTGAAATTATCATTGATGAATAACCACAGCACTGTGTAAAAATCTCTGCTGATATATTTATACAACAAAAATATTTTTTGTGTAAATTACTTAAGTAATTAACGATAACATGCTAAAATGAAAATGTGGGTATTTAAGAAAGGGTGTCCCATTAACTGACGGAAACTGCACGAAGCACAAAATTAAATTGAAGGTCTTGAAGGGAAATTATTTCACAAATTAACTTTATTTCTTATTTTGTCCCTGTTTTCAGGGATGTATTGTAAGCCTGAACTAGAGGAAACTATCAAAGTGCACGCTACAGTTGTTTCAGCAAACGCAGAAAAATTTTCCTACAACATGTTCAGCAACAGACGTTCCCTCACTTCCGAGAACCTCTGCATGCTGACCGTCATACACTGCAATAGTTATTGTAAGACGTTCCTGCAACCATTTTCGTACGCTTACAAAGAATAAAATTTCTTAAACAAACATAGCGATTTTAATTTCATTTTCACGTTGCGTGAAGTTTATCTTTACTCTAGTTCTTTTTATAACTCACTTTACATGTTTCATTATTTATATCATTTTTAAGTAATGTATCGGTATTTTCAGGGTCATTTTAATACTAATTTTCCACCTTAAAAATCCTGATCCTGCGCTTACAGGCCCTATTTCTAATTCGTAAATAAATTAATTCTCACTAGTGGCAGCTGCCCCTCCCCCCCCCCCCCCCGCCTCACACACACACACACACACACACACACACACACACACACACACACTGAACCGCCGCCCCCCCCCCCCCCCCCCCCCGTCCACCATTGGACCCCTGTTTCCCACAGACTTGTGGATGAGCCTGAGTGACATCACTTTTAGGTTGCCGGTTTCTGGTCGCACCTTCCTGTTGGCAACAGGAGTATTTTGTAATAATGAACATGCTCTTATGCTCTAAAACGCGTGAATTAATTCTGACACTCCATAACATTACATGGATATCATGAAGAACTGTTGAAACATAAATAATTGGTGACGCGCATGAAAGGAAACTAATTTGGGTGACCACACATGCTGAAAACTACAATGTAGAGACATTCACAACAACCTACTAAACTAGATGAAAATGTTCTACATTCATATTTCATATAAAGCACCACGAGATCTTAATAAGCAGAAGCTTCGAAAGCGCTTTTATCATGAGATTTGCCTAACGTGTGCGGTAAGTATAATATGAACAAATGCTACAAGGAGTTTTCGCCGCGTCAGATTTGCATTGACAGGGTCAAGTTTGTAGGCATATTCCGAGATTGAATACATATCTGACGTGACAAGAGCTTCGTCAAGCGTTTATTCAAGAGCGTCGCCACGGATATTTTCATCTATTCCTGCTATAAACTTTGTCAGCAGTTTAAAACTATTTTAGAATTTTCTTGTTCTTGAATCCGAAGTATATTTCATTTCCTCGAATTTGTTAGTGAAATAAGTGTGGATAAATGTACCGGTACACAAAGTAAATGTTGAATTTTGGCAGTTGCAGACTTTCGTCGCAGAAAAACTGTATCATCACAGCAGGTTGTCACGATCGTAGCTTTATCGCAGCGTTTGCGTCGTACTTTGGAGCTCAGAATTTCGGCCTTAGGCTGCATGAAGTTGCTTGTTATCGGGGTCACTACGACACAAATGCTACTATATCGCTTTTACCTAAACTAATTCCAATACTGACTTCTTATTTGGGAGAGGGAGCCTTATTTTTGAAGACATGATGCATTCCTTGAGTAATGACAACTGCAGACTTGAAGCTGAGTCAGCAAACCTTGTCGACTGAGAATATTATTGTCAGTTCAAAGTCTTCGAGGTTTATAACAGTTTTCCTCTACAATTTTAGTTTCTGTCTGCTAATAAACTTACGGACGTAGCTTCAACACACGCCCGCTTCTTATATTAGGCATGACTGCCACGAATTCCAAGAAATCGATGAATGTGTGCATGTATTCTTGGCTCTTGAATGGAAAATCACGAACAGATCCGTATTTATGGCTTCTCTCAGTCTATTTATTGCCTCGAGGTAAACTTGGAATCAGTGTAATAAGAAAAATAGTTGATGTTTTGAAGCAATTGTCCCCCTAACAATGGATGACGCATTAATACGCTGGCATGTGGTCACGTGAAGCGCATGCGCAGCGCTTGTTTACAACGACAGCCCGTACACACACATGACCTTTTTCAAGATGGATGTGAAGGAGTATTTTGCTGTAGCGTGTGCAAATGATAGTAGCAAAATGCAAGTCAAGTGGTTATCTTTTTTAGTGGCAGCTAGATTGTGGACAATAGCGTTACTTAGTGAATGTTTTTGATGAAACTGTAAACCCGTAAGACTTAATAACTTGTAGTGAATTATTGATTTTTGTGCTAGCACATTTTTCCCGTCTGTTAATTCATAAAAGTTTGTACGTTGAGTGTTACTTGTGCGACTATAGGACAGACGAAAATAATTTATAATCAGAATAGCTGATTCGTGTGATTGTTCATCGGAGAAAGACGAAGTTTGTGATGATATTACGTTTCATTGACCTCGAATAATAAAGTGTTGGGTATTGCGCATGAGGAACTGCATGCCCTTGGCAAAGCCACTCGTAGCCTATTTTTTTCTCCTGGGTGACGTTTCTGAACAACTTGCCGAAAATAAGTGTAGAGAAATGTTGTCAGTGTGACTGTGACAAATTGTTGTGCAATTTTCTAGTTGAAACAGCGCGGCATTTCGGCGTAAACACGAGTTGCGAGCTGTGACGCGAGGAATGCCAGGGCGCCTGCTGCCCTTAAATGCGCAGTGCTCTCAAGGATTCGTCGTATTTGGTACGTATCACTGTGTTTATGCGTCTTCACGAACTTATGCTTGAGAAAATGTGCATAGTGATTGGTGTCTTGACGATGTGATGGATTGAAGCAACACCCGTACGCAAATATGTAGGGAATCCTGAAAGCACATGGTTACTACGCTTTTAGTTCGCAATTGGAGCACGTTGTACCTAAGCTATTTGACACTTCTGTGCCAAATTATTTTAGTTTTGCTACCTTTACAAAAGGAAATGCTTCGTGTATCCCCTAAATCAGCAGAGTTGTTTATTTTTCAATGCCACGTGCGTTTTTTGGGGTTACGCGTTTTGTTTGGGATGACTTCAGCATGCTTCATAACTTCGAGGGAAACATAATTGCTAGAAAATGTTAATAAAATGTGGTGGGTGATCATGTTTGTAAACATTCGGCATTTTGTTTTATTTTGAAACATGCTTCTGCTGTTTATTGACTATAAGCGAATGGCTTGTTTCAAAGATGATAGCTTTCATAGATACGTCAAGATCAAAAACTTTAGATCTTAACCCAACACGTACGGTATTAAACGCATTTTATTACCGTAATAGCATGAAACAAGTGTAAAAGAATTTGTTTGAAATACTTTGCTTTAACGTATGTCGAGTGACTATGTGTTTTACTTACTATAATTTTTCGAAATTTTTAAGTTTTGGAAATGATTCGAAATGTAAAACAAAAAAATTCTGCAGGGATTTTAAACGTCAGAAACAGCATACTTATTTCTGAAACATACCCTTGTTTGATAACAGTAGCTGCCTGACTTACGCATCCATGTTTTTCTCCTTTTTATTTTGTTTTCGTTTCGTTGTGGTATCCGCTAAATTACACACAGTAAATTATTTTCAGATTATTGCCAGCGTAATAATTAGAGAGATGTTCTCTCTGGTGATCACTCTAAATGAAAACGAAATAAAGAAAAGATAACCCTGGACTGTTCTTTCCCCATTACATTTTTTCTGATTACATATTTCAGTGTGTGTCTTGCCATTATTCTTTAGACATGCTTAATGACTTAGTAATGAGTACAACCCTTAATGACTGAATTGATTCAATATTCATTTTCTCAGATTGAATACATACAATTTAGGTAATGAGCATTTCTTGTAACTTTTGTTGTAAACTGTTACATTTGGAAGAGGGTAATGATTTGGAAATTCAAAGCCAACCATAGTTTCCAACCTCTTATTTGTAAGACTATTTATGCCAAGGGCATAAGTACATACTGCAAATTCAATGTTGTGTGAATTTCATATTGTGGGGTTGACCCTATTAGAAAGAAATAAGATGAGTTCTGAAGTTGTGCTGCCTTATCATTTGTAAGTGTATGATCAGTGAGGATTGTGTATTTTTAACTTGTTTGAAGAATAGAGGATTGACAGATAAATTTGCATCATGATATTTGTCATGCCATCCATAATTAGTACAAGTTGTCTGCTGTTACTTGAGAAAGTCGTATATGTAGGCTTATGGTTATGTTTCACAGATATAGATTAATTAATTATTTACATCCAGTGTGGTTAATAGTTCTTTTATGTTAACCTTTAATTAATTAAACATAGTATGACATTTCTTATTAAATGCTCACATGTTTATGTTAGAGTGTGCTTGTTTGTGATGCTTTAGTGTTCTCCATCTGCATCTAAACTCTGCAAAGCATTGTGAAGTGCTTGGATTAAGACCATGCATTATCTGATATCTATTTTATGAATGCCTGTTTTGCAAAGCGGTAGGGAATTATGGACTTTTGCCCTGTGTGCCACATAACTATGTATTACATCATGTGATCTACACTGAAACTTACAAATTGTGTCCAAAAAAGCCTCTGCACTCATATAATGATCATGTGTTGTCATTTGGCATTTATCATTGTTCAATGTGGAAGGAAGAAATTTGGTTTGTTGTGTTTTCCATTTGTGATGTCATTTACAATTTTGTTGCCTACATGTCGTGGAAAGTTGATGTTTTTACATTTCAGAATGGATGTATTTGCAGTTTTTCACAAAGTGTGATATACTCCTGTTACCATACATATACTCTAATTATGGAGGATGGTAATAGTAGTGTTGCAGAGATTGTAAACACACACATCAATAGGGTCTCTGTTTGTGACTACAGAATCAGCCTGACACATGGGTTGGATTGATGTGGAATTATTGTGTGTTTTATTACTATAGCCAAGTCATACCACTGAACTGTTAAGGATTTAGAGTAGGCTCTGTAACAAAGGATCAAAAACTCAGAAAGATGCTTTTTGGGTAATAAATTAATTGAATCCCTCAAAAACCTGATTAAGAAGATAATCCAATGTTATTGAGTTACCTAATTGTGTGAATGAAGTTGTATATTTGCTTCTCCTGCTTTGTTGTCAAAAATTTAGTAAACATACACTCATTTTTTCTGCAATTGCATGTAACATGACGCTTCAGAACTAACAGTACTTACAAGATTTCAAACAAGAAATTATTTAACATTTTGTTTTACTGATCCAGCTAAGGGGCTAATTCGAATGTTCAGTACCACTCCTCACTTTCGAGCTGTGACAATTTGTCTATGATGCTAAGCTTGTAAACTTCCAGATGTTAAATATTAGTTATGGTTATCACAGTAACTGCAGAAAAATTTGATTGCAATTTACACGAGATGTGAATTATATGTGCAATTTATGCTTATTTTGAATTGTTGGTAAACAGATTTTGTTTTTGAGACGTTCCATTTAGTGGCTGAAAGTTGTTTTGTTTCTTGTAACTGTGTGACATATGTATCCTTTCTTTTATTTGTATGGTATATTCACTTGTTTTTCGTATTGTATGTAATCTGCGGTATAAGGCTTGTTTGATTAGTTGGTTATTTTTATTGCGATGTGTTATTTCTTGCAACATGAATCTAAAATTAATCTTCAATAGTTGAATGAAGTAATGTGACTTGGGGTATGTTAAATCAGCCATCAAATTTTTGCAGATGTTGAGTGACGGGGAATATTTTAAATGTCACACATTCCAATGGATACATGTAGAAGTGCCTTAGGGATAACTTGTGAGTGTCCATCAGATGCGGAACTTGGGTTGAGAGGTCGAGATTCAGTGCTTAAGTGTTATTATGTTGACATACTGTTTTTTTTATCAGTCATCAGTGATATACGTCTGCCATGAAATGGGTGTTTCTGCAAACACAGTAATTGATTTGTTTTCATCCTGCAGAGATGTGTGTGGAAAATTCATTAAGTATTTTTTTGTTGGGGGGGGGGGGGGCGGTGATACTAGAAATAGATGAGTTGAGCTTCAGTAAGAGGAAGAGTGGTACGAGGCATAGAGTTGTTGGTAACTGGGTTTCTTTAGCAGCTGTTTGTGGTGGGGATTGTTATGATGATAAACTGTAGTAAGGGTGTCTTTATTTCATAGTAGAAGAGTATGTAGCAGAGGTGTATAGTATCATGTCAGATGGGTTCGCTTCATATAAGGCTACGAGGCTGGGGCCTATAATCGTACTATTGTGGGAGGGGCAGTATTCCATTTACATGCTCAATTGATATATTTTGGTTTTGTATTTTTCATGTTTTTATTAAGTTAATGAGAAAAACGTTTTAGAATTTTTGTAATAGTATCGGCCTTTCAAGTTTAGCTATAAAGCCAGCTCAAATGATTTTATTTCGAGTCTAGTTAAATTTTGCTTGCTCATATTGTGTCTTTTTTTACTTTTGTAAAAACTGTTTTATCTGTCATTGTTGCTTTTCGTGTATTTCTTTGTTAATGTAATTTTGCATTTGTTGTGTTAGAGTTTAATTTTTCCCCTCCCAGAACCCCAAGTTCCTGTAGTAGTCACAGTAGGTAGGTTCAGTATTTATTATTAAGAATTTGTACGACTATATTTCATGTTTATATTTTCACACAGTGGAAACATTTAAGTTTATTTGTTTCCATTTTGAAATCGTGTGTATTACATCTTGGGGCCTAGCCTGATGTCATTGGTAATAGCTGATGATCAAATACCCTGGTTTGTCACAAGCAAAGAACTGTTTGAAAATATTTTTCGTCGTCTTATCCCATCCTTCTGTCTCTGGAGCCACAGGGTTGTGAGTGATTTCCCAGTGCTTAGAGAGTCCTGTTTCCTCTGCAACTTTATATTTTTTTCTCACTTAAGTTATAAGACAGTTAAGTCATCTGGAGGAAAGAGGGGAGTTCATCTAGTAAACAGTTTAACCATCAGATAGGATGTTCATTTAGAACCACACCACTTGAGAGACAGAACAAAGTGTTATAGGCCAAGACAGCAGTCTGTATAAGTGGAAATGTAAATGTTTGTTTGTACAAAATTGTAAATCTCGTAAAGCTTTTACTGATTGCTTTGAAATTTTGACACAACTTTGTGTTCGAATACACTCATGTTTTTGTATACGTACTGGAACGCTATAGAGTCTCTCTCTCTCTCTGTCTCTCTCTCTCACTCACTGCGTGTGTGTGTTTTTTACTAAAGGGATACATTGTTAGCAAAAATCTCACACTTGTTCCAACAGTCCTGCAGCTTTTTTGTTCCATCAGGAAAATAGGTTCTGTCAGACTCTGCAAAATACTCGCTGACTGCAATGATCACTTCCTCATTTGATGAAAATTTCTTCCCAGGAAGCTAAAGTTTTTAGTTAGGGAACAGGAAGAAGTCGTTTTGGGCTAAGTCTGGTGAATAGGGTGGGTGAAGAACCAATTAAAAGCCCAATGGCCAATGCATTGTTATTGCTGATATGTGGGAAGCATTATCATGGTTAAAGAGCTCTTTCATGTGCGCCAAACTCACTGTTTTTTCAGCCATTGAACGATTCAAATGATCCACCAATGGAGCATAATAGGATAGGTTCTGTCTTTTTCTAAGTATTCTCTGACGATTATTCCTTTGACCACATTTAAATTCATTAATCCAAAAGTAAATGGTCTTCAGTGATGGTGCAAGAGCCTGCCTGAGCTTCATCCAATTCTGTCTTGATTTATGCAACACTGCAGCCCTTCAAATGAAAATGTTTAATAACAGCATAAAACTTGGACCGAGCAAGGTGACGTGGTGGTTAGAACACTGGACTCGCATTCATCAGGATGACAGTTCGAACCTATGTCCGGCAATCGTGATTTAGGTTTTCTGTAATTTACAAATCACTTCAGGTAAATGCTGGGAGGGTTCCTGTGAAAGGGCATGGCCGATTTCCTTCCCCATCCTTCCCTGATCCAATGAGATTGATGACCTCACTGTTCGGTCCCCTCTCCCAAATTATCCATCCAATCATAAAACTTCATTTTCTCTGTTTTCAGTCACAGTTGACACAAAGAGCAGTTTACAAGATGGTTGTCAACAATAAACTGCACACTTTCATGAAGGCACAACAAAAATGCTCCATTTTCTCATGAAAATTTACCAGACTTAACAAACCGCTTTTGTAAAAATGTAAATGTTCCTTCGTTTCAATATTTTAAATGTATGAAAGTTCTTCACTGATTCCTTTGAAATGTTTACAGAACATTGCATTTGTATGTTTGTGTGTTTTTATATACCTGTTTTAATATATATAATAAATAAATTAATATATAATGTATAAAGGAGAAACAGTATTACCAAAAATCTCGAAGTTCTTGACCAATTTACTTCAACTTTACTATAATGAAAATTGGACAGGCGTAGACCATATATTTTTAATACATAAATATATCTGTAATCTACAAAGGGGAAACATTCCTACCAAAAATCTCAAAATGTACTCAACCTATCCATATATATTAGCAAACAGGAAATTTGTATTTATTGCTTATCAGTTTATGGTTAGAATACTATTACAGAATCTGAATTTGCAATAACAATAAACAAGGACTAAGGTCGGCCAAATGATATGATAGGAGAGGGTGAGGAGAATATTGACGTAGAGAAGCGTGCAGGAGGAGATGGGGGAGAAGAACAGAGAGAGAAAAATAGAGGGGAGGGGGAGGAGAAGATAGAGAGAGGGGTGAGGAGGTGATGGACAGAGAGAAGGGCCAGAAGAAGATCAGGACATACAGTGAAACTGCCTTTTTACACTTTTCAGCAGACTAGCCCAAAAAGTGTAAAATGTTATATGGAGTAAAATACAGAAAAGCACCGGAAACACAACAAGCAGAAATGAATCAATTCCTCTTACAGTCATCTTTATATTGTTCAAAATATGAAATTAAAACAATTTAGCTTTTTCCTTTAAAAAAAAAAAAAAAAAAAAAAAAAAAAAAAAAAAAAAAAAAGTTAATTGTTTTTGCTTCTTTCTTACAGCAGTCAGGTCTACTTGTCTCTCCACAGAACAGGGAAACAAGTCTTTCTTGAATCCACATTAAAAATATTTTCATGTTCTAAAATGAGACTCATCATTCTAAAATTATGATAACACAATATTGGTTAAAACACTAAAGTTGATAGTCTTCGTAAACAGAGAACAATAGGCAAGAAATCTATAACTATGTTACCAACAAGAAGATCACTTGGCTCAAGGGCATCAGAGCAACTTGAGGAGAAATGTTTCATGTCTGACATCAGGTCATATGAACCTGAGACCCTGTGCCTAGTAGGAATCAGCATATTTCTTGCGGAAGTAACAATTTGTGAAAGCCCACTTAGAGATGGCTGTCTTCAAAAGTGGTGTTTATTTGTATAAATTACCGTGAAATTAAATTAAAGCCGTTGTAATACAGTGCAGTGAGTGGAAGCAAGGTTACTACGAGAGTCGCTATAGTCAGATCATGATTATCTTTAAGTCAGTGACTCAACATACTTTCCCACCTTTCCGAACTCTGCAATCCTATAATGCAGGTGGCTGTGGCCCAATACACTGACAGTGAAAATCTTCGAACCATGCTAAAGCTCCATTACATGATCTGTAACTTTGTGTGTAGTCCACTTTTTTTGCTTTGTTCCAAGGCTGACTATGAGCAGGAATATGATGCACTTTTTGCGGAAATCTTTGTGAAAATCGATGTTATAGGTTGCGATAATGTCAGAGAAAACTTATCATGAGGGAAATGTTGTAAAACAGAATTGTTAGTCACAGGAAAGCATTGTATTGAGGGAATAGGACTTATGTTGTGACTGACAAAAATGAATGTAAAATGCAGAAATTTAGAAATGGAGTTTTGCTGTTTGTCAAATTCTCATACATTTTAGATATGTACGCTGTCTCTCTCTTTTCCATTTACCCAGATTGAGCCACAGCAACACATGGCCATGAACACTATGTTTGAAATGAAATACCAATGAACAAATAGATTTGAAAACACCTGCTGTTGAAAGTGCCATGAAGAGCAGCTGATAATTCGTGAAATAAGAGAAAGAAACCTTGGTGTGACATGCTGCACAGGGACAAACCATTACAAAAATGGGGCCTTCCTCCCACAGAAGCTATTCTTCTATAATATAAGATAAAGAATCGGGTATTAGAAGTTACTGATAACCGTATGTCCACCTTGATGGGTGACATAATGGTGTGATGTCTGACAACATACACAGGCAAGTAGAGCCTATGCATAAAAAGATTCCAGAATCAAGGATTCCTTTGTATGTGGGAAGAGATCGCAAGGTGAACCAAAATGAATTACACAAGGAAATTGTAAACCTGTGTGAGTGAAGGTAGACAAAGCAGGATTGCATGACAGTAAAATAAACAAATAATTTGCAGTTGTTCTCTTGAGCTCAGCTGCTTTATTAACTGCAACTCAAAGAGGGGGCCAATCAAATTGGGGTTATTGCTAATTTTTAGTTTTGTACTATCATGTAAGATGAACATTGTATCGCCTATTGTTTGAAATGTTTAGTGTAACTCTTTAAAGTCAGTACCACCATTAGACTGTTTTTTATTTGCAGTGTTACATTTACATGATCATGATTTCGGCTTCAAAGTGCCATTATCAAGTGTTTTAAGTATTATACAGTGGCTAAGATGGCATACTGTCGTATTTAAAATACACTATTAGACACATTGTCTAAGGGTCGATATTTCTGGTAAAGCGTACTGCTTTGTTTTATCACAGAGTATACCATCTTGACTCAAGCCGAAATCATGATCATCTAAATGTAACACTGCAAATAAAAAACAGTCTAATGGTGGTACTGACTTTAAAGAAATTTAGTATGACTATGTCCCCACATTATGAAAGAATTATTTAGTGTAACTGTTTACACTTGTGCATTAGTTTGGGATTGGTTGTCGTGGTGTGACTAAGGCCTCCGATGATACCATTGTCATGCTTGCAATGGAAGCGTAAAAAAGAGTGAGCCATTTCTGAACTGAAGAAGAATGAGAGGTCAAGAACAATTTTAGAACAGCTCAAGAGATGTGATATATGGCTTAGTTGGAGGGGCTCTTCTACTTCTGCATGTGTTGCTCATATACATAATTTAGGAACTGAGTTTGCTTCCAAGAAAATTGTTTGATGACTGTGTGGTTCAAGGGCGCATCTTTAGGAGGTAATTGTTCATGAGTTTCATTATTATCCTCTTATTGCATCTTGGTTTACTATTGTCAGTAAAATGTTGCAAATGAGTCCACAAGGAATTATCATTCGTGGAGCACATTAGCCGGCAGAAAGATTCAATTTGCACCATTTATTCTTTCATACCTGATAGTGATGTATCAGACTTTCATTAATTATAGTGTGTTAGCTCGAGAACTTGTACAGGTTGCAGATTAATATCAAAATTGGTTTCATACTCATTGATGTAGGGAAAATTGTAATGTAAGAATCTCGTAACGTTCTCCTAGGCAAAATTATGTCAGAAATATTTTGTTGTTACCCAGTTCTCATCTGTTGTGTAGTATTAAGCATATATCTGTATTGTGTAGATGACAGTGATGTGTTCTCGCTCAGAGTAGTATTGTGTTTGTATTATTTAGTGTGAGTATGGAATGAAATATAAAGAGAGAGAGAGAGAGAGAGAGAGAGAATTGGTGTAAAGTAGCAGCAGTGGTATTGCGTGAGATTAATTTCTGCTGAATGGAGTAGCCTACCATCAACTGTGTCACATATTCTTATTCCTTGAAGCATAGCAAAGACGTTGGGGACTCAAGCCTGGACAGTGTTGTGCAGTCAGGTGATGAGAATGTGCACATCACCACCCCTCCTTCCCTACAACAAACATGACCTCCCACAAGATCTGTTTCCTAGTAAGTCAATATTTGCTTGTGAATGCAGTGCGTCTATCGCAAATCATTAATAGAATATCAATATTCTGCATCTCCCAAGGTTGTTCATAGCAACAACTGTACTGAGAAATGTCTAGCTCTTCATATATTTTTACATGAAATCTGCTTCTGTCATTTGTTACTTTATCTTGCATTGTCACTTCATGATATATCAATGTTTTAAAATCAAGCATTATAGAAATACATTGCTATTGAAACTATGTTAAATAGTGAGGAGCGATATAGAAAAGATTTCTTGTTGATGTAATCCAGTCCATCTTGAACACAAATGCAATAAAATAAACATTTGAGGAGGACAAAAAATCTGCATTTTAGTTTTGCACTGATGGATTCTTTCATCTTACCCAGATATCTATGATTAGTTATAGAATGTAATGTGATCAGGACAAACAGGTAGCAACAAAGGAAGTCAAAACTTGATTTACCAAAGGAAAAGGAAGGGTAGTTCTTACATTTGACACCAGTTGCAAATTAGATGGTGTTTTATTCCAACAGATCCATAGTGAGGAGATCCTCCAGGATGTCGATGGTTACTCGTATTTTATAGCAAAAATACCCTATGGCAAAACTTCGCTAAAATCCAGTTAAATGAGATGTGTGGGACTGTGTTTGGATAGGCATTTTTTTACTAAAGAGTTCTCGATCCATAAATTTAAAACACCCCCATTGAGATCTACTGACCACCAGTGAGATAGTTCACCAACTGAAATGTGTTAGTTGTACCCTATTTCCCCTAAGTTATGTTATGGTATGTGGAAGAGGGGTGCCTTAGGCACCACTGTCATTTACCTTTTTCCTGTTTTGTTTGCAAATAATGCATGGGAAGAATGGCAGTTGGTAAGCACCCATATGAGCCCAAAGTTTCTATCATGGTCATTTCTTGAAATGTGTATAGGAGGAAGCAATGTTTTGCAAGACTTTCCGTAAACATTTGCTCAGAATTTTAACAATACTAGTAAACCTCTGTGTGATGTACAGTGCTGCTTTTGTGACATATGCCACTGGAGTTTGAAGAGCATCTCCATGCTACTCTCATAGTTACTAAATACAACTGTGAAACAAAGCTGTTCTTCCTTGTGTCTACTCTGTCAAATCTACCTGTAGGAGTCTCAGACTGTGGAACCATACATGAGGGTAGAATCAGCAAGGGTTTTGTTCATTAAGTAGTAGCAGAACATTAAATGATTTCCTACTATCAAAAGAAAATAAAGATTTAAAGGTAGGAACCTTTTTTATAACTAGATAGATATTCAAAGAATAGCAGGAACCGTGAAGTCTCTAAAGCAGTTAAGAAATAGTATGCGTGAAGCTGTTTGGTTATTGAAAAAGTTTCACCAAACCCTGAACTTTAGCAGTCACTGCCTCCTGCAGAGATTTCATTAATGTAGACTTTCCAAACTGAAATAATACTAATGATCAATATTGGAGAGGAATGCTTATTTTGAAGCCTTAAAAATCTGTCAGGCTCCTCCACCATTTGCATGTTTTACGTTATACATTTGAAAACTGCTGCAATTCCTATATAGACTTGGAAATGACACACATACTTATACATGCAATTGCACAAACGAGAAGATAAGCAACAAATACAGCACAAATCATAGTTCCATCCCTGTACAGCAGTGGAGCAGTCTGCCCCCAGTCACAAAGCACTGTAATGTACTTGCTCAACAAAATATATTTATTTTCAGACTGATCACATTGTTCTCCACTTTTCTTGTCTCACAAGTCATAATATTACTGAAAGAAGACTAGGCAATTTGGGAATTCCTGAGGGAACAAGCAGGTTCTTCAACCTTTAAAGTCTCCTCACCTTGACAGTATCGTGGGTGGAAGATTGAAATGAAATAAACAATATTCCAGTTTACAGTAAAATGTAAGTGTGTCCAGGGTAGTGGTAAATAAGAATAATTAAACACTTCTGGTATGCAAACAGCAACAGTGTAGACCTGTGCAAGGAAATATGGTGGCACGTACACATATTAAGGGACTTAAAAGAGCTCCAGAATAGGTTTGGAGGTTGCCTGCCAAAAATGTCGTCTCAAAACAGGTGATAGAAATAATTTGAAGGAAAGTGGGAAAAAATCATGTTTTAAATGAGCAGTGTAACTGAATCAGTGATAATCAAATTGATACATGCTTTCCTGAAAATATTATTTGAAGAATGTAGTTAAAAGAAAAATCTTTTCTCTAAATGTGTCATAGTCAATGTAGGAAATAGTGTACTGTTAGCTCTCACATTGTAAAGAATAAAAATTGTAAGGTGTGTTTTAAGTTGAAAACAAAATTGTGTTGAAACTTATTTCTAGATGGTTATTCATGTATGGCAGACCATACATGCTGTCATGTTGAAGTCCATATTTTATTGTTAGATGCAGTGTTTACTGATTACTGAACACCATTTGGCCAAGGACTAGCTGCTTAGGGAATCTGAAATTCTACAGAGTTTTTTTCGAGGTCACTTCCCAGGCAATAAAACTCATATGCTTTTAAGCTGTTTAAAAGCTCACTCTACGAGGGGGAGGGGGGGGGGCAAATATTCATCATAATCGTATGACTGTAGTGCTGCACAACAGACAGTTGTTTATGTCGTATCGATGTGCCCCGTACATGCCTAGAAGGATCCTTTTGAAGATTTCCTGACAGTTATGAGTGATGTTATAAAATACATAAAAGACCTTGATATCCATATACAGCTGTTGTCATTTGTGTTATTTTATGCTGGAGAGCTGTGCTTAAATGTTGGTGTGTAGTAGTTTTGTAATATTTGTATGTGTATTGCCATATGATAAATAAATGGCACTGTATAGGCCCCTAAAGATAATGTGTCACATTATAGACATAAAAATCACTGTGTAAAGGTTACACATGCCTCACCACAGACCTATCATTTAGCTCCCAGTCTTTATTGCAAACAAAGTGTAATTTGTGATAAATTTTCACAAATGATCAACGCAGTGAATACCTTGCCTAAAGTGTAGGAGTTTCTTACCCAGTCACATATTTAATGATTTATTTGTTTACTTCCATTGTTCTTAAATACAAACTTGCTTACATCTGTCTTTACTAAGACAGAATTCGAAATTTTTGTAAAAGATATTGTTTGATATCACCACCATATTTTAGAATGCAGAATGTTGACAAAATCAATTTTTCTTTTCTTTCTTTTCTCTTTTTTCTCCAGAGACCAGGACAGAATACATCACCGCATTGCTAGTGTGCTCTCCATTTATTGCCACTTCAGTTCAAGGCCAAAAGCTGAGGTGATTGTTCATGTGACCAATATTGTTTGTGGTTCACATTCGTTCACATTTCTTCATTCTGACAGAAATAATACAGTTTTCTGATCGTACCCCTGTAATTTGTGTATACCAGTCAATTGCAGAAACCATTAAAACACTGATCCCAAAATCCTAAGTTTGTAAAGTGACAAAAAGATCATAAGGATTGAGTTTGAGAAATTTGAAAAATTAATTTTGTGTAGATGTTAACTAGAAGTTATGGTATACCCCTAAACAAAGAAAACCTAAAATTGTATAATTAGTATTCTCAACTATAATTAGTGTTCTCAACTTGGATATAGGCTATTATTCCAAATTGCTGAGTGACGTATTTTTCTTAAAAATCCAATCTCTAATGTTAAAGTTATTCTCCTCCCTACATGTTTTCCTCACATCATTCATTTTCATATACATTAAATGGATGCCCTTCACTGTTCTTAACATTGCCTATTTGCTTTTACTTCTGTCTCGTTCAAAACTAATCATTCTCATGTTAGATATTCACTTACAGTGTGTACCAACACTATGCACTGCAATATTCTTATAACAGAGCCTACTTTTTCCTCTATGGTTTGTCCACTTGTCTTCTTATTGGAAAGAAACTTCTCCACTAGTTTCAGGTTAATTGACAAGATCTTCATGAACTGGACTCGGGACAAAGACACCCTCTCCTTGTTCTTTCACAGCTTCAACACATTTTCTCCCGTCTGCTTCACCTAATCCTCCTCAGCCTCACCTTTCTGGACATTGATCTCTTCCTCTCTGATTGCTCCATTCACACCTCTGCCCACATTAAATCCACCAACCACCAACGGTACCTGCATTTCGACTGTAAAGGAGCAGGCCCTTTGTTACCCAATACCACCTAGGAGTGGAACAGCTGAACCACATTCTTCGTCAGGGCTTTGATTGTCTATCATCATGCCTGGAAATGAGGGACATCCTATCCAAGATTCTTCCCACCCCTCCTAAAGTGCTGCTCTGTCACCCACTTAACCTCATGACATCTTAGGCCATCCCTATGCCACCAACAATCCACACCCTGTGGAAGGCCAAGTTTGCAAGACCTGCCCAATCCATCCACCCAGCACTTTCTATTCCAGTCCTGTCACAAGTTTATACTACCCCATCTGATGCTGGGCCACCTGTTAAAGCAGCCATGTCGTACACCAGCTTTGCTGCAGTCATTGCACTCCTTTTTATGTTTGTGTGACTACCAACCAGCTGCCCACCAGGATAAATGGTCACCACCAAATTGTGGCCCAGAACAAAGTACCACAAGCAGCCGAACATAACATGCTCGGTTTCAATGGCTGCTTCACAAGTCAGGGCATCTGAATCCTCCCCTCCAGCTTCTCTGAACTGCACAAGTTATACTTACAATTCATTCTCTACTCCTGAAATCACCCTGACCTCAAACAAAGGTAACTTACTGATCCCACACCCTCCACCCAAAAGTTTCCACACCCTCTGCCCTATCGTTTTCTCCCAATTCATGTCCTCCACCTTCTTTGTTCTCCACAGTCTGCCAATGCCACCAGGTTTGGCCTTCTCCTTTGCTCTCCTTTTCCACTCCCTGTCCTCCCTTCCACCCCACACAGCCTCTCAATGTTGTGCCAAGCAGCCTTTTATGGCCACCATCTAGTCCTTGCACATTCTATCAGGCAGTGCTGACTCTCTCTTACCACCTGTACCCTACTATTCCTCCACTCTTCCGCACCTCAATCCAGATTGCTGCTTGAGATTGCTGCTTCTGCTCAACACAGCACTATTGCATTCTGGCCACAGCAGCCAGAGAGAGCGGTCATGTACACAAGAGATATGCTCGCTTGTTTGAAGGGTCTCTGTGTTTTATTTTCGTTTCTGAGGAAGGCTTTGGCCAAAAGCTACGTGTTAACAGTCTTTTTGTTGTGCCTGTGTGCAACTCAGTTAGTCATCTTTACGGTGAGTAGCAATATATCCTTTCATGATATTGTGGTTATGTCTTTCAAAGGTAAGCCAGGTGCTTCATAACTGCTGCACGGTTATTCTCTGCAATTACTCATTTGTGCAATCCTGAACTGATAAAGGAAAGTGGTAAAAAAGTGAGTAGTTGACAGTTTACCCTTTAAGTAACTGCTTGCTGATACGGGTGCATTTTCTAGTTAGAATGCAGTCTGTGTTCCCTTGTGAAATGAGGACTGCCATTCTTCAACCAGTGAGAGATAATGTGGCGTTGTGGAAATTCAGAGGAGACTGATTGTTGAAGAGATGATACTGTTTCAGGCAGAGCAAGATGATACTGTACCAGAAACAGCCATAAGTCACTCGATAAGTCTGACATCTTCAAACATGAAGTGAATGAGCTGTTTACAAATAGATAGTCGCTGTTTTTCATGTATCAATGTTGGACCATGTGAGACTTGATTGTGCCCCACAATGACTTGTGTGGCATGGTAAGGTTCAGGCTTTGTGGTGGCCATTTCAATGGAGCTGAACCAGCAGCCTCAAAATTGTTCATCAAGGAAGTCTCATACACAAATAGAACAATGTGATGTAGCTGCTGTAATCAGACTATATCCACAATTCCTGTTTCTTTGAGCTGAAGTATTAACCATGTTTGCAAATGCAACATGTCCAAATAAAAATTTCTGGTCATTTATCCTTAAAATATGAGCCCAACATGTATTACGATGACATCCCGGACCACGATCATAACAAGAGGCAAGTTTATTTCTAACTCTTGTACATAATGAGGATTTTACTTAGACCAGAAAATCATACTACCTTTGTGTGAACTGTGATATATCTCACTTTCTTCGAAAAATGTGCCAACAAAACAAGGCAGACTGTAACTTGCTGCTCTATGTCTTGTTAGGTAAATCATACACAAACATTGGTCATAATCCTTTTATTTTCCTCAAAATGTCCTCCACGAATGGCATCCTTTAACATGTTTGTCCTTGCAAATGACAACATCATCTGCTGCACCATGTCGTGTGACAACCATGGATGATCTTCTTGACCGATGCAAATCGTGGAACTCTGTCGAACTGCCTTCTGGTGACCTCACCCTCCTTGCCCAGCGACTAACTGTATTTTTGTCAACAGCAGATGCTCCATAGACTTTGCACAAGCGTTAGTGAATATTCCCCCACAGTTTCTTTCTCTGCAGTGAGAAAGTCAATGATGACACGTTGCTTGTAACGTAAATCACCTACGTGATCTTTTGAAGATGCAGTGTCTACTTTCTGATTCGGCATATCGCAAAATTGGTGCTGACCCTACTAAGAGTGTTGAGAGAATGACAAATATCCTCCTGAAGAAAAGTTCTTTGTCACAGGAGACTATCAAGAGTCTTAATTCTTACCTAAATTATATGGCCTCCCTAAGGTCCATAAGGAGGCTGTCCTGTTGAGACCGATTGTTTCTAATATTGGTGCTCCAACATATCGTGTAGCTAAACATCTTGCTAGTTTGTTGAGCCCACTAGTTGGAAGGTGTGAACACCACATTAAGAACTCTGCAGATTTCTTACGTCGATTGCAGGGATTGCGTTTGAATGACTCTGATATTTTAATCAGTTTTGATGTGGTTTCTCTTTTCACTCGCTACCTCTCTCTGATTCATTGCAGCTAATTGAGGTTGGGTTTGGTGTTGAGTTAACAAATTTGTTTTGACATGTGCTGACTTCCACTTACTTTTTATTCAATAGTCAGTACTACGAACAGACTGATGGAGCTGCAATGGGAAGCCCGTTGTCACCTATTGTGGCCAATTTGTTTATGCAGGACTTTGAGGAATATGCATTAGAGTCAGTGACCTTGAAGCCTGTGTGTTTTTTCAGATATTTAGACGATACTTTTGTTGTTTGCCCTCATGGTAGTGAGAATTTAAACCGGTTTTTGGAACATCTGAATTCAATCCACCCAAATATTCAGTTCACTACGGAGGTGGAAAAGAATGGATGCCTTCCCTTCCTTGATGTGTTGCTCAAAAGGAAGACTGATGGTACGTTGGGGCATTCTGTTTATAGGAAGCCTGCCCATACTGACTTGTATCTGCGAGCTGATAGTTGTCACCATCCAGCTCAGCGTGAAGGAGTACTTCGCACCTTGGTTCACAGGGCCCACATTATCTCAGACCATGACAGTTTGGCTGCTGAGCTATCACATCTCGAAGTCACCTCTCGCCAGAATGGTTATAGTGAGAGGCAGATCAAACGTGCGTTGCGCCATCAGCCTTCTGTCCAACGGGTGAGTGACGATAGCAACGAAGTGGCGCCTGAGTCTACGGCCTTTTTGCCTTACGCAGGAAGCATTTCCAACAGGATTGGCCGTATTTTGTGGAAATATGATGTGAAATGTGTTTTTCGACCACCTTCTAAGATTAAGGCCCTGTTGGCCTCCGTAAAAGATGATCTTGGTTTGCGTAAGGCTGGGGTCTATCGTATTCCTTGCAGTTGTGGCACATCATATATTGGTCAGACAATCTGGACTGTGGAAGACTGGTGTATTGAACATAAGCGTCACACACGCTTACAACAGCCGAGCAAATCCGCTATTGCAGAACATTGCCTTGACACCGGTCATCCAATGGAATACAACAACACGGAGATTCTGGCTTGCACGTCCAGCTATTGGGATAGTGTTATTAAGGAAGCTGTTGAAATCAGACTATCAAGCAACCTTATTAACAGAGATGGTGGATTTTGTTTGAATGCTGCTTGGAATCCGGCTCTGTCTCTCATCAAAAAACAGAGGGACAGAATTAGTGCTACCTCACCTGTTGATTAATAGTAACTATCGATATTTCGGATGTTGGTTATCTTTGTATGTGTTGACACTTGTTCTGTGTGTGGTGTCTTCCTTGTTTCTCCTCTGTGAACCGAGGTATTAAATTTGCTAGCACATTTCTTCTTCCTTGCATTTGTGCCTTGAGAATGGCAGCGTGTGCTCCTGTCGAAATATCGGCGGTGTTCGATGACGTCACCCGGCAGCAAACCTGTAAGTTATATGAACTATCCCAAGAAATTCTAACAAAGTGTCAAGAACTGCTTTAAATGATGACTCTAGGAATATACCACAACCCCCTATATATCGCTTATGCAGGGACCGTGAGGACAAGATTAGAATAATTACAGCAGGCACAGAGGCATTCAAACAATCATTCTTCCTGCACTCTATGAGTAATGGAATGGGAAGAAACCCTAATAATTGCTATAATGGGACATACCCTCTGATGTGCACTTCCCAGTGGTTTGCAGAGTGTGGATGTAGATATAGATGTAGATGTAGATGCTCATGTCAAATTTAGGCACATATAAAGGACATGTTAGTGTGATGTTTCTTGGTGTGACTAATTTTTGGTCCTGTCACTTATCTGCCGTTTTACATGCTTCTGCAATTTTTGAAAGAATATTGTAAGATATTATTGGTATGCATGTTACTTTCTTTTATTTTGACACACAGAATACACAACACTGGAGACTGTACTTACTAGAATGTTTTTTGAGATTTACCAGGGGACTTTATGAAGTGATGACCTTCATCAACTCTTGACCCTCTTTGATTCTATTCATATGTATACAATTTGAAGCTCCGTCGCTGCTCACAGTTTCCTAAAGTTGTATAAAACACCTCTCAGAAACAATTTAAAAAATCGACTTTGAAGGCGCCTGAGTAGTAGTATTTGTAATTGTAAAAGTGTAATACTATTTGAGCAGTAGTGATACTGCCTATGTCTCAGTCTTGTAATTGAGAAATTGCTGAGTCAGTCTCAATTGTAGCAACTGTTTTTTGTTCTTTTATATGACTTCTGCATACAGGGTGTGTGTCCTGAGAGTCATCAGGTGAATTTTCTCTGGTGTTTCAGCAGATATTGACAGTTTCATTTTCGTAATGTGTAGATGGAATCTGGCCAGACAGATACTACTCAACACAAATTTAACATGGCACTCGTCTCAATGAAGAACATCTACTTGTTTCCCATTGCGCACAAAATTACTTTTAAAGCAGAATTTTTTGTGACCATTCAACACAGCGATCCAAAATAAGCCTAATGCTGTATTCGGTTTAGTCGTATGTCTTAAGAGGGACAATGAAACACGAAGAATAACAAATACTCCAGCAGTGACTGAGTAGTTCTGCTGCATGTTAGTAGCAGACAGCACAAGGCAGGGCTGCACACGATCTAGGGCAAGTTGGGCAACGACTGCTGCTAGAGTACCAGTTATTCTTATTGTTTCACAGCAACTATTAATAAAAATTGATAAACTGAATAGCACACTAGGCTAATTTGGTAGTACTTTATTGAATGGACATGTAAAATTCCTCTTCAAAAATCATTTCTTTGTAGTTGGAAACAAACCAGTGCATTTTGTCGATGTTAGTAAATTATGGTTCATTATTTGTTTATCAATACTTCAGTTTAATAATAAATATAGAAATCAAAAGAGAATGAAAAAAATATTGTCACTAGTGAGAACTGAACCAGTGACTTTGTGATTTCAAGACTAGATCGCAGTGCACTTAGTTGCAGGTGGCTTTGCTACATCGCTTGCAATGTTTTGTACTGAACAGCACTCTTATATCTACAGAGTTGACTTTTCAACTGTTTTTGACAAGTGTGTCATACTGCTTTACAAATTTGATCCTGAGCACTCTTCTTCAAATCTTGTAAGTGTGAAGAAAAAGCGGAAGAGGCAGTGCAGCCCATATGGCCCCCTTGTTAATCCTCCACAATTTTAGTCACAATACAATAAAAACAATAACACAAACCAAATCTGTAGTTGCTTAGCAAAATAATTTTGAGGTGATCTCACCATGTAATGCCTAAAGTTTTTCAATATATCCATACCTTGATCTGTTTACTGAACTTCATTCTAGAAATGATAAAAATATACTTAGTGAATTATTTTAAAAAGGTAGTTAGAAACACTATTTTTTCAGACGTATTTATTTGCTGCCTTTAAAATGCTACTGTGCCAGTATATCACTTATTTTTTTCTTCCCACAGGTGTCTGGCACCATGCATCGACATTAAAGAGCTATGTCGTCAGTAAAGAGTTCATCATCAGCCGGAGACTCGACCTGGCGGGATTCGGACCGGCACGATGGTCGCTCGGGAGAGATAGTGAAGCGAGGATACTTAAAGAAGCTTAAGGTACGGCGCATTGTGACTGTACAGACCTGAAAATTTTCTTCACAGAAGGGAGACAGCCGATCTAATGTGTAACAGGTACAGTTCGCTCCTGTGGCAGGTTTATCCACTGCTGTATTTTTGAAAGCTCATAATTTGAGTTTGTGAATTGTGTATGCTTGGCTAGTAGATGTTGATCTGCATATGAAATAACTTGGAACTGTTCTCAGATTACATGAGGATTCTGTGGTGGGTTGAATAGCCCTGTTGAACTTCTCTAAAAGTGAGTACTGGGCTAAATTTTAAAATTGTCGTTATACATGACGCAAGAAAGGTAGGCAGTGGAAAGATAAAATCTGTAATTTTTTGGGCTTCCTTCCTCTTGATCCTCACCTCTTGCTAGACTTTCTAAGTGACAGATATTGAAAGTTTTTTATGTTTTCTGTGTTATTTTGTCTGCAGTGATTCTCTCTCTCTCTCTCTCTGTCACACACACACACACACACACACACACACACACCATAAAGTAGATCAAATTTTACAGCATAGATTAAGTGGCTCTCATGTGTAATTAGTAACTGTACTATATTTCTGTGAGGCAACTGCTTCTCATCACCAGAAACTGGTACTACTTTGGAGAGCTGTTGTGGTGAACCAATGAATATCTTGCTAGAAAAATGCAGCCACCTGGGCGGGGGGAATGTCTGTATCTTCATCACAGATGATAAAGTGATGTCTAGAGCCAACTGCTGGGGAGACACAAATTATGGACCTATCCTAGTGTGGCTGGTGTGAACGCTGATCACTAGCTGCAGTTTGTGGTGCATGTGTCCGCATAATTTTTTTGTGCCCAGCCTGGCTGTCCAACATTATGCCTATGTACCATTTAAGCAGCTATTATGTCAGAAAAGCTTCAGATAGTGCCAACAAGTGTACAGTAAGTAGGCAGAAGAAAGAGAGAATGTTGTTACAGCAGTTAAGACTTTGAAAAGTTATATTAATCACTTTGAAATAAGCCGTATGCACAAATCTGAATTACATTATTTTATTTTTGCTATTGGTAAAATGATTAAATAAGTGAAAGTTCTCTGTCTGAATTGCTGGTAATGTTGTTTTTATTTTTTTTATTTTTTATTTATTTATTTATTTTTTAAACATGGAAGAGGTTTGTGTAATCAAAGAGTTTAGCTTTCCTCAGAAAAGAAAACAGAACACACACACTTTCTTTCACACGCTCAAGCACACAACACACTTATGACCTCCGTCTCCGGCAGCTTGGATTGAAATGCAACCATCACATCAAACAAAAGCAACAATTTGAAATGGGTGGGGGAAGGGGAAGGGATAGCCAGGTATGGATGGGGGATGGGAGGGAGGAGAATGGGAGTGAAGAGCACTTTCTGGTAGATCATGCAGGGACTGGATGAAGGCATGACAAGAGTGCCACCAGGCGCAGCATCGGGAGGCTGTGGGGCAGTTAAGGGGGTGGAAAAGGAGAGGAGCAGGGAAGGAGAAATATGGGTGGGTGCATTGGCTGAGGGCAACATACAATGAGGATGGGGGACATAAGGAGGGAGGAGGTGATAGGATAGAGCGGATGGTAACTGTTGTGTGGAGGTTGCAGGAACAATAGATTACCATAGGTTGAGACTGTGATAATTTCGGTAGCAGAGAATGTGTTGCAAGGATAACTCCCATTTGCACACTTCAGACAAGCTGGTGGTGGAAGGGAGGATCCAGTTGGCATGGGTTGTGAAACAGCCATTTAAAGCAAGCATGTTACATTCAGATGTATGTTGTGCCACAGGTTAATCTGCTTTGCTCGTGGCCACTGTTTGGCAGTGACCTTTATCCTTGTCAACAGTTGGTGGATAGTCATACCAATATAAAAAGCAGTACAATGATTGCATCAGAGCTGTTATATTACATGGCTGCTTTCATATGTGACCTGGCCTCTGATGGGATAGGATAAGCCTATGACGAGACTTGGAAGTACTTTGTGGGTGGATAGGGCAGGTCTTGCACCTGAGTCTTCCACAGGATATGATCCACATGGCAGTGGGATGGGATTGGGAATGGCATAGGGATGGACCAGGATGTTGTGGAAGTTGTGTGGGTGATGGAACGCAACATTAGGAGGGATGGGAAGGATCTTGTGTAGAATTTTTCTCATTTCAGAGTATGATGGTATGTAATCATAGCCCTGAGGAGGATGTGGTTCAGTTGTTCTGGTCCAAGGCGTATTGGGTGACGAAGGGAGCACTATTTTGTAACTGGTTCGTGGGGGTGGTTGGAGGATTGAGGATGTGTAGGGACACGAGACAGGAGACCTGGTTGTGGACTGGGTCTGAGGGTAGTGCTTGTCCGGAAGGGTGTGGTGAGACCCTCAGCATACTGGGCAAGGCTAGCTTGTGGGAGGGATTTTTTGGTGTGGAAGGGATGACAGCCACTGAAACACTGGTGCTGTTGGTGGTTGGTGGATCTAATGTGGGCAGAGTTGTGGATGAGCAGTCAGGTAGGAGAAGGTCAGTGTCCAGCAAGGTGGCACTCTGAGTTGAGGAGGACCAGATGAAGCAGATGGGACAGTAGGTGTGGAGCTTGTGAAGGTATGAGAATAGATTGTCCTGGTGTAAAGTACAGATCATGGAGATATAATCAATGAACCTGATCCAGACTCGGGTTGGCATTTTGGGAGGTTAGGAAGGTTTTCTCTAGATGGCCCATAAACAGGTTGCAATAGGAGGGTGCCATGCGGGTGCCTTTGGTTATGCCGCACATTTGTTTTTATATCTTCCCTTCAGAGGAGAAGTAGTTGTGAGTTGGGATGAATTTAGGAAGGTATATGACATAGTGGGCTTACAGTGCAAAGGACATTGGGAGAGGTAATGTTCAGTAGTGGCAAGAGCATGGGCTAGATTGATGTTGGTGTATTGGGAAGTGGTGTCAACAGTGATAAGGAGGGATCCAAGAGATAAAGGGATGGGGATGGTGGAGAGTCAGTGAACGGAGTGGTTGGTATCCTAGATGTGAGAGGCTAGATTACATGCAATTGGTTGGAGCTGGTGGTCAATAAGGGTTGAAACTCTTTCAGTGGGGGCACAATAAGCAGCTACAATGGGGTGTCCAGGATTGTTGGGTTTGTTTATTTTGGGGAGCGTATAGAGGATGGGTGTGCAGGATGTCAGGGTTGAGGAGTGAAATGGATTCAGGGAAGAGGTTCTGGGAAAAGCCTTAGGTTTCAAGCAGGGATTGGAGATTATGGTGGACTTCTGGCATGGGATCACTCTGGCAGAGTTTGTAGGTGGAGGAGTCAGATAATTGTCAGAGGCCTTTCGCCAGGTTGTTGCTGTTATTCATAACAACAGTGATGGAACCTTTGTTTGCAACCTGTACGATAAGGTCAGGATTTGTTTTGAGATCGTGTATGGCTGCTATTTCTTCTACCGGAAGGTTGGTGTAAGAAGAAACTTGGGGAAGGATAGTGAGGGCAATTTGGAGGTAAGGAGTACCTGGAAGGTGGTTAAGTGGGAGGGGAAGGTGGGGGGGGGGGGATAACAGTTTGGATGTCGGTATGAATTGGGAGAGGCAGGGTTCAATGTTGGGATTAGATTGGCTTTGGTTGGAGGGATTGGTCGCAAAGAAGTATGTCCTTTCCAGGGATCAGAAGAAGGAGAGTAGGTCTCTGGGAAGACCAGCATGGTCTGGTTAAATTTGTGTTTAGGGATAAAGGTGAGGCCTTTGGATGGGACTGAAACTTCTGTGGAGCTGAGAATTTTGATGGAAACGTTAACAACCGTGTTTCAGGAATATTGGTACTGCTATGACTACCAACCAGCTGTCCACTCGGATGAACAGCAACCACCAAAGTGGCCAAGAGCGTAGTAGGCCACCCTGTGATGCTGAACACAATGTACTTGATTTCAATGGCTGCTTCACAATCTGGGTCATCTGGATCCTTCCCTCCTCTACCAGCTTATCTGAATTGTGCAGATGGGAGTTACACTTACAAAACATTCTCTGCTCCCAAAACTATACTGGCCTCAACCTACGGTAACCTGCTGTCCCTGCACCTTCCACCCAACAGTTTCCACCCCCTCTGTCACATCAGCCCATCCCTATTCATGCCCCCCCAACTTCATTGTGTAGCTCCCTTTGCCAACGCACCCACCTGTCTTTTCCCTTCCCTGCTTCTCCCCTTTTCTGCCCCGTTACCCCTTCCTCCTCCCCACCTCTCTACCCCACAGCATCATGACTCATGCCTCCATCTAAACCCTGCATGCTCCTTCAGACAGTGTTCTTCTCCCTTTCCCCCAATACCCAACTATCCTTTCTGCTTCCCTATCCATTCCATATTGCTGCTTTTGTTCAACATGACTGTTGTATTCCAGTCCACACTGCTGGTGGTGGCAGTCGTGTGTGTGTGTGTGTGTGTGTGTGTGTGTGTGTGTGTGTTTGTTGTTGTTGTCTTTTCTGAAGAAGTCTTTGTTTGAAAACTGAATGTTTAACAGCCTTTTCGTTGTGCCTGTCTGCAACTCAACGTCATCGTTATGGGGAGTAGCAATCTACCCTTTTCCTTATATTGTTAACAAAAGATATGGGATATGCCGAAATGAGATTTTAAAAGTGCAAGAATGAAAAATGAAGATGGATCTTTGATGCATCAAAAGCATGATAAAGCAAATTGTGCGCGTGTAACTGCTCGTTTGCTGATTGGATCCACCACTAAAGATCACACCATGTGTATTGGTTGCCAACCTGAAACAGTGAAATTATTTGTTCAGTTACCTTTCATTTGTGTGTGTGTGTGTGTGTGTGTGTGTGTGTGTGTGTGTGTGTTTTAAGATTGCTATTAAAAATTTATTTTTTGAAATGTTGTGGGTTCAGATTGACAATTTGTAGCAAGTAGAATGTGTAGCTTCCAATAAAGGTACTACAACAATGTGGCATCCACTGAGGTTGAGGACCGAGTGAGGTGGTGCAGTGGTGAGACACTGGAGTCGCATTCGGGAGGCCGACGGTTCAATCCCGCGTCCGGTCATCCTGATTTAGGTTTTCCTTGATTTCCCTAAATCACTCCAGGCAAATGCCGGGATGGCTCCTCTGAAAGGGCATGGCCGACTTCCTTCCCCATCCTTCCCTAATCCAATGAGACCGATGACCTCGCTGTCTGGTCTCCTTCCCCAAACAACCCAACCCCAACTGGGGTTGAGTTTCCTGTGCAAAGTAAAGAGCATCATATAGTTCGGCAGCTTGCACTCACAACAGTGTAATACTCAAAAGAAATTCCACATCCCCACTTATGAGAGAGAAATTTTGTGAAAAGATGGGATTTGAAAGAAGAGATGTGTTGCAATATTGAGAGAAATCCTCAGCCATCCACTGAAATATGAAGGGAGCCATGTTTAAAAAACCTCGAAAAGTGTCACAAGGTTGAACAACTCTACAGTAATTTCTTCAGCAAACAAAAGTTCTTCTCTCCAAATGGTTTTTTGAGGTTAAGAAATAGAAAAAATCTTGAGGCAGTATGTGGGAGCTGAATAGAGGTGGGGAGTGTTTTAAAAACCACGTTCATACACATTTGCCACTATAAAGATTAGTGTGTGCGTAGGTCATTGTTCTGATGGAAGCGCATTTTTTGCGTACTAATTTTGATTGCTTTAGTTTGCCATTCAAACAGTTCGATGGTGTTGCATAATAAGCATGAGTCATTTTATCTTTTTTCAGGTAACCAATTGTGATGTTATTCTGTGATTCTCACCCTCCTCTCCCCAAATGGCATCCCATTTTATGAACTGTAATTATTGGTCAGTTTGGTATTTTAACACTTCGTAATGTGTGGAAACATGTAGCCATTATGTACATGTATAAATGCAGAATAGCAAAAGGTGAAACCAAAAACAATTGGTAATGTTTGTGTAAAGATTAAACCTGTATATCTTCCATCACATTATGTTTATGTTAACACAGAACTTTTACATTGTAATCAGCAGTACTTCTTTCCATCTGTTTTCATTATTGTCACATTTTTTTTCTATAGTCTTTTCTGTCTATGAGTTAGTTTGATGGGATTTTATAATTTTTCCTCCCTTTACAGACAATGCGCAAGAAATACTTTGTTTTGCGTGGCGAGTCAGTCGAGTCTTCAGCACGTCTGGAGTATTATGATAGTGAAAAAAAATGGCGTTCACATCATCCTCCCAAAAGGTGAGCCTATCTTCTTGTCCCATATGCCTATGTGTAATGGTTTCTCCCACTCATAAGATTAAATCATTTTGTAGGATATGTTGTTTTTCTATGTGTAACAGTCATAATGGTCGTTACTAACTATAATTTGGTTGTGCATGTAGATTTCTGAGAAGTTCCTTCATAGTATTACAATGAGTGTCAGAAAAACAATTATATTTCAGGAGCATTCTGCTGAAAACTTGTTTTAATATCAATCGTCGACAAGACACAAAGCACAAGTATGTGATAGCACTGTATACGAAAGATGACTGCTTCTGTGTAGTTTTGGAATCCGAGGAAGAGCTGGAAGAATGGTTAAAATCATTGTTGTCACTTCAGCAGGGTGAAGATATTCCTGAAGGAGAACAGCCAAAACCTACTTATGGTGAGTGCAGAAGACAGTTTTTTTGCTTTATCAAGCTGAATAAAGGCATCGTCTAAACTTTTCTATGTATTACAGTGTATAGCCATATGGATCCAGCTTGTACTAGCATATCTTTTTAATGTCAGCTACTCAGTTTTTCATTAGGCTGTTGCCTCTCACTTTCCTTATCTTTAGGAAATCAGCAATAGATTTTGGGCCCATTTACCATTCATTCATCTGGTGACATATACTGCTCACCTGAATTTTATTTTCACTACAGTCATTATTATGTCTCCCATCCCAGGTTGTCCCCTACTCATTTCTACCCATTTTTTGTTTTGTTTTTCTGAATCTCCTAGTAATTTCCAAACACACTACTCTCCATTACCTCTGACCAGTGTAATGAAGTACTGTAAGGTTAAGCTACCAGTAGGATATAAATAGCAGCTACGTAGTATAAGTGAGGAGACAGCAGTGTTTCTTATAATTAACCTGATAAACTTATCTGGCATAAGAATGAATAACATTAAGCATAATGGTAGTTTATTTTTAATAAAATGTACAGATTAAGTTTCTGTTGTTTACTTGTCTACGTTAACTTGTATCTTGATCGTTTTGATCCCTGAAGGTTTTTCTTCTTGAAGGGATCTACTGAACACAGTGAATGAATGAATGAATGAATCAACTCTTAATTTTTGAATATTTTTCCATTTAAAGTCATGTTTTGCAGCCAGAGGACTGATAAACAACATAGGAAGTTAAACTTAAGCTGCTAAAATTTAACAGACCCTCTGATCTAGTTTTTAATGTTTGCATCAGCTAGGTCCAGCCAAACAAAGTGTAGCGCAAATATTGTTGGAACTCAGTGATTCTATTTACGACATGAATTAAGGCATCTGTCTCTAATGAACTCGAAGGAACTGCAGTGATATAAATACGGAGAAAAAACTTTCTCCGGAAGAGGAAGAATAAAACGAGACTCGCCGCCTTCCATACTTGGGACTGCTCTCGGCCAAAATTGCAAGGTTACATGAAAAAGCCAACATAAAAACCATCTTCCGACCAATGCCAAAGACGAAGTGTGGCCTGGCTCTGCAAAAGACCCACTAAAATGAATGTCCCATGAACATACAGCGTTGCTTGCAATGTGGCCAACAGTACGTTGGGCAATCACAACATTGTATTTCTAAACACTGCGAGGAGCGCTTGAGGCATTTGCGACTGGTACAGACAGAAAAATCAGCAATAGCAGAGCATAGCCTCAAGGAAGACCACATCTTTGACTTCCAGAACATCAAGGTATCTGCCAAACAGTCGGCTATTGTGACAGCATCATAAAGGCATCCATTGAAATACGGATTCACAATGATCTTGTCGACAGAGATAAAGGATACCAACTAAGTGTGGCATGGAATCCAGAATTAGTGGCAATATGACAAGAGTGTGACCAGCATTACCAACTTGCAAGACTCAGCCAGAAGGCTCACACAGAGATTTGAATGGAGCACCCTCTATCCAACCAGCGCAGTTTCAGCACTCTCTCTGCCCACCAGCCAGACAGTACACAGCTGCCCATAGCCAGGGGGAGGTGGAGACACCTCTAGTATAAATATCACACTATCCGCATATCTTGACACATTGCCAGAAGGTGATGAGTATGACACTCAGTGAAATGTCGCCATATTTTACCAGTGCCACCTGGCTGGAGACCTGAGAGCTTTTCACCAACCATAATAATCCTCTAAAAACCTAGTAGCAACATAATCATCCATAAAGTGAAAGATATGCACTTATTCAATTACAGTCGTGTTAAGGCACACAGTGCCTTCCTCAACAATGATATAAGTCTTTGCATGGTTATTACTGACAATGTTTTCTGTTTCACATCCTGAGTAGCCATTGTCTGTTGTAGGTGCATAACCATCGATAATCATCTTTAGCAATTCTGCATTGTCATCTTGGAGGAACTTGAGTAGTGTGAAGATATGCTTGTCCTTTGCATCCATAATCCCAGGACAAGTTTTCTTCATCACCACCATGTCCGTCTTCCGCATTGGCAGTCTGCATCTGCGTTCTGCGTTGTTTATTTGGTAGGGACTGAATGTTGCTGCAGGAGTAGACAAGACTTAAAATGCCTTCCTGTTGTAGTAAAAAATAACATATTTTCATATTCCAACAGTGTGTTCCCTTTCAGTTTCGTGATAAAGCGGATGCCCAGTCCTCAGTAATGTCCACTTCTTCCACCACTTCATAGGGTGCTGGAATCTTTCTGCAGCTCTGAAGCACTGAAATATATTGGCTCTCATTCTCAATGTTTTCAATCTTTCTTAGCAGTTTTCCATACATGCCAAAGTGACAGTTGCATTGGCTGTATGAATATCCCCCAACTAGAAATATGTGTTGTATAGTTACATTGTTTTTTTTTTGAAAGCCAAGTTACAAAATTGTACCATACTCGAATTTTTACTTTGCTCCCCACACAAATCAGATAGAAGAATAATGGTGTTAATATTGTTTGTCTCCTATAGAAGAATAATGGTGTTAATATTGTTTGTCTCCTGTGGATTTTCATGCTTATGAAGCCATACATAATGGAGCAACCAGATTTGAATATTATATTGCTGAACCTTCGAGAAACCAATAGAAGTACTTGATTGGTCATAGTGGCGGTGAACATTAAATACATAGAGCCACAGTAGCTTCTTATAGAACTGCACAGTAATGCTCAGTTTAGGCATGGGCAGGTTCCGTGTGTAATCAAACTCTTAACACTAAGGTACCTGTGCTGTCAACTTGGCTGACCTCAAATACTTGTCCATGAGTTTATTGTACACTGCAACCTTTAGTTTCTGTTCTTCATATACATCTTTATGAGGATCAATTGCATTGACATTCATTATAACTTCACATTCCTGGCAGAAATCATAAGTATCATTTCTTGGTTTTTGAAATGAATATGGGCTATTTTCTCTAAAGAATTTGTAATAATTTTTGTACTTCATCTTGAGTACTTTACTCGTTTCAGGAGAAAATGAATCTCTGAATGATGTGAATAATTCCCAACACTAAGGTCAGGGTTGTCAGAATATTTACTTTCAGCTTTACTGTGACAATAATGCAATGATGTGGAAGTAAACTGGTCCAGTGAGATCAGACCATGCCTGATATTTCCTTTGGTGTTTTCTGCAGTCTTCACTTTGTTTCCTTCTTTTGTCTTCCACTTTAAGAGCACCATCATTCAGTGCTTTTAAAACTGTTTTCAGACGATGCTTGGTAGCTTGCAAGATTCTCAGGTATATAGGGGGAGCTACGAATCCGACAAGACCTAGGTGCATTAGTTGCTCTAGATTGTGTTTTCTTTTCATTTGACCCTAACATCAATGTATCTTCTGTGTTCTTGCCACGTAAAGCCCAAAATTGTTCATGGTTCTCTTCTTGATCTTTTGGGCATATTTTTAGAAAACATTGCTTTGTGTGACATTTCTTACTGACTGCAAATTTCTTAGAACAGACTTTCTTACTAGTTTTTGGTGAAACATAACAGTGTCCTAAATTTCTCTTCTTTTTCAAAACTTTTTTCTTTCATTTCCCATTCTGAATTTTACATTTCCTTTCAATTGGATGGTTCTCAAAATCACACTCCTCAATAGGTGTACCATCACAATCATTTCCCTTATTTTGCTTACAGTGACTATTTACTTCTTATGCTATGTTGGCAAAAGTAAGTTCCACAGTATGGATACACCATCACTGATAAATTTGTCTCAGCAAAGCACACACATAAAACAGGTTCGAGCAGCATTGAAGCTGTTTGTGTAGTGGCCGCGGCGCTCTGTGGAACAGCAACTTAGAGGAGCACGGCCATCAAATGTTTCTGGAAGGTGTTGCATCTGTCGGAGAGTAGTAATATTTTTTTCAGCACAAAGACTGGTTCTCACAGACACAATTACTGCAGGAAACAGAGAAACGAATTGGACGTTAAGTTGTTTTTCCTGGGAATGCATGCTGTAGAGTTGAACCTTCAGGTGCAACCTGTCCAACACCTTAAGAGCTTATCCATCATGTTAAAAGCTTGTGAATGCCAACAAATTGACTGTGTTGGCTTTTGTTTGATGGTAGCTCTTACTGTTGCAGTGTTATTTGGGGTGCAAATTTTATGTTATCTACCAGTTGGCTTGTTGTTTTTAAGCAGATGCTGTTGTTCGGAATTGATGCCCACTTAAATTTTAAAATTGGCCACTGTTTAGCTGTAATACATGAAACCCCTATAAATAGAACAAATTCTATTTGAGAGTGGGAGCTTCTGCAGTGTTATATGCATGTGAAGGATTGGTTCTCTGTCAAAAGAAAAAGTCCAGTGTTCAGGCAGTTGAAATGAATTGCCTGCATAAAGTGGGAGGTTTTACTTTCTTATGCATGCAGAGGAATTAAGATGTAAGGCAACAGCTGTATATTTATATGCTCTACATGATAAAATTCAGCAACACACAGAAAAGTGTATCATCAGGAGTGCCCCAGGGAAGTGTGATAGGGCTGCTCTCATTCTCTGTATGCATAAATTATCCAGTGGACAGGGTAAACAGCAATTTATGGCTTTTTGTTGATAACTTTGTGGTGTATGGGAAAGTGTCATCATTGAATGACTGTAGCGATAGAAAATGACTTAGACAGAATTTTTAGTTGATGTGATGAATGACAGCTTGCTCTAAATGCAGAAAAATGTAATTTAGTGAAGATGAATAGGAAAAATAATCTTGTAATGTTTAAATTAGTAATGCGCTGCATGACACAGTCACATCAATTAAATATCTGGACGTAATGTTGCAGTGCAATATGAAATGGAATGAGCAAGTCAGGTTGGTAGTTGGGAAGGTGAATGCTCAACTTCGTTCTCTCTCTCTCTCTCTTTTTTTTTTTTTTTTTTTTTTTTTTTTTTTGGGCGGGGGGGAGGGGGGGGGGTTTAACAGCTCATTTATGAAGGAGAAAGCACATAGAATGCTAGTGTGACCCATACTTGAGTACTGCTCAAGTGTTTGGGATTTGCACCAGGTCAGATTGAAGGAAGATATTGAAGCAGTTCAGAGGTGTGCTGCTAGATTTGTTACTGGTCAGTTTGATCACCACAGAAGTACTACAGACATGTTTCATGAACTCAAATGGGAATCCCTGAAGGGAAGATAACACCTTTTTTGTGAGGCACTATTGTAGAAATGTAGAGAACTGGCATTTGAGACCGACGGCAGATCGATACTACTGCTGCCAGCGTACATGTCGTGTAAGGAACACGAAGACAAAGTGAGAGAAATTAGGGCCCACATGGAGGCTTTTAGACATCATTCCCCTTATTCTGTTTGTGAGTGGAACAGGAAAGCAAATGATTAGTTGTGATATGTGGTACCCTCTACCGTTCACCATGCACTTGAACTGTTATTTGCTTATTCACAGAGAGAAATGGGATAGTTTGATAGAGACCCACTTGTTACAAGGATGAGGGGAGACTCCGCCTCCCATGTATAGTGTTCTTTTTTAGCTGTTAACACATAGTAAAGGCAGTAGAATGTGTGTACCAAGAATCAGAAATCACCACTGTAGGAAATGGAAAATATAATACCATTTGAGGCCGACGCCAGATCGATACTACTGCTGCCAGTGTACATGTCGTGTAAGGAACACGAAGACAAAGTGAGAGAAATTAGGGCTCACAAGGAGGCTTTTAGACATCATTTCCCTTATTCTGTTTGTGAGTGGAACAGGAAAGCAAATGATTAGTTGTGATATGTGGTACCCTCTACTGTTCACCATGCACTTGAACTGTTATTTGCTTATTCACAGAGAGAAATGGGATAGTTTGATAGAGACCCACTTGTTACAAGGATGAGGGGAGACTCCGCCTCCCATGTATAGTGTTCTTTTTTAGCTGTTAACACATAGTAAAGGCAGTAGAATGTGTGTACCAAGAATTAGAAATCACCACTGTAGGAAATGGAAAATATAATACCAGCACAAATTTGAGAGTAAAACAAGGACACAGTTTGACACTGAGTGTTTTTAATATTTATATTGATGACATGCTGAAGCAATGGATAAGTAAATTAACCTTTTATACTTATGACTTCAGTGTAAGAAATTATTCTGTGACATTACTCTTTGCTGATGTTCAAATTGTGATTGCTTACTGTGAGAAAACATTCAAAACAGTTGCTAATATTTTCTTCCACAGCAGCTGAGTTATATGATGCTTTAGTATCTTCAAAGAAAACAAAATTTATGACTTACAGATGCCAGGGGCTAACTCCCAGAAAAATGATTACAAATGATCAGAAAGTAAACTCATTCAACGTCTTAAGAAATATTACCTCACTCATGACAGAAATGGTCTTTCAAATGAAAATAGAAAGATTTAGTCATGTTAACAAACAACCTATAGAACTCTCACAACTAAAGCAATAAGGGAAACTCTGTTTTAAGTTCTACAAAACAATGTCAGTACCAACTGTAATGTATGGAAGTGAGTTGTGGACTGTAACAAAAAGACATGAACAAAAAATACAAGCACTGGAAATGCAATTCCTAAGAAGAGTATGTGTGTACACATTATCCAACAGTACGACAAATGCTGACAACACAGAAGAACTGGGAGTGAAAAGCTTAATTGAGCAGATTAAAGAGTACAGGAACAACTGGAAGACCATGTCGCAAGAATGTAAGATGACAGAATACGACAACCAATGGCAAATTATCAACCAGTGGGCAGAAGATCTTTAGGAAGACTGCGGGAAAAGCAGAAAGTTCAATAGTTTCATCCTTCTTTTTCCCCTGTGCTCTCTCCCTCTGTCCTCACTTAAGGTGGGTTCCTTTTGATCTTGTGTCAGAGTGACCTGCCCCAACTTTCTGACCTTCCCAAACACATCCCTCAGTCCTCTCGAGGCCGTTAACCTTCCAGTGGGCATGTTGGAAAATTTAAAGATCCCAGTTCATTTGTTTTGTTTTGACACAATTTCTTTGCTGGAACATCACATTTTTACATTCCATGCTGTTTTTATTATTAGTGGATCATATATATAAAGTGGAAATTTGTGTTTTATGTTGGATGGAATGAAATTCAACATTTTGCAACATTTTTCTTTCCACTACTTTTTGTTACAGTAATATTTTTTTTACATGTTGTTTTTATTCTTGTATATTAAATATTTTCAGGGCATATTGTTTTGTTTATGTTTTTGAAGACAATTGATTTTTTATTTCATAGCTTTTGTTGTATTTCTAGTTATCATAATGAAAATGAGAAAAGAAAAACTCAAGTACAATGAAATACTTGCTCTAGTTTTACTGTTATTGGATACAGTTATGTCAACACACCACATTTACTTATTTTTATCACATTCTAAGCACATCACAATCTGGCTGAAATGAGAACTGGAAACAAATTTTCCATAAGACTTATTTATTTTTATCATATTCTAAGCACGTCACAATCTGGCTTTTGCCTAGATTTCTTGCACACAAAGAACACCTTTATATTTTGGTGGTGTGTTGGTGTCCTTTAGTCACTTAGTTGTATCCAAGAGCAAGGACACAACATTTGCTCCCTTTTGAAGGCACTTCATATCAAGTAGTCTTCTGTCGATGATGCACAAACTTTCGTCACAACTACAGCAGAAACTGCCACCTCTACTGATTTTAAGACAGCTTTGTGAGTGATCATACAATCATATAATCACTGCAGTGATACCAGCAACGTCAGTCGAATTGTAGAATAGTTCCAAGATTTCTTTGTTACACTTATTAGTGATAAAGAGTTGAGGAAATCTAAAAACAGATGAATTCCCTTCTCTTGAACAATGAGGCTACATCTCCTTAGAAATTTCAGTCTTATATTTCCTTAGAGTTCCGACATACGTTCTTTTCACTGCCATCAAGTCCCTCACTAATGGTACTCTCCAGAAAAAATTGTCAGCTACAGTATTATGGCCTTTGTTGAGCCATTCTGTTGATACACCTTTTATGACTTACGAACCCTGATTTAACTCTCTCTGTTGGCCAGTTTTTTCCCCAAGGAAATCTGTTCATTCACTGGAAATGTATGTCTAGAATTGCAAGCCCACCATATTTTTATACCGTATTGAGCAGGCTTGCTTTTCATGTATTGTTGAAATGGTCATTTCTCTCTAAATGCAATAAGCTTTTGATCAGCAGTTATGTCAAAGCTCTATATGGAAGAAAGCTGCAAGCGAACATTTTTGAAATGTTTCTAAATGCTGCTAATTTATCATGAACTCTACTATCTGCCCATGTTTCCTTATTGTTGAATCCGAGAAAATGTGTGATAGCTTGAAATCTTTTTAGGCATGTTATTGTCCTGAAGATAGACCTCCCATGTTTCTTGGCTCACTCAAGCACTCCCATCCTGATCTGTAAGCTACAGAAGATACAAAGCAATCAACGTGGGCCTCTAATTCTTCCCTGTCTAGTTCCTTCCATGCCTTAGGTATACTATTAGGATATCTCCACTCCACTTGTTGTACCCTCGCCTAGGGTCTCTTTCAGTTTTCCTTGTCATGACAGAAATAATTTTTGGGGTAATTTAGAGCTTTAGGGTTTCTTTTATTGAACTATGGGGTGCTGCTTCAGGACCAGGTTTATTCTGAATTATATTATGAGATGAGATGGAGTTTGGCATTTAGTTGGAGGCACTTTTTATGAAATCATTATATTTTCTCCAGTGAAATAATCCTTCATAGTTTAGTCATCACTATTAAATCATCATAACCATGAATGAAATCATCTTCATTACTTTCTTCTTCCATTGCATCACTGAATTTCTCCACTTCATTATCTGAGGGCAAGTATTCATCATCATTCATGTCAGATACACTTTCATTATCTGAATCAGCATTATCCCAAATCAGAAGAATTTTATCAGCCTCTTCATACCAAACATGTTTTCCATCAACCCTAAACAGAAAATTAATTCTATGTTTAAATTTTAACCTAAATTGTCAGACAATAGTTTTTTCTACAATTTTCATAATTTATGACTTCTGTTACAATGAATTGATAGTTCTTTCTTTTTATGAATTATGTCAAGACTTGTATGGAAAACTTAAAGATTTGAATACAAATACTGAACTTACTAAATAAAGTCAGCCGACATCTACTTGCCTCACATCTACAATGCCATCTAAAGCTCAACAAATGAATAACCTTCATTGTTGTTAAGTTTTGCCAACTTCAGCCATTTGTTGGCAACACTGAGTTGGTTAAACCAGCTGGGGGTCTTTGAAAACCCCAAGTGCCTACTTTCGTTCCTTCTTGAACTAAGTTATCTAAATTACAGACATAATTAATGTAGGATTTTTTTTTTTTTCATAGCGGTCCTTTGTATCTTAACTAGGAAACTTGTGTCAGGGACCACGAGCATCGCAAAATCGGCACCGGAAATATGAGAGGTATGGGATCTGGAAAGACACCTCATTCCTAGCGAAGGGTTAAACTGATGACCTAATATTAAATTCATAGGGTTTCTAATAACTGAATATTTAAATGAAATAAAAATCCTAGGCAAGCTATTGCAAAATGACCAATGATGATGTTTTCCAACCCAGTAAATTATATTTTTTTAAGTTTTCTACAACTTCCTTTTAAATTTGCAGGGCTGATTAGGTTAGTGACATGTATTAGTGCTTGTTTAAATATATTATGTTAGCAACATGTGCTAGTTCTTTTGTAACTTTTTTTTTTTTTTCCTCATTGCAGAGCATGTATGGCAAGTGACTGTCAAGGAGAAGGGCCTTGGCAACAGCCGCAACATACTGGGCCCATTTTTGCTTTGTCTGACAGACAAGACCCTCAGCTTGGTGCAGTGTGGCCCATCTGAGGATCCACAAACATACGAATTTCCGGTTAGTATCACTGTCAATTACATTGTTGCAGTGTCAAACATTTGGTATGGAGTGTGTTGTTGCTTTTGACTATAAATGATCATCTTTTTGGATTTGATGCTCTTCTTAAATGTACCTTATTAGCATCACGAAAGGTGTGTGCAAAACTACAAATATTCACTAATCAATCCTGTATTGTGGGCCTAATTTTTGCCACAACTAAGGTGTAATATTCTGTTTATCAGTTAGCCAACATGCAATTAACTGCACATGTAAACCAATACTAAATTGATGCATAATTATTACTCCATCAGACGAGTAGAAATAACTTTAGGCTGAAATTCAAATGTAACTGTATTATAATAGTTTTCAGACTGGAAAATAAAAATATCCTGCTGATGATGACACAAAAAGTGCTGAAACCTATTTGGGGAAAGTAAAACAAGCAAACAGTGTCTTGCATAAGGCAGGATATCTCACCAATTTGTCTATAAATAACAAACAGATGAATTTTAAAGAATATTTTCAGGGTTAGCAATCTCTCTGCATCAGAGGTTCCCAAACATTTCTTCTGACAGAACACTTTCAGAATACTGGTACTTTAAAGGAACATCTTGTGTATTTTCAGAGTTAATAAAATCAATGAAATTTAAAAAAATGAGAAAAACTAGTTTTATTTGGTGATTACTTCAGTTTAAATCATAGCTAATAGGACAGAAATTTTAATAAAATTTTGAAAAATGAGAAAAAATATCAAAAAATACCACCTCATTATTATAATAGAGGAAACATTCCACGTAGGAAATATATATCTAAACACAAAGATGATGTGACTTACCAAATGGAAGTGCTGGCAGGTCGACAGACACACAAACAAACACAAACATACACACAAAATTCAAGCTTTCGCAACAAACTGTTGCCTCATCAGGAAAGAGGGAAGGAGAGAGAAAGACGAAAGGATGTGGGTTTTAAGGGAGAGGGTAAGGAGTCATTCCAATCCCGGGAGCGGAAAGACTTACCTTAGGGGGAAAAAAGGACGGGTATACACTCGCACACACACACACATCCATCCACACATATACAGACACAAGCAGACATTGGTCTTTAAATATTGGAATGACTCCTTATCCTCTCCCTTAAAACCCACATCCTTTCGTCTTTCCCTCTCCTTCCCTCTTTCCTGATGAGGCAACAGTTTGTTGCGAAAGCTTGAATTTTGTGTGTATGTTTGTGTTTGTTTGTCCACCTCATTATTATTAATAGTCTCTTGCGGAGCACTTATTTGGTGTTCTGCAGAACATAATTTGGGAAGCCCTGCTGTGCTTAATCTAGTGTTTTCCTTCTTAGCTCATATCTTATATTTTAGTCTGATTTGATCCATTATAAATGGGTTTTGAAAGCCTGCGACTGTAGATACAATAGGTTTGTTTATAAATAAATAAATCTTCTGCTACCAGTCACGATTTTCTTTATTTTACTATTCGCACGACGCGTTTCGAGAAATAATTCCCATTTTCAAGTGCGTTTTTTTGATGCGTGTTAAGCCATTTCTTTTGATGTTGTCAGTGTGTGTGTGTGTGCTTCATTTTCTTGACTTTTACTGTAATACATAAGATACACGATTTTTAGTTGGGTATCAATTCTTTCTGTGAGGTTAGTGGCTAAAGTTTGAGAACAATTTGTACTTACAGTTTTCTAATGGTCCATTTGTGTAGAGAGTCACACACACTTAACATCACACACAACTTGTACATTTTACACATTGAAAATATCTTATATAAACAAAACAGTTACAAAGATCTTCTTATAGATAGTTCACAGAGATAACATTATAGGTCTTCCACAGATTATGATATGCTTTTGTACAGAGGTTAATTTATCTTTACAATTTGGCTCATGAATTACTTATACCGATTTTATAATTGTGCTTATTTCTATGTTTTATTATACTTATACTGATTTTACAATTGTGCTTATTTCTATGTTTTACTATAGAAATAAGCACAATTGTAAAATCAGTATTAGTAATTCATGAGCCAAATTGTAAAGATAAATTAATCTCTGTACAAAAGCATATCATAATCTGTGGAAGACCTATAATGTTATCTCTGTGAACTACCTATAAGAAGATCTTTACAGAGCAGTCTGAGTTGTAGTGGGAGGTGGTAGTCTCCACGTGACCCATGTTTACGTTAAGTGATTTTGCTGTTTCCTCTTCGTTTATTGCTCTCACTTCAAATGAAAACAAAATGGATTTCTGTGGTCGGGAGCTATCAAGTAAATTAAAATACATTCACATAATTACAGAAGGCTAAAATATGTAATTAGTTTCAGATTTTATTTTGTTTCCTCCTTTCTGACAGTCAAGCCTTAATCGCCTTGCATAACACTGAAGTTATTTTTAGAATGAGATTTTCACTCTGCAGTGGAGTGTACACTGATATGAAACTTCCTGGCAGATTAAAACTGTGTGCCCGACCAATACTTGAACTCTGAACCTTTGCCTTTCACGGGCAAGTGCTCTACCATCTGAGGTAGATGGTAGAGCACTTGCCCGCGAAAGGCAAAGGTCCCGAGTTCGAGTCTCGGTCGGGCACACAGTTTTATTCTGCCAGGTAGTTTCGAAGTTATTTTTGTCGGTTTGTTAAAGAAACTTGACTTCTAGTAATATTTTCTGCTGAGGCAGTCAATTTATTTGAAACAAGTGTTTAATTCCACACTATTGGCTATTTCAACTGTTCGCTGCATTTCAAGTTCACGTTTTCATCTTCTAGCACGTGTGGCATTAAAACCAAACATGAGATAATACAGTGCAGGTACTCCAAGAAAATTTACATCTGAATCTGGACATACGAATGTGCACTTTAAGCCGAATGATGCATTTTAGTGTAGTTCACAAAATTCCCATGCTCTTGGAGTGTCCTCTAATGTCTTGTTTCTTTTATGACATAATGTAAGATCTTTTAATGTTTTACACGTACGAACATACGGGCTTCCTGCGTCATCGTAGCTGCGCAAGCGCTGCAAAACTTGTTATTTGGCACGCTCTGGCAACTGCTGAAACGATTCTGTTTCTAACAGGTCACGGGAAAATATTGCAAATGGTTGTTTGGAAAACATTACTTTCAAAGTAAATTTCCTTTTACGCAAGATGAACTCTGTGCACGCAAATGTCCAATGAATTTCCTAAATCACAGAGCATTTGACTCTCATTCAAAAATCAAATATTTGAGGATGACCATTTAGAATATTTTTGAGCCCAGAAGATCAAACATTCATGTCGTTAAAAAATTTACTGGCACATTTTTGTGATGTATCTTTAAAGTGTAACACGCGCAAAAATGATCATTATGTATTAAAGCTTAGCTTCTCTTGCAGCTTATTAATCTTAGTGCCAATATTATACGTAAAAGCTTTTCTTTTCTTGTAGCAACACTACATATATATTTGTATATTAATTTAAACCATTACCTTTTCCTATTTGTGTGTTCACGCTACTTTACAGTGATGTTGCTATTGGCTGACTACATCATGTGTCCTATGATCTGAATATCCGCTGTTATCGGCTGGCGAGATCGCTTGACACGAGCTACAACTGGCTTAACAAAAGCGCATCGCAATCTTGATTTCAATCCTTCGGAAAGTAACATGCGGTGTTTGGTGGAATTCGAATTTATATTTTAGTAATACGAAAATATGCAGTGTACATGTTGCTGCACATCACACATCTTTCTAAAACGTGTTTTTTTCCCGAGTTTCCTTTTCTAAAGTGCCGGGAAATTCTACGCCGGTGTATAAAACCACAACCATTTAAAGGATTGATAAGTTTTATAGTTTTGGGGAAAAGTGTACTGCTACTTAACACAAAAAAAATGTATTTTCATCTGGGAGAAAGTGTATTTTTAACTGGGAAATCCGGGAATTTTTTTTCATTGTCCACGTATGAACCCTGAGTATAGAATCTGACAGGGATTCCATTGAGCCCTAGAGTTTTGTTCAGTTTTAACAATTTAGCTGTTTCACAACAACACTGTCACTGATACCTATTTCATTCATCTTTTCAGTAGTATGAGGATTAAATTGGGGCAATTCTTTTGGGTTTTGCTTTGTAAAGGAACATTTGAAAATAGAGTTAAACAATTCAGCTGTTGATTTGCTATCCTTAATGTCTCATTCACTAGGACTGGACACTAACTTAGGTCATAGTTTTTTATTCAGGCAATTTTCAGCAGTTGTTATCTGTTTCAAAAAACTCATGGCACTGAACTGCATTAAATTGATTTTATTAGTACTACCGATTTTGACCATTAGCCATCTTCTGGTACCTAACAACACAACATTCCAATTTGTAGAACAAGATTAAGACAACACAAATTGGTGCGTAGTAGTCACATAATAATATACTTATGAAAATCACTTAAAACATTTCATTTGTCATGAATATTGAAACACAAATCATTGAATATTTTCATCCACATGAAACATGTAATAAAAAACTCATTCATAACATTTACAAGTACAGCATTCATCCTATTCATATGAAATGACAACAAATACAAAGTGACTTGGCATCACAGCCCAAAAATATCATTATGCCGAAGCTGTAGCTATGAAGATATATCGATATGTACATTATTTGGTTACAAAAAGTGTGACAAGTAATGTAAGGGAAGCTAAAAATTATCTTCACTATCATCGTATAGTATAATATTTTTTTTTTTTTTAATACAGTCATGGCACACTGACACACAGAAAAAAAGACATAATGAAAAGCATACATCAAGATCTCAGTTAACCTGGTCACTATGTAAAAACTCAGAAAAAAAGAGGCCTAACATAAAAATGATCCCATAACAATCACATACAAAAAGTTAGTAACATAATAAGGTGAGATCTTGTAATTGTGTGGCTCATCCAAGTTCACAAGCCTTTCCAGCTCTCTTTAACTTGCTGATGATATAGAAGACATATATGAATCATTATTCTGTAAATGTATAATAAAGGTACTAAGAGTGAAGAAGTAAGGTACTGGAATTGCTGAACCCATGGTAATTAGATCAACAAACCATACTTATCTGTAAAGTATGTTGAATAGTTTGGAGATAAGTATGGTCAATGGAGACCTTGATGTATGCTTTTCATTATAGAATGATTGCTGCACTAGTAGTTTTTTATTGCATGTTTCATGTGGATTAAAATATTCATTGCTTTGTGTTTCAATATTCATAATAAATGAAATGTTTGAAGTGATTTTCGTAAATATATTATTATGTGGTTGCTAGGCACTAACTTGTGTTGTCTTAATGTTGTTCTACAAATTGGTATGTTGTGTTGTTAGGTACTAGGTAATGGATTATAGCCAAAACCGATAGTACAATAAAATCCAGTTAATGGAGTTCAGTGTCATGAGTTTTTTGAAACTAACTTTGGTGCCATTATCAGCCTTTACATACGATTTACATTTCTTTGGGTTTTGTGAAAGATTATTTGACAGTATTCTGCCTTGGTAGTTACTGAAGGCATCACGCACTGTTGTCTCAACAGCCAGACACGTTTCATTTAGCATTTCTCTATTTATAGCCCCACGCTTTGTTTTACACCTTTCATGTAGTAATCTCTATTTAACACGTAGCCACAATCTCTGGTTGCCAAAGCCTGATTGCAATCAGGCTGGGAGGTGGGGGTAAGGAGGAGGCTGTGGCAGGGTGGGGGAGAGATAGCATGGTGGGGGTGGAAGATGGTAAAGTGCTACTCGTGGGAGCATACAGGGATGAAGTGGGGAGTGAGTAGGGTAACTAGGTGCAATCGGGGGGTTAGACGGGGGGGGGGGGGGGGGGGGCTGTGGAAAAGGAAAGAAGTAAAAAGATAGTAGATGCATTGGTGGAATAGAGGACTCTGTAGTGCTGGAATGAAATAGGGAAGGGGACTGGTGGATAAAGGATAATGACTAATGAAGGTTGATGCCAAGAGGGTTACATGAGTGTAGGATATGCTGTAGGAACATTTTCCATCTGAGTAATTCAGAAATATTGGTGTTTATGGGAAGGATCCAGATGCCACAGGCTGTGAAGCAGTCTTTGAAATGAAGAACGTCGTGTTCGGCAGCGTGCTCAGCAACAGGGTGGTCCAGCTGTTTCTTGGGCACAGTTTGTCATTGGCCATTCATGTGGACAGACAGATTTTTGGTTGTCATGGCTGGTTTCACATGCAGCCCTGCCTTTGATAGGATAGGTGATGCTTGTGACCAAACTGGAGTAGGTAATGGTGGGATGATATACAGGGCAGGTATTTCATCTAGGTCTATTACAGAGATATGAGCCATGAAGCTTGGGGTTGGGAGCAGGAGCTGTGTTGGGATGGACAAGGATATCATGCAGGTTCAGTGGGTGACAGAATACCACTGTGGGAGGGGTGGGAAGGATAGTGGGTAGGACATTCCTCATTTCAGGGCACGACGAGTTGTAGTCAAAATCCTGCGGAGAATGTGATTCAGTTGCTCCAGTCCTGGGTGGTATTGAGCCATGCTCCTCTCTGGCTGGGTAGTGACTGGAGCAAATGAATCACATTCTTCACCAGGGTTTTGACTGCCTGTCTGCAACTTAACATGTCTTCCTTACGGTAAGTAGCAATCCGTCTCTTCTTACGATTGCTGATGTCCCTACTTGAAGTTGCCAGGTAGATGTAGCCAGCATCTCAACGTAAGATCAAGACATAATTTACAAGACAAGAACATCAATTTGATAGTATAATGCTGTGGCCAAACATGAAAACCACCTCTCATTTTTTAGTATATTTGTTATGACTATTGAATTCTATGAAATGCTATATTGGCACATGAGAATAGAGACTGCTCACACCAGTAAGAAACTATTTGTTGTGGTGTGTTAGTACAATATTGGTTTCTTACCTTGAATTGTATCCTTATTCTGTTAACAGCTTCATTCAAAAAAAGTGTCATTCAAATCAATCAACGTGGTGGTAGTGGACAAGCAACTTTCTACTGATGTATTCGTGGGCTTCATTGCAAAATATCATGTACAGATCACACACTTTAATTTGACCCCTGAGCAGAGGATGCTGGGAATGCAGCTCATAGTACCTTGGCTATTGAGACAAGCCCTTCCTTCTTTTTCCAGAAGAGCCAGTTTACAGCTTATAAAAGAAACAAACTTATAATGGGTTAATGTGTTATAGGAGTGACGCAAAAGTTGATGGCGAGCTACTAGAAGGAACAGGTAGTGTTTCTTCGCCCATTTTTGTGAATAATATTAAGTCACTATACACAAATCAGCACTAGTTTCACAATAGCTACTTGTTGCTACATTGCACAAAACTGTTACATAACTAATGTTGCCAATGAGCACAAACATTTAGAAGCAGTACAAAGCCAGCGGACTTTCACAGATCAGAAGTGAGCCAATTTAAAGTGTGCAACCTGTACGAGATCTGACAAAAAACAAGCGAGATAATGTTGTAACCAAATATGTTCAGTTAGTAGTTGTCACCTTCGAAGTAGACACATTTGAGTCAGAATTCATCTGCATTTATTCCGTTCATTGCTCAACATTTCTGTACATCTTTTTCTGGTCTGCACAGAAACTTTGCTTTCCAAATGTGTTTTTAACAGTTTTTCTACTTTCATTGAACTGATCGATGTATCTGAAGTTTATCATAGCATAATGACTCATTTCAAGGTTGAAAAGTAGTCACGGTCTAATGAGCCACAACAATTAGTTACTCAGTAATGCAGATAATCATCTTTTTTTTGCGTTGAGGCAATATGTTTATTATAAAATACAATTCTGTCATGTTCATGACATTATGTTTATATTTCTTAAGATTTGAACCTTTTCTAAGCAGCAGTGTGCTGTTTGAATTAATAACTCAGTTTAAAATATTATGTTATTTATTTTCTGAGAAACATATCCAGAAAAGTGTTTTTACAAATTAGTGCCATCTAAATGTCACACTGATTTGGCTTTATAGTTGAATGGTATTCGGCGATGCGGGTACTCGGACTGCTTTTTCTATATGGAAGTTGGCCGTTCTTCATGCACAGGAGCTGGTGACCTGTGGATGCAGACTGAAGATACCAACATTGCCCAGAATATGCATGATGCAATCCTCCAGTATGTATTCTCTTCTGCTTGGCCACCAGTGATATTGCATGTCTCCTTTAACTTATATTATTTTTTCTCTGCATGTTATTGTGTTTCTGATAGTGGTTTATAGTAAATTTGCTTTTGTCACTATTCATTGCCTTCTTATAGTAGCACTTAAATAGGCCATGATGATATACGATTGAATATTACATTTTAGAGCTAGAACAATCGAACATATATACAGAATGAAACTTAGTGATAAGAAGATGAGGAATATTATAAAATGATAACTTAGAGGGTTTGACTATTTAACTGCCTCTCATTTGAAAACAACCGGACGAGGTGGCGTACTGGTTAGCATGCTGGTTTGCATTTGGGAGAACAACGATTCTGTCTGGCCATCAAGATTTAGGTTTTCCATGATTTCTCGAAATTGCTCCAGGCAAATGCCGGGATGGTTACTTTAAAAATGGCATGGCCAATTTCCTTCTCCATCCTTTCGTAACCCAAGCTTACGTTCCATCTCTGTTAATGGGACATTAAACTCTTAATCTTCCTTCTCCTCCCGTAATTTTAAAGTGTACTTTTTAACTGTAACATCCAGATGTTTTTAATTTTTTCAGGCTCTTCTGGCCAGTAACAGACATTTTTATGACATGTTGGGCATCTTGGAAAATTGTGAAGTATTAAGTTATCCCTCTGGTATTCAGAAAAGTGTTTGTTATTATATTCAACTTCTGAATGTATTTTTATCTTTCTAAACAAGGAGTTGGATGAAACATTATTATTGACACACAGCTGACAGTTTGAATCAGAAATAAATATTTCACAACTACATACCCACCTCCATAGTCGAAGAAGCTAACGCATGCTTGTGGGATGGAATTTAGTTCTAAAATGACCATTTCAGATACTTGAGGTAATAAAAGTATCAGTGTCAATATCTGACAAACATGGTGACGCAGATTCCCTGAACACCAGACTTGTGCTCCTCTGTAGATCCACACACAAGAGTGTGTTCTGATACGTGTTGGTGTCATGTGCTGTGGCTTAATTCACAAAAATATGGCAGCTGTAACATTCGCCAGCATCAGTCCAAGCTTGTGACTTGGTTTCCTCTTTCCGATGATTGTCATAGCTGACATACATGGTTGCTTTTGCGTGTAATTTGGCAGTGGCCTATAAATATGAATTTGCCCAGTTGTGGTGATCAAATAAATTTTAATTTTTCACAAACTCTTACAACCCAGGTGAAGCTGTTGTTTAAAGCTTTTACAGGCTCGTACTAGCTGTGGAATTAAAAGCCACAACACTGGTGAAGCTATGGTTTAAAGATTTTGCAGGCTCTTACTAGCTGTGGAATTAAAAGCCAAGAAATTGACTAGAACTGTTATTTCATTAAAATTGTGGCTGGTTCTCTGTAGGAGTTGTGTAAACTCCTGGAATACATTAGCAAATCTTGATCAAATAGAGAAGTTTGTATTTTCTCATTTTTACCAGTCAGAAATAAGATTGAAGGTTTTACCAAATGGAAGAGACTTAAAAAGAACTAAATCACATATGGTACCAGCCCAGGTTTGTATTCGTATATTCACACTTGTGGAAAAGGGATTGGTATTTTCATTTCTTAATGTAATGTTGTATTTAAAGGACTTCTCTTCAGGCAGGCATGATAATAAGGCAGAAATGTGAAGCACCTCTATAAAAAATGTCAATCTAGTACATAGCTGGTCAGTGACTGCTTTTTTTCTTTTGTATCAGTGCAATGAGTAGCAGTCGTGAGGACTCAGGCAGTATAAGTGTCAGTGGTAATTCACGTCCTCGCACACGCTCGTCACCAGGGAGTGACGCCGCACGGCCATGCCGCAGGCAGGGTCACACTGTGTCAGGAAAGCCACCACACTACTCTGCAGGTAACTAGATGGAGAATAGTTATCATTGTATTGTCAGTGTACTCCCTCTTATACACTAAAGTTTTATTGGTGTTATGTAATGTGAAAAGTCTCTGCTTGCCAGAAAATCATTCTAACTTAGCAAACAGCAACTCCTGAAAGTACAAGTACAGCATGATTTAAACTAGATCTATTTCTTATGCAAAGGAAGAATGTGAAAAATGATAGGGTTGGGAATTTCATAAGTAGCAGGTAGGAACGGAAATTGGACAGTGGATGGTAATAGGTGGAAGTTTTAAATTCTCTCATTATTCATTGTTGGTCTGCTGATCAGGAAGGTGAATGTTCAGGGATGTGGAATGAAGGTATTCTCAGGACCACACATTCCACTTATTACTGCACGGTCTTTGATTTGTGTAGCTGCAGTCCCTTGCACTCTCTGAACTTTGTTCTGTCAAATTATATAGATAGTGTTTTGATCATTTAAGTCAGAAACCCACCAGTAAGTACATGTGTACACTAAATTCATTTCTTTGTCCCTTAATCATTTTTGTGTGTAATAATGGTCAGCAGCATCGCTTCCATCTGTGAAAGAGCATTAACAGTTTCTCAACATCAGGTCAACTACTTTCACCTGTGTTGTTTATTTGGTCCAGGAAATCATTTTTAGTACATGTGATGTAGTACATGGGGTAAACATAATTAATTATTTCAGTAGCAGTTGTGACTACATGTTCAACAAATTAAGAGTGCACAATAAATTGACACTACATTTCTTGTACATATGATAGTAGCAGTTTTTAAGCGAGAGTACCTGAGCAACACAGTCAAAGTAAATTATAGTACAAAGTGATATAATACACAAATAACAATATCTGATAAATGAGATTTTACTTACTATGATGATCTAAAAATACAGAGAGAGTAGAAGTAGTGGTCAAGTAGGAACTGTTTTAACTTTACTTTAAATGTGTTTAATGTCAGTATGCATTTTAACTAAGAAGGCATTTGTTTACATAATATAATTCCAGTATGATATACTCCTCTTTTTGGTAAGTTTGTGTTTGCTGTGTTTGCACGCAGGTTAAGCATCTGCCTGGTCTCCTGTACATTTGCAGGTTTTTTCAATTACTAAGATGTTTCCTGTGTGTGTGTGTGTGTGTGTGTGTGTGAGAGAGAGAGAGAGAGAGAGAGAGAGAGAGAGAGAGTGGGGGCAGTATTTCAGATTTTAAAAAGTGTGAACTCAATGGAAAGTACGTGACTCATAAACTGGATTAGATTTCGGTTTCTACCAGAAAGCACTTCTTTCTGACCACGGTATTTTCAGATAAATACTCATTTAATTGCTAACTAATGAGGGTAAAGTGAAAAGTTCTTAGTTTTTAAGCGAGAAATATGCTTGTTGTTTTGTGTAAATGCACTGACATCAGACCACTTCCCCTAACATTTTTCCAGCAAGTACTTTCCATTCGTAAGTATGGTTCTCGGTGGTTTTTAAAATTCTAATCTATGTTTGTGAGAATGTATTTATTGGTCTGAAAACATTTTTCAGCTAGGATTTTTTTCAAAGTCTGCAACATATGGAACTCGTAGGTTGCCAGATATGGTGAATAGAGAGGATGTTCCAACAATTTGTACTTAAGTTCTACGGTGTTTGCCATTGCTGCAGCATATTTGTCTGCAATTGCATGTACATGACTTTTCTTTGTTCTCTTTTTGCAATCAAGGTGTTCTGTCTCATATTTTTTGCTTCCATCTAGTTCGGGAGACTCGTATGATATTTCCTAATTATTGTTGTACTCTTTGCAAAGTAATCAATCAGGAAAATCTACTTCGTGCCACAGAAAAAACTAAATTGGTTCCACGGCGTCTTTTTTTATTTACAGTGTGGCCTCGAGTCCATGATAGCAAATTGGAGTATAAAATCAACTATATTCTTTTTTTTAATAGAATCCAAACATAGCTGAAAATTTTACTTTCCACCATCATTCAGCATATGATGTGCTAGCTGTATAGAGTTTTCACAGTGTTAACTGTGAATGTACCATACTCTTTCTATTTTGTGCACCATTTCAGTTATTTCATCTGTGGTTGGGTTGCTGTTAACATGGAGCACCTGCAAGAGAAGTAAGGTCAAATTTTAATTCAGTATATTTGCTCTGAAATGTTGGAATCGAAATAGATTTGTACCTATTGCTGCGGTCCAGTGTCGAATCTGTACTGCAAATGAATCTGCGTGGTCCATTACGACCTTGCAGACCAGTGCTGTAGAATGCGCTGGTGAGATAGGCACACACCAAGGACACAGGCACAAAGAGGACACAAGAACTGGCAACAATAAAGAATGTAAGAGGATTTGAGGATTAACTGGGGGAGCTACACTAGTTCCCTTACTCATTGTGTTCCTAGAGCACTTAGTTCACACAGCTGCCAGCTACACTGCTCCCTCATATTCGACAGTGGAGTTCTTGTTGCTACTTCTGTGTGATGTTGTAGGATTTCAAAGGTCAGTGAGCAGCTACTGAAACAGATATGTTGTTTGACCAAAGGCCTGCAATAATTGCCAACAAGGACTTGGTGAGACACAATGATGGATGAAACAAGCAAACAAGAGGTCAAGGGGATATATAATTTACTTGTTCCTACAGCCAGTACCTGTGCTGCTCCTAAGTTTTGATTGATACAATTTGCTGTGTAAATAAATAACCTCTGCGGCAGATTAATAGTATTATGGGAGTTGTATATGTTTTACCTGTTGACAGCTATTCTCTTGCCGTTGGTCATCAATTGCATTGCTCCAGCGCTGCAAGTTGCCCTTACTGAGGTGTTAGATACATTGCTGTTGTTATCTTATGAATATAACTCTGTGCTGAAGCACTGGAATTCTTTAAGTTTTCTTTTAATCGCTGTGCTAAACATTTAGCCCATGTAGTTTGTGTATCAAATCTCACTGGACTGTCACTTTCACTATGCCTGCCAGTTGTGTCCATATAGACGTGAGGGTCTTGATTCATCACTGCTGAGCTGCATTAGCGATATGCTAGCAGCGATGCTGTACCATAAACCTTCATAATCAGACACGTTTGTGTGTGAGGAGGACAATCCAATTATGTAACAACAGATCTGAGGAATACTTAGTGCATTGTTGATAACCATGTTGATCTTACAATGAGCAGACTGTAGTAACAGCACTTTGCTCTGCTGACACGTGCTGTGTTACAACTATTAAGCCACTCGCCTTCTTGGTTATCGAGCCTGTTCTAAAATGAATATTCCCATTCTCTCCTCTATCCCCTTTACTCTAGTGTTGTTACTCATCCACTTTACCAGGTCTTGCTTGTGACTGGAAGTGTCACTCTGTTTCGGTGGAAAATCAAAGATTTTTGTGATTCTTTATCTGCCCAAAGTAGTTTTGCCATTAAAAGGTTAAGAAATGCAAAGAGGTTAGCTAGAGAGATGATTGAATGCTCACTTCACTTCTGTGTTGAGAAAGTAATTGAGCTAGACTGCTTCAAAGTATTTGATAGAATAAGAAATGAAGTGGATAATAGATCTCACATATTTCCAGAATGAGATTTTCACTCTGCAGAGTGAAAATCTCATTCCAGAAACATCCCCCAGGCTGTGGCTAAGCCATGTCTCCGAAATATCCTTTCTTTCAGGAGTGCTAGTTCTGCAAGGTTCGCAGGAGAGCTTCTGTAAAGTTTGGAAGGTAGGAGACAAGGTACTGGCAGAAGTAAAGCTGTCAGGACGGGGCATGAGTCGTGCTTGGGTAGCTCAGTTGGTAGAGCACTTGCCCGCGAAAGGCAAAGGTCCCAAGTTCGAGTCTCGGTCTGGCACACAGTTTTAATCTGCCAGGAAGTTTCAGATCTCACATATGTCATACCATATCATTGACTTTATTTTCTATCAGGAAACTTCATAAATAAAAGCTTTGTATCTTATTTTGTAAAGTATGCAGGTGATTTTGGTGTAAGATACACCACAGATATTGTTGCATAGGAGCTGAAATAGCTGCTTTCAAGTTCCAAGTGAAAGAGTGGATGGAAAGCATATTTTGAAAGTTTTTTTAAAGTACAGAGTAATCAAAATAGCTTTGAGAACATTTATGAAAACACCAGTGACTGTAGCATTTTTTGAACACAGTTACAGCAAACTAAAGTCGAAAAAAAAATTACTTACGGTCAAAATATGGATAAAAGCAGACTGTCAGTTTAAGCTGTATATTTATCAACAGAATACAACACAGTTGCTAAACATGACTTTAGCAATATAATCAATGAGTCTGCTTTGCTTGAAACAAGGAAATTCAACATAAAGTTGCAATAAAAACACAATGCATTGTGAAGGGACATTTTGTCAACTCTTTTTTCTTTTATTTCTATTTAATAATTTATGTATTGTTAATGATTTATGTGGAGAAAAAACTGTTGAAAGGTGTTGGTGTGGGAGGGGGATGACAGGTTGGGCATTTCTGCCAGGGATGTAGGGTCACTTCAAGCTCTGGCATGAACAAGTGTGGTCTTCCAGTACATCCATTGTATTGCATTGTCCAGTACAAACTCTGTGCTTTGCTGACGTTCTTCTGTCCATTTTCATATACAAGTACTGTTGTTGTAGCAATGTATAATTAAAATGTTGTAGTATGAGAAACCTATTTTTCGTACATTGATCATTCTTATTCACTTGCTGATATTGCACCCTTTGGTGCCAGTGAGGCACACTGACACTTGCTTTCAAAGTCCAGTTTTCCTGACAGCTTTTCACAGGTTGAGCTTAGCATAGCACTGACTTTTCCAGCCGCATCAGAAGGTGTTGCTGAGCCATTACATAAACCATCCCTCTGCGGTCTTAACCAGTTATTGAAACTTCCTGGCAGATTAAAATTGTGTGCCCCTTTGCCTTTTGCAGTCAAATGCTTTACTGACTGAGTTATCCTAGCGTGACTCACGACCTGTCCTCATAGCTTTACTTCCTCCGGTTTGTCATCTCCTACCTATCCAATATCACTAAAGTTCTCTTGCATAAGGCAAATGATTTTGGAAACAACTTGCATAAGGCAAAGGGTTTTGGAAACAATACCTCATGCTTTGGCTAAGCTGTGTCTCCATAGTATCCTCCCTTCCAGCAGTGCTAGTCCAGAACTTCTGTAAAACTGGGAGGGTAGGAAATGGGTACTGACAGAAGTAAAGCTGTGAGGGTGGGCTGTGAGTCATGCTTAGCCGGTAGAGAACTTGGTCACAAAGGCGTAGGTCCCAGATTCGAGTCCCAGTACGGCACATAGTTTTAATCTGCCAGGAAGTTTCGTATCAGCACACTCTCTGCTGCAGAGTGAAAATTCATTGTGTTTAAAAGTTATTGATGTAATAATAACAACATAGATAGGATAGGTTGGTACTCACCACGCAAGGATATTAGAAGTATTTAAGCTTCTGGACAAAGTTATTCCATGGACGTAGAATGTGAACACATTCACACAACAACTCACACATGGCTTCTGTCACTGGAAACTAAGGCCCAACTGTAGCTGTATTTATGTATGATGTTGTGTGAATGTGTTGGAGTTCTATTTCTGAAGAAGGACTTTGTATAAAAGCTTAAATATTTTTGGTATTCTTTTCATTGTGCTTGTCTGCAACTCAACATATCTTCTATGTAGTGTGTAGCAATTTGTCCTTTCCATGTTGTTACATCGTGGAATTTCCATTGCCCAGTTACTGATTTTTCACTCTTCTTCATGTCTTCCAAGTCACGATTCATTTGGGTCATTCGTGGTGTTGCATTTCAAATTTCAGGTTTCTTTCACATTCCCGACTCTAGTTAGTACAGGAGACAGTAAATTTAAATTTCTTAACCTGTTTTACTTACCTTGACATAATTTTTTTCTGTAGTTTATTGAGTATTGTAATAAATATATACACTTTCATCTGTTGTGACTTTAATCTTATTTTAAAGAGAAAAATGCGTGCCAGGCCAATGCTGAGGAAGGACATTACATGTGTTCTCTGTGTTTAGAATATGATCCTCTTTGTTTTCAGGATCATCCATTTACAATGAGCACCATCCACCTAGTGGCAGTACAGAAGCTGTGCACAACCAAGGTATGTGACAGGAATTATAAATGTTTCAGAAGGTGACAGATAACATTCTCTTGTAAGTTGTGTCAAACAAACTTCTTTATAGTGAGTTATATGTTTTTTTTCCCCAGTTGGCCACTTTTCAAGTAAACAGTTTTCTTATTAAAAACATGAAAAGTGGAAACTGAACTGATCTGTTTGGTTCTTCTGACATTTTATAACAATATTGTGTCTAAGTTACATTCCATTACACAAAAATATTTTAGAAATTGAAGGTATCTGAATTCTGATTGCTTGTTTCTAGTGATATAGAAATTATCTCGCCAAGACTTTATTAGCCATTCCTTATTACTTTTCTTTGACTGTTCTTCGTAAGTTTGTTTCAGTTCATTATGCATTTTATTTTCTCTGTTTTTCTTCTGTTCCCATTCCGAATATTTCTTGTTGTGTATTCCAGCTCTTCCTTCCTTTTTAAATGTCCTCAGATTGATTTATAGTTTCTCACTACCTTATCAGCACTTTTTGTTTGTGTCTACTTCACTTATTTCTCTTTTTTGCATGCTTACATTCAGTTCTTTAAAATTAATATAAACTGAGGGCACTATTGTATAGATTATTATTCACATTAAAGATTAAGTTATATGTTTTGAATAACAAGTGAAACAGAGCTAATGCCTTCATTCATACCTTCAAGGCAAAATTTCTGTATTAATGAATGGCGAAAAAGTAAGATGTAAATGTCTGTTCTTTCAAATCATTTCATTGTAAAATGTGACACTGAAAACAAGAGGAAAAATAAATAAAATATGAAGCAGGGTCTGTGGAGGAGTAGGATAAATAGTCTGATGCGATTTTGTCAGAGATATCTAACTTTGGTTCAATTCATCATCATGTTTTTGATCCTTTCTGTGTTAATATTATGCCTTATAGGTTTCCCTTAGTTAAAGTTTTAATTCCTTCCATATCCTTACAGTACTGGTCACAGTACACAGCTGATTCTTAGGTAGTTGTGTTGCTTCATTGAAAATGCTTGTTCACCGTAATGCTGTATCATTCAGAAGCGATAAACAACTGCTTGATACAGAAACTATTGAACTTGTCTTCTGCTGAGTATTTCATTAGGTCTCCCAAAAGACAGGTGAGTGTTGTTCTTACAATTATGCATGTTTATAAATGAAATTCCGAAAATGTGTTCCTGCTTTTCAGATCCTTCAAACTGCTTTGTCTGTATGTATTTATAGTACAAATGTCCTGTATTTAAACACTGGTTAAGTTCCTTTTCTTACCATCATTTCTTTCGATCATTTCAGTTTATTTCCATCCTGAACTTTCAGCCCAGTAAAATTAATGATGTAGTGCAGATGTTAAATGCTGTGTTACAGTGATATTTTACATGATTGATTGCTCAAGAAAAGTTAGCTGCATTAATACTCTGCTTCTTTGTATTGTGTCAGTTGCAAAAGATTTGGTATTTTGTCTCGAATTTTCTCCAAAACATTTAGATAAAATCTTTGCATTGCAGGAGTACAATGTTTTCTGAAATGAATGCCAGTGAAAGATTAAAATAACCTATTGGATCGGCTTTGCAATACTTTGAGCTGTAGGAACATTTATAATAGGTGTACTCAAAATATCATTCTGTCACTGTTTTTCTCTTACAGCTCCATGGTTGCAAAGATTTAGTTAGCAATTTCACTGATGTTAGGAAATAACCCGTGGCTGCAGTTGCGTGACCTTTAGAATATCTGTGAAATTTGGAGTTGTGGATGGCAGATTTGATTCAGACTGTATGACATAATTTGGTAACGTGACTCCATACTACCACCAATAATGGGCATAAAAGCTTCTGTTGCCTAGCGTAGTTCACAGTTAAAATCTTTCGTGGGGATTCATTTTTCAGATGTTGCTTACAAAACATTGAAGGGTAGAGTAGTTATCTCTAATTTCTGTTTTGCACCTTGTACTGTTGTCCAGAAATATGTAGTTTCTAGTAAGCAAGTACTGTTATTACTGATAATTTTGTGCTGCATTCCTTTATACCAAATATAAGAGGCTTTACAATACATTTTATCTGCTTCTAAGAACTTCATGCAGAACAGTAAGTATTTCTGCCTTATAAAAGGATAGATGTGGTTGACATGTCAAGTGGCCTAGAAATGGTAAGTAATCTTATTGTATGCAGATGAGAAGTTATTGCAGTTCATTGATAGCATTATAGGCCGTATGCTTTTGTTAGCCACTGAATGCTGTTTTATACAGTGAGCTGTGTCATTCCATGTTTGACAAATTCAGATTTTTTTTTTAATTCAATTCTTAGCTTGGAGCCTGAGTGAACAGTGGCCATCGTCACAGTTACCACCACCGTCACCACATACTAAAGGCAACATCTTGTTGATTTATTCTGTCTATCACCATCTATAGCATTTGCTTGTAGTTGATGCAGATCATTCACTTTGTAATATGGATATGTTCTGTCTTCTTGATGTGCAGTGGTAGTAAATAAGAAAATTTCATAGGGTAACGAAATTGGAAACACATTGACGATTATGTAATAGCAATTGACATACAAGGGACATATTGTTTAATTTTAGCACAATTCTCAACATACAAACATGCAATGCTAATTACATTAATGCAGCAGAATATGCCATGATGATATTTTTATTAATAACCATGAGTCCAAATTTAATTACATCAGTCAAGGTATTTGTTCGTCACAAGTCTTGGTTTGGTAGCTTACTTGGTGCTTGACATTCTCTAGGTATATTATTTGTCATTGCAAAAGCATTACACAAAAAGGTCTACAGTGCAATTTAAGACCTACACAGGAAAACTTCTTTCACTTAACCGGCATGACTTCAAAGTAGAGGTGACTCTTTGTGGATTTTGTCAGTTGTTCATTGTCAAGTTTCATGGATTGCTGCAGATTTTGATAATGTGACACTTATTTTGACTTTGGCTGACTTACTTACTTAATTATACTGGCCACACAAACCACAGTTGGTCCTTGGCCTCACTCAGTCCAGCCTTCCACACTTTCCTGTCATCTGCATCTTCATCTCTCAGACCCAGGATGTGCATGTCTCCCATGGTATTATCCTTCCATCTCATTCTCGACCGTCCCAGTGGTCTCTGTCCTTCAGGCTCTCCATCCATTATGGCCTTTATTACCATGTTCTCCCCTCTCCTGCTCACATGTCCATACCATTTTAGTCACTTAATTTTCACACTCCCTATGGCGTCAGGCAGTGTGTATAATTGTCGGAGTTCTCTGTTTTTCCTTATTCTCCATTGTTCATTTTCTTTCACTGGTTCGTATATTTTTCTCAGTACTTTATTTTCAAAAGTGATGAGTTTTTTCCTCTGTTTTCTTTGTCAGGGTCCATGTCTCACTTGCATAGCACACTATTGGCTTGATGATGGTCTGGTACATTCTTATTTTTGCCTGCCTGGATAGTAACTTTGATCTTTGGCTGACTTAATGAATATGAAAGAAATCACTATGGAATGAGTAAAGATAATTAGTCACAGTGCAGTAGAGGCATAGAGTGTTAAGATAGACAAATTAAGAAGAAATGGTAGCTCTGTTTTTGAACTGGCATCCTTCTCCAAAGCACACAGACACATGAGCTCGCTAGTTACCATTCTATTTTATTTAAATGTGTCTTGTGAAGGGAACATAAATATTTGATAGGACTTACTTGAAGTAATTTTGCTCCATTAGGTGTTGTCTAGAGACCAATTTCACAATTTCGCGTGACACAAAACCGTTCCTATTTTGCAAACGTAGGAAGTATAATAATTCTTTGTAGGCTTGGTAACTGCAGCATAGGTAAATGAGTTTAGGTTGACATTATCAAATGAGTTAGACGGCACAAGGAATTACTTTGCAATTCAATAATTTTTTCATTAAAACATAGCTCTGTTTAAGCAGCAGTTATCTCGACAACACTTGCATTATGCAGCCACCTGTCGTTCACGTCATGAAGATGGAGTTCCTTACTCTTTCAAGAATAGAGCTCCTTAGTCTTTGGAGTGTAAAAAACAAGTCCACCATACTATGCCTTCCCCTTTACTTCTGTTAGCTTGCTTCCCATTGATAGTTGTCACTCTGTTCTACGCATTACATTACAGTTTAGTAATACACCTTTTCCACCAATCAGTCCTCATTTATAAAAAGAGTTTCACAAATAAATCACACTCAAATATGGATAAAAAAGATATCAAACTCTCTAAGTCTAAATGAATTGCTTCTCATAAAATATGTTATCCTAAGACACAAGAACCTGCACATTTTCAATATTAAGTAAGGACGTGAGAATTTAGAAGTAAGATGATCTAGTTTTGTTTGTAATGGTGTGTCTATTAAATGCTTTTGGAGAAATTCTACCAGAGCCTCTGGTTATAAAAGAGACTCCTTTATGCCATTGGAGACAGGCAGATGCTTCTCCAGACAGGCCCACAGCTGGCTAAGCTTAGTTCATGCCACATAGTTTCCGGTACAGTAGCACAACCTTGCTGTTTTCCTCACTGGAATACCTTGGTCCCATTTACAAACAGAAATGTCCTGTCCTGCGGTATTTCTAAAGAAAACCATCTTATAAGTTTCTAAGTTGGGCTGCAAGCTCACGGCTTAAATCTGTTTTCTCAAGTGCTCTGTAGTTAGTGTTCCTTGCTAGAAAGCTGTTAACATATTGAAACATACACTCAGAAGTTCTTCAATGACTATTTGCATGGCTTGGAATACCTGCAGGTGTTCATATTGTAATATTGCTAGCTACCATGTTTTAGTTCTTGATTATGGTCCTCTATATTACTCAGTGCCTCACCTATAAGGTGAATGATTGTCTTAATTCATCCATTGTTTATACCTCATCTAGCATTTTCCAGTATTGCAGTAATAAAAGAAATGTTTGACAACAAATACTTTGACAACTACATAATCTTAAATGAGTTTTTGCATTGGTTCCGTATTGATTTTCAGTGATACGCAACAGTTAAGTAGTAGGAATATGCCTGTAACTCACTACCATGAATTTGAATGCTTGAGCAAGGGAAGCACAAATCCTTATAATGAGACTAGACTCATTATATAACAAAATGTAAACAGAGGGATTGCGACACTAGAAAATAGTAGTGAAATGCAGGAAAACCTGCAGATGATCGACAGTTGCTGCAGGGAATAATGTAAACAAATGTAACATAACTAAAATATGTAGAGTGACCATTATTGTGTGATTATACACTTGCAGAACAGTCACTGAAGGCAATCAGTGACCATTATTGTGTGATTATACAATTGCAGAACAATCACTGAAGGCAATCACACCCATAAAATATTGGGAGTATAAGTACAGAGTGATTTGATGTGGAACAACACATAAAATTAAAGAGTGGGTAAGGCAGATACCAGACTGAGATTCATTGGAAGAATCCTCAGAAACTGTTGTCCATCAACAAAGGAAATAGCATTATTTTACTAATGCCAGGAGGGGGATTCCTAATGGTGATGGCCTGTTTAACACCCATTTCGACCTCAAACTGTCCCTGGTCCACCATCATCATGAATGAGATTCTATTCTTAACATGAATGCATATTCTGGAGCTCTTTAGATTTTTAACTTAAATCAACTTACCTCTAGTTCCTCCACGGACTAACTGAAATGGATCCTTTATATAGATAGGATTTTTGGATCAGGGCCATTTCTACCTCATGTCTTCCCAGAAGACTACTCTGGGCAGCAGTTGCTGCTTTACTGTAGTGCAGGCTTATCTACAGCCTCCAACTTGCCACATTGCTCACATCCAGTATCCTTGATTATGTGATGGCAACCTGCGAGAACTCTTTTTTAAGTACAATTTCAGGTCCATTTATCACATGGCTGTCTGGTAGTTTTTGTTGGCTTCCACCACAAAGGTTTGTCCGTGCAGTACAACCTTTTGGTTGATTACCCCCAATTCTATGTCGAGACCTTCTGGTTCTGCACCCTTATCTCTAGGGTGTGTTTGAAGATACATCCTTAAGACGTTTTGGTACCCAAATTGATACCTTTGTGGTCTTGGAGACCTCAGCCACTGTCTTGACTAGCAGCTTCACGTCCACCCACGTACATACCTTGGGCACCATTTCCCTAAGCCAGTCCACTGTTTCAGTCCCCACAAAAACAAGATAAGAAAACTTTTGTCCAGATAGACCTTCCTGAATTTGGGTCCTGGGCTTGAATCCACCCTTATTCTTCTCAAAGAGAGCCATCTGAACAAGCTTCGTCTGCTGTGAAGTGATGTTGACCAGTGAATGTCCCCGTTGGACAGCTGCCATCATGAAAACTGAGACTGCAGTAGTGTAGGTCTGCTTTCCATTTCCTGCCTCGGTGTTTTCTGGATCCATGTATCCTAAGAAGTGGGAGTATTAGACTCCTTCCTTGTTCTCTTGTTCTGTGTCTTAAGGTAGAAGGAGTCTGATTACCCCCTTCACCCTGAGATAGTCCTCTTTTGGAAATCTTAGGTTCCAGACCTTGTAGTTCCTGCAGTTTATGTTTAGGTTTTTGTTCTTTCAGTAATTTCCCCCCTTCGGGCCTCGGACAAGGATGTGATTTTTGACCTAGTCCAACTTCTCAGTAACGGTTTCCCCTTCTTGGACTGGTCTTTTGTCTGATCCAGTTGTGGAAACAGCTTCCATCAGTTTGAATCCCAATGCTAGGGTGTTTGAGGTCTCTTCAAGTCCCTCAGTTTTTGTTTTGTTGCCACAAGAGTTGGGGATGTATTCAGTCAACACCACAGACCCTCATGTGGTGCATGTCTAATTACTCAGGGAGGTTGCCAAATATCCTTGAGGCTCTTTCAGTGACACATCTTCCCATGTGCCAAGCACCCCTCACTGTGGATCACGTCACACCTTTGTTGGATAATCAGGGAAGGACTGTGGGAGCGGTTATGGGAGAGATGGTGCATCGTGGGACACTCTTCATCTGGTCGGTCGGCTGAAGCCTGTTCTGCCACCAGTAGCTGCAATACAAATATCATAGCCCTTCAGCTTCAAAGTCTCTCCATCCGCACAGTAAGTACTTTGGCATGGCGCTGTCCCTCGGAGAGTAAGGAAACAGCACACAAAGCATTTATTTGACCAATATTTGAATATTGTTTGCCAGCCTGGTATCCATACCAGGTAGGATCGATGGAGCAAATAAGAAATAGTCAAATAGCAGCAGCACATTTTATTACAGGTACATTCCGTAAGTGCTGAAGCATCAGAGAGATGCTGCAAGGCTGCAGTTTATTATTAAATTTCCAAGAGCGTATGTTTGTAGCAGAGTCAGCCAAAATATTGTGTCCTCCTATGTATGTCTTGTGAAAAGACCACGAAAATAAAATTAGATAGAAGAGTCAGCCAAAATATTGTGTCCTCCTATGTATGTCCTGTGAGAAGACTATGAAAATAAAATTAGATAGAAGTGAGCCCACAGAGAGAGTTACCAGCAATCATTCTTCCAGTGAACCATTCGTGACTGAAACAGGGAAAGGGGGAAGTGACACTGTTAGACAAAATACCCGCCGCCCACACCGTAAGACGGCTTGTGGAGTATAAATGTAGTTGTAGATATAGATGTAATCGTAATCCTCATCTCCAGGTCGACTTTTCCCAGTACACAGGCAAGCTGGAGAAATTTTTAATGCACTCACCCATTGAATATTACACTTTTACGTCTGAACTGTTTTACATAATTATGGTTGTATTCTTTTTATTGAACACCTATGAAGTACAACATCTTCATTGATATTGTCATTCAGTGACTGGTAATCCCTAGCAGATTCGACTTGCATAAAATCTGTAGTAAATTTGTTCCAGAGCAGATCATTGATCACTTCGCTGTCTGTCTATGCAACTTTACTGCTGTGTTAATGAAACCTTTACTTTAAGAAATACAATAAATTGACATTTGTTTTTATCTGTGGAGGAAGGAATTATGGATGCACTTGTTTTCTTACCTCCCTTCTCATGAGCATAGGACCTCACTGGCGACATGAAATATATAATTCTCTCGCAATATAAACATATTGATGAAATACCCCTGGAAGTGTATAGCTCTGCTAGAAAAATAAATTATTATTCAGTACTTGCTTCAATTTTCTACTTTATAAGCAAGATAGAAATTCATCTGCTGATAAATCAAAGTTCACAGTTATTATTATTATTACTATTTTTTTATTAGATTAGCAAAAATTCAACCAAAGAGTAACAATTATAGGAGAGCAGAGCAAACTGAAGTGTGGTAAAGTAGATGCATACTGTGAATATGAAATAGTGAGAAAAGCAAGAGACAAGTGAGCTAATTAAGGGTGACAGCAAGCAATATAAGCACTAATATTTAAGATATAAATGACTAGGGACCTGAAAAATTCACATTTTGGGGTAGATGTGAATTCTGCCTCAGAATGCAAAAACAGAAAATTACCTAATAAATGCTATTTCATAAAAAGTTGTATGTAGATGAACTGTTTCACCAGAGACAGTTTGAAATAACTTTATTTTCTGCATATAAATACTGAAAAGTACTTAGTTTTTAGTTACTGGTATTGCTAATCAGCTAGTGAAATGCAGTTTCTAAAGATAACATGCATAAAGTTCAAATGTTGATATAATATGGACACTTTAAAATGACAGTTTTACACAGCGGGTGTTTTGAACTATTGTTCCATCAAATACTGGTAGAGATCGGGCATGAACTACCTTATTTACGACATTGCCAACCTCAGCAGACAATTGCATGGTAGCCATTACTGAAGGATTTGCGTTGTGCATTGTTTTCTTATTTTTAAATGAGTGAAGAAATTAATCCTGACCCATCACAGAGTTTGGTTATTGTGGTGTGTGTACTGTAAAACCTTCGGTACACACACCATCAGATTATTTGACTTGTCGCTCTAACGAAGTAGGCGAGTGTCAGCAATACGTCTCGTGGCATGTTTATCTTCTGCCGTTAGGTCAGGCAATAGAAATGCCACTTGCACGCTTAGAGTAGCAGATTGACGGTGACCAACTTTAAACAGAACTTGATTAATTTTCACACTCATTTATTAAAGTAATAAAAAGCATAGAAATAACTTAACTTGGTTCTGGATGCTATTTACAATTGACAATCTGAAGTTCCTTTGGTCTTGGTACGTTAATCTTATTCTCACATATCTCTGATACTTGACAAAGTGTCTATACATTTCTCTTCATGGCTAAGTGCAGGAATATGATAATCTTATTGATCGCAGACTGAAACTTGACTATAGACTGGTACAGACAAATGCAGACTGGTGCAGACTAATGCAGACTGACTAATTGGAGGTCTGTACACTCGTTATAATACCTCGAGCGTTCAGGTATCACTGCGCAAGTGTGATCCACAAGGAGAAAAGGTTCTATGTTAGCAGCAATCTCATTGGCTGCGTTACATATTAATACGCAGATCGGTGGAAGCAGAATTTGGTCTGTCTTTATGGCAGCACCATCTCATAGTGCGGAGACGGACGAGCGCTGCGCCTACACTGTTGTGCTTAGTGGGGCGCGCTCTAGTGGGAAAGTTGTGTACGCGCTGACTACGCGGAACTATGTTCACAACAATTATAACCTTTAAAACAATAGAAGGGATCGACATAACGCAGTTGTGGTCTGGCTGCCCTGCGAGAGGGAAGCAGGGCTTGTTTTCCTGCAGCATTTCTGTTCCCTCTGATGGTCAGAATTGTAATTTGTTTATGCTCAAAGCCAACTTCCAGTTTATAGTGTCTGCACTCTGCTGTAGTGTGACCAGAAAACAAAACCTGCTAATTTATTTTGACCATTTCGAAAGTCTTTCCCTAACGTGCAATTCCATTTCTACAATAAGTACCTTGTAGGCTCTATCTGTATTAATACAAGGTATGGGTAGCATGCTTATGAATGCCCATGAAAGTTCAAAATCAATATTTTACAGATTTTGTCATTATTGAATTGGGTGGGAAGAGAAAAATAGTGTCGAGAAACACTTTAAACCAGAGGTGAGAAAGTGGTGCTGCTTCTCACCAAAAAAATCATTTGTTGAAAGTTTAAATAGAGCCAAAAGAAGAAAAGCAAAGAGCATTAAAAAAAGCTGTTTAAGTTTTTACAAAAGCAAACAAACATTCCAGTTGAAAGCTCCCAAATATAATTAGTTTCGAAGCACTAAGGCTTTAAGTTCAGGCACATAGCATGACAACCTTTTAAATTTGTGTGCCTAATAATGTATATACAAAAAAAGCTGTGAATTTCACCAAGATAATTGCGAATTTTGCCAAAAGTAGATGCTACATTATCATGTGCTTAAAATGACATAAACCTCTTCTTCAGAATCTGGAAGTTAATACAGGTGTTTCACCTTTTGTGTTTTAAACTATTGTTTACATCTTAAGTTGGTCCCTTAGTCACTTGGTGTGATTGCTGTATAGTAATGCACAAATGTTAGACACTATTATCCGCAAGTTATTCTTTAGTTCATGTAGAAATAGGCAGGCAGGAGCTTAAACGGACGTTATTGGATATGTGGTGACCTGACCGGTACTAGCTGATCAGCTAGGTGAATTATTGGTATTCAATGATACTGTTGCCACTTCATCTGGTAATTGTCATTTTTCTACCCCCATTTATTGCTCACAAATCATATAGATATAGTACCTATTGGAGAAACTTGAGGTTCCATTGACCAGCAGAAGAAAAGTGATAGGGATCATAGGAAATAGCATTTTACAGAGATAGCAAGGGGCAGTTCACAGGATGCCAGGTAAAAATAGGTGTATCGAGAGAAGGGAGAATCATAAGGTCCCATCAGTAAATATTATCTTTAATAGCTTTGCCACCATAACATTCCTTTCATTTTGATCCTTTCATCTGTCCTTTATTTGAAGAGCTCGCTCAGGATTTTTAAGACCACTTTCCAAGACATAAGAAGAATAAAATTTTCTAAGCTATTTTAGTCACTCTTTAACCTCCCCGCAGAGCGTTGCAAGCGACAGTCCTGCGAGATTTTAGACCATTGTCTAGGGTTAGTAGACAGTTTTTGTTTTTGTTCAGACTTCCTAGCACTTGAAAAAAACCTCATAATTTGTTTGCTATTATTAATTTTTCATATTTGCATGTCTTTTGTATTGATTTATCATTAAGCTAGTTAATACAACGGTGAGTATGATCCTGCAACTCAAACTAGCCAAGTTCATAGCCTTGCCTGATTTATCTTAGTGTATCTGATGTTGCATTGGGATGCAGCTGTTTGCTCTTGGAATACGTATATGCTTGAGAACTAATTTTTGTGTGGTGTTATTGTGGAAGCATGACCTCAGGTACAAATTACGTCTGTTGTTAATGTGTCAGACTCTGTCTTTTGTGAACCTGTCTTTGCCATTGTGTTCTGTCTGCAGTATTACTGTCCTGTAATTTTGGACAGCTGTCTCAGAAATTTTCATTTTGTATGACCAAAAAACTGTGTCACGTTATGCCGAATAGAAAAGAAGACATCTCTAATTAGTACAAAACTAATATTTTAGTATACTAATATGCACTTTAAAAAAATCCTCAGCTGTGTCCCTATGATGTGACAATATTCAGCTTGTTTGATCAACTCATTGGCAGTGGGTCAGAAATTTTCCATAGACATGTTCTTGTACTCTGCCAGGAAATGTCATGCTCCAGGTCTGACAGAAATGAAATGAGATGTATGCTGCCAGTTTGCATACATACCAGATATGTTCAGTTAGTAATGGCCACTTGCATAGTAATTTTTTGAGGTCACACTCGGATGCATTCGTTCATTCATTCATTCTTGAATCAAAACAGTTCTCCATGTTCTTTTCTGTGAGCCCATGCAACAGCTCCACTCTTCTTGCTTTCCAGTGATGTGCAAAACTGTCTCTGTAGTGAACTGCTTGTCCACTGTCTTGAGTTGATCAGCAAGTTGATAGTTACAATGAAATGAACACCCTTAGCTGCTTACAGGCGTTGACATACGTCAACGGGGACAGATGAATGTGTGTCTCCCGACTGGGACTTGAACCCGGGATCTCCTGCTTACATGGCAGACGCTGTATCCATCTGAGCCACCGAGGACACAAAGGATAGTGCGACTGCAGGGATTTATCTCTGGCACGCCTCCCACGAAACCCACATTCTCAACGTATTGTCCTGCACTACATTCGTAGTGCCCCTGCCCATTATGCTCATTACTCGCGGCACGTTGCCGATTCCCGTAAGAGTTCGGGCACTGTTTGTGTATTCGCACAGAAGAAGAAGATGGTCAAGTGGCCGGTGAGCCTTAACTATATATATACTAAGATGGTATCTGTTCTTTCGGACATGTCCGAAAGAACAGATACCATCTTGATATATATAATGTTGATAGTTGTTATAGCGTAAGGATTCAGTTCTAGGTCAAAATCTCGCACTAATAAGCTATGACAAATGTTTGCTTAGTAGTATAAGCAGCCCCCGCCCCCTTTTCACCCCCAAACTTCAGCCATCACAGTTAGGTTATGGCTCTAGTGGTGAAGTGTTAACAGTGGCATGGAGAAAAGCACATATACACACAGAACCATTCTCCACCCCAGCAATGCGGTCTTAGTGGATAACTAGGTTGTGTGTTTAAGGCATTGAAGAGAGCAATTATTTATGCGTATCATATGTACAGTTTTCATTTAAGTGCAGTTACTTAGGCTTGACAGATGGAATTGTTATTTTGTACATTTGTTATTTGAAAAGATGTTTCACTAGTCCCCCAGCTGGTTTTAGTATGAAGGAATAGTAGTTATGTGGAGTACACAAATGGATTGAATTTTGGGGGGGGGGGGGGGGGAGGTGAAAGACACTAGTGTATGGACTGAAAGCTTCATAACAGATTACGTCCTGCATAATCAGTAACAGAAAACTGTTACAGAAACAAAAACAGGATACTAGACATAAAATATGAAGTATTAGAATTGAACAAAGAAACTGCACTGAAGTGGCAATAGGAAGAACGATAATACAGGGAAATTAGAACTTGTCAGTAGAAGTACCAGGTGAGTCAGGAATTGAGAGCCTATGATCTTCTATATGCGTTTGTAAGCTGCTTAATCCATAATTAACATACCAACCAGAAAGATTTCTGGTACATTAGGTATATTGATAAACTTCAGGAACTTTTGAAGTATGTGAGACTTAAACTGGATAGTTAACAGTGGTTCCCTAATGTGAATTCAAGTTTCCAAAAAGTGCTTCAGTTCCCAGCTGATAACAGTCACTTATGTCGAAGATAATCATCGAGACACAAAATTAATTGATCTCATAATAAACTTGCCAACCACCCACAACAACAAAAAATTGTGTCTAGTGTTGAAACATCTGAGAGAAGTTTAGAGTTCTTGTAACCAGTGTGGGTAATTCAAAGAGGATATTCTCACCAAACTTATGATCATTGTAGATGGTGCCAAATTACCTGCCTGTGAGACACATTTACGTTTTGCAATGTTTATGGTTAACAGAAATAGAATTTATTTTTCAAATTCATGTATAAGACAGTGAGATTAGGTAGATCATCCTTTTCATTCCCAGTTTAACAGAGACAGCTGGCCATCTCAACATTTGTGTGGGTATGTGTGGTGTGGGTGTGTGATGTGGGTCCCGTGCTGTTGGTTTTTCCAGCGGTGTATGTGGGGCCATCTCCGCACTACCAACGGATGTCATCTGTGTCAGGCTGTCCATCACATCATCCAGGAAGTTCCATCAACAACAACAACGCTTTGCCTTCACAGCGAAGGCACTCTGTATCAGGTATGCTGTCCACTCTCCTTACAATCAGAACTTTGCTGTTTTCCTCAGTCGGAGTTGGAAGAGTATATTTTACATTCACTGCAATCTAACTATTGTAGTAGCTCATCTCCTTAATGTGCCACATCCAGTCTACCGCAATGAAATCGGAATATTTAATGGCCAGTTGTTAAGACTTCTGTTGTTATTAACATTCTTTGGTCTGTTTTGATTATCATAATGTTTTTCTAAAATCACATTCAGATCTTCATGTGTATAAAATTCTGTTGATTTTCAAGTTGCATCACATTTGAATAGAAGCAAGTTTTTGAAGATTTGCAAAATCTTCATCAGCATTTGGTGATTTGCTGCCAGAACTGACAGTGAGTTGTTTCCTGACAGTGAAGCTGGTACAAATCTTTGAATATTCAAGTTTCCACTCAAATGTGTTATGACCTGAACAACAAGAAAATTTTATACTAGGATGCTACTGTGAAAGACTTTGCAGCCGACTTTCCACATGATACTTCACCCACAGTACAATAATCTTATTTATTTCCCATGTTAGTTGCAACATTACCCTCTTGCCCAGATGTGTGAATGAACCCAAAATAGTCACTTGTTCTCAGTTATGTAGTGAGATACTCACGCATCAATAGCTGCCGTAGTCTAGCCACAAAAAACTGACATCTTCATCACTGCTTGAACCTTTTTCTTGGTGGAATTTGGAACTGACAGGGTCATTTTGAACTAACTTTTTGATAACAACAGTGCTGCATATAATTCCATGGAGAGTGCAGCAGAAAAATAACTTTACCTCTATATTTTATTAAACTTGCATCCATACTTTACAGGCAACTCTTATAATGTTCCATTGGAATATATCCTATACAAAATAAACATAAAAATGAAGATCATTGTATCATTTCCAGTGTCATTACAGCTGAAAGTGTTAATGTAGTTTACAGCCTCAGAGTAATATGTTCACAGTGACAGAGCTGTAACTTTGCAACATCTATGTACCACCTGCTCCTGTGTGTGTGTTCCTCACCACAGTCAACTGACGTTCCTTTGTCATTCCCTGGTTGACAGCTGCTGTCAATATCTTAAAAGATTTCTCCTAATGTGGTGATTCGAAGTACTGTCAACTGTAAGTGGATCACTCACTGACTAAGTACTAATACTGAATAATTCTCTATCTTTAAGTCTATTCTGATTTTTTTACATTATTTTATACTTACATAAAACTCCAGATCACCTTCCATATTCATCTTATATTGATGAAAGTGTCTCCAAATATACCAGTCTTTGAGAGACAGTATATCTGCCTTAGTGTATTCACTGCTGTTGCATTGTGTACATAATTCTAAATGTTGATTCAGCGTACTTGCCCTAAATGTTTAGTTTTTCTTCCTACACAGACTTGATTGTAGACTGTAGGTGCAGTTTGTGGCACAAAACCATATGTCCAGAAATGTGTCTGTGTATAAAATGGGATGCTGTTTCCACTGCTGGTACTAATGGATACTGTACTAATATAGCCTTTTACCCTGTTGGGAAACATAGTTCAACAACGAAATGCTTTATTAATCTTGGTTTAATGGGGTAACTGAAATACATATTTGCTTTTGCTAAGTTATTTGGAAATTCCATTATTTGTACTGAGTTACCTTTGTGTTATTGTAGACTATACTACTATTAATTCACATTATTTAATTGTGTGCATTATATGTGGTTTCACTGCATTCTATGCACTCCATTGCATGTATGGTAAAGCATGTGTATTACAAATAGATGTGCTGCTTATTCTGCACTTCAACAACTGCATTTATGTGTGTTCAGTCTATCTGTAGAATATTATATCAACTTTTTTTACTTCTTTGACTGCAGTCAGTGTCATAATTACATATTTTATATATGCATAACAAGGTGATACAAGTCAGTAAGTCTGTAGTTTTAGTCTCTGTATTTCCTTTGTAATTAATGGCACCAAAATTTGTTTTTATTTCTCACATGTTACTGTAGCATAACTGTCAGGTATTTTCTGCGTGCAAATATTTAATTGCACTATGTTTGCTTACTATTGTAGGAAGTATTTATCACATTTTGATAAGCATAAAGTAGTTCTCTATTTGTTTTCCTATCCTCATCTTACTGTTATTTCTTTTCTTGGTAATGTGATTACACTGGCAGCAGGACTGATATTTACAATGTTTGCAGTATTCCTACGATTTGTGACAGAAGTATCAACTAATTCTTTTGAATTTGCAGTTCATTTGACTGTGAGATCTTTAGTATTGTGAGAGACAAGAAAATATAAATTTCAATGACTTCTGTAAATTGGCTCTTTTAATTTAGTTTCAGATTACCAATTTTATGTGGAAAAAATGGATTTAATTTTTGATAGTACAATTTCAGCTCAGTGATTGAGCTTACTTTTGCAATCTCCACTGGTGTTCTATTAAGAAATTGACATTTTTGAACTAGATTTATGTCCATGTGCCAATAACTCCTGATGTCAGATTCACAATTGTCAGCTGTACTGCATGCTATTTGCAAATTAATCATTTTGCAAGTAGACGTGGGTCCTTTAGGGCTGACTGAATGTAAATATATTTGTGCCAATTCGAAGCCAGAGCTACTTTTATTTAGTATGTCACGGGCCAAGAAAAATGGCTCCAAGCACTATGGGACTTAACATCTGAGGTCATCAGGCCCCATGGGCCAAGAAACTCATTTTTTTTTCTTTCTTAAATTCATTCAATGTATTAATAAATCAAAAGTGCAGAAATTTCAGATTTGATTCTTGAAAGTGCATGTAAAAATGCACAGTTATATCCGCATGATAATACAGAAGGAAAAGACAGATTTGATTCACTTTCAAAGACTACACAAGTAGCATTATACCAAAACGAGAGCACTTTAAGTGAAGATGCATAGTAACCAACATTTTGAAGTGCTTGTAGCCTGAGTGAGATATATGAGTATCATGATGAAATAGTGAGATATATAAGTATCATAATGAAAATGATCGCTTCAGCTGTACGATAAATATTTAATGGTCCAACTAGTTTTGCAGCATTAGATACACATCTTCAGGGATACATCCTGTTTCAATTAAAGTGTAGTTGGGCTATACATGAAACTATATAGACATATTATATTCTCACATTTATTTCATAATTTAGTTCAAGCAATAACCAGATTGAATCTATATAAGCCAAGAATGCACATTTTTTATCAACATTTTAGTTTGAGTATCATTAAGGTTACAAGTCTTGTAAGCAACAGTAGTGCTTGTTATAATTAAAAATTATTCAATGACATGTAGAAGAAATTGTTCAAATTTTCACATTTGATACATTTCATACTAATGTGAAAGGAGAATGCAATTTTATATACCATGAGAGAGAGAGAGAGAGAGAGAGAGAGAGAGGGAGAGAGAATAGCAAGCACTCTTCTGTTGGTATTTTTTACACACTGTATGCTGGCAGTCACCATACGAGGTGTGTTGGAACGAACCTGCACCCTCCAGTGTTTAATGTGTAATTGCTGTAAGTTTCATTGTTGTGTGTATGTTAATTATTAATCAGTACTGTATTGAGTAGAACATCGTGTCACATAGTTTGCAAATTTCAAGGTGGCGGAGTTAAAGGAGCACTGCGTCTGCATTAAGTTTTGCGTAAAACTCAAGAAAATCTTTACAGAAACACACCAGATGGTGCAGAAAGCCTACGGTGGTGAGTGCTTAAGCCGTACTCAGTGTTACGAATGGTTCACACGGTTTGAAAATGACCAGATGGAAGTTAAAGATGTCTGTAACTCAGGACGTATTTTGATGTCTGCCAACGATTCTCATGTTAGGAATGTCAACGAAATTGTGCATGCCAATTGAAGATTGACTGTACGAGAGATTGCAGAAGAATGAAACTTTTTAGTTGGTTCATGTCATGAAATCCTGACACAGCATTTTGGCATGCATCATGTTGCTGCCAAGTTCGTCCTATGGCTCATGAGTGGAGACAAAAAAGACCTTTGCCTTTCAATCTGTGAAGAGCTTTTGGATTGCACAAAGGAGAACAAGATTTTCCATAAGAGAATAATAACTGGTGATTAGATGTGGGTCTATCGTTATGATGTTGAGACTAAAGTTCATTCATCACAGTGGGTCAGGAAAGGTTCTCCAAAATCAAAAAGCTCCTCAGGTCAGGTCAAATGTCAAAGCCGTGCTGACAGTTTTCTTTGACCTTGAAGGATTAGCTCATGATGAATTCCAGGATGTGTTGCGAAGCCAGTGAGAAAATGTGAGAAGGAAACTGCCTGAAATGTGGCGAGACAATTCATGGCTTTAGCATCATGATAATGCACTTGCACGTTCATCCATGTTGGTGCATGACTATTGCACAAAAAACGAAAGCATTGTGCTGCTTCATCCTCCGTACTCACCAGACCTGGCCCCTGTAAACTTTTTTTTGCTTTCCAAAGTTGAAAACCTCGAGAAAAGGATGAAGATTTACAATTATAGACGAGATAAAAGAAAATTCACAGACAGCACGTCGCACAATCCAGCAAGAGGTATACCAAGACAGCTATCACAAGTGAAAATAGCATTGGGAGGGGTATATAAGGAGGAGAGTATTTCAAAAGAGACCATGGACAATAAGTAAAAGATGAGTGTAGAAAAATTTTATGGACAAAGTTCTGGAATTTCTTGAACAGGCCTCAAATATCTGACCAGTTTGTGAAGTTCTAACATTATGTGAAATAAAATTGAAATTTGTACATTGAATAAAAGACGAGGAAAAAAATGACATTTGTGTGGAGTTTTCAAAACCATACTGAAGAAAATACGATATTTGTGGCTCAGTTTTAGTAGGGTATTCTGAAAGCTACTTAACTTTTAATATACAATGAAAAAGCAAGGGGAGAAATTTTGCAAGGTTCCATTGAAACTACAAAAAAGTACACACAAAAAGCAGCACAGCAATGGGTAGCAACATTGGTTTCAGAGTAACGAAATGATCACGTTTGCTTGAGTTCACCATTTTCGAAAAATGGAAATGGTACTAGTCATTTTGACAGTGTTTGCTTTGGTGTTGGTTATTTCTGTGATGGGTGTCTCATATACTCTTTTTGTCTTTCAGAACCACACAAACAGTATTTAAAGTTTTGTAGATCTTAATGAAAGTCGACATCTTATCTGTGTAAATGGTCCTGTAGTAAAACTTGATCTATGCACTTAACTGTGTGTTTCATCTTTACTTGAGGAAGGAGAGGCACACAGCAGTCAGTCACAATCCCATTAGGTTTAATTATTCTTGCAACTCTAGATTTCAGCTATAAATAGCCACCTTCACTGCATTTTTGTTATATTTTAACAGAATCACAGCTGTATTTGTCACCATGTGTTTTTATGGTGTATAGTTAGGACACTCGGTGTCCTTCTGCATATACACCTGTAAGAACATATGGTAACGTGAACTGTCAGTGTCCGTCTGCCAATATACCTGTAAGAACATATTATGACATGAACAGCCGCAAGTCTGTTGAAACATAATGAAAATGCACTGAAGATGGCTATTTATAGCTGGAATCGCTTTTCAAGAATAATAAAAGCTAATAGGATTGCAACTGGCTGCTGTGTACCTCTCCTTCTTTATAGTCTAGTATCACTGTGCACAATGGTTCCTGATGGAATCAAAAATGGTTAATTCATCTTCATTTGTAAAATGTATGTTGTCTAGGGAAGTGTAGTGTATGAGAATATCAGTTGTCTATCGATGATCTTGCAAGTTCTGTCCAGTGTTTCATACTGGCATGACCACTAAATGATAAACTGCAGACAAACTTAATACCTACAACATCAAATGCCCATAAATGTTTTACGATCCTCTGTACCAATGCTCTTAAGCACCAGAGGTGAGAACTGGTCTTCAGTATTTTGTTGTTTCAGTCATCAATCCTAAGACCAGTTTGATGTGGTTCCCCACTCTGGTGACTTGTCAGTTATCCACTTCATTTCAGCATAACTGCTGCATCCCACATCATTGATGATTTTCCTTATGTACTCATATCGAGGCCTGACCTTCAGATATTTTCCTACCTCTAGCATTTCAACTACAGTTTTCAATGACTTATGTGTGGGGGTGTAACTTGCAGTCAACCGTTCTTTCTTTTCAACTCAGTATGTATATGATGTGCCTTAATTTAGTTTCTTTGTCCCATAGACTTACTTTCCCTAACACACTGTCTACATTCCACATTATCATTCTCTTTTCTTATCTACACGAATATCTAAATCAACGTATGTAATGTTTGTATATGCGATACTTCTTATTTTATTTACTTCTACTTATTTTTCTGCATTGTTCCTTCAGTTATCGCCCCTTTGCCTTAATGTTTTTCACATCATTTTGCACTCGCTTTTGTATCATTTCTAGTTCCACCAGGTGATTTTGTTTCCTTTTATATTAGTTCTCAATCATTATTTTCTAATTGTGTCCTTTATTTGACTTTCCTCTAACCAAATGTTTGGAGTGACTTTTCTTTCTCCTTGACACCTATGTACGTACCCTATCCTTACCCTAAGTTCCAACTTTATTGTGTTTTTAAAATTTTGTGTGTGTCGGCTTTATTCATATTATTCCTATTTAGACATATAATAAGTTTGGAAAGATAATTAATTAAAATTACATGTCCCTCAAGAGAAAAAAAATTATCAACTGGCTTGTAAACTGTGTGTTAATTTTAGATAAAATCAACCCAATAAAAAGGGAAAAAATTCATGAAGAAGTATTTCAAATAAAAGTAGTCACAACTATGAAATTTGGCTTTCTATTAATGCAAAGAATAAATTGTGACACAATTGACTTAATATGCTCCTTATGGAAATGATGTGGTCTAGTATGAAATGTGAATCTTGCCACCTTAAAAGAGGTGTGTTCAAATCATGGTGTGGATATCCTCCAGTTTGATGGGATGATCCCTTTAGTTGGTCTCTGCCAGTTCTCATTTTTCATCCTAGTGCCTCCTCTTCTAGAGTAATTTTATGCAACATTGTAAAAATTATGCAGTGCAGTTGTCAGTGGAATTACATTGTTATATGTTTTTAATTATGTATGTGCTTGCAACTTGAGGTGCCAGCTTTATGCTTAATACTGTCAGCTTATAACTGGACTGGGCTGGTGGTTTCCATTTTCCTACAAGATCCAACATTTCATCCAAATTCCTGTACACTTCATAATGGAAGAATACGCTGTAAACAGCAACAGTTCTGGGTGTTACTGTTTTTACAACCAAGTTCATAGTTACATGTTTTAATTTATATGTCCTTGGTTAATGACGTGTCTTCATAATTGTAACATTTGCTGTCAGTCACTTGGAGGATCAGTAGAAAAAGATTACAAAACTTAGAAATGAGTTATGCCGCTGTTTGAAATTGAAACAACACAGATTTCATTAGGAAAGTGGTGACCACCATTTTCTTGCCGAGGTACATTTGAGTTTCGACATCACCTGTTATCCGTGTCTTATACATTAGATGGTAAAAACATTGAAAAGCCACATACAATTACAAATTATTAATGTATTTTGTAACACTACCACATAACCGGTATTCCTAGTACTGCATTAAAACACTAAGCAATTATGAAGATCAGTCAAAAAGCAGTGTATAATCCACTGTAATCCAGCAATGGTAAACACAAGGGAAATGAAAATCTGTTGTTTGAGGCTGTGGTTGTGTCACCCAATATATGAGGCACTTGATTCAATGCTCAGTAAACCATCCCTGTTTCCACGACAGAAATTGACATTTTTTAATAATGACCTATATATGGATATGGTTGGTTCTCCGTGAAATTGGAGAAGTCCCGTCCTGGCAGGGACTGGAGAAAGGGTGCCAGAAAGGAAGGGAGGAGGTTAGGTGCCAAAGAACCAATACTTATACAGTTTCATTTTCCCAGAACTTACCATTACTGACCTGCAATTGACAGAGTATTATTTTTTGACTGACCTTTATGTCACATGGCATGCTCACATACCAAGAGACTGCCTGACAGGAAGCTTGCGAAAATTATAAAATTTTAGTTAAGCTGTGAGAATTTTTTGAAATCCACTCTAAACTGCTTACAGTGTGTAATCTTCTAGATGGCAGACCTCTCCCTAGTCCTGAATTGGTAGAAGTCGGTAAACGTCGGGAGGCTTCGGTAGGCACGCAGTTTCGACTGCTGCCAACATTACGTAGCTGACTGTGTTGTACAAGGTAGCCATTATCGTCTGCTTCGTTATTGTTTTGAGCTGTACTGTTCTGCGTCTTTTTATTGTGCAGTTGTGCTGAACATTATCAAAATGAGTGAAGAGGCAGTTGCTGGCCCATCTCGGGAGTCGCCAACAACCCCTACCGGTAGGCCTACGGCTAGAAGGAAACCAGTATTACGTAGCGATGCTCGCAAAATTGTATTGTGTGTGATTGAATGCTGTGAAAGGGAAAGGGAGCAGAAAAAATTGCTTCACCCCAATTACAAATCAGCAGTGAGAGTTGCTACATACACAGGACAAAGCATGCTTAGCATTGGAAGATTCAAACAGTTTTCCAAGAATCATCCTGGCGCATCACCACAAACGCCTGGCAAGAAAAGGTGAGTTTCCATTTCAGATATTTTGTTCGTGATCACTTTGAAGGAGCCCCCTATTTCGTCTGAATTACCTTATATTTCATTTTTCCTTGCTACCGTATTGCTTTGTATGGAAGCACCACTGGTTACTGTATTATTTCGAAACACATTCATATTACAGTACATTTCCAAATTTAAAAAAAATACATGCAGTGCAGAAGGCATTTTCTTATAAATATTTCTCTCTCTTTTAACTTAGGAAAAGAAGTGGAGAAATCGAAGTAATGATCGATGATTTCAACCAGCGTGTCATTTGCGACACGATAGCGGAATTTTATTCAGTGCAGAAGATTGTGCCGAGCCTGCGAACACTGCTTCCAGTTTTGCACTACAAAATAGGCTGGAAGTGGAGTATTGTCTCGCTGAGAAAAGTACTTTTGTCTATGGGATTCATATGGCGTAAGGTGGAAAACAAGAGGAATGTGTTGTTAGAACATCCAGACATTGTGCACTGGCGATCTCGTTTCATTGTTGATATGAAGAACTTCAGGGAAGCAGGCAGAGAAATATTTTATCTCGATGAATCGTGGATCGATAATAACTTAACATTTAATAAATGTTGGCAGAGGAAGGGTGACTTACGTGAAGAGAGTGTCGTTGGTGTCACTGCATGCGGGAGCTCATCGAGAACACTGATAGTTGCAAGTGTCGGATCCAAGAATGGGTTCGTCAAGGAAGGCCAACTTATGTTCTGGGCAAAGTCGACAAAGGGCGATTATCATGGTCAGGTGAATTCGGCAAACTTTGAGAAGTGGTGCGGAGAGAAGGTACTGCCAAATCTCCCGCCTAATTCAGTAATAGTTATGGATAACGCTCCTTACAATAACAGGCAAACAGAGAGAACTCCAACGAAGTTTGGCACAAAAGTGCAAATGCTGGAGTGGCTGCAACGCAGAAATATCCCGTGATGAGGAAGGCTGAGCTGTATGCAAAAGTACGAGCGAATAAGCCAGCTGAGAACTCTTTTGCTGTAAACCTGTTGGCTGAAAGCAAAGGCCACCAGGTCGTTCGCTCGCCACCTTACAACTGCGACTTAAATGCAATAGAATCAGCATGGGCAAAGATAAAAAGGCATGTTAGGGAGCACAACATATTAGGGGACTTGGCTGCCACAAACATGCTGAATCTTGTGGACGCAGCTTTCCAGTCGGTTAGTGCCAATGATTGGAAAGGATATTGCAAGAAAGTTTAAGAAACAGAAGAAGAATATTGGGAACGTGATGGTGTCGTCAAAATTGCTGTGGACGAAATTATCATTAACACAGCCACATCAGATGTAAGTGAGGAAGACTCAGACACACAAACGGAAGACAGTGACAGTGAAAGCGATTGATCACATGGCGGGAAATGTTTTTACAAAAGATCACGGCTTGAATAAATAACAAAAACAATCTCCTATTAGTTTGTTGTAAATTGTATTTCTGTTCTATTTTAATCAAACACAGAAACGGAACATAGTGACAGTGAAAGCGGTGGACCACATGGCTTTAAATGGTTTTACGAAAGTATGACATATCGAATAAATACGAAAAACAATGTGCCATTCATTGCGTTGTAAATTTTATTTCTGTTTCAGACTGTTTCCATTCTTTGCGATAAGCGTACTTCATTGCTGCAGTTAAGATATTTATTAAACACTAGCTGTACGCCCGTGCTTTGCAACAGAAGAAATCTCAGAAAGTTGTTGACCGATTGATTTAAAATTTTGGCACAACATTTTTTAGGAATACGCCCATGGTTTTATATACTTTTTCAACACGTTTGCGAAACGTGTTGCGAATAGTGTTAGTAGTGAAGAAATAATAGAACAAAACGTCATGCCTGACGTGGCACTTTTTCACGCATCTCGATGTTTACCACGTCATATCTCCTGAATTATATGTCGTATAGAGACATAAATTTGCTGGCGCATTTACTGATATATGCGGATCCTGTATGTGAAATATGTTGCGATTAGAGTTAATAGTAACGAAATAATTCATTAAAACATCATGCCTACTGTGGCAGATTTACGGTATGTACTGAGAAAATGTAGTAAGCGACAACCTTTTTTCCTTTCATTATTTTGTGGGGAGTGTCAGCGAGAAAATTTTTCGTAAAGGTTTGAAATTGTATGTAACGTTTGTTGCTAGTCGCTAAGTGCTCTCATTCTCTAATGGTGGATGCATAAATCTGGGTATTTTCCCGCGGTGGCATCTAATTGTTTATGACATCATATCTCCTCAAGAATGTGTCTTTTTTTTTTTTTTTTTTTGCCCCCCCCCCCCCCCCCCCCCTCCCCCGGCTAGGAACCTTTGTGGGCGTACGGAGAACAAATCACCAAAATTTCATCGCAATCGGATGAATGGTTTGGGAACGCACAGAGGACAGACATACATACATTGATTTTTATATAGAGAGATTGACAGTTATGTTATACTATATGACTTGTTTAAGTATATTTAAATTTTATAATTAATAGTTTAACATTGTGGGGAATGAAATAAAATGGGGGAAAAAAATTGTGAGCAGTGGGAATCGAACTCTAGTCCGCTGCATGACAAGCCTTTACCTAATCAATTGAGCTACACATGCTACAGTGACCTAACTGTTGAAACATTGTCCATTTCTCTTTTCGGACATTCGGAGAACAATCACCAAAGTTTCATTGCAATCGGATGAATGGTTTGTGAGCGCATAGTAGACAAACATACATACATTCATTTTTATATATATAGATTCTAATGTACATGACGCTTCAGTTTCGTTTACAAACAACATTTAAAGCGAGGTTTACTTCTTTCTGCTTTCGTGTAAGCATGACGCGCAATTTGTAGTGCCATCACTGCAACTGGTAGGCGTGCCTTGTCCCCCCCCCCCCCCCCCACCCTCCTCCAATGGCTCCTCTCCCCTCGCCAGCCAATGCTTGCTTCCTCCTCTCCCTGCACTCCCCTCACAATTCTGCCGTCTTACAGTTAACACACTGTACAGGGTTTAGAAGGTTTTTTGCTTAGCATTAAATGTGTACTGGCACACACATCTGCTTATGTTATGTGAGTAGCACCCCTTACGGTGGTAAATATTTTCACAATAACTTCACTTAATGGTAAGATGACCTGTATGTCATCCACCTGAGTCATCAACTGTCTACTAAATTTCTCAGTCGTATTGAAAACAGTAATTGATGGAATGGGAAACCAATAATTGTTAATTTTGTCATTATACAGTTTTCTTTATGGGTGAAAAGCATGCTTAAATAAAGGAGCTACCTAGTGGTATGAACACTACCATCTCATAAGTTCATACCACAGTGAAAACTGATTTAAGATAAATGGTAACAATAAATGGATGTAGTGTAGATTGTTCAAACTTCAAAATGAAAAAACAATTGGTTCATAAAGCCCACTACGGATGCAGAACTGTCACATTATACAGATTTGCCAACCAGACTTGAAACAACAATGCATATAGTAACAGAATTGGAACACATTGATAATGGCAATAAATGGGACTGTACTGCTTGTGTAGCAGTCAGCTGCTTGAAAATAGAGGGCAGCAACATAACATTGACACAGTACGGAAGATACTCGACAAGCAGCACAGTAGTGTCTCGCCCAGCCTGTTTTAGATGACAAACAGTTTAATAGGGTTGTGAACCACGGTGCAACTTATGTTGTTTCAGTCACCAAACTATTGCCAGAAAAAAGTTATTCAGCAGTCCACAGATTGAATCTGAAACCAATAATATATTCACAAACATTAAGGTTTTGTGATAACTGAAACTTTCTCTCTTTGTAGCACTAACTGCAGAGCCCCAATTTTTCGTATATGCTGCCATAAGGCACATTATCTGAACTCCTAATAGGGCAGATTTATACTACTGTAGGCCTAGTTTCTAACTCAACAATGTTTAATACACTACTGACCATTAAAATTGCTACACCACGATGATGACGTACTACAGATGCGAAATTTAACCGACAGGAAGAAGATGCTGTGATATGCAAATGATTAGCTTTTCAGAACATTCACACAAGGTTGGCGCCGGTGGCGATATCTACAACATGCTGACATGAGGAAAGTTTCCAATTGATTTCCCATACACAAACAGCAGTTGACCAGCATTGCCTGGTGAAATGTTGTTGTGATGCCTCATGTAAGGAGGAGAAATACATACCATCACGTTTCTGACTTTGATAAAGGCCGGATTGTAGCCTATTGCGATTGCGGTTTATCGTATCGCAATATTGCTGCTCGCATTGGTCGAGATCCAATGACTGTTAGCAGAATATGGAAGCGGTGGGTTCAGGAGGGTAATACGGAACGCCGTGCTGGATCCCAACAGCCTCGTATCACTAGCAGTTGAGATGACAGACATCTTATCCGCATGGCTGTAACGGATCGTGCTGCCACGTCTCGATCCCTGAGTCAACAGATGGGTACGTTTGTAAGACAACAACCATCTGCACAAACAGTTCGACGACGTTTGCAGCAGCATGGACTATCAGCTCGGACACCATGGCTGTGGTTACCCTTGACGCTGCATCACTGACAGGAGCGCCTGCGATGGTGTACTCAATGACGAACCTGGGTGCACGAATGGCAAAATGTCATTTTTTCGGATGGATCTAGGTTCTGTTTACTGCATCATGATGGTTGCATCCATGTTTGGCGACATCGCAGTGAATGCACATTGGAAGCATGTATTCGTCCCATACTGGCGTATCACCCGGCGTGATGGTATGGGGTGCCATTGGTTACAAGTCTTGGTCACCTGTTGTTCGCATTGATGGCACTTTGAACAGTGGACGTTACATTTCAGATGTGTTACGACCCGTGGCTCTACCCTTCACTCGATCCCTGCGAAACCATACGTTTCAGCAGGATGATGCACGACCGCATGTGGCAGGTCCTGTACGGGCCTTTCTGGATACAGAAAATGTTCGACTGCTGCCAGCACATTCTCCAGATATCTCACCAACTGAAACGTCTGGTCAGTGGTGGCCGAGCAACTGACTCGTCACAATACGCCAGTCACTACTCTTGATGAACTGTGGTATCGTGTTGAAGCTGCATGGCAGCTGTACCTGTACACACCATCCAAGCTCTGTTTGAGTTAATGCCCAGGCGTATCAAGGCCGTTATTATGGCCAGAGGTTGTTGTTCTGGGTACTGATTTCTCAGGATCTACGTACCCAAATTGCGTGAAAATGTGATCACATGTCTCCCATAGTGCTCAGAGCCATTTGTAATCACAAGTCAGTTCTAGTATAATATATTTGTCCAATGAATAACCGTGTATCATCTGCATTTCTTCTTGGTGTAGCAATTTTAATGGCCAGTAGTGTACAAATGTAACCACAATAAATAATTTTAAGTGCACAATGACAGCACAATATAGGGGATATACATTTGGTGACAATAAAGATAAAACTCATAATGTGTGTACTCTCTTATTACTTTTATTTGTTTTACCAGCATGACTTCTTAGTCTATGCAGTTGGGTTTGCTGTCATGACTTATAACACAACTTAATTCCTGTGGATTTTTGGGTGGTTGGTTGGTTGTGGTGGGGAAGGAGACCAGACAGCGAGGTCATCGGTCTCATCGGATTAGGGAAGGACAGGGAAGGAAGTCGGCCGTGCCCTTTGAAAGGAACCATCCCGGCATTTGCCTGGAGCGATTTAGGGAAATCACGGAAAACCTAAATCAGGATGGCTGGACGCGGGATTGAACCATCGTCCTCCCGAATGCGAGTCCAGTGTCTAACCACTGCGCCACCTCGCTCAGTGTGGATTTTTGTCATGTCTTTTGTGTTGAAGGCACTTTAATCCATTCAGTTTCACGCAGCATAAATACAAAAATACTCAATTTACAGACAAATTAATGAGCATCATCTGCAGCCATACTTTGCAGTGGAAATAGTCTGTACTGAAAAATAAAAATAATAGTTAAAAAGTCATTCATAAATAACATGATGATGATGATGATGATGATGATGATCTGTGTTACAGTTCTACTGGACCATGTATTTGAAATGTGTCAGAATGACCTTAGGTGCCGTGTAAGTGTTAACATATTTACTGCTATTCAGTTTAGTGTTAACTCTTTATTTGTGCAGAATTAAAAAACAAACAATAACAACAAGGAAAATAATTAATGTACTTGTGCTTTTGAAAGTGAGACATTTCTTATTGATGAGATTCTCTTTTTATCATCATAGTTGACATAACGTACTTCCTTACTATTTGCAAGTGACGTGCATCTATTAGAAGGACAGTTGCACTTCCTTTGGATAATTGTGTACTTTCTTCCATCTCCCTTCAACCTCCATTAACTTAGTCCACCAGTCCAGCTGGTTGTTATGGTGAGTTCTTGGTGGTGGAGTAGCAAACCAAACCTGAGAGGAAGTGTGTTGCAGCAATGTGTGTAAGTCCTGCGACGCCTGTGAACCATCAGCGCACATACTCATTTCCACTGAGTGACGACACTGGTGTGAGCCCTGCACCCTCTGCCCCTGCCCCCACCCCCACCCCCAGAGGTGGTCGGCGATCGGGGGCAGGCATCACAGCCCCAAGAATCGGTACGTATTAATATCATTTGCTGCAAGCTCCTCGGGAAAAATTTAAAGACACTTATGAAAGGTGTCTATGGTTTTCTCTTTTACTTTGCTCCAAATATTTGTCAGTGCACTATCTTCTTTCATTATGAGGCTATTGATTGCCACTGCAATTAAGAAGTGAGAACAAGGAGGACAACAGCAGTTAGGTGAGTCATAATTGGTTGGAGGAGGCAGCATAGAATTATAACAATAATTAAAATTTGTCAGGCATAACATTGTGTTCCCTGTACAAAAGTTAATACTGTGGCTAAGCCAGTACTTCACACAGTCCTTTGTCTTGGGAAGGCAGAAAGACGTGCAGGAGAACTTCTGTAAAGTTTAGAAGATAGGAAAGAGATACTGGCAGAAGTGAAGCTGTGAGAATGGGTCATGAATCTTTCCTAGGTAGCTCTGTCATTAATTGTGTTGACAATTAAAGACAATGCAAGGTTCCAGGGTTGGAGTTCTTGAACAGTACACTGTTTTAATGATAGAAAATTTCAAAACAGTGCACTTGGTTGCACAATGAAAGGTTGATTCTGGCGAATAAATTTCTAGCTACTTTGCCTTTTTCTGTGACTCTCTCTCTCTCTCTCTCTCTCTCTCTCTCTCTCTCTCTCTCTCTCTCTCAGCTCAAGCACATCAGATGTCCAATGGGCCAATTCAGAAAAGCTCATTTGTATTTGATCCATACTCATGTATAAATGTTTGTATGGGTGGAGCAAAAGAAGCTGCTCTCAGATTAGAGGTTCATTTAAACACAAGTGTTATGGCCCTGTTGAAGGTGGTGGTATATGTCATTACATTCCTCTGACCTGTGAACTGATACGTGAAGCTTGTTACGAGGAAATCCACAGTTTAATATAAAATTTGAACCATGGTGCAACTCAACATTTTTCACACAGACAAAGTTATACCGAAGATGAAAGAAGTTATTTATGCCATAAAATATCCTAAGGTCAGCCAGGGTTAAACCTGCAAAAAGTTGGATTTTTTGTCATGTGACCCACTCGACCATCAAATTTAAAACTGGCTGTACAGTCAGCTCATTGTGTGTTGTCTCTAACCTGAAGGCTGGTTTGAATCTGTATTGCTCTTGAAAATACCTGCAAAACAATGCAGATGTTGTTGGAATGTGTTTTGTGTATTGTGTTTGGAAACTAGCTTAGCTGTTCCGTTCACTCACAGTACTTGATGCTGAAAATAGTAATGCCTGCTTTACTCTTTGCCCTCAGGCTTGAATTCAGTACCTCACATTCCTGTCTTGGGCAGCAGTATCAGTAGGTTCATTCTTCAAAATTTTAGTGTTTTATCCATAATGGATGCAGTTGAACTCCGTGACGGTTCCTTTATAACAATATTATGAAAAGGAAAGTTGCTACTCACCATATAGCGGACAAGCTGAGATGCAGATAGCCACAACAAAAAGACTGTGACAATACTTTTGACCATTAAGGGTTATGTCAGCAATAGGCAACACACACACACACACACACACACACACACACACACACGAACGCACGCGCGCGCCAATGCAACTCGCTCACACAACTGGTTTCAGTTGCCTGAGACTGCAGTTGGGTGCGTGTGTATATGTGTGTGTGTGTGTGTGTGTGTGTGTGTCGTCATCATCGTCTATTGTTGACGAAGGCCTTAATGGCTGAAAGCTTTATTTGTGACAATCTTTTTGCTGTGCCTGTCTGCAACTCAGCATCTCTGGTATATGGTGAGTGGCAACTTTTCTTTTCATAATATTGTTACATTCCATCCTGGATTTTCCACTGTTCATTTATTGGGTGTAGAATAATAACAGCTACCACTCACAGAAGAAGATGGTTATATTTAACATACAATGGGTTTTGAACTTGTGCCCATCTTCAGTTGGTTTACATTTGAGCACACATTTCCATTCTTAGTTTTGGAGATCAGTGCTTAAATAAAAAATAAACAGAGATGTGAGTCAAAGCGCTGCATATAATCCACTTATTTGATATTCTTTGACGTACTTAATTACAGAATGACAAAATATATTACTACTGTTTAGAGTTGTGTGCAAAATTAATTTTCATGCTCTTGGGCATGCTGTCATCCTAGATTGAAGTGAATATACAGCAATAGTCAAGATGGCTCACATGTGAATTGTAAAGGTTTAATGTGACCCTGAGGAACTGACATGCAAACATGCTTTGTGAATATGGAAGAGACAGGGATTGTCCTTAATATCTGATGGATAGTAGTAGCAGCAGAGATGCAAAAGCAATTGCTTGTAAACTTTCCGCAATGATATTTCAGGCCATAGCTACAGCATATGTACACAGGTTAGTGTGAAACTAATTGACTACTGATAATGTATTATATTAATTGTTACAAGAAATTTATCCTTTAAACTAGCTATAGGTAAGTATAAATCTGATAGATTAATATAAGAACTTTGTACTTGTGGCGTACTTCAGGTTCCTAGTAAGTGTTAATGTGTAAGATTTTCATTGCTGTTACAATTTGGTTTGCATCTGTAACTATGTATATCAGTAGACAATGGTATATTTTGCTTAGGGATCAGAATTTTCAATAGTTTGTAATGTCATGTAGCTTACTTTTTATAATGTAAATTATATCTAAGAAGTATCTGCTCATATATCTCAGAAAACTTTTTTCTCCTAGTTGGTGATGTATTTTGAGTTGAACTAGCATTTCCGCTTATTAAATGTATTATTTGTCAGATAGAATTCCTCATTGAACGGTTGAGTGACGCACTATTTTCCAAAGCTGTGCCAAAGGGTTTCGGCATTTTCTAATATTTGCAGTGTAAGTGTATTGAAAGAAAGCGTATGAGAAGAGGTTTTGACATTTTATTCATCTGGCTTTACAACAGGACAGGGGAGGGGTAGCGGAGGGGGGGGGGGGGGGGGGCTGCGCTATAGTTTTATATGCAGTATTTATTTGTTGCCACTGTGAGAGAACTTAACACATATAGGTTGCCTTATTTCTTTCCTTTCTTCCTGGTGCCAGCTGTGCTGTGCTGCTGTGGAACTCTCTTACTGCAGTCTTTAAATGAGTGAGACATAAATTTTCCAGTCTGCCTGTGTACAGTAACATTTGATGTTATTCTCTTTAATTGTTAATGACAAGTTGTGTTACTGTATCAAAGGAAAATTCAGTCAAGAAAACTAATAAATAATGAGATGACAAGAGAAATGAGATTCAAGAGAAATATCAGTACTGCCAATAGACACATATAAAAGTGATACACGCACTAGCTTCTGAAACTAATAGCTTCTTAGCTGGCAGAGGAGAGGGGGCATAAGTTTGGAAACGTTAAAAAGAAAGATCATGTCACTTAGTCCCAAGGATGAGGTGGACCTATCTCTTACATATATTAGTGTTAGTTCCAAAACGTGGGAATGTATAATTTTCACTTTCATATGTTTCTATTAGCAGTACTAAATATTTTGGTGCATGAAGGTAAGTAATGGACAGTGTTTGTGTCACATAATTTATTAAATTGTATGTTTACTATGCTTAGCTGAGTAACTATCAAACTAAGTATGCTTATTTTCAGTTAGCAAATCATACACTAGGAGAAAATCATACACTAGGATAAATATGCTGTCAATGGTCTTCTTCTCCCAAATCACATCACCAGTCAAGGAAAGCCAGGCATAATAAGTGAAGATCCATTATGACACATGAAAAGCTGTAATAAATTCCACAGAATTTGAATATTCTATGTTAGACAGGGACTCAAGCCTATTTCCTTGTCCTTCACTGACAGTGCTCTTCCAATTCAGCATGACCTTAAATGACTTTGTCATCTGCGGGACATTTAACCATGATGTTATTTTTCCAGTTGGACTGAGATAGAGTTTTAACCCACTGCCACCTCTTTCCTATAAGAATTTCTGGCTTTCAGTTAATTAGAACTGAACTCGAAAATTGTTTGTTGCATATTCAATGGTCAAACTAGATCTGTCTGCTTTATGTAAAGAGTATTTTTGAATTCAGGTGTCATTTGCATTTCAATTAAGCTTTCAAAAAAACTGGCCAAACTGGAATTGAAATTACTTCATTTAATATAACATTGTCACTGTGTAATTCACTCAGAACTTGTGTTTGAAGTAATTGTAGGAAACAACAGCGACTGAAAATATGAGCTGGATCTGGAGTCATGCTGTCATAGATTAACAATTAAGTTGACTGCTAGTGATAAACACGAGATCTGGCTGCGAATCCCTGTTTGGCTTAAATTTTTCATTTATCACAACATTACATTGAAAGTTAAGCATTTCTGATTGATTTGGACTGATATTTCTTGTTGTTGCCTCTTAGTTGGTTCCATTAATTTACTTTATGAGTGTTTAATCCAATTGGTTTACTGCAGAATTCTTGGAAAATATTCTTATTTCGATTATAATAAACTTTCTTGAGTCTAAAAGCTTATGTGCACGAATCAGCAATGTTTTAGAAAGTATTGCTCGTGCAAAACTCTGCTTGCCCTTTTCTCACATGAAATACTGGGGACTATGGATGAAGGGCAACAGGTAGAGTCCACATTTCTTGATTTCTGGAAAGCATTCGACACGGTGACACATTGCAGGCTGTTGATGAAGGTACGAGCATATGGGATAAATTCACAGATATGGGAGTGGCTCGAAGACTTCTTAAATAATAGAACCCTGGAGTGCCCCAGGAAAGTGTGGTAGGACAGCTCTTGGTCTCTATATAAATAAATGATTTGGCGGGTAGAGTGGGCAGCAGTCTGCAGATGTTTGCTGATGGTGCTGTGGTGTACGGTAAGGTATCAAAGTTGAGTGACTTGATAAAATTTCCAGTTGGTGTGATGAATGGCATGTAGCCCTAAATGTGGAAAAATGTAAGTCAATGCAGATGAGTAGGAAGAACAAACTGTAATGTTCAGATACAGTGTTACTAGTGTCCTGCTGGACATAATCAAGTCATTGAAATATCTGGGCATAACATTACAAAGCAATATGAGGTGGAACGAATATGTGAGAACTGTGGTAAGGAAAGCGAATGGTAAACTTTGGTTTATTGAGAGAATTTTAGGAAAGAGTGGTTCACCTGTAAAGGAGACCGCATGTAGGACGCTGGTACAACCTATTCTTAAATACTGCTCAATTGTTTAGGATCTGCACCAGGTCAGATTGAAGAAAGATATCAAAACAATTCAGAGGCAGGCTGCTAGATTTGTTATCGGCAGAATCGAACAACATGTAAGTGTTACGGAGATGCTTTGGGAACTCAAATGGGAATCCCTGGAGGGAAGGCAACGTTCTTTTCGAGAAGCACTATTGAGAAAATTTAGAGAACTGGCATTTGAAGCTGACTGCTCAATTATTCTACTGTCACCAACATACATCGCACATAAAGACCACGAAGATGAGATACGAGAAAATAGGTTTCATATGGAGGTGTACAGACAGTTGATCTGTTTGCGAATGGAACAGGAAGGGAAATGACAAGTAGTGGTACAGCGTACCCTCCACCACAAACCGTACAGTGACTTGCAGTGTATCTATGTAGATGTAGATTGGTTCTCAGCATAACTGAAAGTTGAAGCAAAACTTTGTATGAATCTGTTTGTGTGCATAAAAAAGATGCATATTGCCTTCCTTACGAAATAAGAGGTATATGAGTGGCAATGTCTTTTTTATGAATAGAGATGTTTTTTGAAACAGAATCTGGGCTACCTACATTATTCAGTCTTTGTAATGATAATTATCATCCAATATTGATTTTTCATGTAATTGCAGTGTTGCACAAGAGTAACAGCCAAGTACCACATAGATCAAATGTTCCTCAGTGAATCATAGTATGCAGTTCTTCCTTGCTTGCCATTACATTCTGGCGTACTCCACACACTTATTTTGCCTTGTTAATTGCCTCCTGAAGATATTACTTGATGGGTCCGTGGGAGAGCGACCATACAGTTGACACCTCTTTGCATCACAGGGTAAATGATTACATTGCATAATGTGATCAGTACTAGAAATGGCAAAAGATTTTAGCAGTCAGGATGGGTGCTTCAGAGAACCACCATATTTCAATTACATCGCAGTTTAACATGACATCAGTGAATTGCACGAAACCAGCACAAAGCACTGAAGAATTTATTGTTCATTCATTGCGAAAATAGCATTTATTAAAGCTATTCTATGTATATCAGTTAAGCACTACATCTCTTGCACATCATGTGGTGTATCTTCCACCAATTAGTTTAATTTCATTTTAGATGTACTAGATAAATGTAGAATGCTTGTAGAAGAATTGCACTACATTTGTCCTCTATATCTTATGGTTTAGTTCTGTTGCAGCTAAAAATGATTTTGTGAGAACAAACTGGCTTACATTAGAAAAGACATAGAAGGCAAGCAACTAATATTCATTTGTACATTTTGTCATAGGTTCAACTGGTCAGGGACGTGAAAGGTGTGACAGCTTGCCTTCGAGGGCCCGTACAACCAGTGAAGGTCACCCTCAACCACTGCCTGGAATTCTGGGAGCCTCCAGAGGTGGTCATCTGGTGCCTGGCCATGGTCACCGTCCCACTTCTGTTTATGGCCGTGGTATATCCCATTCTCCTCCTGTTGGATCTAGTCCTGTGAGGTAAACTTCATTGCAGTTTTAATACCATTATTAGTTGATACAGTGTGTTTCTAGTGACTTCTTGTGTAGACACATATTATTTCAACAGTAACTTTTGTGGCAGTGGTCTTATTAGAAACAACCAGTGTCTTTAATACCATTTTACCTCACAGTCATCATTAATACCCTATTGCCTCACAGTGAGTTTTACTTTTTTTCCACCATTGTGTTTACCATAAAACTTTTCATATGAACTCTTGTAGATACTGCATAACCATTGCTGTGAATGCCCAGACTAAATAGGCACCAACAGTTTACTTTTGAAGTAATTTCAGGTCAAATAAAACAGTAGACCAACACCAGGAAAATGAATGTGTCAGTGAATTATGGAGGTGTATGAAGATAAACATCAGTTAAAATGTGTCATTAACAGGATGTTCACATTATTTTTGCCAAACTCCTGTATGTTATTAAGCAGTTTCTCATATTCACTAAGGTGATGTCATTTGCTTTGTTGTGTAGTTGAGCAGAAAAACACAAATACAGGTATGTTTAGTAAGCATCAAAATATTGCAGTGATCTTAGTCCAGCTCTAGTGGCAGGCACCACAAGAGATGCATTACACACTGCAGAGTGATATACTGCCAAAATTCCTAATATGTACAGTCCTAGAATAGTTAACTAATATATTGCATCATCGTGCATATATCTCTCGAAAAGATCATGAAGGTGAAATAAGAAAGATCCGAGCTCACGTGGAGGCTGACTGACTGTAGTTCATCACATGCACCATTTGTTAGTGGAGCAGGAAAGCAGGGAAGTTATAATGGCACACAAAGTACCCTGCATCACACACCATAAGGTGGCTTGCGGAGTGTAGATGCAGATGTATGTTGCTAGTGTTAATGCTGTTGGTCCCACAAAAGTTTTAATATGTTCCTGTGCTACATCACAAACATTGTCACCTCCATTCTAAGAGAATCTGTCAAGATTGAACTGGTAAGTGGCACATGCGTGCATGCATGTGCCCACCCACACCCACACACGCATGTGCATGAACACACACACACACACACACACACACACACACACACACACATACTAGTTGGAGGTAAATTGTAAACCTCAAGCAGGTTGTGTTACGTTAAGTGTCTGTAGAAAAGGTTACCTATCAAAGTATTCACTTATTAGGACAATTCTATCTGGCCACATTCCCACAAAATATTCAATGTATATACCGGGAAAGGTTTTGTTTTCACAATACATTATTTTGATACATGGATTTGCAGCCATAGAAAATTTTGCATGGATATCATATGAATTGAATCACACTATGTGGTAGCAGCATACATATGCCTGTAGACAAAACTCTATTCACAAATGCCTATCGTCTCATTATACCAACTCAGGTAAGGTAAATGCTACCAGACACTCTCTCAAACAGTCATAAAAAGTGAGATTTCTGAAATCTAAAATAAAGACTCTTGTATATTACATCATCTTGGGAGGAATTGCCATACAAAAATTCATGATAGACTTAAGATTTAATTTGATTTTGGATAAATCATGGATCAGCATCATCTGCTCTTTTTAAGACAGCAGTTTAACAAGTATGTACTAAATTTTAGGGTGTATTAAATATTGTTTTGCAGTCCAAATTCTGGTGCTTGTTCAACTGATTCTGCTGGATCATCGCTGTCCATTGATGAGGGTGATGGATGGGGTGGAGATGGAGATCAGGGCTGTCCCACTGGTGCACGCTATGGGACTGGCCACTCTCTCACACCAGATGAGCCGGCAATCCTTGAAGAGAACTGTGATGACTACACTTGGACCCAACCTGGATCAGGTATGTTACATGTGTGGAGATCATTTCTTTTCTTTTGAGATGCATTGCTACCACTGACAAGATTTTTTTTTAGATATATATTGTGGCTGGCAGGCATGGGAGATTGAAGAAAGATCATGCAATAATGAAACAGAAGGAGAAAATTTAAATCTTAAGAGTGTATGGAACAATAAGGTGGAAATTATTTGCTGCAGCAGTGTTGTAAATTACTGTTGAAGAAGATAGTGTCAGGATACCGTTGGGTCAGGCTCATGGAAACCTGGAATAGAAAAATATAATTTAAGAACACAACCTTTATAATTGAGGAGGCAGGTAATACCATGAATACACCATTATATTGTTATTTGAGGACTACACAAAGCCACTTGTACACTAAGATATGCTGCAGGTGTGAGGAAGAGATGGATTGGCTGTACACGAAACAGGTACCACACTTGCAGACAGTTGAGTACCAGTGTGGTACCAGGTCTTCTTCCATCTGTACAGGGGATATCACAAACAAGTATCCTCATGTATCAGCACTACAAAAAGGCTAACATTTCAAACCTGAAGATTGTCTTGACAAGTCCTTAATGTTGTGTTCATTTTGTACGGGATGTGCAAAATGTGCTGGCAAGCCATTGCATTTCAAACCACATTTCTTCGCAAATGATCAGTGGCATGTCTTTTAAGAACTCCAGTCTCTGTATTATTAAAAGGCTGAAAAAGTCATCTAATCCAAATTGCAGGTTGCCTTCTAACAGCTTCCAGGGGAAACAAAAATTTGATTTTTCAGATATCATCTAATTATTGACTGATTTTAAAAATTTAAAATCTTGTCATATTCTACTCTTTAGAGGTATAATCATATGTTAAAGGTGAATACTATAAGATGAATACTGAAGTCAGAAACTATGTACAAAGTGTCCAGGGAAGGAGACCCTGATTTCCAAATTAAATATCTCGAAAACTCAGATTGATAAATAGTATAGCATAAAATGTTCGTTAGAAAGCTGTTAGAATTTTATATAGATTTTTCATAATAGTTCAAAAAGCTGCTAACATATGGCACCATATGCCATAGAGGCTCGTACACTATTAGTGTGTGTAATTAAACTCGTCAACTGCAAGTAGTCTTTGCAATCACATCACAATATTGTCAATGTCCACCACTCACAGCATGGTGGTGGTACAAAGAAATAATGAAATGTGTCATCAATTCACAGGTCGCCGATTCAAGCTCATCCATTGTAATGGGATCGTTCCAGTAGACAGTGTCTTTCAATGTGCCCCATAAAAATAGTCACAAAGAGTTAAATCTGGCAGGTATGGAGACCAATCCATCCCCACACCAGCAAATTTGCAATAATGTGACACAGTGTCTCCATTCCCAAAGCTTTCATCCAAAAAGCGAAACACTTCGGTGCAATGTGGTCTGGCCTCATCTTGCATGAACCACTCGGAGCCTGGGCGATCCTCCAATGTTGTTTGAAAACTGCAGTGAAACATTCACTGATGATTTTTCTTGCATGAGAAAAGGGCCAGTAATTCATATGCTGAACACTGCAGCCCAATGTATAACTTTGGGAGGATACAGTGGTTTCACTTCACACAAATGGGGAATTTGGAAACCCCAAAATTGCCAGTTTTGTTTAGTCATGACTCCTTTGAGGTGGATGTGTGCTTCATCTGTTAACCAGCTCCAGCCAGCATCAAATCTTTCATTATCAATTGTCATGAGAATCTGGTTCACAAAGTTGGTTCCCTGTTGCACAACCTGTACAGGTATGGCCTGGTGCCTTTGGATTTTGAATGGATGTGTAAGCTCTGTCTCAGTGCTTTCAGTGTGCTGGAACACTTCAGACCAGTCTGTGATGCAACTCTTCAGACAGATTTCTGTGGATTTTGCTGAATAATTCCAGAGACCATATGAACATTTTTAGGAGGAACTACAGTTTGCCTGGGCCCAACATTCCCCATTAGATCATCAGCCACACTGCCTCTCTGTTGGAATTTGGCAAAGAACTTGCAAATGGTTTTTGGAACTTTAAATCGTGTTTTGAAAACTGCACTTTGTTTTGTGTTTGTATCTGTGGTAGTCTGGTACCAGAAAAATCACCTTTCATGTTTCAACTGTGGAACTGATTGCTCTGAACTGCAGCACACTATTTGTAGGAAATACATATTGCGATCACAACTGCATCTGCTGGCAGCTTTTCAAATTATTGTGTAACTTCATAAAATTCTTACAGGTTTCACAGTAAGCGTAGAGTTTGTTGCACATGTCTATTAACTTTAGTTTTCCAGATACATAATTTTGAAACCAGGGACTCCTTGATTGGAAATCATGTGTATGTCTTGTAGCAGCATAATGCACAAATTACTCAGACTATATTTATCCAGTATTTGAGAATGAGATCATGTAGCAACTTTCAAGAAACTGTACAAATAATTTGAAACCTTTTTAAAATTGTCTCTTGCATACACCTCAAACATTTAATTAATTTTTAAAGTAATATGACAAAGAAGCTGCTTTATTTATGGGAGATTGCTGCTCTAAAGAATCAGGAGGGGAGGGGCAGCTACTGTTTACAGGAAAATCAGGTACCTTCAATCTGATAGGTTGGGAAAAGGGATCAATCGAACCACAGTCAATGATACACTTCATACATTGATACTTAAGGTGTACTGAAATTAATGGAAATGTGTGGTATGGAGGTTCATTTCATTCTCAAATAAGGCTGTTTTGAAGTGCACTTTGTTGGTAAAAGGCCTTCATCTCAAAAACCGGAGAAAGTCTATACAATGTTATAGCAAGCAAGTAGAAAAGTCAAAATGTGAAATAAAATCTACCATGGCCTTAAAGTATGACGTCTGTTGATGGCACAGATGGGTTTACTGTTCATGTAGAACATACTAGACAATTTTTGAGGCTGATTATGTCATGTTGTTCAAGCAATGCTTGGGTCGTTGCACTCGTTGACTGTGAATGTCTCTTGTTTCCTACAGTGATTTTCCTGCCCCAGGGGAGGGGGGGGGGCAACTATATGTAGTGGTATCATGTAATGATGTGATATTGTGGCTCTTTCCATCTTTGAGCCACCCCTTGGGGGGGGGGGGGGCAACTATATGTAGTGGTATCATGTAATGATGTAATGTTGTGGCTCTTTCCATCTTTGAGCCACTCCTAAACCATCTAATGACAGTGGTGGGAGGCAGTAGAATTTCAACAGGCCAAGACAGGACACGAAACAATTGTCACACATTGGCAGAAGGGGGAACACAGGAGATGTCAGGTTGCTAAAAGTGCAACACCAAGCTGGCATCCACTGATAGGGCCATGCAGTGTTTTCTTGCCATACATTAATGACCAGCTGTGCTAGACTATTTGAGCCTCCACCAGCTGGAATAAGCGAGGGCCTGTTCACAATCACAGCTCTGGAGACTGGAGTTTATCCCATAACAATGGCTAACAGGGTAACAGACTGGTGATATTACCTGCTGCTTCTAACAGTGCCAAATCACATAAGTAAGAACCCAGTGTTGTAACCAAATTGAAGAAGACTTCAGGTTATGTTAATGCAGAACTTCGCAGTCTTGTTATTTGACCCCTAAACATTTTAAATTCAGTTCCTCTGCCTTCAATGATTAAATTTTGCTGCAGTTTCAGTTTTAATAATCTGCCTTCAATGATTAAATTTTGCTGCAGTTTCAGTTTTAATAATACATAACTTGTTCAAATTATTTTTGTTGTGTATTTTACTCTTTTTGCAATTGGCACTGCATTGAATCCATTGTTATTCGTCATGGTGTCAGTATATATTGTGTTTGACTTCTGTGCAGGTGAGTAGTGTCCTCCCAAAATATTGGGCAGATAATTTGGCAAATAATGGGTGCAAGAGCTAGTGTGAGATGAAGAGGTTGATACAGAAGAGGAGTTTGGGGCAGGCCACATTAGACCAGTCAGAAGACTGATGACTCAAAAAAAGTCAGGGGCATTGTATAGGAGGGTGTATTCCATAAGCTTGTTTCCAAAACTTACTTCTACTCTGAAGGATGTGGTTAGTGGACATGTTAGTGGTGTAAATGACTTTTAATGTACTGAATTAGGTAGTGTGCGTTTGTAGAAAAATCACAAGGCATTTGTTAACATTACAAATGGCAGCTGTGAAAGGACTTGTATAACTGATTAGTCAAGAGTCCTTGACCAGAATCTCAGGTAGTGAAGGCAGGAAAGGAAAAATTAGAAATAGATCAGAGTGAAATAAAGAGGAAGGAAGATTGCCTAATGGAAAGTGGTTGGAGTCATAATATTGGGGAGTCAAGGACTGCCAATATTCTGGTCATTGCAGATATAAGACTGGCAGCTTCGTGTCAACACTTGCTACCAACAATAGGATCAGTGAATTCCAAGTTGGATTTGAATACAGGATATCGAGGGTCAAAACTAGAAACCATAAATATGAGATTAGGTGATGTCAAAACAAAAATAAATAGTTCGCAATCACAAATGGGTGTATTCAGATCAGAGGTGAATGCCAGTATGGCCACATTCAAAACAGAAATGAAAACAAAAATAAAGTCAAACATGAATATCTTTCAGACAGAGTTGAAAAAAGTTGATGTGAGTCAGCATTCAGTGCAAGAAGAAATGGGAACCAGGTCTGAAGTAACTGAAACACTGAATACCAAAATGGCTACAGAGAATGAAGCTATCATGAAAGAGATTAAGGAAACAAAAATCAAATGACAGAAGTAGAGAAAAGGATAGAGAATCAAGAGAATAATGTGTTAGAATTAGTAAAGAAAAACATAGGTGAAATTAAACAAATTAAGGCTGATGCAGACAAGATCAGTGGAATATTCACTAATTTCAAAAATAAAGTAAACAGGAAAGGTGACCAGATTAACTTCAGTAGCATACTAGGTACGACAAAGAACTTGATCCAAAAAGGGATGTTCAACCTGTGATATCTATAGAAGAATTTGGCTGGTCATTGGCAGGAGGGTGCTCCAAAATTAAAAAGATAAGACTAGTGGAACATTGTCTGGCAGGAGAGACCCAAGAATATGCAATCAAGGTGCCAGAGGGATGCAATAAATTTGGTGAACTCAATGATAACCCCCCCCCAGGGGGTCCACAACTCTTTCGTGGATACGTGCGTGGCGAGCACGGGGCCCCGAGCCATTGCAGCCTTCTTTCTCTCCCGGGCTGCATTTCCTTTCCCTTCCCCTCCTTTCCCCTCCATACCCCTTTCCCCTCGCCCTCTCCTCTCCCTCTATTGGTGTCCTTGCTTATGTTGGCCCCCGCTATCCTCCTGGTTCTGTTGGTTTTACACTCTGGCTTTGTTGCGTAATCATCTCCTCCTTTTGGCATTCCTCGGTCCCCCTCTGGGGTTTGACCTCCATTCCAAAATTTCTCTTCCGTAGTGTGAGCCATTTGGGGAAGAGCACCTTACCTAGTGTCTCCGACGTGTGCCCTCCTAGTATATTCCACCTTTTCTTCTACGTCGTTGTCTGATGCTAGGGTGCATAGCCAGCACGGTAGCCAGCCCGTGTGGTGGGGTCGCTATGTACCCTTTTGGTTGAGCCCCCTGAACACACAGGGATCACACTTCTGATACCTGAGCTGTGACCTCCTCATGCATGCCTTGGAGTGGTTGCTCGTCATCCTGGAGCATCGGAACTCCCGGCAATGGCCGCCGTGCCAGACGGCCCTTGCTGTGGCTGGGTGGCGCCCGTGAGGAGAGCCCCTGATCGGAGTGGGTGGTATCAGGGCGGACGCTATGCAGATGAAACGCATAAGGGTCCAAACCTCTGGCCGCTCTTCAGCGGCCGTCTCTCTGCGTGGTACTGATTCCTCAAGTGCTGCTTCTCTTGCCCCTTCGGCCTTCCCTTCCGTGGCAACCCCCTGGGAGGAGGGTCAGGCCCGTCGTCTAGGGGCAAAACCTTTCCCCCGTTATCTAGTTTGCACCAGGACTGATGGAGATACTTTCACCAGTGTCAAACCGTTATTCTTTGTGGAACACATTGAAGACAAGTTCGGCGAAGTGGACTCCCTGAGCAAGATGCGGTCGGGTTCATTACTGATAAAAACTGCTTCGGCTGCCCAATCTGCGGCCCTTCGTGCCTGTACCCATCTTGGCACAATTCCCGTGTCCATTACCCCTCACCAGTTTCTAAATATGGTACAAGGTGTGATTTTTCACAGAGACCTCATCCTTCAAACTGATGAGGAACTTCGGGACAATCTCGGACGGCGGGGTGTTCACTTTGTTCGGCGTGTTCAGAAGGGTCCTAAAGATAATCGTATTGATACTGGTGCCTTTATCCTGGCCTTTGAAGGGGATACCCTTCCTGAGAAAGTTAAGATTATGGTCTATCGCTGTGATGTGAAGCCGTACATCCCACCTCCTATGCGGTGTTTTAAGTGCTTGCGTTTTGGCCACATGTCTTCTCGCTGTACCCAGGACCCTCTCTGTGGTGACTGTGGACGTCCACTCCATGAGGGGAGTCCCTGTGTTCCCCCTCCTGTATGTGTAAATTGTCATGGTAGTCATTCTCCACGTTCAGCAGATTGCCCAGTCTATAAGAAAGAAAAAAAGATACAAGAGTATAAGTCTCTTGATCGTTTAAGCTACACAGAGGCCCGTAAGAAATATGCACGACTGCACCCTGTGTCCATGACATCTAGTTACGCCTTGGTTACATCTTCATCCCTTCCTCCCCCTTCCTTACCCCCGTCCCGGACCCCTCTCCTTCCCCCCTCCCCTGCGGCTCCCACACCTTCTCCTCTGGGCGCCGCTCCCCCTCCCCAGCCGGAGAAGTGTCTCACTCCTTCGGCGTCTGCCGGTCAAGGGCGCCTCTCCCGGGATGCCCCTTCCCGGCACCTTCCAGGTCAAAGGTCTGCTGCAGCGCGGCGACCGCGAGAGCCGCGGTCTATCGGCCCCCAGGTCGCCCGGTCTCTTTCTGTTCCTGATCTTGCTGCAGCTGGCTCCATTATGCCACACAGCCCTCCTCGATCTCAGCCTGAAAAGAAGAAGAAACATAAGTCCCGGGACAAAGAGCCTCTGGTGTCACCGGAGGTCCCTTCCCCGGCTTCACAACCGGATTCTGACCTGTCGTTTATGGATGTCGCCCCCTCCTTGTCGGTGACGGGTGGGGACCCGGCGGTATGACTGGATTTAGCGTGTTCAGCCCTCATTTAAACCATCGTTCTGTGGTTCTCCAATGGAATTGTAATGGCTACTATCGTCATCTTCCGGAATTGAAATCCCTTCTTTCGTCCTACTCAGCAGCTTGTGTGGTTCTCCAGGAATCTCATTTTACTGATGCTCACTCACCGACCCTCCGTGGGTTCCGTGTTTTCTGTCGAAATCGGGTCGGACCCTTGCGGGCTTCTGGTGGCGTTTGTACGTTGGTCCGTACAGACATTGCTAGCACGTGGATTCCTCTCCAAACTACATTGGAAGCAGTTGCTGTTAGGGTCCACTTAGACTCTGCAGTCACAGTATGCAATCTTTATCTCCCTCCTGACAGGACTCTTACACCTGCTGCCTTAACCACCCTTCTTCAGCAACTTCCTCCTCCCTTCCTCCTCCTTGGGGATTTTAATGCTCATCATCCTTTGTGGGGCAGTGCCTTTCCATCTCGACGAGGTCTTCTTATCGACCAATTTATTGCAGACCACGACCTGTGCCTTCTTAATGATGGCTCCCCTACTCATTTCAGTGCTGGTCATGGTACTTTTTCTGCCATTGATCTTTCTCTTTCTTCTCCCTCTCTCCTCCCTTCATTACACTGGTCGCCACACGACGACCTTTGTGATAGTGACCATTTCCCGTTGATTATCGCGCTCCCTTCCCGCTCCCCGATGGAGAGGTTACCTCGTTGGTCTTTCCACCGCGCCGATTGGCCTCTATATACTGCACAGGTCGAGTTTTCTCCCTCTTTGTCGGGTTGTATTGATGACGTCCTACGTGACGTGTCTGACGCGATTGTTCGCGCTGCTAACCTTGCTGTCCCGCGCTCATCTGGAAAATTTCGTCGTCGGCAAGTCCCGTGGTGGAGTACGGCCATTGCCATTGCCATCCGTGATCGCCGTCGAGCTTTGCAACAGTTTAAGAGGCACCCATCTGTAGCCAGCCTTTCTACCTTTAAGCGCCTTCGCGCTAAAGCCCGTTATTTAATCAAACAGAGCAAGCGGATATGTTGGGAACGATTCGTTTCTTCCCTTGGTTCCACTGTCCCTCTGTCACGGGTATGGGCTACACTTCGCTCTCTCCAAGGTTGCCATCGGCAGTCCACCCTCCCAGGCCTTCACCTCCCAGATGGCATTTGTACGGACCCATTAGTTCTCGCAGAACACCTTGCGACCCATTTTGCAGTGGCATCAGCGTCGGCCTCCTATCCAGCTGCTTTCCTTCATCAAAAACAGCAGGCTGAAGCTGTCACCTTATGTTTCACCACTTGTGAGTCAGAATCTTACAACGAACCTTTCACTGAATGGGAATTTCTTTCTGCTCTATCTGCTTTTCATGATACAGCTCCTGGCCCAGATTCCATTCATAACCAGCTGCTTCAACATCTCAGTGCTCCACAACGGCACCATCTTCTTCGGGTGTTTAACCGTATCTGGCTCCAGGGTGATTTCCCTTCTCAGTGGAGGGATAGCATTGTGGTTCCTGTCCTTAAGCCTGGTCAGAACCCCCTATCTGTTGACAGCTATCGGCCAATTAGTTTGACCAATGTTGGTTGTAAGTTACTTGAACGGCTGGTAGCCCGTCGGCTCACTTGGGTCCTCGAATCTCGGGATCTATTGTCCCCTTACCAGTGTGGCTTTCGAGAGGGACGATCTCCAATCGATCATTTGCTTCGCTTAGAATCCGCAGTTCGGCAGGCTTTTTCCCAGCGCCGCCATTTGGTTGCAGTGTTTTTTGACCTTCGCAAGGCCTATGACACGGCCTGGCGCCATCACATCTTACTAACCCTTCATCAGTGGGGTCTTCGGGGCCCACTCCCGATTTTTATCCGCCAGTTCCTGATCCATCGGTCATTCAGAGTTCGAGTTGGTACTGCTTTTAGTTCTCCACGGACCCAGGAGACGGGCATCCCACAGGGTTCTGTCTTGAGTGTCCTTCTTTTCCTCATTGCTATCGATGGACTTGTGGCCTCTGTCGGTCCCTTGGTCGCCCCTGCCCTGTATGTGGATGATTTCTGCATTTGGGTTAGTTCCTCCTCGATGCCATCTGCAGAACGGCAGCTCCAGGTGGCTATACGGCGTGCCTCTGCATGGACCCTCTCCCACGGGTTTCAATTCTCTCCTTTAAAATCGCGGGTGGTCCACTTCTGTCGCCGTACAACGGTCCACCCTGATCCAGAGCTCTATCTCGCTGCACAAAGATTGCCTGTGGTTCCACAGTTTCGTTTCCTAGGTCTTCTTTTCGACAACAAGCTCACTTGGCTGCCCCATATCAGACTCCTGAAGGTAGGATGTTTCCGTAAACTCAATGTCCTTCGCTTCCTTGCCCACTCCTCCTGGGGTGCGGACCGTTCCCTCCTCCTCTGTCTTTATCGTGCTCTAGTTCTGTCACGTTTGGACTATGGTTGTCAAGTTTATGGTTCAGCTGCTCCTTCCACGCTGCACGTGCTGGATCCAGTCCACCATCGTGGTATCCGTTTGGCCACCGGTGCCTTCCCTACTAGCCCTGTTGATAGTCTCCTGGTTGAAGCTGGGATCCCCCCCCTTTCTGTTCGGCGGTCCCAGCTTCTGGTGTCTTATGCCCTTACTATCCGTTCTTCTCCCGCTCATCCTTCCTATTCTATCCTATTCCCAGACCATGGACGTCGCCCGCCTGACTCCCGCCCTCGGGCGGGTTTACCGGTTGGGCTGCGCCTTGCGTCTCTTACCCGTGATTTTCGGCTTCCTTCTTTGTCCTGTCTTCCTCGCTCCCTCCCCTCCACCCCTCCTTGGTTAGTTCCTCGGCCTCGAATTCGGATGGATCTCCGCCGCGGTCCGAAAGATTCCATCCCCCCGGTGGTGTTCCGTTCCTTTTTCCGCCAAATTTTATGGGAGTTTCGGGATGCTGTTGTTTTTTACACTGATGGCTCTAAATCTGCTGATCATGTTGGGTATGCCTTCACGTCCTTTGTTGGAACGGAAAATCATCTACTGCCACCCTCATGTGGGGTGTTTACTGCGGAATTGATGGCAATTTCCCGGGCCCTTACCTTTATTAAACAATCCCAACACAACCGCGTTTTGTTATGTACGGACTCGATGAGTGGCCTTCTTGCTATTGACCGGTGTTTTTCGCGCCATCCCTTGGTCTCTGCCATCCATGACCATCTCGCTGATCTTCACCGTGCTGCTTGTTCCATTGACTTCCTATGGGTCCCGGGCCATGTGGGTATCCCGGGTAATGAGCTCGCTGATCGTTTGGCTGGGGGAGCAGTTACTTACCCCCCGTTTTCTGTAACCCCTCCTGCAGCGGATTTACGGCTTCACATCAAATCCCACTTTGCACAGTCATGGGCCAATTCTTGGGAGGCTACTCCACTGTCTAATAAACTTCGTGCCATTAAGGTGAATACAGGCCCATGGCGTTCTTCCTTTAGCCTCTCCCGCAAGGACTCGACCACACTGTGTCGTCTCCGCATTGGCCATACCAGGCTGACCCATGGTTTCCTTTTGCGTGATGAGCCACCCCCGCTATGTGGTTGTGGAGCCTTCCAGTCAGTGGCCCACATTTTGGTTGAATGCCCCCTTCTTTTGGCTCTGCGTGCTAAGTACAGACTCCCCCACACTTTACCTTTGATGTTGGCTGACGATTCCCGGATGGTCTCTCTGGTTCTAGGTTTCCTCCGGGAGAGTGGTTTTTATTCTCAGTTTTAAAGTTTTTAATCTCCCTCTGGTGTTGGGGCAGGGCGGTGAGTGTTTGGGTGTCTCCCACTGTAGGCAGTGTTCAGAGATTCCCGATTCACCTCCCTGACCGGAATCCTCTTTTCTTTCCCTTTTACTCTGTTTTTACCCCTTCTTTTTAAGGCTTGGTTAGTTTTTCTATTCCCATACGTACTTTCTGCATTATAGCAGTTGTACCTTTTAAGTCACAGGTGGTCTTGCCTATGCTGTTTCAGCATAGTGTTGGGTTCGTTCTCTTGCCAACTTCCCTCCTTTGTTTTTACTAATGACAACGTGACTGCCCTTTTACGTTTCCCCTTTATCCGTTTTATTTTTCTGACTATACTGAGATGTCCCGTTAGCAGAATGGAGTCTATTTGAAACAAGGGACTGATGACCTTGCTGTTTGGTCCCTTTAACCTCAAACAACCAACCAACCAACCATCAATGATAACCTTTAGATCCAAGTACTGGTCCAAGGACAAGAGAGAATCAATAGAATTTAGTAATGTTCCTGAGTGTAGGAGTAACTTCAGATATTCCATGAAGGAATATTGTGAAAGATTGTGTAGGATACTAGAAGACCTCGATCTGTCTAAGAAGATCCTCAAGCAAATGCAGAAACATTTGAGCATTGCCGCAACATAGAGCAATTTATTGAGCCATATGAGTTAAGTTGATGGCTGGCACAGAATATATGATGTTGAGCTCCACAGAGGGTTAAATATCAAGAAATGGTCAATCCATTTATGAATATGGGATGCAAACTATGATGATCTATTGTGGTCATGGTACTACAGGAAGAAGTAGGATTGGGTACTATGAAAATGGTAACACATTTTTGGAAAATAGCCAGCTGCCTCAGTAAGGGGTCGCCCCAATGCAGAAACAAAGAGACCAAGGATATGGTAGGGTTTACTTAGCTATATGGGCTAAACCTTGTATTCTGATCACAAGGGGAGAGAGATTGCGAAATAATATGTATCGGTATGCATGGGAAAACGCTAGTAAACATAGATTGAGAAATTCAATGCAGTGTGAAGAAAACTAAGGACAGTTGGGTGTGATAATGTGGAAAGCAGAAATATGAGGGAGCTGGAGGCTCATAGGGTACTCAATATTGTGGACAATGAAGGAAAATTTGCCAGGGTGATAATTTTACAGAATGGGTTGGGAAATTGTGAGTTATGAAAATTTAATGGAATTTTGGAAAGCTCCATGAGAAGCAAGAGAAAAGAAAGAATAAGAGAAGTAATTCAGGGGTAATGGGGGTAGATAATGCTGAGAAGAGTAATAGTGATAATGTTTCAAATATGGGGAAGTGTGATAGAGAATTGGAAGATGAATTTGACAATAATGTGAGTGAGGAGGAGGTGAGACATGGACCATAAGTTAACAGCAACATTCAGACTAGGAGACCTTTTTGAGGGATGATGATGGTGATAAAGTAGGTTCAACAGTACACAATAGGAATATGTAGGACAGATGGCAGATAATAGTATGACTGAATCCAACTGCCAGGAAAGAAGGGATGTTAGAGAATTAATGAACCATTAGTCAATAAAGAAAGATGTAAAGGAAGGACGAAAAAAAGAAGCCACCAGATGAGGACATGCATGCAAAATATGAAAATGAAGAATCCAAAGATGAGACAAGAGGTTATAGGACAGGGTTTCTTAAAGGAGGAGAATGGACTGTAAGATTATTCATCAGTAACTAGCAGAGAAAAAGTAGTGAATAGGAAGGAATGGAATAGTTCACAAATACAGAATAGGTTAGAAGAAGAGAGAAAGTAAAAGTTAATTGAAAGGAAACTCTTGGAAGAGGCTGTTGATTCAGAAGAAATAATGGTGGGACAACACTGCAACAAAGTGAAGATTACCAACAGTATAGAAAAAGAGTTTGTTTATACCGGAAGTGAAGTACAGGGTCCAGCATGAACCCTCTCGCATTTGACGTAGCTGGCATGGAGTTGCAGTGAGGATACTGATGCGGAATGTGTTTCGTCCTCATCTGGTGCCATTTTCAGTGTGTGCCGCAGCATGGCTTGGTGAGTTTATGTGTTTGTTGTGGAAGAATTTATTTGTAATGGTGGTTCTGTGATTACTACTCAGCGAGCGTTCTGGAGATGATTCGAACTTGGCCAACATGATCGTATTCTGGATAGAAAAATTATTCAACTCTGGGTGTCAAACTTAAGAAAGACAGGTTCAGCACTGAAAAGAAAACCTACTAGCTGTCCTCAGTCTGCAACAACACTGGAAAATGTAAAATTCCACCTGGTGCTTTGTTTATTTCTTCGGATGAGGCCTATTTCCACTTACCAAGAAATGTAAACAAACAGACTTTCCACTACTGGTCGGCAGAAAACCCTCGTGAAATTCATCAGCGACCACTACACAGCCACACAGCCCTCATGTAACAGTTTGGTGTGGGGACCGTAGTTTTTTTAAAAAAGATGGTACACGGTAACGGTTTATTCAAACCCTTGTTGTCACAAGCTAGAGACCTTCATCCAGCCTAGGCTAAGCTAGAGACCTTCATCCAGCCTAGGCTAAACCAGTTTATTGCAGATCATGAAGATCAAGAAGTGTGGTTCCAGCAAGATGGAGCAACATCCCGCACCTCTCAATGTTCTATGGAAATGTTGCACGAGTTGGTTCCTGGTCATCTTGTCTCTTTGCAAGGAGACATCGCGTGGTCCTCAAAGTTGTCTGATTTATCATCTTGTGATTTTTTTCTTTGGGGAAACTTAAAAGGCTCTTGTGGGCAAACATCATCTCGCAACACTGCAAGCACTTAAAGAGGCCATTATCCAAGAAGTGGCAGTCATTCCAAGAGAACTGACACGAAGATAAATGGAAAACAGAGAACTTTCAGGATAGACTACAGCAATGTGTCAACAATGGAAGACATCATGTAGCAGAGATAATTTTTAAAACCAAATAATCCAAAATGGAAAAGTATGTATTTTTCATATATAAAAGTAATTTTTCTCTCTCATATTTAGTTTTCCTGTGACAAACTATTAAAATGAGGTAGGTTTTATTGCCAGACCCTGTAGATGCCATTTCTTAGTCTGTGTATTGAATGGGTTAGGGAACAGGAGAAAATTGTGGAAATGTCTGTAACTGGCATCAAGAGAGTGGGAAGCCACTGGCAAATTGAGTAAGCTCATTAAGAAAGAAGTATTTGTGGATTTTTATACAGGGTGTTGCAGGAGCAATGATCAGTATTCAGGGATATAATAGGAACAATCATTTGAAACGAAAAAGTCCAGTAAACATGGGCTCCAAAAAGGCATACCTTAAGAGCTGTGAGCAGTCGTTTATCTTCGGTACTGTGAAACCATCTCTTCTACTGAACAAGTTCTTGCATCTGTTAAGGTACGTGCTTTGGAGCTCCTGTTTACTGAGCACTTTTTCCCTTGTTTTGGTCCATACTACCCCCTTTCAAAATATGGAAACTGAAGAGCTTGCAGTAGATATGTTTTACAATATCCAAGATGAATACAATATCCAAGATGAAGTAGTGCTCATGCTCTTCAGGTATGCATTTAGAGCCCATGTTTACTATACTTTTTTACTTTGAATGATCGTTGAGTATTGACCATTCCTCCTCGGACACCCTGAGTAGGGGATGTGTTTGCTGGAACAAGAAATCCTGGTAGTACTTCTCCTGAGTGTATGTGTGATTTTTGGTATAGATTGCTAAACTAAATACAAAGTAGAAATTAATCGTGAAAATAACTATATTTTAAGGAAAAATGGCAAAGATCCAATTTTGGGGTTGTTAGGTGGCAAAGCTATCATTGCATTTGCAGCATCTTTGACACACATGTACCTTGTAAAGTGTGTATTTGTTTTTGTATGTTGTGAATCAAAATATTTGGTGCACATTGAAAATTCATTTTGTGTCTGAACAAAATTGGTTTGCACTGCAGTGCAACATTTTTGACTGTGAAAATACAAACATACTTGAGAATGTATTTCATTGCAAGAAAACTGCAAGCACAAATGCACCAGGTGGACATTCTATGTAAGTTGCATTCCAACAAAAATATGTAATGTACCAATTTGGTTACACATTTATAATTGTGAATTATTGTTTGTGCTAGGGCAGCTCACAGGTACCCATGTATAATTTGTTTTGATGAAAGCATGAAAAAGCCGTCTGATGAAAAGTTCAAAACCAGTAATGGTAATTTTTAAATAAAGTAACCTAAAACCAATTTGTTGCTGGTTGCCATACACCATCAACAATTTATTTCAGTGTTAGATTGTCACCCAATCAGAATAAAAAGTGGTGCAAGCTATTTCTAGGATTATGTGTGGGTGCTATTGGAAATTTGTGTCAAACTAAGCATTCAATGACATATGTTTCTTAGAACCCTTAAAAAGGGTTATTACATGTGTGTGGAATGACAAATCCCTTTCAGTAGTCAGACATTTATAGAGTGTATTATCTAAGGAAATATTATTAAGTCCTTGTAACCTCAGCCTACCATTCTGTGTGGCCATTAACATTAGCAGTTATAGCGATGGGATTATGGCGTTGAGATGGACCAATTGGCCCAAAACGGAGGAAAAGAAATGTACAAAACCTTAGTTTTCACCAGTGTGAATTCGGCAAAACATGAACATAACTACGAGGTGGAATCCAAAATTTTTGGAACTGGTGCTGCTGTCTGGAAAGTAGGAATTGTAGATCTTTGCACCGCTAGGTGGCGAGAGCTGCATATCTGATGAGTCAGTGTGTGGAGTGGTATTCAGCTGGGAGGGCGTGTTTCGTGTTTGGTGTGTGGCGATTTTACGATGGATCCACGAACAGAACAGTGCGTGTGTATCAAATTTTGTGCGAATCTCGGGAAGAGTGTTACGGAGACCCTTGCAATGATTCATCAAGTGTTTGGGGGACTGAGCATTAGCCGTACGTGTGTGTTTGAGTGGCATGTTCGCTTCAGGGCTGGCCGTACAGACGTCGAAGATGATGCTTACACTGGAATGCCCGCTAGCTGCACAACACCAGACATTGTTGCCAAACTTCAACAATTGGCTCGTGCGGATCGACGTCGAACCATTCAAGACCTTGCGGATGAAGCGGGTATTGGTTATGGGACATGTCAAAGAATGTTGACTGATGAATTGGACATGCATTGTGTCGCAGCAAAATTTGTGCCAAGGATCTTGACTGTCGATCAGAAGGCACAGCGTTTTGAACTTTGCGCAGACCTTCGTCAGACCACATCTGATGATCCAACCTTCTTGTCACGGGCTATAACCGGCGACGAGAGCTGGATTTACGTTTATGGCCCAGAGACAAAGCAACAATCTTTCCGGTGGAAGAGCCCCGGCTCTCCAACACCAAAAAAGTGAGACAGGTGAAGAGCAATGAGAAGAGCATGGTTATCGTTTTCTTTGATGCCAAAGGAATTGTGCATAAAGAATTCGTCCCACCCAACCGAACAGTGAATTCCACTTACTACTGTGACGTTTTCCGATGGCCCTAACTTTGGCATCAAGGGAACTGGCTGCTTCATTACGACAACACGTCCTGTCACACATCCTTGCTCACCAGGACCTTTTTGGCAAAAAACAACATGGCGGTTGTACCACACCCACCGTACTCACCAGTTTTGGCACCTTGCGTCTTCACGCTATTAACAAAACTGACAAAGTTGAAAGGGTGTCGGTTTGATACTCAAGAGAGGATCAAGAAGTATCGCTGGTGGTGATAAACAGCCTTAAAGAACAGGATTTCCTGAAAATGTTTGACCAGTGGCAGAATGCAGCAGATGGCAGCACCAGTCCTGGAAATTTTGGATAGCACCTCGTATAGCATCTAAGAGTGCAAAGCACTGGCCACTATCTAGGGTTTCCAGAAATTTCGTCTGGAGACAGGAGACCATTGTGTACACTGCCCACAAAGCACACTTTTTTTTTTTTTAAGGGGATATAGGTGGACGCACATGAGATTGTCCTGATGGGCACTATTTCTGCAACAGTTCAGTGGGCTACCTCTCGGGAAAGGACAGTAAAGTGCCCATTTGCCAATTGGTATGGAAGATGATGGTGACCTGGGATTTAGTGAAGATTATCTGAAGCTATTTTATAGCAAGGATGTAGTGGGTAGAAAAAAAATTGGAAGAGGTATTTGAAATTTAATAAGGAAACGTAATAAGGCTTAGATCTATAAATTAGTGAAAGTAGACCTGGGGAAGAAGGAAAGTTTTAAATTACATAAGTTCTATAAAATAAATAAGAAGGCATTATTTCATAGGAGAGATGAAAACTAGAAACAGTGGTTAGTATGTTGGCCTAAGAAATACACTGAAGACATCATTGATGTCTTTCATTTACGATATGGTCCCATGGGTCCAAAGAAATATGTTATCAAACTGCAAGAATGTGTACATTTTTACAATACAGTACATTTGATGCAAGGATGCGTAACGTCATGTGATCGGTGTCAAAATGTAAAGGTGAATAATCAAATCAGTCAACAATCTATGCAAAGTATACAACCACATGATGTTCTCAAAATTCTGGTGGTACATTTGCGTGAGCCATTATCAAAGTCAGTAAGTGTATTTTTATATATTCTGGTAATAGAGGACATAGTTTCCAAGTTTATTGTGTCCATTGAAAAAGTGAAAAAGTTCCACAGTGTTTACGAAATTAGAGAATAAATATTTCCAGAAGTATGGAAAACCGAAAAGAGTACTGTCAGATACAGGGCCTCAGTACATGGCTTAAGTATGGATGGAAGGTATGTGAAGAAACTGTATGAAATTAGTCTGTACCTCATCATTTCATCTGACCACTTATCACATTAAGTGCTGTATGAGGGAAATGATGTCATGCTGGACTTAATCTAGTAACAAACATAGTAATTTGGCCAATGAAATGCAAGATGTACTTAATAATGTACTGCATGAGAGCACACCCAAAAGAAATAATAATGTACACTAGAAAACTAAATTTTGTAGAAAAATTAGTGTTCTTTTCACTTTAGGAGGACTTGACTAATGAAGACAAAAAAAGGCTGTTTAGGAAGAATATGAAGAAAAACATTAGAATATGTAAAGAAAAACATGGTCGAAGGATTAAAGGTGATTTGGTCCTATTGGCAACTCGTGAAAAGTCCAAGGAAATAAATTTGGGGATATCTTAAGTACTTTGATACCTATGAGGGCCCAATGCAGGGTGGTGATTCTTCTGGAAAACCTGGAGTTATCAGAGAATTACATTACACCTGAAAAAAAATCAGGGAAATTTCAGTGAATTTCAGGAATTTTGTAAAATCTCGGAGAATTTTGTGGTTCTAACATAACATTGATATTTAATTTTATAAAGCTTTATAAGTCACAAATTTTAAAATACTTAATGGTATATATCGTCGTTTGGGTAGAACAGCTCAAACATATATTCAGTTTAGGTGCTTTGAGGTGGACAGAGGAACTGTGACAGTGAAACCAAATTAGTGATGTCCAAATATACACTTTATTGCACTGCAATACTGCAGAGTCCTGCTAATCCCAACCCCTGTAATCTGAATGTTCGGTTAATCTGAACATGAAAAATGTTAGTCTAAGTATGGAAAACTGTTTAGAAAAATTGCCAAGAAAACATTAGGTTTAAACAATGCATAACAATGAAAGAAAAACTGTCAAACTTACTAAAACAGAGCGGAAATTTTATCCCTACTTTTTAGATGACAAAAACTCAGTCATTGTTTTTTGGCATAATGAAGACAGGCTCTTATATGATGCATAGTTGCGCATCGTCTCATAAACATCAAATCAGCTGGTGTAACAGTGGGCTGTTGCTCCAAAAAACGTAGCACGAGGTCAGGGGCTTCTGCTGCATCACTGTGTGGCACCAGCTCTCCTTTGTCACTTTCAGGCTCAGTGTTACTTCTGTCACAACAGTCCACTTCTTGAGTCACCGCCACAACTAAATCAGCATCAGTGAGGTTCTCCACACATGCCCTATCCGCTGCCATCCACTCCCACTAGCTTCTTCACATCCAGGGATTGTCTGTATCATTTGTAGTAGACTTTCCTCTTCATTTTACTGAAATTCAAGAGATATCCACAGTTTTCTCCACGATTTTCTCAGAATATTTTCTGAAATATTCTACCATGCTTCAGTGGCCCAATAAACAACATCCTTCACCTTGGTCTTTTTTATTTTGTCCACTAAAGGAATGCTATCATCTTGGATCAGCATTCTTAAAAATGATTTTCTGTAAATCAGTTTTAATGTTTGCAGTCCATCGGCTGTAGAAGTGGTGTGACATTCGGTGACAAAAACTTCGCCACAATTTCTCCATCACATAATTCCTCAATGTTGGGGTGAGATGATGTGTTGTCAGTCAAAAGGATTGCATGGGGAGACAAATTACTTTCCTTAGAAAACCATTGAGCAGAGGGAACAAACTGGCCATAAAACCATATTTTGAACATTTTCCCATCAATCCATACTTTTTTCTGGTTGCGATAATATACGGGCAGGGACTTCATGTTGCAGTTTTTAAAAGCTCTGTGCCTGGCAGATTTTCCAATCAGCACTAAAGGCAGCAGCATTGCTGATGCTAATAAAGTCACACGATCTTTGCACATTTTAAAACCAGGAGCATGGTCTTCTGCTTTTGATGCCAGGCTTTTTGTTGACAGTGCCCTAAAATTAAGGCCTGCCTCGTCAGTGTTATAAATTTGTTGGGGAGCATACTTTCCCTCTCTTATCATTTATTCAAACTCACCCAAGTATTCGTTCGCTGCATCACAGTCATAAGAAAGCTTCTCTCCAGTAATTGTTAGTTGACTGTTTCCATGACATTTTTTGAATCAGTCCAACTGTTGTGACTCGCCGATCTTTCAAAGTGCCGCCGCGCAGATACGCGCGTCCTCTACATGCGGCGCTGTCTGCCAACCGTGCAGCAGCAGCGCCACCTAAGTGGCCAGCCAGCCAGCTGCCGCTAGACTCGGACTCAGTTATGATTTGACTGTGAAAGTGTACACACATCTTACTCTGTTTACTTGATCTGTGTCTTTCATGTACTGTGTCTTCCTTGAAATATATTTGTTCAACTTGAAGTTATAACACCAACCAACCCATACTCGCACTAAAAGACTCATCACCATTCTTTAAGTTGTTCAGGTAAACAGTCTTCTGAACCAGTGCTCCACTCAAACGAGTTCCCCTTTCTCTTTCCTGCGTGAAACAAAGGAAAAGAGCTTCATCCACATTATGGCACTGGGACTGTTTCAAAGTCTGCTGAAGTTCAGGTGTTTTTCCCAAAGATGTTGCACAGGACTGTTCAAGCTTCACTCGGTTCATCTTCCAATCACAAATGGTTGCTTTACCAACACCCAGTTCCGTTTCCAGTTTAGATACATTCTCACCATTGTCTATCCGCTTCAAAGCATTCAGTTTTTCTTTGAGAGTTAATGTTGTATGTTTCCGTTCGCTCATGACAAAAGTATGTATACCACTACACCTGAATGAATACAATACAACTGTTACACGTGCCAGTGATCAATCACTAACATAAGCAAGTGCTTTGCAAGCCAACTGGCAGTGCACTGACCTCAGACACTACAAAGGTCTCAACAATGCACAACAACAAGGGCAGGGAGTGTGAGTGAGCCATTATTCCTACATTTGTTCCCATTTGTTACCATGGTGTACCTACTTATCTGCTTGGTACGCTTCATCCTAGAAACTTGTCACCATAATTCCGGCTAATCGGAACAAATCGATAATCCGAACAAGGTCCAATCCTAATTAGTTTGGATTAACGGGACTCTACTGTACTTAACTAAAGTTGTACAGCAACTCGTTTGATGTGCTTGCGGACAGATACAACGAAGCAGTGACCTGTCAAGGTGTGCGTTACTGAGGCTACAGGTGACTCCACTTAGACTAAGTCTCGTAAGCTGATCTCCACTACGAACTATAGCTACAAACCGTAACCCTGGAATTCGGTTGTATGCCAGTGCCAAAAATGAATCGTTGCTGCCTATTGCCACCACTTATTACAAAGCAGGAGTTCATCTCATTGGCGGTGATGTGGAGGTTGGGCCACACTTGTGATTGGCAGTGAAGTCCAAAATGCTGTTCTTGGCACCAGTCAGAAACTATCTCAAGAGTGCCAGGTCTGGTTGCATCCATTGTCGAGGACACAACTTTTAATGTTTCAAAGTATGTTATATATTTGAATATTAGTCCATAAAAATTATTGATGTTTGAAAACTGTGGCTAAACTACAGCTGAGAGGAAAGAAAAGTTGTTGTCCCCCTACCTGCTCACCGTTAATTTCTCAGGAGTTTCTTATGATTTTGTATTCCTCCACATGCTTGAGTAGCCACCATGTTGTGAAATTATAGGTGTGCCACATCAAACGAGTACTCCCTGTTTTTCCCAAATCAAAGAGGTGATTTGGAATAAAGAACATGGAGGAATTAAAGAGACACCGCCCCAGTTAGGTAGGGGGTGAGAAATGAATAGCAAACATCAGTTAAACAAAAGCGAACTAAATGTGGGACCAAAATAAAATTTCATAAGATCGTTTTCCAATTTGGATGCTTAAGCAAGTGATGTTTTCCTGAAATTTTATTTTCATATTAATATTTCAAATAAATGTTTGTATAATTTTATTAAGGTAGGGTGAGCAGCTTTAAAATTGAAAATCAATGGGGAATCACTGTTGGTTCAATATGAGCAGAGGACTGATAGCTCTAATGAACTGGTACTGTAGTTCAATGTTGTAATTTTGTTAGGGGACAAACTTTCAGTGACTTCTGTTAGCAGTAGTCCTATTTAAATGCACAAAAGAATTGTCAAAAAGCTTGCAAAGATTTTAAAGCAGGAATTGTTAAAAGATGAGAAAATTTTAGTACCCATATCACAGTGAACGCTTGGATCTAGGCAAGCAACAAGTATCTTTGTGTGAAAGCCTAATTAAGGGAGATCATTAATGAAGCTTAGTATAGGATTAGCTAATCTTGATATTAAATGTGAATACATGTATTTTGGTTAGATGCCTTCTGCATTAAGATCTTAAGTAGAAGACAGGGTGAATGAATGAAAAATATGGAATGCGGAATGAGTGAGTCAGTGAATGAGTGAGTGGTTTTGGCACTATTTTACCATTTGTAAAATGTCATTGAGATAGGGCTGAAAATATAGAAAAATAGTATGTTACATATATGTAACTTAAATTGTGAAAGTCAGATAGAGGAACGAAGAAGAGGTAGTTGGTAAATAGGAGAACAGACAGAGGTGAATGTGCTACTTGTTAGTATGCCGCTTGGAAAAAAAAAAAAAAAAAAAAAAGAAACCACGGAATAAACCGTCATAATCGATACATAGTTTTCAAATGTGGCTCATACAATAAAGATGATGGATTCATTGCAGTGACTAGCAGTGCAAGAGGCAAACTCCATATGAGAGAATACTCACGAAAGTATCAGGTGTTTCAAAATGATTATCAGTGTTTTCAGGTTTTGAAGCATTTATTACATTCAACTTAAAGTTCAGCTTACAATTATAAATGATACAGTAAATGAAAGAACAACACAAACAGTTTGGTTTGTATACCTATGTACATGTGCATGTGCCGTTTTCTGTGTCTTCTGTTAGAAAGCAAAGATGACAGCTCATGAACAGGAATTCATAAGGACTGAATCTGTTGTTGCAGAGCAATGTCCATTCCATATTAAGCTCCGTTCTAATCCTCCAAGTGATAGTAATGTCCATAGATGGTGTCATGAATTTGAAGATATTGGCTGTCTTTGCAGAGGGAAGAGTACAGGAGGACCAAGAGTGACTGAAGAATGTGTTAAATAAGTGAGAGAGTCTTTCACACGTAGCCACATTTAATATCAGTTCGGAAGGCTAGTTGTGATTTAGCAGCTCCGGTGACATCTGTGTGGAAACTTTTAAGGGGATGCTTACAACTATGTCCTAATCATTTGGAGTCGTTATAAACTCTAAAGTTTACATATAACAGTTTACATGCCAACTTTGGAAACGAAATGTTGCTGCGTGATGATGAAGACTTTCTGGATCATATTGTCTTCAGTGAAGAATCAATATTTCACGAAAGTGAAATTGTGAACACACGTAATGTGCACGGGGGTTGGGGGTCAGCATATCCCCATGAGATGGTATGGTTGCAACAAGACTCCCCTAAAATGAATATTTTTTATGCCATATTGTGGAGAAGAGAAGTTTGTGGCACAACTTGACTAGATGAAGGGATCGGTTGGTAGGACATGTTTTGAGGCATCAAGGGATCACAAATTTAGCATTGGAGGGCACCGTGGAGGGTAAAAATCGTAGAGGGAGACCAAGAGATGAATACACTAAGCAGATTCAGAAGGATGTAGGTTGCAGTAGCTACTGGGAGATGAAGAAGCTTGCACAGGATAGAGTAGCACGGAGAGCTGCATCAAACCAGTCTCAGGACTGAAGACCACAACAACAATTGTGGCGGAAAGTTTATGAGCCTTTTTTTTTTTTTTTTTTTTTTTTTTTTTTTTTTTTTTTTTGATGAAGCAACTGTAACTGGTGGTTCTTATTTTGATGCGCTATAACTAAAACTTTTTCCTGTGTTGGAAGAAGCTGAACAACGGAACTGGATTAGGCAGCAAGATGGTGTGCCACCTCACTGGCAGAACTCAGTATGCAACTGGTTAAACAACGTTGCACATGACTTCTGGATTGGCCTCAAGTGGCCAGATGAAAGGGCTTGTTTCACATGGCTTCCACGTTCACCCAGTCTGTGGGGGTTCATAAAGGATCATGTGGATGTGCCTCCACTATCAGTTGATCTGCCCAACTTAAAAAACAGGATTAAAGCAGTTGTTGCATCAATTAGTCCAGACACTCTGATCGAGGTTTGGGAAGAATTCACCCTACCAACTCCGTGTGTGCCGAGTGATGACGGTGCTCACATTGGACACTTATAAGAAAAACTATTCGAGTCTCTATTTCACTTGTATTATTTATAATTGTAATGTGAATTTAGTAAGTGTTACAAAGCCTAAAAACCTCAATATTCATTTTGAAACACTTGGTACGTTGAGTGGGTGCTCTAGTTCCCGCTGATGAAAAATAAATAGTGATACTTGAGGAGTGGACAAAACAGAACCGTCTGTGAATTATCATTGTTGTCTTTGTTTCCGCTTTATCCATAATTAGACAGGGTTTCTACATGTATGTTACTTCTCCACTTTCCACTGCCTTTTCACCATTCTTCTTCTATAACTGATTTGTTCCAGTGCAGATTCCTTCTTCTTGTTCAGCCTGTGAATCATAGACTGAAAACTGATTCGGAAACCTTTTCTTTTATATTATTTCATTTAATCATAAAATTTGTAGTGTAATGACTTGCTAGTGATTTTCCTACAGCTCGCACTACTGAATTCGAAATACCCAAAGTTGTTTACAGTACAAATGTGTAAACTAACGACGTCCTTCAAACCAGAAGGAAGCTTTGGAAATAGCCCACGTATGAAATACAAGCTATAAGTACACATCTCTGTGAGGTTTCATCATCTGTGCATAGAATGCAGCAGTGTTTCCCACCTTTGATCATAGCACAATGTACGTATGTCCATGTGCTTTAGTAGAAGATGGAATTTGAAGGTTCTTGTAGTGACCACATTATGGAGAGTTGTTCAAAATATTCACCAGACAGCGAGGAAAATGTTCCTATGAATGATACTGTGACAAGTAAACCACACCAACAATAATTAATAATATTCTATATGTAGTCAAAATGAATAAGATACTGTTTCTAACCTAATCTGTCGAAGAACGCTGCATTTTACCATTACATATACACCTGAACAGAAGTGCAATTTATAACAATTATGTATTGTGTATGCTATGAGGGAGCTGTAGAGGGCAAAAACTGTAAAGGAAGACAGAGATTGGAATACGTCACGCAAATAATTGAGGACGTAGGTTGCAAGTGCTACTCTGAGATGAAGAGGTTAGCACAGGAAAGGAATTCGTGGCGGGTCGCATCAAACCAGTCAGTAGACTGATGACAAAAAAAAAAAAAAAAAAAAAAAAAAAAGAACATACAATAACTGCATCATAGCACAGAACTACAGTATTTGACATAACTTTATTTATCATACTTTTAGATTCTGTGGAAATGCACAGGGACATAAAAGGATGCGAACTCCCAATGCCTGGAAACGGAACATACGTAAGAATGACAGGAACAGTGGACAATCGTATACATCTTGTAGTAGAAAGAATGTTCCAGAACCAATATTTGAGGACAAGGAGTGTAATGGCAGGAGGGAATGTAATGCAAAAATTAAGGCAAGTAAGAGGAAAGAAATATTCGAAAATTTTTGGAAGTTAGCAGACTACTCCCGACAGAATATGTATATTCGGGACTTGTTCAGTTAAACTCAGTACAAGGAAAATACTTGAAGGATGGATCTCATTCTCCGAAAGCAGTCACATACAAGTACTTTTTTAGGGTAGGAAATAATAGTGTACAGTTGTGCAAAAAGTACTTCTTAGGGGGACTGCAAATAAATGAAGGGAGATTATACAGATGTGTAGGAAAGGAGAAAGTGTCTGCTGTGACTGATTCAGAAGTAAGAAAAACACAAGGAGTTGACAGTAGTGTTCAAGAATATATAAAGTTGTTTCCACTTACCAGAGCCATTATACCAGAAAGGATAATCCCAGTCGATGATATCTCAGCCAAGACTTCACAGTGAGAAAAATGTTTTGTTGTTGGTCTTCAGTCCAGAGACTGGTTTGATGCAGCCCTCCATGCTACTCTATCCTGTGCAAGCTTCTTTATCTCCCAGTACATACTGCAACCTACACCCTTCTGAATCTGCGTAGTGTATTCATCTCTTTGGTCTCCCTCTATGATTTTTCCCCCCATGCTGCCTTCCAATACTAAATTGGTGATCCCTTGATGCCTCAGAACATGTCCTACCAACCAATCCATTCTTCTAGTCAAGTTGTGCTACAAATTTTTCTTTTCCCCAGTTCTGTTCAATACCTCCTCATTAGTTATGTGACCTACCCATCTGATCTTCAGCATTCTTCTGTAGCACCACATTTCAAAAGCTTCTATTCTCTTCTTGTCCAAACTATTTGTCGTCCACGTTTCTCTTCTATACATGGCAACACTCCATACAAATACTTTCAGAAACGACTTCCTGACACTTAAATCTATACTCAATGTTAACAAATTTCTCTTCTTCCAAAATGCTTTCCTTGCCATTGCCAGTCTACATTTTATATCCTCTCTACTTCGACCATCATCAGTTAGATTGCTCTCCAAATAGCAAAACTCATTTATTACTTTAAGTGTCTCATTTTCTAATATAATTCCCTCAGCATCACCCAACTTAATTTGACTACATTCCATTATCCTCATTTTGTTTTTGTTGATGTTAATCTTATATCCTCCTTTCAAGACTCTGTCCATTCCGTTCAACTGCTCTTCCAGGTGCTTTGCTGTCTCTTGCAGAATTACAATGTCATCTGTGAACTTCAAAGTATTTGTTTCTTCTCCATGGATTTTAATTCATACTCTGAATTTTTCTTTATTCCTACTCTGAATTCTTCTTTTGTTTCCTTTACTGTTTGCTCAATATACAGATTGAATGTCATCGGGGGTAGGCTACAATCCTGTCTCACTTCCTTCCCAACCACTGCTTCCCTTTCATGCCCCTCTTCTCTTATAACTGCCATTTGGTTTCTGTACAAATTGTAAATAGCCTTTTGCTCCGTGTATTTTACCCCTGCCACCCTCAGAATTTGAAAGAGAGTATTCCAGTCAACAGTGTCAAAACCTTTCTCTAAGTCTACAAATGCTATGAGTGTAGGTTTGCCTTTCCTTAATCTATCTTCTAAGATACGTCGTAAAGTCAGTATTGCCTCACGTGTTCCAATATTTCTACGGAATCCAAACTGATATTTTCCGAGGTCGGCTTCTACCAGTTTTTCCATCCGTCTGCAAAGAATTTGCGTTAGTATTTTGCATCCGTGACTTATTAAACTGATTGTTCAGTAATGTTCACATCTGTCAGCACCTGCAATCTTTGGGATTAGAATTATTATATTCTTCTTGAAGTCTGAGGGTATTTCGCCTGTCTCATACATCTTGCTCACCAGATGGTAGTGTTTTGTCAGGACTGGCTCTCCCAAGGCCGTCAGTAGTTCTAATGGAATGTTGTCTACTCCTGGGGCCTTGTTTCAACTTAGGTCTTTCAGTACTCTGTCAAACTCTTCATGCAGTATAATATCTCCCATTTCATCTTCATCTACATCATCTCCCATTTCCATAATATTGTCCTCAAGTACATTGCCCTTGTATAGACCCACCTTTCTGCTTTCCTTTCTTTGCTTAGGTCTGGGTATCCATCTGAGCTCTTGATATTCATACAAATGGTTCTCTTTTCTCCAAAGGTCTCTTTAATTTTCCTGTAGACAGTATCTACCTTACCTCTAGCGATATACGCCTCTACATCCTTACATTTGTCCTCTAGTCATCCCTGATTAGCCATTTTGCACTTCCTGTCAATCTAATTTTTGAGACGTTTGTATTCGTTTTTGCCTGCTTCTTTTACTGCATTTTAATATTTTCTCCTGTCATCAATTAAATTCAATATCTCTTCCTTTACCCAAGGATTTCTACTGGCCCTTGTCTTTTTCCTACTTGATCCTCTGCTGCCTTCACTATTTCATCCCTCAAAGCTACCCATTCTTCTTCTACTGTATTTCTTTCCCCCATTCTTGTCAATTGTTCCCTAATGCTCTTCCTGAAACTCTCTACAACCTCTGGTTCTTTCAGTTTATGCAGGTCCCATCTCCTTAAATTTCCACCTTTTTGCATTTTCTTCAGTTTTAATATACAGTTCATAACCAATAGATTGTGGTCAGTGGTGGCCGTGCGGTTCTAGGCGCTTCAGTCCGGAACCGCGGGACTGCTACGGTCGCAGGTTCGAATCCTGCCTCGGGCATGGATGTGTGTGATGTCTTTAGGTTAGTTAGGTTTAAGTAGTTCTAAGTTCTAGGGGACTGATGACCTAAGATGTTAAGTCCCATAGTGCTCAGAGCCATTTGAACCATTTGAAGATTGTGGTCAGAGTCCACATCTGCCCCTGGAAATGTCATAATTTAAAACCTGGTTCCGAAATCTCTGTCTTACCATTATATAATCTATCTGAAACCTTCCATTATCTCCAGGCCTCTTCTGTGTATACAACCTTTTTTCATGATTCTTGAACCAAGTGTTAGCTATGATTAGGTTATGCTCTGTGCAAAATTCTACCAAGTGGCTTCCTCTTTCATTCCTTACCCCCATTCCATATTCACCTACTATGTGTCCTTCTCTTCCTTTTCCTACTATCAAATTCCAGTCACCTATGACTTAAATTTTCATCTCCCTTCCTATCTGAATAATTTCTTTTATCTCATCATACATTTCATCAATCTCTTCGTCATCTGCGGAGCTAGTTGGCATATAAACTTATACTACTGTGGTTGGCGTGGGCTTCGTATGAATCTTGGCCACAATAATGTGTTCGCTATGCTGTTTGTAGTAGCTTACTCACATTCCTATTTTTTTATTCGTTATTAAACCTACTCCTGCATTATCCCTATTTGATTTTGTATTTATAACCCTGTATTCACGTGACTAGAAATTTTGTTCCTCCTGCCACCAAACTTCACTAATTCCTACTATATCTAACTTTAACCTATCCATTTCCCTTTTTAAATTTTCTAACCTACCTGCTCGATTAAGGGAACTGACATTCCTCACTACGATCCGTAGAATGCCAGTTTTGTTAATATTTTATACAAGAGGACGTCATCATCATTTAACCATACAGTAAAACTGCATGCTCTCGGAAAAAATTACGACTGTAGTTTCCCCTTGCTTTCAGCCGTTCGCAGTACCAGCACAGCGAGGTCGTTTTGGTTAGTGTTACAAGGCCAGATCAGCCAATCATCCAGACTATTGCCCCTGAAACTACTGAAAAGGCTGCTGCCCCTCTTCAGGAACAACACATTTGTCTGGCCTCTCAACAGATACCCCACCCCCCCTCCGTTGTGGTTGCACCTATAGTACGGCTGTCTGTATCACTGAGACCCGCAAGCCTCCCCATCAACAAAGTGGTTCAAATGGTTCTGAGCATTATGGGACTCAACTTCTGAGGTCATCAGTCCCCTAGAACTTAGAACTACTTAAACCTAACTAACCTGACATCACACACATCCATGCCCGAGGCAAGACTCAAACCTCCAACCGTAGCAGTCGTGCAGTTCCAGACTGAAATGCCTAGAACCGCTTTGCCACAACAGCCGGCTCCCCACCAATAGCAGGGTCCATGGTTCATGGGGGGAGAAAAATGTATGAACTCTATATTGAATGGTATGGGAACACTGGCAGAGAACCAGTGAAAGCAAAATACTACCATCATGTTTTCAGTTCAAAATTTAATCTACACTTAAAGCCTCCCTCCAAAGATACTTGTAAAATGTGTGATGAACTACAGTTAAAGATTGCAAATGAGAACGATGTACAAAAGAGACATAGGCTGTAAAACGAGAAGGATGAACACCTAGCACAGGCTGATGAAGCAAGAGAGTCGATGAAACAAGACAGGAACACAGTATGAATTGCCATTATGTGTTTACGTTTGATTTACGAAAGGCACTGCCCTTTCCAAAACTGCAGACATCTGTTGCCTACTGTAAGAGAAATTTGTATATGTGTAATCTGGGATGCCATTCTTTTAATGATGGAAATGGATACATGTACATGTGGGATGAAACAGGAGGAAGTCGAGTTCTCAAGATGTGCCCTGTGTTGTGAAACACCTTAAGGAATACGCAAAGGTGTACAAAGTAATAACTGCACATTCTGATTCATGTACAGGACGGAACCATAACTGTAATGTGTGTATTTTCTTGATGAAATTAGTGCAAGACCCAGACGTGAAAGTGGAAGTAATAAACCACAAATTTATGATACCTGGCCATCGCTACCTGGCTAATGATGCAGACTGTGTTCTGATTGAATTAGCCAGTCACAAAAAAACTATATATTCACTTAGCTGGTGATTATCCAAGGGTGTAAAAAGGAATAGCCAGTCACAAGAAACAATATATTTACTCAGCTGGTGATTATCCAAGGGTGTAAAAAAATTTAAAAAAATAAAATAAAAAGCCTTTCATTGTTTGCATAATGAAGAAAGATGAATTTGAGTCAACAAAGGAGCTACTAGACAGCACATTGACCAGGAAAAGGGCTACTGATGGGATCCGTTAAATTGGCTGCAAGTCATATAGATGCAATTTGAACAGGCAGTGCCATTTTCCATGAGGTTTAAATCAAATTTCCATCAAAGTGAAGAATTTCGTGAGGTGGATTTTTGAGAACACGTTAGGCGGACCTGTCCAAAGCTTTGCATCAGTGACACAAGGGAGACATTACAAGACCAGGCGGACTGTGACAACCGACAACAAGAAGGATATGCTTGATCTTCTCAAATTTATTCCTTCTGTGTATCATGCATTCTTCAAGAATTTGCCTGTGAAGGCACCTACTCGACGCTCAGGTTCCCGGGATCATTTTGGGTGAGGAAAACTATGAACCTGTGATTACACAATGTACTTGAAGTTACAGTGGATGACTGACGGAAGTGTTCAGTGCACAAACTAAGTAACTCCTTTCGTTTTTGTTTAACAAGTCGATTTCGTATGCATTTCCTGTATGGTATTCTGTTTTGTTAATATACACTCCTGGAAATGGAAAAAAGAACACATTGACACCGGTGTGTCAGACCCACCATACTTGCTCCGGACACTGCGAGAGGGCTGTACAAGCAATGATCACACTCACGGCACAGCGGACACACCAGGAACCGCGGTGTTGGCCATCGAATGGCGCTAGCTGCGCAGCATTTGTGCACCGCCGCCGTCAGTGTCAGCCAGTTTGCCGTGGCATACGGAGCTCCATCGCAGTCTTTAACACTGGTAGCATGCCGCGACAGCGTGGACGTGAACCGTATGTGCAGTTGACGGACTTTGAGCGAGGGCGTATAGTGGGCATGCGGGAGGCCGGGTGGACGTACCGCCGAATTGCTCAACACGTGGGGCGTGAGGTCTCCACAGTACATCGATGTTGTCGCCAGTGGTCGGCGGAAGGTGCACGTGCCCGTCGACCTGACACCGGACCGCAGCGACGCACGGATGCACGCCAAGACCGTAGGATCCTACGCAGTGCCGTAGGGGACCGCACCGCCACTTCCCAGCAAATTAGGGACACTGTTGCTCCTGGGGTATCGGCGAGGACCATTCGCAACCGTCTCCATGAAGCTGGGCTACGGTCCCGCACACCGTTCGACCGTCTTCCGCTCACGCCCCAACATCGTGCAGCCCGCCTCCAGTGGTGTCGCGACAGGCGTGAATGGAGGGACGAATTGAGACGTGTCGTCTTCAGCGATGAGAGTCGCTTCTGCCTTGGTGCCAATGATGGTCGTATGCGTGTTTGGCGCCGTGCAGGTGAGCGCCACAATCAGGACTGCATACGACCGAGGCACACAGGGCCAACACCCGGCATCATGGTGTGGGGAGCGATCTCCTACACTGGCCGTACACCACTGGTGATCGTCGAGGGGACACTGAATAGTGCACGGTACATCCAAACCGTCATCGAACCCATCGTTCTACCATTCCTAGACCGGCAAGGGAACGTGCTGTTCCAACAGGACAATGCACGTCCGCATGTATCCCGTGCCACCCAACGTGCTCTAGAAGGTGTACGTCAACTACCCTGGCCAGCAAGATCTCCGGATCTGTCCCCCATTGAGCATGTTTGGGACTGGATGAAGCGTCGTCTCGCGCGGTCTGCACGTCCAGCACGAACGCTGGTCCAACTGAGGCGCCAGGTGGAAATGGCATGGCAAGCCGTTCCACAGGACTACATCCAGCATCTCTACGATCGTCTCCATGGGAGAATAGCAGCCTGCATTGCTGCGAAAGGTGGATATACACTGTACTAGTGCCGACATTGTGCATGCTCTGTTGCCTGTGTCTATGTGCCTGTGGTTCGGTCAGTGTGATCATGTGATGTATCTGACCCCAGGAATGTGTCAATAAAGTTTCCCCTTCCTGGGACAATGAATTCACGGTGTTCTTATTTCAATTTCCAGGAGTGTATTTAGAGAGAATTTAGTGCATATTATCGTGTGTTCATCAGTAAAAATAAATTATTAACATTAATAATTGTTTACACACTTCTTACTCAAAACTATCATAGGTGGAGTTACGCCACTTGTGCTCCGAACCCCTCATATGTTGATATTGTGAAGCAATGCCAAATGGCAACGGAGTCAATCAACACAGTGCAGTACAGTTGTAGAATGAGAAAAATACACAAGAAAAGCAGTGTAAACAAGCTACTTAATACTACCTTTGAAACTGCACTAAAAATTAATTATTCAAGACAGAGGAAATGAATTTAAAATGTTCAGGGGTCAAACAACGAGACTGTGAAGTTTTGTATTAACATAATGTGTATTGTTCTTCAGTTTGGTTACAGAGTGGTTTCCTCTTTATGTGATTTGGGACAGATGAAAGTAGCAAGTAATATCACCAACCTGTTAATGTATTAGCCGTCGTTGTGGGATAACTGTAGTCTCCAGAGCTGTGATTGTGAGCAAGCCCTCACTCATTCCAGCTGGCGGAGGCCCGGGCAGTAGCACAAGCAGCTCAACAAGGAAGCACTACTTGAGCTCCTTCAGTGGTTGCTGGTGTGGTATCGCACTATTAGCAATCAGACTCCTTCTATGCTTGCTTGGCTCTGTTTCTACCCTTTGGCACAGTGTCGACCTTCATTTCTTGTGTTGACCTGGACGGCTAAAATTGTTTATCTTCCGTCCATTGCCACTAGATGGAACAGACTGGTTTAGAGATGACACAAAAGATGGAAAGAGCCAAAATGTTAAAATGTAGAAAAAGTTGTTGGTATAGGCATGACCTTCTGACCCATTGTGCCATGCTACATCTAGTGTAGTGCTCTGCCATAAATGAATGTTTTAGTGTACCCTGACCTCATGCACTCAGGTTTGCAGTTCTAAACCACCTTCGTTAGTGGGTACATGGCAAGTGATGATCAAAGTGGTGCAACAGCTTGTAAACAAAGGACATAATGTGACAAATGTTGGTTGCATTATGCAAGCTCTCACGCGCGCGCTGTAGTTTTTGCGTCGTTAGGCGTTTCCATGTGGTACACATCAGACAGACACCAATACCTAAGAGGAGAGGAAAGATGATACTGTTCGATACGTGTATTGTTTGTTGTGTATAATTTCAGTCATACCAGTTACTGCTGGGGTCCAATTTAGTTTTGTTAATCAGTGTCTTTTTCCCTTTTATTTTATTTTTTATTATTTGCTCATTATGTTTTACTTCAATTCAGAATTCTGTAAAACTTCACAGAATCCACCATGCAATATCCTCTGTTTATCTTACTTGTTTGGTTGGCATACTCTTAATTCCTTAGAATATTGATTGTCCTCTATTTTGACAAGTTGCTTTTTTACATTGCACAGTTCTGCTGTTATCTCATTCTGGCTTTCATCCATGTAACCCACGTACCCTTTTATTCTTCGAGGCTCCCGTCTCTTTTTCGTAACTTCAACCCCTCTTATTCGCTGGTTCCCAGTCTTTAGAACTAATTTTGACTTCTATATGACTGTATTGGGAATTAGTTATATAGATAGGTGCCCTGTCACGCTCACAACATCCAACTTCCCCAACTCTTCCCCCTCGTCAGATGTATGTTAATTATTTTTTTGAAAATCTGCATTCATTTAATTAAAACCAAGATCAGGCAAGAGAACTACACTCTTATTTAGATTGAGTAACTCGTAGTGGATTGCACTGTAAACCAACTGGCAAATACAGTGAACTGAATCGGTGCATCCACAGCCTGGCCGGCACCTTCGGGCTGTCCCATAACAAAGTGTGGATACCTGCTGCCTTACTGTTGGTCGAGGCTTTCCTTTTTAGTTGACTGACACCTCGTTGCCATGAGGTGCCACACACTTACATCGTAATTCTCTTCCACTGCTTGTGCCCAACACTAAAGTCTGTTGGCATAGCTTGGTTCTCTAAGCATTGGCATGTCGACAGTTAATAACCTCCTGCAATGGAACGGCGCTGTTACCACACTTTTCTGCGTACTTCCACGTACCTTAGAAGCCACAACGCTCGAAGATTGATTACAAACACAGAGAGTTTGGACCCACAGATATGCAACTATACTACAGATACTATACTATAACTACAAAGTGTCCCAGTGGTTAAAAATTTTCAAAACTAACAGCATTAATATTGGATGTTTCTTATAATGGACCTTGAATGAAACTCACTGAGCCTCTGATTTAGAATGTAACTTGAACTGCAGTTTTGAATGGTAAGTCAGTTACAGTTTACTATTTGTCCTCCAGGAGGTGATGCACACTGTATAGCCTCATTGTGCACTGGAAAGGTATTTGGTTGTTACTCTCAGCATGAAGATCTTGCAGGCAAGGCAGCATCTTCTCAGTGTTGACAGCAGGAGCAGCCAGTGTCACTCTGAACACCTACCTTTGATCTTGGTCTGTGAACTAGAAAGGTGATCTAATGGTTTTGGAGACTGGAAACATTTGGATATTCTCAGATGGCACAGCAGTAATGTTTGTGGCAACAAAAAAAATAGTTTCAACTTGTTGAATCAATTATACTGATGCCCTGACACTGACAATACAGAAACAGTATATGTCGAATGACATGATGAAGTGAGCTCTGCATTGTTTTCAACAAATGTTTTCACATGAATTTTTGCTACCCAACACAGACACAATATTGGCCATGATTAGCATCGAAATCACTCAAAATCATCCTCACTCAGGATAGTCATTCATCTCAGTTTTGCTACACAACTCATCAGCATGCGTATTACTGTTTTACCATTTGTTATTCACTCTGCATGGCATACCATTTTCCACTAGTTTAAGAAAGTTTGTTGTACACTTTTCCAGGAGTTACTGCACTTTTATCGCTTTGCACATCGATATTCAGTAAAAATTAATTGATTGTATGCCCTGACACTGTTTTGTGTATTGTGAGGCAACACGTCTGACACTTAGTGCACCAGTCTCTGTGTCTAAAGATGATCATCTCTACTATCGTCTGCCATGCCACATTTACTTGGCAGTTATAAAATTAGAATGCACAAAAAATAGATGAATACCATATAATTTAAAGAAAAAAATTAGTGTGCTTCAGTTTGACTTTGAAGAAGTAGTGTGCAGAGAGTTATAAGAGCCAAGAACAGACCCTTTACAGAAAAGATTATGAAAGATGCTATGTACTGGTTCATAACCTTGTGTTAGCACAGAAATATTGCAGAGCCATATTCATACATATGTTTACTAAATTTGGTTCATGGTCATATATGCAGTGTACGCAACAAAGAAAAAAAAGAGACTAGAAAAATAAATGCAGGAAAAGATATGAGGTATTAAATTTGAAGGTGTAGTAGAAACTGTTAAACTGTGAGATGAAAGTGGACAGGCCACCAGTGAACAGAAATTGAGTAAATGTTGGAAATATGATGAACTGACATACATACATACTTCCTCATTATAAGGTAGACAAAACGGGATTTTTGCACATCAGGCAACCTTTTTCAATTGGAGTGATATTTTACACAAGTTTTCACTGTAGAATAAAATAAAACACAAAAAGTTTTAGGAGGCGTTCAGTGGGTGGCTGCAAAATATGTTGTGTGTTTTGTGACAGTTGTGGTCAAATTTAAGTCTGTGTAAAATAGAAACTACGCGTAGTTCAAGGGACATAATTTGATCAGGTGCACATTTGTTCTCAACACACTGTGAAATTTCAAGGCTGTGTCATTCATCATTTTCATGCTACATTAGGTCAAAGTTGAAGAAAAGTAATGACGGTTTTTAGGCCATTTCTGAGTGCAATAAGTTTTGACCCAACAGTGTGTGCACTATGCCATTTTTATTTAATATTTTTGAGGTATGAGGTTCTGCTTTATTTTGTTGATCTTACTGCAATATATAAAAAATGCACAATTTTAAGCTAGTTATCGATTTTTATATGGTGAAATTTGGAAGAACTTGTACTTACAGTTTTCTTATGGTCCATTTGTGCAGTCTCTCACACATGTTAAACATTACTCACAACTTTCAGTGCACAGTACACATCGAGAATAACATACATAAACAAACAGTTACAAAGATGTTTTTATATATAGTTGACAGAGATAATGTTACAGGTCCTCCACTGATATGCTTTTGTACAGAAGATATTTATCTTAAGGACATGGATTATAATTTGGTTACATCTATTTTACAGTGGTGCTGATATCTATGTGTTATTACTTTTATTTAAGTAGCATCTGAAGAAATTCACCAATTCACTTTCATGTTTTTCATTTAGTGTTTTGTTTTCACATTTTCTATAATGTGTATATATTTCCAGTTCGCCTAAAAATCCATTGTATGCCTTTTGTTTAGTTGGTGGAGTACTTTTGACATTTTGCTGTATCTGATTTGATCCATTATAAATGGTTCTGAAAGCTTGCAGCTGTGAAAACAAATAAATAATTCTTCTGTTACCAGTCATCATTTTTTTTATTGTGCTTTTCACACGAAGTGTTTCGGGAAATAATTCCCGTTCTCAAGTATGTTTTTTGTGCCATTTTTATGTGATGATGTCGATGTGTGAGAGTCTGTTTCATTTTGTTGACTTTACTGCAATAAATAAGAAACACGTGAATTTAGTTGGTTGTCAATCCTTTTGTGATGTTTGTGGTGAAATTTAGACGAATTGGTACTTACAGTTTTCTTATGGTCCATTTGTGCAAAGTCTTACACATACTAAACATCTTACACAACTTGCTGTACCCTTTAAACATCGAAAATATCTTAGATAAACAAAACAGTTACAAAGATGTTCCTACAAGTAGTCAACAGAGATAACATTATAGGTCTTCCACAGAGTATGATATGCTTTTGTACAGAGGTTATTTATCTTAACAATTTGGATCATAATTTACTTATATCGATTTTACAGTTGTGCTTATTTCTGTGTGTTACTATTTTTATTTAAGTATACTATCGAAATATCCGAAGAAATTTACTGATTCCCTTTCAAGTTTTTCATTTAATATTTTATCTTTATATTTTTTGTAATGTGAATATATCTCCAGTTCTTCTAGCAAATCCATTTTATGTCCTTTATTTAGTCGGTGGAGTACTTTGTCATTTTGCTCTATTTTTCCAAATGGGTGTCCTGCGTTATGTATGTGTGTTGCCATAGCTCATGTAGTGTGTCTGTTGTGTGTGTAGGGTTTAATGTGCTTTGTGTACCTGGTGTGAAAATAAAACATGCAACAAGAAACAAAACAGTGAAAAGTTTGCAGTTGCCTGTATACTTAAATAAAAGTAGTAACATATAGAAATAAGCACCATTAGAGATTAGATTAATACTTGTTCCATAGTTCATGAATACGACACCTCGTAATGATGTGGAACGTGTCGGTTAATTAAAGATGTTTGTACAAGATATTACATTACACAAAATATTGCATGACACTAATGTTTAAGTTTTTTTTTTTTTTTTTTGCCCCCTTAATTTATATCTAAAAATTCAGCCAATGAGTAGAAGGAATTGTCATCTAGAAATTCTTTTAACTTATTTTTAAATGTTAGTTGGCTATCTGTCAGGCTTTTGATGCTGTTTGGTAGGTGACCAAAGACTTTTGTGGCAGCATAATTTACCCCTTTCTGTGCCAAAATCAGATTTAACCCTGCATAGTGAAGATCATCCCTTCTCCTGGTGTTATAGCTATGCACACTGCTATTACTTTTGAACTGGGTTGGTTTATTAACAACAAATTTCATAAGTGAATATATATACTGTGAGGATCCCTAGATCCTTAAATAGATGTCAGCAGGATGACCGTGGGTGGGCTCCAGCAATTATTCTGATTACACGTTTTTGAGCAATGAATACTTTTCTACTCAATGATGAATTACCCCAGAATATGATGCCATACGAAAGCAGTGAATGAAAGTAGGCATAATAAGCTAATTTACTGAGATTCTTATCACCAAAATTTGCAATAACCCTAATAGCATACGTAGCTGAACTCAGACGTTTCAGCAGACCACCAATGTGTTGCTTCCAGTTTAACCTCTCATCAATGGACACACCTAAAAATTTTGGAAATTCTACCTTAGCTACAGACTTCTGTTCAAAGTCTATATTTATTACTGGAGTTGTGCCATTTACTGTATGGAACTGTATATACTGTGTTTTATCAAAATTTAAAGAGAGTCCGTTTGCTGAGAACCACTGAATAATTTTGTGAAAAACATCATTTACAATTACATCACTTAGTTCTTGGTTTTTGGATGTTATTACTATACTTGTATCATCAGCAAAAAGAACTAACTTTGCATATTCATCAATGTGGAATGGTAAGTCATTAATGTATATCAAGAACAGTAAAGGACCTAAGACCGAACCCTGTGGGACCCCGTACTTGATAGCCCCCCAGTTTGAGGAATCAGCTGTTGTTTTAACATTACATGAACCGCTTATTTCAACTTTCTGCATTCTTCCAGTTAAGTATGAATTAAACCATTTGTGCACTACCCCCCTCAAACCATAATGATTTAGCTTATCTAGAAGAATTCCATGATTTACACAACCAAAGGCCTTTGAGAGATCACAAAAATACCAATGGGTGATGTCCGGTTATTCAGAGCATTTAATATTTGATCAGTGAAAGCGTATATAGCATTTTCTGTTGAAAAGCCGTTCTGAAACCCGAACTGAGATTTTGTTAGTACTTTATTTTTACAAATATGGGAGGCTACTCTTGAATACATTACTTTCTAAAAAAATTTTGATAGAGCTGTCAGAAGAGAGATTGGGCGGTAGTTGTTCACATCCGACATATCCCCCTTTTTATGCAATGGTTTTACAATGGCATATTTCAGTCTATCGGGGAAAACACCCTGCTCCAAAGAGCTATTACATACGTGGCTGAGAATCCTACTTATCTGTGGGGAACAAGCTTTAAGTACCTTGCTGGAGATGCCATCAATTCTGTAAGAGCTTTTACTTTTCAGTGAGTTTATTATTTTACTGATTTCAGAGGGAGAGGTTGGTGGAATTACAGTTGTTTCAAACTGCACAGGTATGGCCTCTTCTATTAGTAGCCTTGCCTCTTCTAGTGAAGATCGAGATCCTATTTTCTCCACAACATTTAAAAAATGATTTATGAAAATATTTTCAATTTCTGATTGTTTGTTAGTACACTTGTCATTCAGTTTTATGGCACCAAAGTCTTCCTGTGCACTTGGTTGCCCTGTTTCCCTTTCAATAATATTCCAAATTGCTTTAATTTTATTATCAGAGTTACTGATCTCAGACATGATACACATGCTTCTAGACTTTTTAATAACTTTTCTTAGCACGGCACAATAGTTTTTATAATATTGAACAATTTCGGGGTCAGTACTCCCTCTTGCTGTTAGATACAGTTCTCTTTTACGGTTGCAAGATATTCTTATTCCTTTAGTTAGCTATGGTTTCTTATATGTTGTCTTGGAATTATGTTTAACTATTTTCTTGGGAAAACAATTTTCAAATACCCTTAAAAATGTATCGTGAAATAAGTTATATTTCAAGTTTGCATCAGGTTCCTTATACACTTCATCCCAGTCTAGTTGCTGTAGGCTTTCCCTAAAGTTTGCAATATTTATATTGTTGATTGAACGCACTGCTTTGAAAGTCTGATTTGATATACTGCATGGAGCTATGTCATGTACTGTAACTAGCTGTGCACCATTCTCATCTTGGTCTATAAAAAAGTTATCTATTAATGTACTGCTGTTCTTTGTTATCCGAGTAGGAAAATCAATGGCGGAGCTCAAATTGAAAGAACTGAGTAATACTACAAGGTCATTCTTCCTATTACACTCTTTCAGGGAGTCAACATTGAAATCCCCGTAAATGATAATTTGCTTCCCCCTGTCTGATAGATAGCACAACAAAGCATCCAAGTTTTCTAGAAATAGCTGGAAATTCCCTGAGGGGGACCTATACACTGTTACAATTATGAAAGTGCCATCATTTAGTTTAAGTTCAGTGGCACATGCTTCCATATGTTGCTCTACACATAATTTTTTAGTTTCTAAATTTTTTACACTGTGGAAGCTTTTGACATATATGGCAACTCCTCCTCTCATCATATTATCTCTACTTACATGTGCAGCTAATTTGTACCCATTGATGCTAACCTTTTGCATATCAGTGACAATGTGATGCTCAGACAGGCATAGTACATCTATTACATTCTCAGTTTCTATATCTTCTAAACAAAGCAGAAGCTCATCAGTTTTGTTCTTCAATCCCCCAATATTTTGATGAAATATACTAACATTATTTTTCACTTTACTTCTGTGAGTATCTTGAACTTTTTTAACATGTTTAGTACTTGCCTGGCTGAGTTTCCCACTGGACACTGATCTTACACTAAAAAAGAGTTTCCACCATGAGATGTAGTTCCTCCCCCCTTTAAGTTTCCTGCTATCAGCCCAGCCAGTTTACCCTTCCCTTTCTTGTTGAGGTGTAGGCCATGTCTAGTATAGTCCCACCTGCAGAGTGAATCAAAAGGAACCACACCAATGTGTGACCCTGCACCAGATCCAAGTAGCCGTTCGAACTCCAAATTAACTCTCTTGACAGAAGAGCTCAAATGAGGTCGGTCGTGGCACTCCAGAACCGACACAAACCCAACACTGGTATGACTCGATGTTGATGCAATCTTTGCCAGGTCACACTGTATGCTGTATCCCGGATCTCTGTCAATACTGTTGCCCGGCCCACCCACAATAACCACGGAATCTTCCTTAGTAAAGCCTCTACAAAGTGAACCTAAATCCTCTGTAACCTGCCTCAGTCCAGCACTAGGTTTGAAAAAACTTGTGACCTGGTATTCTGACCCTAGTTCATCCTGCAGAACTACCTAGCAACAAGACTTTCTTTCTCTTTGCAGACTTCCTACATTCTTATTCAATTTGCTTCTGAAAGCTTATTGAGCCCTGTCTACATCTACATCTGTGAGAGGCTCATCAGTTTCTGACTGAGGCAACAGGTCAAACCTATTTTGTACATTAATAACAAAGCTGTCAGAAGAATTTCTTGGCCTGTTCCTTATGCCTGTTGCCACTTCTCACCCTTGTTTACCCTTCTCCCCCCTTAAGCTGCCCAGTTCTCGCCTAGCCTCATCTAACTCAGCCTGAAGGGCAGCAATTTTCCCCTCCTGTTCCACAATCTTTCTATCTCTACTGCATAGCCTACAGAACCACTGATGAGTCTCGCTCATTTTCCCAATTCCCACGCCACTACAATCGCCCCAATGAAAAAAGTTACTACATCCATCACACCAGACCCCGGAGCTAACGATTCTACGGCACGTCAGGCACTTTACACTCATGGTACAAATCGATTTTAGTGACAGAAAGACAATGAAGTTACCGGAAAACAATGAAAATACGTGTACGAAAAATTAGGCGTACTCGCGACTATGTAAACAGTGGTTCAGAAGTTTTTTACTGGAAATTACTTAAGAGATGACTATACTCTGCAGATATAAAGGGGCAGCAAACGTATTTAGCACACTAAACGATCAGTAAATGCACTTAAAATTGCGGTATGAAGTTTAATCTGAAAGCTCAAAAGTTCAGCCTGGCCGCGATACGTAAACAAAACGAACTTTACGTGATTACTGTGAAAATAAGCGAGTAAGACAAAAACCTTTAATGGTACGCTTGAAGAGCACTATAATTAATGTAATTAATTAGTTTAAAGTGTTAAAAACAGTTTATTACTACTTAAATTACTTATCTTGTACGAGTGCTGTGACACAGACGTCCGTATATTGTGAAGTAGATGCAAACAAAGCATAATCCATATCATTAAGATAAATACCTTTCGTACAAAAGCATATCTGGTAGAGGATCTGTACCATTATCTCTGTCAGCTACATATAAAAACATCATTGTAACTGTTTGTTTGCGCAAGTTATTCTCAATGCCTACTGTGCACTGAAAGCTGTGAGTGATGTTTAACATGTGTGAGACTCTGAACAATGGGCCCTAACAAAACTGTGAGTACAAGTTCTTACAAATGTTTTTTTATATATTGCAGAAAATCATTGAAACAAAGTAGAACCTCAAAAACATTACATAAAAATGGCATAGCGCAAAGGAATGCGCACATGAAAATGGGGATCATTTCCTGAAATGCGTCCTGTAAAATATGAATAAAAGAATATTGTGGCTGGTAGCTGAAAAGTTATTTATAAACAAACCCAGTGTTTTTACAGCCACAGGCTTTCAAACAAAGCCATTTATAATGGACAAAATCAAATGTGTGCATACTTTGATGTCATATTGCTAAATTTTTTATTCGCCAAATAATATTAGTTTCAAAGATAAGTAAATGACAGGAAGAGAACTACTTCCTCCTGAAAGGGTTTGTTGTTATGAGGTGGCTTGCTTGCATGCAGTAACTGTACAGATTTGTGACAGGGCCAGATATGGTTAGGCAAAAGGTAAATAAAAATATGTGGCAACACAAATTAGCAACAATTTGCAATAATGTATTAATATAACCTTTACATTACTTAACTGTAGTGTGAAGATGATACATTGCAATGTAGTTAGATGTTCACTTGGACTAATCAATCTTCGAACATCAGTCTGTTCACGAAGCCAGTGTATGATAGCTCCATTGAAGGGCCCCTGCTAGCATGCAGAAGTGCCAGAACACAACATGGCATGTCTGAAGTAGTGCTGGAGGGAATTGACACCATTGAAACCTGCAGGGCTGTATATAAATCGATAAGAGTTCGAGGGGGTGGAGATCTCTTGTGAACAGCAAGTTGCAAGGTATCCCAGATAAGCTCAATAATGTTCACGTGTGGGGAGTTTGGTGGCCAGTGGAAGTGTTTAAGCTCATAAGAGTGTTCATAGAGCAACCCTGTAGAAATTTTGGACATGTGAGGTGTCGCTTTGTGCTGCTGGCATTGCCCAAGTCCATTGAAGTGCACAATGGACATGAATGGATGCAGGTGATCAGACAGGACTTGTCAGCATCATATCTAGACATATCAGGGGTCCTATATCACTACACCATTACAGAGCCTCCACCAGCATGAACAGTCCCCTGCTGACATGCAGGTCCATGGATTCATGAGGTTGTCTCTGTACCCGTACATGTCCATCCGCTCAATACTATTTGAAATGAGACTCGTCCGATCAGCCAACATGTTTAACAGTCCAATGTTAGTATTGATGGCCTCAGATGAGGCATAAAGCATTTTTCTCGTGCACTCATCAAGGGTACACAAATGGCCCTTCGACTCCAAAAGTCCATATCAGTGACATTTCATTGAATGGTTTGGACGCTGACACTTGTTGTTGACCCAGCATTGAAACCTGCAGCAATTTGTGGAAGTGTTGCACTTGTGTCATTTTGAAAGATTCTCTTCAGTCGTTGTTGGTCCTGTTCTTGCTGTATCTTTTCCAGCCACTGCGACGTCAGAGATTTGATGTTTTACCGTATTTCTGATGTTCATGGTACACTTGTGAAATGGTCGTACCGGAAAATCTCCACGTCATCACTACCTCAGAGATGCTTTATCCCATCTGTTATGCACTGACTGTAACACCACTTTCAGACTCATTTAAATCTTGATAACCTGCCATTGTGGCAGAAATAGCTGATCTAACAACTGTGCCAGACACTTATTGTCTTATATAGACATTGCTGACCACTGTGTCGTATTCTGCCTGTTTACATACCCCTGCATTTGAATACACATGCCTGTATCAGTTTCTTTGTCACTTCAGTGTATGATCACTTATAGAATGCCGTGCCCTCTGTGTGTATGGCTGTGTCTCAAGACACAGCACTAAATTTCGTTACCTCATTTTTATTTATTTATTTATTTTTGTTTCATTAGAAAGAGTAGGTGATTTTGTACTAGAAAATTTTTTGTTTGTTTTGAGATCCACTGGACAAGGCTATGCAAACGCGCTTGAAAATTCTTCTGTCAAATATATGCACGCTGCTGCAACATTTTGTAAAAAAAAAGTCTTTAAAAGAATGACATTCTTCTGATAAAACAAGAGCAGCTGAATTAAAAAAGCTCACAGAATGTGGATGTCTACTGGTTAAAATCTTGTGCCCATGATTGCAGAATGAGGTTCACAAGGAAATTTGTGTTATGTTATCCTTCTCAAAAGCTTCATGTAGCAATAAAGAATGGAAAAAGGGCCAACCTAAATTTGTTAAGCCTTGCCCATTCTCCTTTAACATGCCAGAAAATCTCAGAATAAAAATTACAAGGCTAAATGAAATGCAAGATATTTCTAATACAAGGTGAAATTTGTACTCAGATTGCTGTGTTTGGTGTGTCTAATAAGCCAGCTACATTCGTATAACAAAATTATGATTATTAGCAAAGCCAATACTGTGCTTATTATGATGGTCTACTGAGAAGGTTAAAAAAAATGTCTAGTACCTTTAAATAATGAGAAAGGAGAAAAATCAAATCCAGACAACTATAGAGGAATTTCCCTTTTGGATTGCATGTATAAGATCATGTCAAGAATACTATACAACCGCTGTAAAGATCAATTAGAACTAGAGCTGGGATAATATCAAGGAGGATTTAGATCCTGGAGAAGCTGCCCAGAACAGATAATCACCTTGAAGTTAGTTATGGATGTCTACAAAAGAAGGCAAAAACAACTAGTCATAACCTTTGTAGATTTCAAAAAGGCATATGATTGCATCCATAGATCTTCAATGATGAAAATATTAAGGAATGTTGGACTTCATCCTAAATTAATAAAAATGATACAGTTAACCTTAACAAACACCAAATCCAAAGTAAAATTTAGAGGAGAAATATCTGAACCATTTACGATTAAAACAGGGTTGAGACAGGGAGATTGTTTATCACCATTGCTATTCAATTGTGCTCTTGAATATGTAATGAGAGAATGGTACAAGGAAAATCCTATGAATATTAAAATTGGAACTAAGAAAGATAAAATAAACCTAAATTGCTTGGGATTTGCTGATGACCTAGCATTACTAGCTAATAATATTCAGGAAGCCACGAAACAAATAACAAGCTTACAAAATATAGCACAAAAATTAGGACTCCAGATATCATTTGAAAAGACTGAAATAATGGTAACGGATCCACTTGTAATAGATCACATCACAGTGAGCAATAGGGAAATTAAAGTAGTGAAGCATTTTAAATACCTGGGTGAAATTATAACACATAAATTGGACGAGAAACCTGCATGGCGATCAAGAACTAATAAAATGATAAAAGCTCAAAAACTAACATGGTCTACGTACAATAAAAAATGTCTATCAATTAAAACAAAATTAAAACATTACAAGACGGTGGTTCAACCAGAGGTTACATACGGAAGTGAAACTCTTTTTAAAGTCACCCAGAAAAACAGAATTGACAAAATTTTAAAAGTAGAGAGAAGAATTGCTAGAACATGCATAAATAAGAAATATCAAAAAGCTGGGCAATGGCGGATAGTTCCAAATGAAGTGGTATACAGAGAACTGGAGCCCATCACCGATACTATACGAAAGAAAAGGATCTCTTTTTGTGGTCACTTTCTGAGGACACCAGAAACCAGATTATCAAGGAAAATTATTGAGAAACTCTGGAATTTGAAACAACAAGGAGGATGGCTTAAGGAAATAAGAGAGGATATGGAAGAACTGGAAATAACTGTGGATGATTTGCAGAACAAAACGCCAAATTTAAAGAAGTTGAGGGACACAGAAATAAGATTTAAACCAAAAATTGACAAACGACATACAATGAAAAGGGTATTTACAGATACGGAACGACGAAAAGCATCGGAACGAATGAAGAGATACTGGGCCACTCGGAAGGGGAAAATACCAAAGAAGAGGACCAGAAATGATTGACTGAAGTGGTCCAATGAGGCCGTAAAAGCAGAAGAAGAAGAAGAAGAAGAATGAGAAGTTGTTAATGTTACACATTTGCTCCACAAAGATGGTCGATAAAAGAAGTGGCTTCTGAATTTTTCGTTTTCAGCAAGACTGGTGAGGAAAACTAAAAAGGATACACATTAGTTGGTTATATTAGCAGTGTCTAATGACATAAAAGGCAGTGTTTTAACTTTAAAGAGAATGAATTTAGCTATAATGAAAATCTGTTAAGTAGACTGTTATGTGCAAATAAATAAATAAAACTTGGGAAAAAATTATATATAAAAACAAAGATGAGGTGACTTACCGAACGAAAGCGCTGGCAGGTCGATAGACACACAAACAAACACAAACATACACACAAAATTCAAGCTTTCGCAACAAACTGTTGCCTCATCAGGAAAGAGGGAAGGAGAGGGGAAGACGAAAGGAAGTGGGTTTTAAGGGAGAGGGTAAGGAGTCATTCCAATCCCGGGAGCGGAAAGACTTACCTTAGGGGGAAAAAAGGACAGGTATACACTCGCACACACGCACATATCCATCCACACATACAGACAGAAGCAGACATATTTAAAGACAAAGAGTTTGGGCAGAGATGTCAGTCGAAGCAGAAGTGTAGAGGCAAAGAAGTTGTTGAAAGACAGGTGAGGTATGAGTGGCGGCAACTTGAAATTAGCGGAGATTGAGGCCTGGCGGATGACGAGAAGAGAGGATATACTGAAGGGCAAGTTCCCATCTCCAGAGTTCGGATAGGTTGGTGTTGGTGGGAAGTATCCAGATAACCCGGACGGTGTAACACTGTGCCAAGATGTGCTGGCTGTGCACCAAGGCATGTTTAGCCACAGGGTGATCCTCATTACCAACAAACACTGTCTGCCTGTGTCCATTCATGCGAATGGACAGTTTGTTGCTGGTCATTCCCACATAGAATGCATCACAGTGTAGGCAGGTCAGTTGGTAAATCACGTGGGTGCTTTCACACGTGGCTCTGCCTTTGATCGTGTACACCTTCCGGGTTACAGGACTGGAGTAGGTGGTGGTGGGAGGGTGCATGGGACAGGTTTTGCATCGGGGGCGGTTACAAGGATAGGAGCCAGAGGGTAGGGAAGGTGGTTTGGGGATTTTGTGTGTATGTTTGTGTTTGTTTGTGTGTCTATCGACCTGCCAGCACTTTCGTTCGGTAAGTCACCTCATCTTTGTTTTTATATATAATTTTCCCCACGTGGAATGTTTCCCTCTATTATATTGATATCATAAACTTGGGGAAAAGCTGTATATAACAGTTAAATTAAAGACTGTAACTATTATATAAATATGTTTCTAATATAAAGGGTGTTTGTTGAAATGACGGTTTTCAGATGTTTGACAATAGGGTGTTCAAGCAATTTTTTTTATTTTTATAAATTCAGAATGTTTTCAAACCAAACAAAACCTATACTAGTATAAAACACCTTTTCTACCTAATGAAACAAAAATAAAGAAAGTTGGTGGTGATAATATTAAGCAATATTACATCAGAGTATGCACAAATTTAATGGAAAAGTTTCTAGAGGCATATTTATGTACTAACAACTTCTGAAATACTCACAAATAACTGCTGTAGTGCAGTGGAATTGATAGCAAGTAACTCCTCTGCAGAAATAATGAAGGGTGCACAACATACTTTGTTTGTCTGAAAATTACTGAAAAATTGTTGTGACTTGAGTTTTCCTCAACTGTCTCCTCATGTAACGTAAAAATGATGAACTGCACAGCCTTGGAATTCTAACAGTGTTTTGGGCACAAAACCAGGGTAATGATTTGTATGGAAAACTTGGGAAATCAGGAATTCTCTGGGAAACTGAATTTACTGGAAAAGAGAGGGCAAAGCCACAGAATTATGGGGACTCCAGTGAAATGATTTTGGGGATACAGGGCAGGTGGTCTATTTATTGACAGAAAATGATTTAGTGAGGCATTTTCTTTTTTTTTTAAATCACTGAGCTTTAGAGTGAATCAGTTGTACAGTTACGTAAGGAATCTTAGAGAAGTACATTGATTGGTAATGTTTGGTGCTTAATAGTGGCTACCTCTGATGCTCTTGTGGTCTCAGGAATCATTGGTATTGTGTGCATGGGTTCTCAGGATCCAGGTCTGTTTTGCATTATGTGATGAATGCAACTGAGTGTAACGTGCCTGTGATGATTTGTCATATAGCTGTCAATTAGACATTTGCACAAAAGTGAAGTTATATATTTTAACACACGTATTTTGTAGATCACATTTGAATATCAGGCTTCACTTCTTTTTTAATTGTTTCAGTGTGAAGTAATGCTTTGCCTACTTTCTCTTCGAGTCAGCACTTTTCATAGTGTAAAGACTGTCAGCTGTCAAGCTTAATGTATTGTTCTTGTCAATATGTATTGATGTTATGTTTCGGTGGTAACACTTGGAAACGTGTTCATGAAAGAATTTCTTGTGTTCTTGAGGTTATCACACAATGGCGAATAATAATGTTGATGGAATTTCAGTATTAAATTACCTGTAGTAACTGTGTTACAAAGTACTGAGATTGAATTTTATTTATTGAAATTTCAACAACAAATAATCATCAGTTTCTTATACATATCCTATTGCCAGACCCAGCTGAACTTCTTCATCAAAAGATTTTATGTGATTTCCAGTTTCAAATTTCAAATTACCTTGAAGTAATTTTTGTTTAGTGTGAGAGAAGGCTTCACTGTAATAGTTTTCATGGTCACATATTAATATTTATGAGATGCCATATAAGAAGAAATTCACCATCCTGTAAACATTGTGCATCTGATTGAAATACCTTCTTTCAATTAGAACAAGTTTCAATTTTAAACTGTCTTCAGTTTGTTCAAAATTATTATAGTGCTCACATGACGTATTGCAGCTCACTACTGCAAGCCTCATAAAACCATGTAGTTTTTGGGTCTTATACTCAAATTTTGCAAAATTTGAGTGTTATCCTGTAATGACCATCACTAAAAAATTTCATTCGGGTTGGAGATGGTTAGGTGCACACCAGTGGTACATTTGGAATGAAATTACTACACACAGAGCACAGAAATGTTAATTGTAATGATTATTTAAAGATGTCTTTCAGTTACATTACAATGCTTGAGAAGAAAGATAGAGGTGGAGTCTTTGTGGGATTTAGACTCAGTTTTGTTCATTATTAACTTGCATTATGAATGCTGACTAGTGTACAAGTGCAATTTTGTGAACCTATAAAATGTAATTGAATATAGCTGTCTCAGAGTGCAAGTCACTATAACGTTAACTAGCACTACTTCCTACACTGGAAACCTGAAGACTAAAAGAAAACATTCAAAATCTTCCAGCATTTGGTTTTGACCCATGAGTATATCTTTTGGAGAACACATTATTTAAAAATTTTCTGTGTGAGTTTTGATTTTAACTTATAAAAGTAAGAAATGATAATATTTAATACTAAAACATGCTGTCTATTGCTGCAGGCAGCACTGGATACAGCAGAGCTGTGCCCTCTCTGTCGCTACCCATTCAAGGAGGGAGCTCCAGCAGTCGCAAGATATCACCCAACCTTAGCAGCAGTGGATTCAAATCGGGGTCTCCATCACAGGTTGTGTATAGTGGTGTATTGCTCAGGTACTGTTCTACAAGTAAAAACCACAAATCATTGATCATGAAAAGTGATTTTCTCTGTTTCAGGGTTCATACATGGATGTCTATAGTCCATGTAGCTCCTCTCCTCTGGATAATCCAGGCTATATGACAATGAGTCCAGGTATGGCGTTCTAACTGTATAAATGGATAATCTTTAAAATTGATTGGAATTTCCATGTCATCTTTCTTTATACACTAGACATCCCAAAAGTAATGATTGAATAGAAGTATTAACAAAATTAAATGAATGTGTAACTTTATGAGAGACAGACTAGAGAGGAAGAAGCTATTAGCTCCAAAAGCTTGGGTAGTGTCATGTATTTTTATATATGCCTATCGACAGTCCTGATACATTGATTCTTGTGAAGATAAGAACTGGGCAGCAATTTTGTCTCATAACTAACTGGAGAGCAGTCACAATTAAACCCAAAGGAATAGTTCTTGACTTGCAGAGGGCTGATAGTCTTAAATCTTTCATTTGGGTATATTGCTGGCACCGAAGTGACTGTTTCACAAGTATGAAACCAGACTAAATGTGTGGTCATGTTCACAGCAGTGAAATGGTACCAAAAAGTACTAGAGTGACATGCCACATAACTTGACGGCTGTCCGGGGATTTTGCGCAGCCAGCAATTAGTACCGATGGGGGAGCCATCTGTTGCAATGTAGCTATACTGAGGGTTAGCTGTGCTCCATTCAGCAGTCAGCTAAATGTTACATACACATACAGGAAAGGTGACAAGCATGCCATCAAACTGTGTGCCTTTAAAATATGGGGCTGCATAAAATGTGTAACATAGAAAAATAACAATGTGTGGTAATAGGGTGAACAGTGACAACAATAAAAGATAGATTTGCATTGTTTGTCTTTTCTGTTGATCAGTGCAAGAAAATACTGTGATTAATAATTGGGAAAAACCGCTGAGCATTTATTTGTGTTTCCCATTCAAATTCGGAAAATATGTTCATCTTGTGATGTCTTGAAAAATAAACTTTAAAAAGAAGAAGAAAAGAAACTTAGTGAAACATGTACATTTACTGACGCATCCTAGACCAGCAGTGACATTTGACCATTCTCAGACAATTTTTATAATACTCATGAAATGTTTTGCAAAAATTTAGATTTTGGTGCTTACCAGGTGACTTAAAAATAGGTGATACATTCTCTTCAGCAGATGCATTGGCTTCATTCACAATCAGTTGAACAGTTCTCAACCCAGTATCGCACTCCTCAGCTGTTAGTTCTTGGCACTTGCCGACACTGGGAGACACTTTTGATCATACATGGATGCCACTTCCGACTCCTGTCTAAAGTACTGATCACATGAAACACCATTTCTCTCGCGTGCTAGTGTATATGGGGTGGGATTTGCTTTTAACACTCATACTGATCAGATTGCCTTGAAATACCACCGCGCAGAATGTTAAAACCAGTCGTAAACTCACTCTACACAGTATGAAATGAACTCAGGCATATGCTACAGCTGACTGACTACAGTTGGTTGGCATATCATGACATATCCGTGCTTCTACACCTCACCCACCAAGTTATGTAGCATGCAGAGTCCTTTTCCACCCATATTTTTTAAACTTTTTTTTTGTAAAATCATTTAGTGAAACACTTTTGTGAAAATGGTTTAACAGTTCTAGTGATTTGCTGTTACAGATATTGTTGCCAACCAAAGATATCAAGGCAGTTGTAAAAAGGCCTTTATTTTTTAGCAAATCATGATGGAGGGAAGTAAGCTACTAGCATGGTTAACGCGGTGGAATAGTGTGGAAAGCTACCATGGAGGGGGGATAGGTGCCACCCAGCAAGCGGTATGGGCAAACCTGCTGATGGAAGTTTTGACCTGCCAGTGCCAGTAAGCTGGACTGGGCAGTTCTAACACTGACTTCAACCACTGCGGACCTCACCTTGCGCATCGTGCCATTTCTGTGCACCCAGCTGTCAGCTGCCAGCACCTGCCATGTGTTGTGTTTATTCCTGTCTATGTCTGTGTTGTTTTGGACTTCCTGCTTCCCCATAGATTTACTCGCACAGCAAGTTTTCATTTACTCCTGTGCTGTTCAGTTCCCTGGTTCTGGTCGTGTCACCATCGCCACATACAGCACCTTGTGCTGACAGTGTCGTTTGGCAATGTGTCACACCTGTGCAGATACTAAACAGCCCATTTAAAGTTATCAGCAAGTATAATATGAAGCACTTCACAGAATCTCGTCCAGTGTAATACTGTATTACTCAAATGTCAAAACTGGTGTATTCTAATGTCATCTGAACCGTCTGTCGCTGTTCTGGTTGCAGTACACACTTAAGGTCCAGATTCTAACCATCTTCAAGCAATCAGATGGATGCTGTATTTCTTGATGTCCAAAAAGAATTTGATGAAAACCACATGAAGTGTAATTAAGGCATTTGATTACATGGGATACATGAAGTACTATCTGGAAAGTAAGCTGCACAAATATTGTCAGACCTTGATAAAATTTCAAATAGTGCAAAGGCTGACAACTTGCTTTGGATTATTATAAATATAAAGTTTGCCAGTATTTTATTGTCCTTGCCAGCACCTAAGCTAGCGGTCTCTATTGTCGTATTCCTATTCTCTACCTACATTATCGTTTCCTCTTGGAGACCTTGCCCTAGCTTGATGCTCTATAATGAGTGAGTGTGTATCTTTTCTCATAGTACCCAGGATTTTCCAGTGTTAAGTTAAACTTTCAGTGACATTGAGTACTAGTGCAGTTGCAAAATTGTAGTGATGGGCAAAATTGTAGTGATGGGCATTGCCCATAGCCTTGTTCAACAAACCATCCCGCCATTTCTGAAATTTAAATCTTTCCTTGATTATAGACTGTGCCGTAAAACTGTGGGTAAACTGCCAGATGTCAGTTGGTAGAGCACTTGCCCACAGTAGGCAAAATTCCCAGGTTTGAGTCCCAATCTGACACACAGTTTTTAATTTGCCGTTAAATTGCAAGTCCTATTTCTATTGATTCATTGATAATTGATATTCAGAAGTTTGAGGTAAGACCACAATTTTTGTTCAGCTGCACTTTGTGAAATACTAGTAGACGTACAGTGTTTTGCAATAGCACATTTGCTAGCTTGGAGGAGATAACTTATGTCACTGGTGTTCTGCAGTGCCCTCCTAAACAGTGCACATTGTTTCCCCAATATATAATTTGACAAACTCAGTCAGAATCTTATAAACACCTGCCTTGTGCAGACTTAAGTCGTCATTGGCCAATCCCAGAAGTACCAGAATTTTTGATGGAGGACGAAAAATCACTTTAACTTTGTGTTTTTGAAGTACTCTGTCTATTTTTGTTGAAACATTTACAATATAGTGGATACACTTGTGTTGAACGCCTCAGCCTCTTCCTTGTTCTGCAATTTGTATTTCTGTAGTGCCCTAGTGCCCTCAGTATCTGCTGAGATGAATACCCATTTTCAAGGAACACAGTTTGGAGGTATTCCAATTTTATTTGCAGGTTATCAGTATGTGAGGTGGTATGGGCGTGTTGAATCATAGTACTCAAAGTGGATAAAGGTAAGTCCACTGTTCTTGTGCCACAGGAGGCTTATGTTAATAATATCAATATTTTATTATATGAATTCAACATATTGCAAGATCAATAAGGACACTACTAACCATGTGATAAGAAAAACAATGGAACTTCGACTTCCTGTTGTCTACCTGTTATATACGTTCAGCAGCACCACAACAGACAAATAATTAGAACAAGTACATGAACATTGATTTAATTCCAACACTCACATAAATGTACATTCATTTCAGATGTAACATCAATGAATCGCCCCAGGCTGAGAACTAAGTTCCGTAACTAAACAGTCAGTTCCAGAAGTAAACAACAATCCAGAGACAAAATGAGCACCATGTTGCTGCTCAAGCTGTGGTAGTCCCTGTCCTCATAGGCGTTTACTTGTGGGCTGCAGATTCGTGGCCAGTGGCAGCTCTTGTCTGACTGTTGCTAATGTGAGCTCTGGCCTGGTACCACATGTGCTCTGGCCGAGAACTGGTGAAGACAGACTCACATCTGCCAAATATAAACTGCTTGTTGTCAATGTAGTCCAAACTTTTGGCTCTGCTGGGTAATCCAAACTTTTGGCTCTGCTGGTGATGAACTCTGCTGAGCACTCGATGAACTGCTGCTGACTTGCTAGGTTGCGAGTTATAAAGCCACATGGATTACTACACTGAATCCACGTGATTGGCTGGTGCTGCAGGTGTAACATGCGCCTTGCTCATCAGTTCTGCAAGTCGTCATTGGTGCTCATTGGCAGTTATGCAGAAAAACAGTGAGTTATTTTTCAGTTTTGATGTTGTCTCCCTATTTTACAAATGTGCCTCTGGTGGAATCATCTTATCAGCAACACGTTTGGAACTGACATAACAGCATTGTTTGAGCACTCTCTCCTCACTATTTAACAACAGATTTATGAATAATCTGACAGTGTTGCCATGGAAGTCCTTTACTTTCCTTGATGACCAACCCTTTCATGGAAGATTTTAAGAAACAAACACTTGACTAAGCAGTTTCAGAAATAACAGTGTTTTGGCAATACATTGATGATGTTTTTATAACTTGTCCTGATGGTTTGGACAGTCTGAGAGTTCCTGGAACATCTGAACTCCTTACATATAAACATAAAATTTGCTATAGGGATGCAGAAAGATGGTTACTTGCTGTTTTAATGTGACAGACAAGCAACAGTACACATGGACATTCGATATTTTGGAAGCTCACTCTTACAGACCTGTATTTAAAGGCAATTATTTGCCACAATCTGACACAAACAATTGGCATTATGTAGACTTTGATCCACTGAGTCCATTTCACCTTGGATGCCAAAAACCTGGAAGCAGAATTAGAACACATCCAACTGGTTTCTGGCAAAATGGATATTTATCTCAATAGATTTGGAGAGCTCTGCAGACATATGAACAGCAGAACAAGAATGAGGCTGAGGCCTTCAAGATGACAGCTACCTGTCTTGTATTATAAATATTTCCATGAAAATACACTGTGTGATCAAAAGTATCTGGACACCCCCAAAAACATACGTGTTTAATATTAGGTGCATTGTGCTGCCACCTACTGTCAGGTACTTCATATCAGCGGCCTCAGTAGTCATTAGACATTGTAAGAGAGCAGAATGGGGCGCTCGGTGGAACTCTAGGACTTTGAACGTGGTCAGGTGATTGGGTGTTACTTGTGTCACATGTGTGTACGTGAGATTTCCACACTCCTAAACATCCCTAGGTCCACTGTTTCCGATGTGATAGTGAAGTGGAAATGTGAAGGGACACATACAGCACAAAAGTATACAGGCTGACCTTGTCTGTTGACTGACAGAGACCGTCAACAGTTGAAGAGGGTTGTAATGTTTAATAGGCAGACATTTATCCAGACCATCACACAGGAATTCCAAACTGCATCAGAATCCACTGCAAGTCCTACAACAGTTAAGTGGAAGTTGAGAAAATTTGGATTTCACGGTTGAGCAGCTGCTCATAAGCCATACATCACACCGGTAAATGCCAAATGACACTTTACTTGGTGTAACGAGTGTAAACATTGGATGATTGAACAGTGGGAAAACATTGTGTGGACTGACAAACCATCCTACACAATGTGGCAGTCTGATGGCAAGGTGTGGGTATGGCGAATGCCTGGTGATGTCATCTGCCAGCATGTGTTGTGCCAACAGTAAAATTTGGAGGTGGTGGTGTTATGGTGTGGTTGTATTTTTCATGGAGGGGGGCTTGCACCCCATGTTGTTTTGTGTGCCACTATCACAGCAGCATAGGCCTACGTGATGTTTTAAGCATCTTCTTGCTTCCCTCTGTTGGAGAGCAGTTTGGGGGTAGCGACCACATCTGTCAACAGGATCGAGCACCTGTTCATAATGCACGGCCTGTGGCGGAGTGGTTACACGACAATAACATCCCAGTAATGGACAGGCCCGCACAGAGCCCTGACCTGAATCCTATAGAAGACTTTGGGATGTTTTGGAACGCCGACTTTGTGCCAGGCCTCACCAACTGACATCAATACCTCTCTTCAGTGCAATATTCCGTGAAGAATGGGCTGCCATTCCCCAAGAAACCCTCCAGCACCTGATTGAACGTATGCCTGCGCACCATATTGAATTACAGCATTGCCGATGGAGGGTGCCATGAACTTCTAAGTCATTTTCAGCCAGGTGTCCGGATACTTTTGATCACATAGTGTAGGCAGAAAACTTTGAGAATATCAGGTTAAAGCGATCTTTCTTCTTCCATCAAAAGTCCCGGAGCTTCTGGGATCAAAGACGACGTAGAGTTGCGCAGGGCAGGCACTTATAAGATTCCATGCGAGTCTGGCAATTCGTATATATGGCAAACAGCATGCACTGTTTAGAACATACACCATTGGCATGCTTGGCTCTTCCAGCCAGACTGACTGGGTCAGCACAGTGGTTAGCAAACTGGACTTGCGTTCGGGAGGGCAATGGTTCAAACCCGCATCCGGTCATCCTGATGTGGGTTTTCTGCAATTTCCCTAAATTGCTTAAGGCAAATTCCAGAGTGTTTCCTTCAAAATGGCACAGCTACTTTCCTTCATCTGACCTTATGCTCCAGATTTAATGACCTTGTTGTTGACAAGACATTAAACACTTATCTTCTCCCCCTCTTCCTCCAGCCAGAATATTCGCTATCACAGAATACTGTATTTCTACTGACCATTCGATGAAATACAATACATCAAAAATTGTAGTCCATACTTACAAGTTCTGAAAATTCATTATCAATGAATCACTAGAAATAAAAATGACTGAGGCTCTTATCCATCATAAAGTGGTTTCCAGTTGAATTGTGCATGGAATACTGTCAGAGAAAAACTTTGTTTTCTGCATAGCTAGCATAGTTCTGCAATTTTAATGTGTGAAGATCATTGATCTGACATAAATGAGGTGAGTTTTCACCATGGATGACACTCTCAGCTGTGCACAGGCTTGCAGCAAAAACTCATACACTCTTTTAACACACGCACTGCAACAACTGGGTACTTCACACATACTACACTGGCATGTTTTTAAATTGGAGGGGTTGGGGGAGGCACCAGTTTATTGCCCCAGTGCACACCTGAAGATGACAAGATGACTCCGCGATGAAATATTGTAGCAGCAGGTTACTGACATCTGCCAATTTGCCTGAAATTTCATGGAACATCAAACCATATGTGTGAAGTGAAGTGACATGATAGAAAATAGGGATCAGGACATCCATACTGCTCCACATCATTCAGTGATACTACTCGTGATAGCTCATTCTATGTATGGAGAAACATTACTTTTGTGATACTATTTGATATAAGAAGTACTTATTATGCAAAAATATATGAATGTATTGATGTATTTGGCATTACTTCATTGTTACTTACATCTATAACTTTTTCTTCCAGGTGGGGGAAATGAGACAACTCCAAGAGCTGCCAGTGCAGGCACATACAGCCGCATGCACAGCCGTGGCAGCAGTGTGGCTGATGATCCATATGTACCTATGGGACGCCCTGCCACAGATGATGGTTATGTTGATATGGACAGCTCACATAGTCGTAAGTACAAGGGTGTGAAGTCCTACAAAGGATTTGATTGCTTCATTTTAACCGCTGTTGGTTTGTGTTTTATAACAAAACTTCAACTGAAATTTGGTTTTACTGGATTCATGATTTTGTGTCAGAAAGGTTACAGTTCACAGTAATTGACAGAAAGTCATTGAGTAAAACAGGAATGGTATCTGGCACTAACCACGGAAGTGTTTATATAGATATAAATGATTTAGGAGACAATGTGGGCAGCCCTCTTAGATTGTTTATAGATGATCCTGTCGTTCACCATGTGGCAAAGCCATCAGAAGATCAAAAGCAATTTCAGAGCGATTTAGACAAGGTATCTGTCTGGAGTGAAAAATGTCAATAGTCTTCTGGAGTATTGCTATGTGTTTTGAGATCTTTACCAGATAGGATTGAGGAAGGACATTGAAAGAGTTCAAAGCAGAGCAGCTCGGTTTGTTACTGCAAACTGCTGGAGAGAGTGTCACGTATGTGATACGCAGTCTGGGGTACAATAATTAAAACAGAGCCTTGTATAACTAACTTTTCCACTAAATGTAAAAATATTTTTGTTGATGCCAACCTAGATAGATAGAAATGATCATTGTAATAAAATAAGACAAATCAGAGTTCACATGGAAAGATATAAATGTTTTTACTGCCTGCTGTTTGAGAGTGGAACAATAGAGACATAACCTGAAGGTGGTTCAATGAGCACTCTGCCAAGCACTGAATTGTGTTGAGTTGTTATCATTGCACCAGGCTGATGGCTGCTTGTTAGATATAGAAGCAAGCAGTGCAAGAACAGCAATAAAACAAGACACTCTGCTACATTTGGTAGAATACCAACAAAAGACTGCATAGAAAAGAAAATAAGGTTGGTTGTCACAACTTGCTCTGAAATGTGAAATAAATACTCAAGGCTCTGGAATGAGTCTCCCGTTTGCAAAAAAACTAAGACTAACAGCATGTCTGATAGAAACTAAAGTTGTCTTCCATATTCAGTTTCCATATTGAGCAAGTTTTTCCCACCAGTTGTTGTGTAGTTTGTTTTCGCACACCAAAGACGATGACTGTATGTAAACCAGTTTGTTTTCGCTCACCAAAGACGATGACTGTATGTAAACCAACAAATCGATTTCATACAACAACTAATCTGATTTGATCAACCATTACCAAGCATACTCTCTGTCAAAATAATATCGTAGTCTTAAAACAAATTATGAAATTCTTTGCTAAACACACCTTATTCTATAAAACTATGAAACACTGAGAGATGCTTTTGGCCTTCAGGTGACAAGTCACAATAAATTAATGAAAAAAGAAGGGATGAGGCAACATCTTTCATTTTGTTTGTATGAACCTCTGCGTATTAATAATGCAACAGCACATATTACATTTTTCTCGTCTCTAGACATGTTGCAGACAATGTGAATTGAGAAATGTTTGCTGCTGGTGTGGACAGAAACAGAGACAAGAAACAAACTCAGAAACAGATGCAAAACACTGTAGGAAACAATGTTTCCAACAGGAACCTTTTTCCAGTGGTAGTGTGGACATGGATTCACACGACGTTTTGCTGTGGTAATGTCACTAGTGGGGTTTTGACTATCGACTTTTGCAAGTGCTTGTGAACAACATCAGGGTGCACTGTGTGCATTTCAGTTATTCATTTTCTTTGTAGTGTGTGACGTACGTGCGCAGTATGCCATTTCAGAGCAGTGGTGCATTGAAAATATATCAGAAATATGTCACACTTACCATTGAATCAGTTTAATAAGCCACAGCTGCAAAATACTAACACAAATTCTTTACAGACGAATGGAAAAACTAGTAGAAGCCGAACTCAGGGAAGATCAGTTTGGATTCCGTAGATATATTGGAACACGTGAGGCAATACTGACCTTACGACTTATCTTAGAAGAAAGATTAAGGAAAGGCAAACCTACGTTTCTAGCATTTGTAGACTTAGAGAAAGCTTTTGACAATGTTGACTGGAATACTCTCTTTGAAATTCTAAAGGTGGCAGGGGTAAAATACAGGGAGCGAAAGGCTATTTACAATTTGTACAGAAACCAGATGGCAGTTATAAGAGTCGATGGGCATGAAAGGGAAGGAGTGGTTGGGAAGGGAGTGAGACAGGGTTGTAGCCTCTCCCCAATGTTATTCAATCTGTAAATTGAGCAAGCAGTAAAGGAAACAAAAGAAAAATTAGGAGTAGGTATTAAAATCCATGGAGAAGAAATAAAAACTTTGAGGTTCGCCGATGACATTGTAATTTTGTCAGAGACAGCAAAGGACTTGGAAGAGCAGCTGAATGGAATAGATGGTGTCTTGAAGGGAGGATATAAGATGAACATCAACAAAAGCAAAACGAGGATAATGGAATGTAGTCGAATTAAGTCGGGTGATGTTGAGGGTATTAGATTAGGAAATGAGACACTTAAAGTAGTAAAGGAGTTTTGCTATTTGGGGAGTAAAATAACTGATGATGGTCGATGTAGAGAGGATATAAAATGTAGACTGGCAATGGCAAGGAAAGCGTTTCTGAAGAAGATAAATTTGTTAACATCGAGTATAGATTTAAGTGTCAGGAAGTCATTTCTGAAAGTATTTGTATGGAGTGTAGCCATGTACGGAAGTGAAACATGGACGATAACTAGTTTGGCACAACTTGACCAGAAGAAGGGATCGGTTTGTAGGACATGCTTTCGAAATGTGGTGCTACAGAAGAATGCTGAAGATTAGATGGGTAGATCACATAACTAATGAGGAGGTACTGAATAGGATTGGGGAGAAGAGGAGTTTGTGGCACAACTTGACCAGAAGAAGGGATCGGTTGGTAGGACATGTTCTGAGGCATCAAGGGATCACCAATTTAGTATTGGAGGGCAGCGTGGAGGGTAAAAATCGTAGGGGGAGACCAAGAGATGAATACACTAAACAGATTCAGAAGGATGTAGGTTGCAGTAGGTACTGGGAGATGCAGAAGGTTGCACAGGATAGAGTAGCATGGAGAGCTGCATCAAACAAGTCTCAGGACTGAAGACCACAACAACAACAACCATTAAATGTCAATTAATAAAGCCTCAATGATGTAAGACTTCAAGAGATTTTGTAAAAACTAATGCACTATGCAAAATTCTGATGCATAAGCTGTAGTGTAATGGATAACATCATGGTTGCTGAGTTAGAGGTTATAGGTTTGCGACTTGCTCCATGCGACTCCCCCCCCCCCCCCTCCCCCCCCCCCCCCCCTCTTCCAACTTAATGTTGTCATCACATTCTGGAATTTTGTTATGGTTGTAATACAATACGTTCTGCAATATTCAGTGTTGTTGAACATTTCTATGTGGACAGAGAACGAAAGATGAAATAAATATTTTCCTCTTTATTTCCAAACATGTGGTGCTTTCCGAGTTGTGGTGATGCGGGAACCAAAGAGGACAGCTTATATTCCTGCAAATAAAATGAGCAGCTATAAAATTCATGTTGTTCCTTGTCAAAAATACTTCACTGTTTATTTCCGATTATGTGACGATTTCTGAGTGATGGTTAGACAGGAACCTAAGAGGACAGCTTATATTGCTGCAGTGAAACAGTGAGCAATAACATTCATATTCTTCCTTGTCATAAATATTTCACATGTTGCGTAACCACAAATACATTCCCCTAAAGAGTTCTTGCTACAACTTTGAGATTCCCCCGTCACTAACACATCCATAAACATCAACTTCGCGCTACAGCAGTAAAAAACCGAGAGCGTTGTTCCTGGTCGCCTTCACAATGGCAGCACATCACAGTTAAATCAGTTCCTGCAAAAAGTAGTGTGAAATGTACTCGACCCATCATCATTTCGCAGTCATGGATTATGTCAACATTTCCTGTCTCATGCCTCCCCCCCTCCTCAGTGACCTGAATATTCCCTTAACTCTGCCATCATCCATGGCATGAACCATCTGGCTTTTCTGCCACTTGTAACTCATTCAGTCACATCAAATGTCAATAGGAAGAAAATAGGACAAAGTCAAGCGAAATGCTGAGTAAGAACATAGAATTGAGGAAACCTTATTAGGAATAAATGTAAAATCAGAGAATTTTTAACATTGATCTTATGGGTTTTTCACAGGGGCTACAAATTTATGGTGTAGAATCGCAAAAAACATAAAATCAGATAACATAAAATCGAAGCTCCACAGTATTTGCAAGTACAATATATACATGTTCATTCCCCCTCATTAGAGGTGTATTGGGGTACATTATTAAGTAAATTCCATAGTGTGTATATGTATGTGAATTGCAATAGTTACAGAAAATATGAAGTACACCAAACAAAATTCTTCAAAGATTGTGAGGGAATACTGTTGGGATAATGCAACCAGTTGTTGAACTAAAACTCTACTTAAACAAACAATAAATTATGCATTACTTGACTAGGAAAATTTTAAAATTCTCACTGTACTTTCTGTTCTTTAAATTATTTTTGTTTGTTGAGGGTATTATTTGGCTACTTTCTATAGACAATCAAGCAATCTATCTTCTTCTTCTTCTTCTTCTTCCCCCCCCCCCCCCTCCGCATGCTTTCTTTCTCTTAAATGGGCACTAAACAGTGATCGGTTGCTTTCACCGGAATTGACATGGTGTATGAACCTTGTTTCAAATTCTCTCCCCATATGTGCAATATACCACGTACAACAACTGTCATATTTTGTTTTATATACTCCTGTAAGGTTGAACAGAAATTTCGTAGCAGTATTGAGTCTAATATGAGAAACTATTGTGTTATTTTGCCAAAAGGAGACTTTTAATTTGATTTTATGGAATAAGTGACTCGCCTCATCTGAAACATTTCATCTGCAAGGTAGTTCAACACAAGTTGTTGTCGGTTGTTGTTTCTTCCCTTTGTAAGGAAATCTGCTGTTTCACATTTAACTTTGACTGCTTTTTTGGCATACAAGTTGCTTTCCTTTTTTAAAAAAGAATTCGAACTGGAGTGTACACATGTTCACAGCTACTTCTTTCAGCAAGTGTAATTGGGATTGTGTATTCTCTTTTAAGAGATATTTGGCTCATTTTCCATGGTGAAAATAATTTTATTGTGTTGATCATTAACAGATGAAATGAAACATCAGCTGCTTCAAATGTCCCCTAAAATAAAATCAAGGTAAATTTAGAAAACCTAAATAGTATCATTAACAGATGAAATGAAACATCAGCTGCTTCAAATGTCCCCTAAAATAAAATCAAGGTAAATTTAGAAAACCTAAATAGTATCTGGTTGCTGTAGACCTTGACTTATTGAAATGAGGGAAAATGAACCAACAGAATAAGTCAGTAGAATACACAGCAGTAAAAAAAATGGTAAACATTTTTAATCTCCTTTGTCCATAAATTTGAAGTGATTTATGAAAAGAATAGTCTCTTGGTAATTCAGTTGTCTCTCTCTGTCTAAAGAGAGAGAAAATCCTATGATTAGGATCTGATTTTGAGGGAATTTGATTATTCTTGTGTCGTTTCTTAAATTAGACTTAGTTTCATTGTGCAATTTGTAACATAACAACACCACAAAGGAAAAAGAATAACAGTGTGAATTACAGAATGCAGTGGGAGCAATTTTACATTAGACATTTTTGGACTAGTCTTTTGCAGACAGCATTTTTAAGTGGTGGTGATTAGAAAACGTAGGAAATTGGTTTGAGAAGTTTCTGAACCCTTCAGGATTTATTGTTAAATGGATAATAATGTTTTCTATAGCACTATAAGTAAAGCTTTTATTTTTACTCAGTACTTATGTAATGTTTTACTTTCCATGTGTTATTCTGAGGTTTCAGTTTTTGTTATTCACGTAGTGCCTTATGAGCTCGACGTTTTTATATAATTGGGACTCTCGTTTGCTATATGTTGTTTAAGGAATTGGAATAGGAATTTTTACATGTACATTTCAGTTGAATTTTGTATCTAATCTTCAAATAATCACTAATATCATTCCTTGAAAAATGAGGCTGATTACACTTACTGCTAACTTTGTTGTCTAAACAGATCTTCATCATGGTGAAATGTCCCCAAGCAGCAGCTGCTCCGTTACATCTGGTACACCATCAACCGATCTCCGCTTTTCAGAGTACCACCTAGAGAAAGTCAGCTCATACTTCACACCCTCAGAAGATGATGATGCATCGTCTATTGATCGACCAATTCGTGCATATTCTGTGGGGTCGCGGGCAGACACTCGAAAGACAAGCAGGTTAGTATTATGTGCTGTTTGAGACTTTCTGCCATAGTAACTAATGGGCGTCACGTTGGATAATGTTGTGGAAACTGCACGATATTTCAACGAGACAGCTGCTTGTCATCTTCAGGGGCTTATTGACATGTTGCTGCAATGGCTCACCAATGTATATGCTGACTCGCTAGCAAAGTGTGGGCACCCAGGGGTGGGCCTATAACGTCCTTGTAGGCGAATCATAGAGCATGGTGATATCCAGTGCCCTCTGCCAGTGAAACGAGCCACGGTCTTCACATTCGTGGGGTGGGAAAAGCACGGCCACAAATCATGGCCTAGCATGCACGCGGGCAAAGCGTTGGCACCCAGTTTAAGTGGGCAGACTCTGATTCTCCATCTGTGTAGATTCGGCTTCGTTTGTCTTCAGCCAACGATTCCTTAGCACTGCTGATACTGGTTCCCATGCCTTGCTGAGTTGAAATCCTATGTCTCTATTGATCAGGTCCTTACTTATACTATTTTGAATGCTTCTTTAATGATGGAGTCCCAATACCTGGAAGCAGATAAAAGGATCTTTGTCTTTCCATAGTTCATGCTATGTCTCATGTCAAGACAGTGTTCAGCCACAGCAGACTTTTCTGGCTAACCTAATCAGGTGGAACATCTATGTTCAGAGCATCTGTCCTTACCAGTGTGACATATCTGGACAGTGTATGATTTCCCACACTGACATGGGATTTTTGTCTCCTTAGACCTAGATTGTCCTTAAGAGAACCTAGCATTGTTTGCACTTGTGCTGGAGGGTGAAAGACATATTTTATTTGATGTTTCTTGAACAACCTTTTGTCAATCTTAAAGAACAGACTACCAACACAGGGTAGAAATACCATCCTTGTGGAGTTATCCGTTTCTTCTGGCTGTTCTCAAGCTTTACTGCATGCAGATTGAAATACATTCCAGAACTGTTTATCAGAGTGGAGTGGTACACGAAACATGTCAGAACACTGTTGCAGAAGCAACGAAAAAAGCATGCCAAATTCAGAACAACGCAAAATCCCCAAGACTGGCTAAGTTTCACGGAAGCTCAAAATTTAGTGCGGACATCAATGCGAGATGCTTTAATAATTTCCACAATGAAATATTGCCTCAAAATATGGTAGAAAGCCCAAAGAGATACTGGTCGTATGTAAAGTACACCAGTTGCAAAAAACAGTCAATACCGTCACTGCGCGATAGCGCTCGAAATGTTACCGATGATGGTGCCACTAAAGCAGAGTTACTAAATACAGTTTTCTGTAATTCCTTTGCAAAAGAGGATGAAGTAAATATTCCAGAATTCAAAACCAGAATAGCTGTTAGCATGAGTGACATAAAAGTAGATATCTTAGGTGTTGTGAAACAACTCAAATCACTTAAGAAAGGCAAGTCTTCTGGTCCAGATGTTATATCAGTCAGGTTCCTCTCAGAGTATGCAGACACAATAGCGCCTTTCTTAGCAATCATGTACATCCGCTCACTTGATGAAAGATCTGTTCCTAAAGACTGAAAAGTAGCACAGATCACACCAATATTCAAGAAAGGAAATAGGAGTAACCCATTGAATTACGGGCCCGTATCACTGACCTTAGATTTTGGGGCATATACTGTACTCAAACATTATGAACCACCTCGAAGAAAATGACTTATTGATACATAACCAACACGGATTCAGAAAATATCGTTCTTGTGCAACACAGCTAGCTCTTTATTCCCGTGGAGTAATGAGTGCTGTCCACATAGGATCTCAGATCGATTCCATATTCCTAGGTTTCCAGAAGGCTTTTGATACCGTTCCTCACAAGCGACTATTAATCAAATTGTGTGCATATGAAGTATCGTCTCAGCTGTGTGACTGGATTTGTGATTTCCCCTCAGAGAGGTCACAGTACGTAGTGATAGATGTGATATCTGGCATTCCGCAAGGTACTGCCATAGGTCCTCTACTGTTCCTGATTTATATAAGTGATCTAGGTGATAATCTGAGCAGCCCCCTTAGATTGTTTGCAGATGACGCTGTAATTTACCGTCTAGTAGAATCATCAGACAATCAATTCCAATTACAAAATGATATAGAGATAATTTCTATATGATGCGAAAAGTGGCAATTAGCACTAAACAAAGAAAAGTGTGAGGTCATCCACATGGGTACTAAAAGAAATTCGATAAATTTTGGGTATACGATAAATCGCACAAATCTAAGGGCTGTCAATTCGACTAAATACCTAGGAATTACAATTATGGACAACTTAAGTTGGAAAGACCACATAGGTAATATTGTGGGGAAGGCAAAACAAAAACTGCACTTTGTTGGCAGAACACTTAGAAGATGTGACAAAGCCACTAAAGAGACAGCGGACATTACACTTGTCCGTCCTCTGCTGGAATATTGCTGTGCAGTATGGGATCCTTACCAGGTAGGATTGACGGAGGACATCGAAAAAGTGCAAAGAAGGGCAGCTCATTTCGTGTTATCGTGCAATAGGGGTGAGAGTGTCACTGATATGATGCGCGAGTTGGGGTGGCGGTCACTGAAACTTAAGCTCAAGAACAGCCAGAAGAAATGGATAACTGCACAAGTATCTTGGTGGCGTGCCCTTTAAGATTGGCAGGCTGTTCAAGAACCATCAAACAGAAAGTGTCTTTTGCCCTCCTGCACAAGTGCAAACTAAGCTGGATTCTTTTAAGAACAGCCTAGGTTTAGAGAGACCAGGTATGTATGAAATCCCATATCAGAGTGAGAAATCATACACTGGCTGGACATGTCACACTGTTGAGGATAGATGTGCTGAATGTAGATGTCATGCCTGATTGGATCAACCAGAAAAGTCTGCTGTGGCTGAATACTTTCTTGACAGTAGACGTAACATGAACTGTGAAGAGACAAATATCCTTCCATCTGCTTTCATGTACTGGGACTCCATCATTAAAGAAGCAGTGAAAGTATGTATAAGTAACAACCTGATCAATAGAGACTTGGGATTTCAACTCAGCAAGGCATGGAAACCAGCACTAGTGGTACTAAGGATTTGTTCCCCGCAAGTGAAAATTTACCCAGAGGGAGAATCAGAGTCTGCACACTTAAACTGGGCACCAACACTGTGCCTCTATGTGTGCTGGGCCACACTTTCTCCGCATCACGAATGCGAAGACCATGGCTCGTTTCTGCAGCAGGGGACACTGGATGTTGTCGTGCTTTATGATTCGTATACAATGACATTATAGCCTCATTCCTTGATGCCTGCATTTTTATAATGAGTTAGCATATATATTGGCGAGCTGTTGCAGCAACACATCAATAAGCACCTGAAGATGATGATCAGGTGTCTTATTGAAGTATTGTGCAGCTTCCACAATTATCCGACTCGATGCCTGTAAACCAATGAAACATTTCGTATTATTTTCAGAGCATTACATAGGGTATAAATGTTTGGTTATAGTGCCTATGAGTAAAACATAGTTATGATAGTTCTTCAGTAGGAAGTGATTTGAGACACTTATATCTGGGAGTTTTGTGTAAAATATCATTTCTTAGTGCGCTATTAACTTCTTCATGTCGTCTGTGGAACCTTACTTGTATACAGCTGCACACATACTTACCAGTTCCAGAACAATAGTCAAGAATGTTATTGGTACCACAGCTGTACTGTTGCATGTGTCGTCATCCACATCAAGATATGGTGCACAGATATCTCTTGTCATCTTGCCAGTATGCGAACCCCACATACGTATAGGTGAATGACTGAGTAGTGATGCACACAGGTGCACACACATTTTAGATTTGTAAATAATTTATTCCTTCATCTGAAAGAAGTAAGTAAAGGGTTGTAGGAAGGGATACTTTGCAGAAACTGAGTTTGAATTTCATCCAGGAGCCCATATGAAGGGAGACAGTAGCATAGTACAACAGGAAATTTTACAATGATACATTAGTAATAAAGGAGAGGGAGGGATGGAAAAGTAGCAAAGTGAGCAGCCAGCAAGCCGGAGATAGAGAAGGTTGTAGTGGAAGAAACAGATTTCAGATCGACACCAGGAGTTGACAAAAATTAAAGAATAAGAGCTTGCAGATTAAACAGTAGTCATTGGAAGAACATGAAAATACTAAACTGAAAAAAAAAAAAAAATTGTGTTAACACCTTTGAGGTACTGACACTGGGTAGAAGAATCTAAAGCACCATGCCTTATGCAGCAAGCTCCGAAGCCATAGAAGTTGTGATTCAATTTGTGGAGTGATGGGGGAAGGAAGTTTAAGTTACCACTATCAAATTGAAAAAGCTATCATCAACTAAACATAGGTTTAACACCACAGTATTTTACTAGGTGTGGACCTCTTTGAAGTGGTATGCTCTTGCCTTCTTCCAACTTTGAAATGACTGACTGAGCCACTTATGGGGGGAACATATGATTTATTGTGAACCTCAAACCACAGTATAGCTTAGTATTTTTCACATTGATAAATTGTTGTCAGAAGCAAAAGAAAAAGTAATGGGTGAAAAAATCCTAGGTCCAATTGGGAACCAAAGCCAGACGTTTGGATTTGTAGTCAGGCACTTAACCAGTGAACTGAATATGAATATGTAAAAATGTTTAAATGAATGTTCTGCCATTTGACTGTATATACCGTTCATTCTATTGTACAATTCTGATTTCAACCTTTGGCCATTTTCAAGTGCTACACTGAATTGAAAAAAGGTAACATTATGCCAATACAATCTTTGCTCAGAGAGTGTTTTTAGAATTTAAAAAATTACTGAAATTGTTTTAATTACATGTTAAGAATGATCTGACGTTTGTAAATGAAATCTGTGTCAAAATATATTAAACTTGGTTAAGCAATGCATGTGTCCCAACGTATAAATGGGAACATATTCACAAACTGTCTGGCAGAAATAGAACAAACATATCTGCCGTACATATCTGCCGTACATTGAATAACTGTGCCACAAAATAATCACCAAAAATCATCACTAGGACGGAACTATTACACATAATAAACTGTATAGAATATTGAACATGAAATATAATTGTGCATTAGTGCAACATAGCTCAGTTGTAAAAACATGATGTAACGATCTGCCGAAATGTATTGTGAAGTAGCCCTTTGGATCATAAACAATTGTACTGTGAAAGAGCCTGCAAATGTTTGCCGTAAAAACATTGTATACTATAATGTGACAATGTATTGTAAAGCAGCTGTGTGCATACCTGAAGTGGAAATAACATTATATGTTGTAGCAAAGAGTTTACCTAAGAGTCTTCCTCGTCCCCCATCCCCCACTTCTATCTTTGCCAATAGGTTTCTTCTTAAAATTCTGAACAACCTTTATGAATTGAAGAGACTGTTGTATTTATCACTGTTACCAGTCTTTGTAGTCACCTCTCTTTAATATGGTTTTACACCAAATTTATGTTTTGCTGGTTTGACTTCAATTATATTATTACCTGGCTTTCATATTAGCCATAGTATGACATGAATGAATTGCTGTATTTATTACATGTTTTCGTTCTTTTCTTTTATAAAGCTATAAAACTGCAACGTTTGGCTGTTGTAATACATTATCATTCGTATAAGCATACTAGTTATAGCCTCACGTTCTTTCTTTTTTTCCCCTTTCCTTATTTAATCTTGTTTTCTTACTTGCTCTCCCCCTTCCTCTCTTTCCTTTTACATCTTTTATATCCCTACTCAATTTTATTACATTGCCTATTATTTTTCTACTCCTTGTTCCCCTACCTTTCCCCCTCCACCCTCTCCCCTCTTCTGCCACCTTCTAATACTTTCCTATACCATCCCCCCCCCCCCCCCCCCCCCCCCACAATGCTCTGTGTTCCCTCTCCATTTCTCCTTCATCCCCAACACACACCCTACACTCCTATCTGTATTTTTAATTTGGTCTGGGCTGCTAAGGACAATATGAAATAATTTATGTATTCTTTCTTTTCTCCTTTCTTTCATTCCATATGTTATTATTTTCTTTCTTCTGCCCATATTACACCTGCATTTTTCTTTGTTTTCTCCTGGAAGCCTTTGAAATCTTTTTCTGTATTTTCATTTGTATTACTTTATTTGATTACATCTCCTCACTCCCCCCTCCCCCTCCCCATTCTCTCCTTTCTTTACCCTGCCCCTCACCCCTCCATTACTGCACCAGACTATTTTGGGACTGCTCTATTGAAATTCTGCTTTAAAAATCATTTTATTTTTAATGGGGAACAAACCAACACTTTCCGTCGACACTGGAAGTCAGATGAAGGATGTGATAGGCACTATTCATTTGGGCTACCCAAGCTACACGTTGCAAAAACGCAGTTACAAATATATGCCAAAACATCAGAGAAAATGCACCTATGACTCTTAGAAGAGACATTGTATATCTTTTCAGTCTGGTACTTGAAAACGGACAAAGGCTAAAATCATGATTGTACAATAGAATAAGCAGTATACATGGTCAAATTGCAGAACTTTGGGACTCTAGGAGCAGTTTCAACCAAATTTGGTATTAATATAACGTACTCTGGAAAATATATTATTGTGATAGGGGAAGAGGGGGAGTGGGGGGTGATAGAAGAGTCCCACTCCAGCAAGGAATGATAGTCAGTATAGGAGGGAGGTGACATTGAAAAATCAGATTGACATCGGCATTGAATCCAGTTTTTTGGTATTTTGCTAGGCTGATTGGTGACAGTTATGCTGACTTTTTGCCCCATATGCTCTGGTGCTGGTGACATAAAAGTTGTCGATAATTACAAAAATTAATGTTTAACCCATAGTATTCAGGGTTGATATGTTAAGTGGTAACCACAAGAGCAGATTTTGAGTAGTTGCATGATATTTGTTTGGTTAAATGAAAAAGAAATGACTTAAATAGAATAACACAAAACCAGATACATAGAAGACAGTTCTTTCTGTTGCTGTGTATGGAATTACTTCTTACCAGGATGTGGTGCATTTGAATATACAACAGCCCACCACCCCCATTAGTTGACTCACAGGGGTGAAAATTTGGTGACACAGAACAATAAAAAATGGCTATGATTAGTGTCATATCCAAAGGGTTTGGTGTTGTCGGCTGATTGGAAGAGTCCCAGTAACAGTTCACCTTTACTGGCAGTGTAGGGTAAATAAAAATAAGTTACCTGGCGATGAAACTAAAACTTTTGAGCACTTTTGTTGCCACCATCACAATTTTGCGAACATAGCTAATCACCAAATGTCTTAACTAAATTCATTGTATGAAAGTTACGACTGCAGTTTAGCAGTGTGAGACTAAAGGAGCACATGCTTATCTTTCGCAGAAGTAGAAATGACTGGAATAGTGCTAACAAATCTTATGTCAAATCTTGAAATTCTTATCTCCTGTAAGTATAATATGTCAAAATGTACCTTATTGCTATAGGATATTCTCTGAGTGAGCTCAGGTGATTGCTATAAACATAAATTAGAGAGCAAACACTATTTAATACTAGAGAGAAAGTTATTGGTCATATCTGAGAATTCCTTTTGCTGTTTCCTCACAGAAGAGAACTTATATAGTGTGGCAACTCGCTAGACATTGTAGATGATGAGTTGGGATGTGCATAATACTGTTTATCAAAGTGTCTTAAAACGTACTAGGAATGGATGAAAATGCTGAAAACATGTTCTTGATAAGTTATTTATGTCAGTCATGGTAGGAATGATTTTTTTAATTTACATAAATGGAGTTTTCAGAATACATAATGCTAAAGAAAATAATTAATTTTTTTAACTTTCTTCTTTATGGCAGATTGGAAGCAAGCCCACTGTTTGAGGATACTGCACGTGTGCGGGCCTTTTCTGTTGGGAGTCGCCTTGCAGGACGTGTGGGCACTGGACGGCCACGGCACACACCTCCACTGCATACTGCCACCACAGCTACTCCAGGTCCAAAGTCCAGCTCTGCACCTCTGCTATCCAGTTCCTGGTCTGGCACAGGGGGAAGTGGCAATAACAGCAGTATTGGAGGAGATAAAAGCCAAATGTCTGATCTGATGGAACTAGACTTCACCAGCGGCCGTGCACGTCCCGCTGGAAGTCGACGTACCCTCCCTCCCCATCGTGAGGGAATGGGATCTGGAGTTATTTCCAGTTCACCACCTCGACGATCGGCTGTACATGCTGCAGGTCGTACACCTCCACCATCTGGAAGCCCCGATAGACGGCCCAGATCTCCTCGTGCTGAACCAGGTCATCCTCCAACTGGTACTTCACCACCTTATGTGCCCATGAAACCTGTCACAGGCACATCACCAAAAAATAATGATCACTTTCTTTCTGTACGTCCTGGTTCACCGCGTAGAACCGTGCCTGATGGCTCTGCCAGCAGCAGACAGAATTTACTGTCAAGGGATCCAGAATCAAATGAAAGTGTGAGGCTGCTACAGTCATCATCTGCCCTGACAGCTTCAGAGAGTGGAATATCAACTACCACCTCTACAGTGACTGATCCTTATGTTCCAATGCAACCTGTTGTAGTATCTAGTTCAACGGACCCTTATGTACCACTGCAGCCAGGGTCTTCATTTTCCCCTCCTGTAGATGCAGGGCCCTATCTGGACATGAGGCCGAGCCGTGTTAATGCATCTTCAGTGGCATCAGGACAGATTTCTTCAGCAAATGAAAGTGGTTCAGTGGAAAGTGATCCGTACTTGGAAATGAAGCCTTCCCTGTCGAGGGTTCCTAGTGTAGTGCGACCTACAGAGACACCAACTGTCCCACGTACTCGAGTACAGTCATTTCCTACCACTATTTGCCCAGGAACTATGCCAGCAAAGCCAAATGAAGTACCTTCAGGTGGCAATGGTGTAGGAGATCGTAATGTGAGGCAAGTGCCTGTGAGGAGGACATCTAGACAGGAAGAGTGGTAAGATAATAAATCATTGAATTATTTATTTGGACTTGGTAATTAAGATAGCATATTTGATAGAAAAACATTTGATTTATTCTGGGAAGTTATGACCATAAGAACAACTATTTCATTTGTAATAATAGTACAGAAAATGAGTCTTTTCATTATGCCACAGCATTTTGTTTCATAGTGACTTATCTGTTGTGTGATTGACATTTAGTAATGATGATACATTTGTAATTCTTCAGGATAACCACTGCAATTGAAGAAGAAGCAATAGAGGCAACACAGAGAGGTAGAAGCTCTGATTACGTGGAAATGGGTGGAAGTTCTTCATATGCAGACCAAAGCACCAGCCATAATCCGTATGTCGAGATGACTCCAATTCAAAGACTGCCACAGCAAGAACCAAAAGATTATGTGGAGATGGGTCCACCACCAGCTGCACTACGATCCAGCCTTGCTGCTCGCCCTCCAGATTACATCAGAATGCAACCTGGGCAAAGAGTTTCTAACCACAATCAGGTAAAGAGCAGTTGTGTTGGATAAAGTATGCTTTAAACTGATATTTGTCAGATGTTACACAGGACCGTATATTATTTTCATTACGTATTAGAATTTTGTATATGTACAAATTTATCAATTTCAGCACAGAATGAGATTTTCACTCTGCAGCGGAGTGTGCGCTGATATGAAACTTCCTGGCAGATTAAAACTGTGTGCCCGACCGAGACTCGAACTCGGGACCTTTGTCTTTTGCGGGCAAGGGCTCTACCAGCACATTTTAATTCATTAATTTCAGCACAAATTGTCTGTCATATGTCACGTGCTCCAGTAAGATCTTCAAAGTTACCACACCAAGTTCAAAATTCATGCAGTACACACATAAACAGACATCTCTAGGTGGGTGTGGAACTACACACTTAGGTTGTAGTGCATCAAATTTTGATCCTCCAATATGTGAAATTGTATAGTTGCTCTTATAAACTGCTAAGTTTCTTTAATACTGTGAGTCATGTACCTCTTCACTTTCACAACTTTTTGACATTCAGCTGTTACAGTTATTGTGCATTTTTTGTTGGCACTCTGGCAAGAACAGTCCCATTTATCTTCCAGATAAAATGACTGCACTATTTGAACTTGAGTTGTTTCTACAGGATGACCATAATAGGTATTTGGTCTTCCAAAGACTCCTTTTACAGACCTCACATTTCTTGATTTGCCTACCATGTACTTTTGATACTGATGGAACGTGGTTCAAAATTGTTTTCTTTGAAAATGTCTCTGGAATAATAGTTCAAACTTGCACCTTTTCACTGTACAATGCACAATATTCAACAGCTGAATTGATATCTGTGAAAAATTCCTGTCATGAGGTTCAAGAGTACTTTGGTTCACTTTCTTCTGAAGATTGAATTTCTACTTTGAAGAATGCGGTCGATGCATACAGCTTATGAATTGACTTCACTGACAACGGTTTCTTAACAGGACTAACACCTACCTCTGTAGTTGACTGATTCAGGGTATTTAATTCTTCCTCTATTGATGCAAAATCTGCATCATCTGCACCGTGGGAGACTTCACCTTGTTCAGATACTATCATTGTTGTTATTCTATCAAAACACTTAGAACACATTCCCAACCTGAACAAAGTCTGTTTTTTGTTTGTCTTTTATATCACTCTTTTATGGATATGAAAATAGTCAACACACTTCACTCTCCTGTGGCCCCAGTCAGAAGACATTTCAAGCAGTCCTTTTCACAAAACACACTGCAACTGTGTCAACTGGCAAATTCCTCACGAAAAAACAAAACTCACTGGATGGTCTCAGATTTCCTAGAAGCCTCTTCAGTAAACAAGTTAGCACTGAACAACTACAGTACAGAAACCTGCAATGAACAACCACAACAAAGAACCTGACAAGGAACTACAACAAAGTGTGAGGAATATCTGCAGTAATGTACGTGAAAAGAAACAACTGTGACAAAGAAAGTGATAAGAAATAACTACAACAAAGACAATAGAAATAAACATTGTAACAAAGAAATTAGTAAGAAACAACTTCAGTTAAGACATACATTACCCTTGAAAGTGAAAAAAAATGATTTTTTAAAAATAAAACCTGTTCAACTTAAAAGTGGAAGCTCTCCTTCACGGAGAATATAGTACTACATGGTACTAATCAACAGAAAAAAATCTCTTTGAAATTTTTTCAGAATATTCAAAAGGTGACAGTGAAAGAACTTTGACAGATATTTGTCCAGACGGAGGATACCGTTGTAATGATAAAGCAATTATCTTTGAAATAAAAAAAAAACTGTAACAAAGTGTCTAGAACTGTTACAGAGATACAGCATTTTAAAAATTTTTCCGAAATTAACATCTTCCTCTTTGGAGGCCTGTATCTCAGGACAGAAATTTTTTGGAAAAAACAAAAAAAATACGTGTTTCTTACTCACTCCTGAATTTCAACAGACGCTACGTTCAATAACATATGAGACTATGAAGGTAACACCCTGCCTGAAGTGATATGGATTATGCCTTTAGCTGTGAGACGCAGCCCATACACAAACTAATTTAAACATACAAAGAAGTAACATACCTGTCAACTTACTCCTTATATGTAGGGACCGGAAAAAATCACATTTTACAGTAAATACAAAATAGATACGAGTTCTACCTCAAAATGTGAAACCACAAAATTACTTGATAGACATAGTTTTATAGCTAATTGTATCCATGCAAACTATTTTATCAGAGAGTTTGAAACAGCTTTATTTTCTGCATATAAATATTGAAACTGTCACCAATTTTCAGTTACTGATATTGTACATCATCTAGCAAAGCCTTTGTAAATAGAGAAGCATTCAGTTCATCTGTGGGAAAATTCTCCTGCTTTTCAGCAGAATAATTATATTGTGTTGAAGTTTTTGCAAAAGCAAACATTCCAGTTAAAAAGTTTACAGTCAGCACTTTTTTTTTCTTTAACTGTCAATTTCAAGGAATGAGGACTTACTTTGTCTTCACTCATGTAGCATGACAAACTTATAGATTTGTGCACCTAATCTCTCTCTCTCTCTCTCTCTCTTTTTACAACAATAGACATGAATTTTGCAAAAAATACTTGTGAATTTTGCCAACACTGGATGCTACGTTTTCCAGTCCCTACCTATATGATGTCAAGATTTCTGTGTCTTATTGTTAATGCTCCTTTGATTTGTCAGTTATGTATATTTTAACGCTTTAGGACTTCAGTAAGTTGTTATGCAAACAACTGCCCACCTCTTCATACCCTTCCCATCTCATTTTTCACTTCCCCACTTTCATTGTTCACCACTCCCTCTCTTTCTCGTGGTATAGTTGTTACATTCTGTGAAAGATAGGTTAAATTAAGTCTGTTTTCCTTTATAGTGTTCACTTCATTTTCCTCTAAACATTCTCACCTCTCCTCCTCTGTTACACCACAATACTGAGATTTCATCAGTTTCATGCATATACAAAGTTTGAAGTGAATACTACAATTTTTTTACAAGTATATAATTAACGTGTATAATATGGATAAAGGAAGTCTGCTTACCAGAAGGCAGCATATCTATATAATTATGCAGATTGTAAAATTACTGTGTTTCGGAACCAGGGGCTCATTCTATTGACAGAAGAGAGGAAAGTGTTCAAGGAAAATAGTCTAGTAAGGCTTAGCTATACAGGAAAAGTCAAAAAGTCACCCAGGACCAACATCAAAGAAACTTAACAGATGAAATAAGAGGGGAAAATGCATTGTCAGCACCTAATGAAATTTTAAAACCTGTAATCAAGGATATGGCAGACAGGGTAATAGTAAACTTAGAAATGAGTGGAGATACATCATGATTAAGCCAAACAGATTGGGGAAACTAAGTCTTTATTTCTTTTCTTTTGTCAGAAGAAGGAGTTAATGTTTCTGCAGACTAGTAATTTTAAATTTTATGTTGTTGTATGTGTTAGCATCTGCTGCCACTTGATTAGGAGGTTTTACCTGTCCAGATTGTAAACAGTTCACGTTAACTGATTCTTCCGTCATAAATGAAGACCACAGTATTGTGTATGTTGCACGGCACTAATTAGTTTTGTTGAACTATTTTTGACTGACAGGGCCATTATCAGATTTTACCTGAGTGCTGACATCAAAGAGGGTACAATACAAGTGAACAACATTGGAAAGATCTCACAGCTCACGCTTGCTCGCGAGCGCTCACACACACACACACACACACACACACTTGATGTTATGTTTTCCAGTATGTTGCAAGAAGAAAGCTGCAAAGAAAACTGTATGATAAAGATTATATTGGAATGAAATAGTCAGTTGGCCAAATACACAAGCAAAAGTGTTCTCATTTGTTCTGCAGGATTATGCTGAACAGCCAGCTGTTGATATCTCAGTGAAGCAAACTACACAAGTTACAACCAGTGCTGCTGATGGTTACCTGCCAATGCAACCAGGCTCTGGCGCATCTCGAAAACCAGAAGTTGTCACCCAGAGCACTGTAGCTCGAAGATCTGCACCACTTGATACACCAGCTGCCAGTACCAGGAGCCGTGATGGTTATGTTGAGATGTCTTGGAAGCCACCAGCTACAAGGTCACTGTTAGATGATTACCGCCCCAGCCAAACACAGCAGCGATCTGCACCAATTGCCATCACAAGGTGAATTAACAGAGACCATATATTCCTCTTAAATTGTATTGTAGTTTTTATATTTATTATTTGTTAAATTGTGGGTAATGGGCCACTGAGCTCGTGACAACTGGTATATTGTCTTAAGCAATAGTGGTATTGAATACAGGGTGTATACGACCTGGGACAAACAGGAGATCCGGGAATTTTTTCATCCGGGAGAAAACCGGGAAAAACCTGGGAATTTTTTAGAATTCCGGGAATTTTTCATTGTTTTAGTTTTCAGTTAAATTTTTGTAACTTTGACTGGTAAGAACCAATACTCTAACATAGAATATTACTGTATCTCGCTACTGCAGAATAATACTGCAGCAATAAAAAACGAACGAGAGAAAAAGAAATGAAAATAAAATTTTAGTTGCAAAGGAAATTCACCATATACAACAACAAAACACAGTGCTCTTACAAGCGTCTGCCAACAACACAGTGTGTCAAAGGCTTGCCTCCGATGGGCGTAATGTCACAAGTTTACATTAGATTCGTTTGAGCGGTTGCGAGCGAACTTATCCGCATGTGCAGTTGAGTCTCATATGAGCAGTACCTTCTCCTGCTTCTGGCTACAGAAGTGTGGCAGTTAGCTGTATAAGCAACAGCAGCAAGCAGCCAGATGCTATCTGGAAAAATTTTACTGGTGCGCCTAAGCTGCCAGATTCACGTATGCGCAACAGGCCAGAACTAGGGGGCAGGGGCAAACCGGGTTATCTGCCCCGCGCGGTAGTTTCCGGGGGGGGGGGGGGGGGGGGGGGGTGATCGCCAAATTTATATTATTGAGGAAAAAGACCTTGTTTCACAAAGCCCCTAGCATCCAGCGCACATTGGTCTATCGATTTCTCGTATGATTTTGAACGCATCCCTGTTGGTTTTTGAACAAATTCTAAGTCGATTTCTGAAAGAATCGTAAGTTGATTTTTGAATGCGTGCATAGTGTACGTGAAGTCTCTGCCAGGGGAATCCCCGCCGCATCTAGAAATAAGCTTTCCTGCAGACAAATGGGGACGTGTCTATACGAGCTGAGCGGAATAAAGCCGAACGGATGAATGCCAGTCGCTGTTTATGTGGTTGACAGGGTTTGCAAATGATCAGCGTTGTTGTAACTGCTAGCGAATTCCATAGATTCAGACTGCCAGAGTGGAAAAAAACGACTAACAGGAATAACAGGCAACAAAGATTGCGTATTGTCTCCTCCGTGTGTCCAAGAAAATGAAATTTTGACAGAAAATTTTTGGCCAGACCGCTACACTGCTAAGGGCCAGTTATACAGTCCCTGGCTAGCAGCCGCTAAAGTTCTATTCTGGGAGTAGTGTGGAAAACGCGTTGTACGAACACGTAATAACGCCCAACCGGATAACTAAACCGGTGACGAAATTAACCAGAGAATAAGTTTTGACACTGGCAGGAATAGTTACCAAATTTGTAATAAGATTGTTTGTTAGAACGAGGAAGGAGAAGAAACAGGGACTCTCACAAATTACTGGAGAATATGAAGATTCGAAATTTATTTAAAAGTTTAGTACTACTACTTTTCGATCTCATGCTTCAGAAGCTAGAGAGTATGAATGAAATGTGAAACTATTTCCTAACACAAAACTTTTTGCTTGTAGTAGGCCTAATAGGCATTTGATATTGGTACTTCGTGTATTATATTCCGTCCTGTTATAAAAATGACCATTGGTGCCAAAACAGTCTCGTTTATTTGGTGTGTGTAACAACTGCTGCAATATTGGCAGGCCTATTTCATTTTATATAGCAGTGACAAAATACACGTAATCAGATCGAGAAACCACACCAGTCTTGGGTACAATTTGTATTAACAGCTTTTCTAGTATTAGACAACGTTTCGTTTTTTCATGTAGCAAAACGTTGACGAACTTTGATGAGGTAGTAGATTCTTTCCCAGAAAGGAAAGTACACCATATAAAGATGTGGCAGTCCTAGAGAGAAAAGAAGCTAGGACTTAACGATTGAAGAAACGTGTACTGTCTTGCTTTTCTCTTGTCTTTACTCGTTTTATGTATCCTGTATTTAATTTTATGTCACACAAATCAGCAAGATATTAGCTAATAGGCAGTAAAGACTGCAAATTTTCTGAAGAGTTCTTGTTCTACCGGTTACAAATAATACCAACCAGTATTAATTCCGAGATTTTTTTAAAGTGGACCAGGATGTCAAACTGGCCGACTGAGAGCAGGAGAGGCACCACAGGACATTTTAGTTTCCACTGGTGTGAATATAATTTGTGGCACCCATTCCATTACAAAATATTACATGTTTGAATTCCACAGAGCGAAATTCAAAAGACGTGCGATGGAAGAATGCTGGGTGAAGAGGCGTGGCACTGCACTGTGCCACACTTAAGACCAAATAACATGTTTTACGTTCCCCAGAATATATATGTTTTATATATCATACTCTACAGAAAGATGTGTGCTATAAAATGAAGATAGTTTTGTAAAGTCGATTTTTAAATTTTTGGCGTACTACCTCAAATGCTCAAGGGAGGGGGGAGCGCCACTATCTAATATCGCCCCGGTTCGGAAATATCCTAGATCCGAACCTGATTTACAGAGTAGTCTGAGTTGTAGTGGGAGGAGGTAGTCTACATGTGACCCGTGTTTACGTTACGTGATTTTGCTGTTTCCTTTTCGTTTATTGCTCTCACTTCAAATGAAAACAAAATGGATTTCTGTGGCCGGGAGCTATCAAGTGAATTAAAATACATTGACATAATTACGGAAGGCTAAAATATGTAATTAGTTTCAGATTTTATTTTGTTTCCACCTTTCTGACAGTCAAGCCTTAATCGCCTTGCAGAACACTGAAGTTATTTTTGTCGGTTTGTTAAAGAAACTTGACTTTCACTAATCTTTTCTGCTGAGGCAGTCAATTTATTTGAAACTAAGTGTTTAATTCCACACTATTGGCTAGTTTCAACTGTTCGCATTTCAAATTCATGTTTTCATCTTCTAGTACGTATGGCATTAAAACCAAACATGAGATAATACAGTACAGGTACTCCAAGAAAATTTACATCTGAATCTGGACATACGAATGTGCACTTTAAGCCAAAATATGCATTTTAGTATAGTTCACAAAATTCCCATGCTCTTGGAGTGTCCTCTAATGTCTTGTTCTTTTATGACATAATGTAAGATCTTTTAATGTTTTACATGTAAGAATGTACGGGCTTCCTGCGTCATCGTAGCTGCGCAAGCGCTGCAAAACCTGTTATTTGGCATGCTCTGGCAACTGTTGAAACGATTCTGTTTCTAACAGGTCATGGGAAAATATTGCAAATGGTTGTTCGGAAAGCGTTACTTTCAAAGTAAATTTCCTTTTACGCAAGATGAACTCTGTGCGCGTGAATGTCCGATGAATTTCTTAAATCACAGAGCATTTGACTTTCATTCAAAAATCAAATATTTGAGGGCGACCATTTAGAATGTTTTTGAGCCCAGAAGATCAGACATTTATGTTGTTAAAAAATTTACTGGCACATTTTTAAGATGTATCTTTAAAGTGTAACACGGGCAAAAATGATCATTATGTATTAAAGCTTAGCTTCTCTTGCAGCTTATTAATCTTAGTGACCAATATTATATGTAAAAGCTTTATTTTGAGGTAGTGGTATTGGATCTAGTTCAGATCGTGGTTAGAACTGTTCAAGTCAGGGTTCAATGTCAGATTTGCTGTTGGAAGGGTTTTGGGTTTGGGTTGCAATGTGATATTTCCAGTTGATGTTATGTGTGGAGGAAATAGCTCCTTCACCAAAGCAACATGATTAAATGCATTGCCTCTCAGAGCAACGGTAACTCACAATTACAAGAATCAACCACAACAGTAGAGTGTTCTCAAATTCTCACGTAAGGCACGCTCCCCACCTGAATTATCTTTATTGTACAAGGAGCTTACCTTCAGCCCTAAACTTGCATTTAATAATGTTGCTTTGGTGAAACTCCTTCACACACAATGGCATCTGAAAGTACCATATTCCAACCCAATCCCAAAACCTTTCCAGCAAGAAACCTGACATTGAATTCTGCCTTGAACAGTTCCAAACATGACCCCAACTTTGTCAATCACCACTACCTCAAAATCACCCCTTAAAAACCTTGCAAGAATTCCTAACATCTACCATTGATTCACAACACTTTCTCAGTTCCATACAACATCACCCTAACCTCGCTTCTGCAGATCCTTCATTCCCTAAAAACTGATGACTCCAGTCCATCATTATCCTCCCAGAGGGCAATGGATCTATCACTGTATTACTTGAATGACAGGAGTATGTAAGCAATCATCTATGCCAGGTGCCTGTCACCTCTACATACAGCATCTGCCATCAAGATCACATCCTTGTGCTACAAACTGTCCTACAGTTCCTCCTTAAACCATGTGGCTCCTCACAAGGACTAATACCTTAATCCCTAGAACTTCTCACCCCGCCCAAACCATGCACTTCGTTTACCTTCTTCTGAAGATCCACAAACCCAATCAGTCTGGCCATTCCATAGTTGCTAGCTTCAAAGCACCTATTGATCATATGTCAGCCTTAAGTAATCAACACTTACAACCTATAGAACAGACTCCTCCTCTATATTAAAGACATTAACCAATTCCTAGAGTCCCTGAAATCTGGGCCCATCCCAGCCCCACCACACATCTTGCTTGTTGCCATTGATGCAACCGCCCTCTTTACCAACAACTCTCATGTGCATGCTCTGTCTGCTTCTGAACATTAACTCAACCATGTTGACCTCATCCTCATTGAAGGTCACCCACACACATCTATTCACATTAAACCTACTAATAAACAACAGTACTTACGTTTTGACAGCTACCATCCTTTCAATGTCATACGTTCCCTCCCATACAGCTTTGATGTTCAAGGCAAACATGTTTGTTCAGGTGCAGACTCTTTATAGCAACATACCTCCGTTCTCACCTCAGCCTTCACTGGACACAATTACCTCACCAACTTAGTTCAAAAGCAGATTCCCGGGCCATCACATCCAATCCTAGTACTGCTGATCTCTCCAAAAAACAACTTAGGAGTACACCTCTTGTCATTCAGTCCTATCCTGGTCATGAATGTGGCTTCAACGAAGCTATGAGTTCCTAAAAGCATGCCCTGAAATGATGTCCATTCTGTTTGACATTTTGCCCACACACCGAGAATTTCATATGTGTGTGTGTGAGCTCCTCCAACAAGTAACCGTCAGATCTCTCAGTTTGTCATTTCTAATAATAAATTTTTTGGTTTGAAATATGCTTCCATGACACGAAATTGGGCACACTCCTATGTTGAAAGTATTAATCCACTGGTCAGAGCTGTTTTCTTATTTACTGCACTTCCAGTGGTTTAGCATAGGCAGTAGATAAGAAGTGGTCATAGTTAAATCAGTATTGCTCTTTCCTGTATTATTTTTGAAAGTTGTTTCGTGATTCCCCTCGTTCAATATATATAGATTAGTAGATGCCAGGAATTCTTCAAATCTCTTTTCCTCTGGAGTTTGTTACTGTGTTATGCCATGTGTTAGATCTTGCATTGCTGTCCATAACAATTACTAAATCAACTCCTTTGCTGTAGGTTGTCATGTTGTCAGTTTTCCTCATTTTATCTTTGATGAGTTTTGTAGTGTCTAAGTGTGCTAAATATGAAAGTGACAAATTTTCTTTTATTGTTTGTTCAAATACTGAGTCTTCACAGAACAAGTGGCTGATGTTTATGAAATCAATATCTTTCTTGGTTGGCAGTATTGCTACTCTTTCCCTTGTGCTAAGTAGCTTATAACATCTAGTGATTCCATCGCCGTTTTGTTGATAACAACATGTTTTTTGGATGAAAGCATAGTCAATACAATATTACATGATAAGCTGCATTAGATTAGTTGTTGCAGCTTGGGAGCACTGTAGATTTATTTTTACGCACCATATTTGTTTTCGGACAGACCATTTCATTTGGGTTGTACCTGGTGTTTCATTTGGGTTGTACCTGGTGTTGCCATTAGTGGTAGTGAAATTGTATTCATGTTGTGTACTGTTTACTTCAAACATATCAATGCTACTGCATTGTTATCATCTGAACACAGAGACAGTGAACATGTAAATAGGAGTAACAGGGGATATTGAATGTATACACAGAAGGGCAGCATGAATAGTTACAGGGTTGTTAGACCCATGAGAGAGTGTTAAAGAGATACAGAAGAAGCTGAACTGTTAGGCTCTTGAAGATATACGTAAACTATCCCAAGAAAGCCTACTCACAAACTTTTAATAACCATCTTTAAATGATGACTGCAAGAATTTCCTACAACCCCCTACGTATTGCTCATATAGGGCTCATGAGGACAAGATTAGATTAATGATAGAACACACAGAGGCATTTAAACAGTCATTCTTCTGTGTGCCATACATGAATGGAGTGGGAAGAAACCCTAATAACTGGTACTATCGGACATACTCTCTGCTGTGCACTTCACAGTATTTTGTAGAGTATAGAAGTAGATGTAGATGTATCTCATTCAGCAACCATTTCTTTTTTAATCACACTTATTGTTCACTGTAGATGACAACATTTGTCGATTGCTTTGATTTTTGTGAGTTTCTTATCAATTAATTGTTGCAGTGCTACAAAATTTTCGGTGTACTGTTTTACTAACAGAAGTATTAGTTACTGATTTCATGTTGCTTTCAAAAAGGGCACTGCTAATTCAGGAAGATGATACTGATCAACCACATTCAGATCCAGTATCTATCATTTTGTTGTTTAGCACCAGATGCAGGTGGTCTATCAGTAACAGCAGATTTGTTTCTCATTCAGCATTAAATTTTCTGTTGTTGGTGTACCTTATAGACTGTTGTTCCAAAATTCTTTGTTTGGAATACACCAGCTTTGATATCTCTATTGTCAATTTCGCTCTATTCAGCTGTTTGAGAATTTACAGTGAACAACAATAATTCCTCTGCATATTAAGAACTTCGTGTATTCCCACTTTTTATTTCATTCTCTTCTAGTATAGTAGTGTCGTTCTTCTGGCAGTTTCAATCAAATACTTCGTTAGTTCCATTTATAGGCTTTTGTGTGTGTGTGTGTGTGTGTTGGGGGGGGGGGGGGGGGGGGTGACATGAATGTGGGAACAGTTTATCAAACCTGAAATGTACTCCACTTCATGAAGTTCAAAAAGACATTAATTGTCTCCCAGTAAACTTGTTTCCAGGTGTTTGAAATGACTGTTATTATCTCCCCGCAAACCTTGTTTCTTTGGAATTTTGTACTTGTAAAAAAATGAAGATAGCTATAAAAATTAAGAGAGCAGAATTTTTCAATTTCAAGAAGAGTAAAATCCCTTCACAATGTTGGCTGCAAAATATACACCCGCTCTCTGTTGACTTCCTTGGTGACAAATCATTTAAGTTGACAAAATACATTTTTTTTTCTTTCCCTTCAGCTGTATTTATTGATGTTTCTTTTAATTGCTATTGAGTTGAGAATTAGGCATTTTTTACCTTCTGATGTCTCTTTAGTAGAAAGAGAAGAAGACAGGACGAGTCGTGGACTTCTGTTGGTTTATGTGTCTGTTTCAAGAATGTGAAAGGGAGGCAGTAATTGAGAAAGGAGCGAAAGAGGGCTGCAACCTGTCCTCCATGTTATTCAGTGTGTGTATTGAGAAAACAATGAAGGAAACCGAAGAGATGTATGGATAGAGAAGGAATGAAATGTTCAAGGGAAATAAATAAAAACTTTTGTGATTTGCCGCTTACATATTACTTCTGGCAGAGTGGCAAAGAGCTTTGAAAGGCCAGTTGAATAAAATTGGTAGTGTCTTGAACAGAGTGTACGAGATGAACATCAACAAAAGTAAAACAATAGTAATTGAGAATAGTCAAATTAAATCAGGTTATGTTGAGGTAATTACAATGAAATGTCAAAGAAACTGGTATAGGCATGTGTATTCAAATACAGAGATACGTAAACAGGCATAATACGGTGCTGTGGTCAGCAACACGTATATGTACAACAACAGTGTGGTGCAGTTGTTAGATCAGTTACTGCTGCTACAATGGCAGGTTATCAAGATTTGCAGGTTATCAAGATTTGAGTGAGTTTGAACATGGTGTTATAGTTGGCGCATGAGAGATGGGACACAGCATCTCCAAGGTAGTGATGAAGTGGAGGTTTTCCCGTACGATCATTTCATGAGTGTACCATGACTATCAGAAATATGGTAAAGCATCAAATCTCAGACATCCCTGTGGCCAGAAAAAGAGATCCTGCAAGAACAGGACCAACGACGACTGAAGAGAATCATTCATCGTGACAGAGAAGTGCAATCCTTCCACAAATAGTTGCAGATTTCAGTATTGGGCTGTCAGCATGTGAACCATGCAATGAAACATCAGCGATATGGGCTTTTGGAGCCGAAGGCCCATTCGTTTATCTTTGATGACCAGAAACGTATTCTCTGGTTGGACGAGACTCGTTTCAAATTGTATCGAGCAGATGGACGTGTACGGGTATGGAGACAACCTCATGAATCCATGGACGCCGCATGTCAGCAGGGGACTGTTCAAGCTGGTGGAGGCTCTGTAATGCTGTAGAGTGTGTGCAGTTGGAGTGATATAGGATCCCTGATACTTCTAGATGCAACTCTGACAGGTAACATGTACGTAAGTATCCTGTTTGATCGCCTGCATCCATTCATGTCCATTGTGCATTCCGACGGACTTGGCCAATTCCAACAGTACAGTGCAACACCTCACACATCTAGAATTGCTACAGAGTGGCTCCATGAACACTCTTCAGAGTTTAAACATTCCACTGCCCACCAAACTCTCCAGATATGAACATTATTGAGCATATCTGGGATGTCATACAATGTGCTGTTCAGAAGAGATCTCCACTCCCTCGTACTCTTATGGATTTATGGACAGCCCTGCAGAATTCATGGTGTCAATTCCTTCCAGCACTACTACAGACATTCGTGTTGCAGCATTTCTGCATGCTTGCATTTCCCTACACGATATTAGGCAGCTGGAACAGTTCCTTTGGCTCTTCGGTGTAAATTAGGAAATGAGACATGAAAAGTACCAGATGAGTTTTGCCATTTGGGCATTCAGATAACTGATAGTGGCAAAAGTAAAGAGAATATAAAATTTAGACTGGCAAGAAGAAATATGTTAACACTGAACGTAAATATAAGTGTTAGAAAACCTTTTCTAGGTATGTTGAATGTATCCTTATTGGAAGTGATACTTGGAAAATAAACAGTACAGGCTGGAAAAAAAACAGAAGCTATCAACAAGTGGTATTACAGAAGAAGGCCGAAGATTCATTGGGTAGATTAATAACTAACTAGGGATAGCAGGGTAGGGTTGTAGGATGATGCTAGTGCTGCTTATGGGAGTGCACAGGGATGTGATGGGGAAAGGATAGGGGCTACGAGGTGCAGCACCTGGAGTCTGGTATTGGAAGGGAGTGAAAGGGAAAGTAGAGAAGGGGAACTGTGCGGGTGCACTGACAGGATAGAAGTCATTTATAGGGTTGGAGTGTTTGCAGGAAGAGAGGGATATAAGCAGGGGGAGGACAGGAACTAGCTAAGGTTGACACGAGAGAGCTTTTGAGAATGAAGGATTTGTTGCAGGGAGAGTTTTCACCTGAATAATTTGAAAAAAGTGTGTGTTGGTGGGAAGAATCCAGATGGCACAGGCTGTGAAACAATTGGTGAAACTGAGCCCATTTTCGTGGACAGCATGCTCAACCAGGTCCTGTTGTCCCTTGGCCACAGTTTGGTGGTGGCAGTTCATGTAGACAGACAGCTAATTTGACAGACAACACATGTAGAATGCCACACAGGTAATGCCGCTAAGTTGGTAGGCCACAAAGCTGCTTTCACAGGTGGCCCTGCCTTGCCTTTCATGCATTTCTGCCATGCATTGTATTGAAAACCAACGTAACTCCATTCAGTTTTTATAATTCTAAGTTGCATCCAGTGCCGTAGTAGGTACAAGTTTTAAAATTTATGTCGTGCAGACTGTGTCCTAGAAAGTATACTTTCATGGGTACATTACTGGATGTGATGTACAAGCATTGATTATTTAGTGGCACCAGATGGAACTTTCTGATGCAACTTCCTTTGGATTTTGTGCTTAACTCTGCTGTTGACCTAATATCAGTTAAAGATTCTCCAATTGAAATATATATCTGCTTTACTTATTCAAAACTATATACCATACTGGGACGTAAACCCAATACAATTCTCGTAAATGCAGTTTTTTCAAACTTTTATTTTAATTCATAAAATTAATATTTTATTTTTTAATTACTAATCACATTAATATGTGAGTTCATAATAAATTAAAATCTGGTGTTGTTGTTGTGGTCTTCAGTCCTGAGACTGGTTTGATGCAGCTCTCCATGCTACTCTATCCTGTGCAAGCTTCTTCATCTCCCAGTACCTACTGCAACCTACATCCTTCTGAATCTGTTTAGTATATTCATCTCTTGGTCTTCCTCTACGATTTTACCCTCCACACTGCCCTCCAGTACTAAATTGGTGATCCCTTGATGCCTCAGAACATGTCCTACCAACCGATCCCTTCTTCTAGTCAAGTTGTGCCACAAACTTCCCTTCTCCCCAATCCTATTCAATACCTCCTCATTAGTTATATGATCTACCCATCTAATCTTCAGCATTCTTCTATAGCAACACATTTCGAAAGCTTCTATTCTCTTCTTGTCCAAACCAGTTATCGTCCATGTTTCACTTCCATACATGGCTACACTCCACACAAATACTTTCAGAAACGACTTCCTGACACTTAAATCAATACTCGATGTTAACAAATTTATCTTCTTCAGAAACGCTTTCCTTGCCATTGCCATTCTACATTTTATATCCTCTCTACTTCGACCATCATCAGTTATTTTGCTCCCCAAATAGCAAAATTCCTTTACTACTTCAAGTGTCTCATTTCCTAATCTAATTCCCTCAGCATCACCCGAGTTAACTCGACTACATTCCATTATCCTCGTTTTGCTTTTGTTGATGTTCATCTTATACCCTCCTTTCATGACACTGTCCATTCCATTCAACTGCTCTTCCAAGTCCTTTGCTGTCTCTGACAGAATTACAATGTCATCGGCGAACCTCAAAGTTTTTCTTTCTTCTCCATGGATTTTAATACCTACTTCGAATTTTTCTTTTGTTTCCCTCACTGCTTGCTCAATATACAGATTGAATAACATTGGGGATAGGCTACAACCCTGTCTCACTCCCTTCCCAACCACTGCTTCCCTTTCATGCCCCTCGACTCTTATAACTGCCATCTGGTTTCTGTACAAATTGTAAATAGCCTTTCGCTCCCTGTATTTTACCCCGGCCACCTTCAGAGAGTATTCCAGTCAACATTGTCATAAGCTTTCTCTAAGTCTACAAATGCTAGAAACGTAGGTTTGCCTTTCCTTAATCTAGCTTCTAAGATAAGTCGTAGGGTCAGTATTGCCTCACGTGTTCCAATATATCTACGGAATCCAAACTGATCTGCCCCGAGGTTGGCTTCTACTAGTTTTTCCATTCGTCTGTAAAGAATTCGCATTAGTATTTTGCATCCGTGACTTATTAAACTGATTGTTCGGTAATTTCACATCTATCAGCACCTGCTTTCTTTGGGATTAGAATTATTATATTCTTCTTGAAGTCTGAGGGTATTTCGCCTGTCTCATACATCTTGCTCACCAGATGGTAGAGTTTTCTCAGGACTGGCTCTCCCAAGGCTGTCAGTAGTTATAATGGAATGTTGTCTACTCCCGGGGCCTTGTTTCGACTCAGGTCTTTCAGTGCTCTGTCAAACTCTTCACGCAGTATCGTATCTCCCATTTCATCTTCATCTACATCCTCTTCCATTTCCATAATATTGTCCTCAAGTACATTGCCCTTGTATAGATCCTCTATATACTCCTTCCACCTTCCTGCTTTCCCTTCTTTGCTTAGAACTGGGTTTCCATCTGAGCTCTTGATATTCATACAAGTGGTTCTCTTTTCTCCAAAGGTCTCTTTAATTTTCCTGTAGGCATGATCTATCTTACTCCTAGTGATATGCGCCTCTACATCCTTACATTTGTCGTCTAGCCATACCTGCTTAGCCATTTTGCACTTCCTGTCGATCTCATTTTTGAGACGTTTGTATTCCTTTTTGCCTGCTTCATTTACTGAATTTTTGTATTTTCTCGTTTCATCAATTAAATTCAATATTTCTTCTGTTACCCAAGGATTTCTACTAGCCCTCGTCTTTTTACCTACTAGATCCTCTGCTGCCTTCACTACTTCATCTCTCAAAGCTACCCATTCTTCTTCTACTGTATTTCTTTCCCCCATTCCTGTCAATTGTTCCCTTATGCTCTCCCTGAAACTCTGTACAACCTCTGGCTCTTTCAGTTTATCCAGGTCCCATCTCCTTAAATTCCCACCTTTTTGCAGTTTCTTCAGTTTTAATCTACAGTTCATAACCAATAGATTGTGGTCAGAGTCCACATCTGCCCCTGGAAATGTCTTACAATTTAAAACCTGGTTTCTAAATCTCTGTCTTACCATTATATAATCTATCTGAAACCTGTCAGTATCTCCAGGCTTCTTCCATGCATACAACCTTCTTTTATGATTCTTGAACCAAGTGTTAGCTATGATTAAGTTGTGCTCTGTGCAAAATTCTATCCGGCGGCTTCCTCTTTCATTTCTTAGCCCCAATCCACATTCCCCTACTATGTTTCCTTCTCTTCCTTTACCTACTGTCGAATTCCAGTCACCCATGACTATTAAATTTTTGTCTCCCTTCACTGTCTGAATAATTTCTTTTATTTCATCATACATTTCTTCAATTTCTTCGTCATCTGCAGAGCTAGTTGGCATATAAACTTGTACTACTGTAGTAGGTGTGGGCTTTGTGTCTATCTTGGCCACAATAATGTGTTCACTATGCTGTTTGTAGTAGCTCACCCGCACTCCTATTTTTTTATTCATTATTAAACTGTCTCCTGCATTACCCCTATTTGATTTTGTATTTATAACCCTGTATTCGCCTGACCAAAATTCTTGTTCCTCCTGCCAGCAAACTTCACTAATTCCTACTATATCTAACTTTAACCTATCCATTTCCCTTTTTAAATTTTCTAACCTACCTGCTCGATTAAGGGATCTCACATTCCACACTCCGAACCGTAGAACACCAGTTTTCTTTCTCCTGATAACAACGTCCTCTTGAGTAGTGCCCGCCTGGAGATCTGAATGGGGGTGTATTTTACCTCTGGAAATCTGGTATAAAGCATTAAATAGAAAATAAGGTACTTTCTAATTTTTAGCAATTACAAATAAATACAAACATAAAATTAAAACAGTTGTTAATTATGTATAAATATTTTTTTAATTTAACAATAATACATACAGCATTTTTGTATGAAATTTTAATTTATGATGACTACTTGTATTTTCATGTCATTTATTATTAAAAAGACATCTTTATTTGGAAGTGATCCATTTTTTGCTATTTTAACATGTCATTAAAAATGTAAAGCAAGTGTGTCTACCAAGAATCAAACCAGTGACCTCACGATTACAAGAGTAAAGCTTGATGCTCATTGCTATAGTCACCTCTGTTAATAGCTTCAATTATTTTATACTTAACTGTTCTTAGAGCTGTTCAAAGAAAATTTTTTCGAGAGGTTTGAGAGGTGCATTGAACTGCTTTAGGAAATTAATGTCTCGGCACTGACCTTAAAACCCTAGAGGTAAAAAAAAAAAAAAAAATTCGAAGAAGATCAGTCAGTATGGTTCCCTTGTGCAGCCTGCATCTCACCTTCTGATCAGTTTTAATCTGCTATGAAATTTAGTTACAGTGTACATGACATTGCAAAGTGAACGTTTTCTATAACTTTTTACTTTACGTTATGTTTCTGTATGAGGAATTTTTGTGAATTGTTTTGTCTGTATAGCTGTAGGTTACGAGTCAGTAAAACAACATATATTGAATATCCATGTCAATTGCAGGTGCACACCACCCAAAGCATTGCAGCTATCACCATCACCTGGATCGAGTCCATTTTCATCACTGCGCCGGCAGCGACGTGTACCTCATGTAGTAGCAGACGTGCCCACTCCCTCTGGCTCAGTCTTTCCATTTAGTCCTGGAAGTCCTTCAAGTCGACCCTTTCCCGGAGAAGACGATGCCGAGAAGGAGCCAGATCGGAAGTGTGCTGTGGATGCAACTGGTGGATGTCTACGGCTATCAGCTCAGTCGCCGCCTTCGGATAGTTCGGCATCTGGTATGTTTCACAGTTGAGCCTCCTTGCATGGGGATACTGTTGACTTACTCCTTCATGTGAGAAAGATGAAATTGTATATTGGTTTATTGTGATACATATGAATGATGGTAAAGAATTACACACAATTGAAGCTTTGATGACAAGTAAATGAATGTTTGCATGAAAAGTGCTCAGTGTTCTTGCCGTGTCAGATTCAGATAAAACCCAAGCTTTCAGTTATTACCTCTATCATGATCATCAGGGGCTAAGTCTGAAACAACTCGGAAATGGTGCATAATGAGGTGGCATTCTGTACATCAATAAATTTTGTTTGCGATCATCATCCTTTGCTTCAGGCGGTAAACTTCGAGAAGTTTTCCTCTGTGTTCTTTCTTTGTTAAATACACACTTCCATCCATTGCTAAGCACATACCTGGCATGTATATTGGAGTTGTAATCACATAGTCTAATTTTAACTGCTTTTCTGATCAGTAATCCATTGTGTGAGCAAATATCCTTGTTTGTTCAGACAAAACTGGCTATTCATGTAGCAGTGCATGGAAGCATCCATTTCATGAAGGAAGAGCACAGAGGAAGATTTCTTGCCATTTGCCGCCTTATGTAAGGGATGCTGTTGCAAGTGATGCTGGATAGAACGCGTAAACAAAATCTGTTGACATAAAGGGTGCCTCCTAAGTACACACAATTTCCATGTCATCATGACATAATCCAGTCCTGAGGGTATAAAAGTGGGAGCATAGCCAGTTTCATGATAGTCACATTTATCCCCTAATGATGACGATGATGGTGGCAATCATCAAAAGCTTGGAATTTTATCCATATTTGATGCATCAAGTAAATGGAGAACTTTTTATGCAAGTACTCCGTTGTGAATTATTTCATAGCCAGATTGCATGGTTGTTTGTGATGTTCAGGATTGCTTTTAATTAGTCTGCCAAGTGGAAACTTTTCCAGCAGGGTTTTATAACAAAAGATTTGAATCTTAGCCTCTCCTTCTTTGACTAGTCACAATACTGCGATTGGACTCTGACCAAAGTATTCTGACTTGTTGACCTCATGGAAGTGGTAGGGTTTCTGTGAATATCAATATATGGAGTGGGAATCCTATTAAACTGTGTGTAAAATGTCCATTACTTTATCTTTCGTGTACAATATATTAGTTCAGCAAGCTGCACATTTATGAACTGCCATAGGCTTCAGGACATTATAGACCCACTAGTTTAATTTCATATTTTGTATTGCAAATAAGTGCATTTTCTGAGAAGGACCGTCTCCATCTACTTCTACATCTACATACATACTCCGCAAGCCTCCGTACGGTGCGTGGCGGAGGGTGCCTTGTACCACAACTAGTCACTTCCTTTCCTGTTCCACTCACGGGTAGAGTGAGAGAAAAGCAACTGTCTATATGCCTCTGTTTGTGCACTAATTTCTAGCATCTTCTCCAATAATGCACTTTCATAAATCTTTGTTACTTCCATGTGTCATTTGTACTGTAGTTTGTATTGTCAGGTAAAAACTGTAACAGTAAGGCTATTACATTCAGCATGACAGAACATTTTCAAAGTTATTGGTTGATTGAGCCAGATTTGAAATTTTGGATAGAAGAAAGCTTTACAATGTTAAGTTTTCTTTAAGTAATATGGGCATAACAGTTGTCAAAAGCCATGCCAAAGTATTAAAACATTTTAGCAAATTTACAGTCTACAAAAATACCACTCCTCTAGTTTTTGAACTCACCTATCAATACTTTGGTGTATTCAAACACTGATGACTCACAAGTTAATGTGGTCAGCTGGAAGTGATGTAGAGTTATTTTTTAAAAAATGTTCAACAATAGTGAAATAGCCAGAAGAATGGAACTGCAGCAAACTGAAATTGCGTGCTTAATGCTTTATGGTATTGTGCCATATTATAAAGATAGACTGAGGGAATCATATTACTTCCTCTAATCATTTTATTATAAGATTTGATGAGTCACTTGATAAGGTTTGTCAAGAAACTCAAATGGATATAAATATCAGATTTTGGAGTAATGGGAGGGGGGGGGGTTGTACATGATACTTAACATCTGCTTTGCTTTGTTGTACACACTTCTACCTCTTATAAGCCTTAATAAAATTTTACAGAACTCAATTGAATGGACCAAATATTAATCATAAATTTTTCAGCAATCTGAAATCTGAGTGCAGTCTGTGAAACAAATTAATGATTCAGTGATACTTAATATGGACAGTTGCACAAGAATGTCCAAATTATACTTCTGTGGCACCAATTCTGCATAGGTCTTTAGTGACAGTCATTCAAAATATACTGTGAAGATTTATCAAAGCAGATGTAGGGCCTACTGAAGTCTGTTGATTTCTTAACAAGTATAGACTTAACTGATAAAAAAATTCTTAACAAGTATAGACTTAACTGATAAAAAAAATTTGCTTCTGTACAATCAAATACACTTAGGATTTGGTACTAAAAAAGCTATCAGAGAATTAAAAAAGACAAAAAAAGTCACTTATCAAATGATCTTACAGTTTATAAAAGATGTCACAACTGCTTTCATAGCTTTTACAGAAAAATTATTGACACAGTTACTCTTACTAAGCTTACTAAAGGTACATTTTCCCAAAGTCAACAGCGAGAGACTGAAAAGTCTACTCACTGTTTTGAATAAAAGTAATTGTATCAGTGGTATTGTGCCTGATGAAATCATTTGAGATTTAAGCAATTTATGTTCTCAATCTTCGGCATAACTAATTCTCAAAAATTATTTGCAGGCTAAGAAACACCTAGATCATTTTTGGAATGAATTAATTGTTACACACACCTATCGACAGTCATTAATAAAATTGTTAAAGATGGTTATGATTTTATCTCATGGCAGTGCTAATATTGAAAGAGGTTTTTCAGTCAATTATGAGTGCTTGGTTGAGAATGTGAAAAATTAAACTTTAATTGCTCAACAATTAATATATGATTCCATCCTAAATCAAACAAATGGATATGTTGCAACTTTTGATGTCCCAAAGTCTGTAATTCATTCTTACCAGAAGTTGGGTTCAGAATTGTCAGAAGAGACTATATGTTGAGATAAAGAAGTTAAAATAACTGAATCAGAAGATTTGAGAAAAAAATTGTAGTAAATTAAAAAAAAAAACATTTGGCATGAAAAATCCAGACTTTTAGCTAAGATTTTAAATGATTGATGAGCAATGTAAAAATACTCAATAATTTGATCTGCCAAATATTAAAATTTTAATTTGAACTAGTTCGTACTACAAATCATTAGCTTGTTTTGTGTTAATTCATTTTAAATTATGTAGATTTTATAAATGTGTTAAATTACTTATAATTACGATCTATATCAGTGCACTGAAAACGAATAAAATAAAAAGTAAACTATATAAATTGACAGAGTTAAAGGTTCCGCCTTAATTTTTGTGAGTTTTGTACCAGATTTAATTATTTTCAGTTAGAAAACAATGAAGACTTTAATTGTTATTATAACATAAATAAAAATTTCAAAATCAGGGGAAAATATTACAAACTTTACTGGAAAAACTGGAAATACGAGGAAATATTTGATTCATTTCTATGTTGCCATCCTCATCTCAGCCTTGGTCTTCCCCCTGATCTGTTACTTGTGATGTCGTCTTCCTCCGCCTACCTGATCTGGCATTCTCAATGCATTATGTGCCCATACTATTTCAGTCTTCTCACTTTAATCACTCCCACAACGTCCACCAATTTGTAGAAACTTGTACAACTCCTGCAGTTTATGGTTCCTCCTTTTTCTCCCGTCATCTCTGTCCTTCACTAGTCCAAAAATCTGCCTCAGAATAGCATTCTCAAATATCTGTCTTTTGGTTTGGGATGAAGGTCTGTGCTCTCTATAGGACCACAGGTTATATCTCACTCCTGTAGATTAATCTTTGTGGATCTCAATAGAAGCTGAGACTTTAGTGGCTTTCCAAGTGCAAACCTCGACAACCTATTTCCTGCTTGAATTTTTGTCATTGTTAACGTCTGAAGGTTTATTGTTTTCCTCTCTGCTCACTACGAGGTATTTGGTCTTATCCATCTTCATCTTTAAGGCTGCCCACATTTTCTCCTCCAATAATACTCTTACCATCTGAATTATGTCTTGCTCATGTGATTTTTTTCTGGTAAAATTTTTATTAATTGTGACCAAAGCTTTCATCTGTTCGCAAATCATTTATTAAACTTGTTATTGATTGATGCTTTTAAATTGTGCAGCTGTGTACAAATTTATTAACATTAATCAAGTAATTAAATTTAGAAATGGAAGTATGGAATTACTGACACTCACCAACTTCCCCTGTTTTTGTCTGTGAGCAATTCATGTAGTGCAAAAATGTGTCTTCATGCAAAATCCAACTTTGGGGAGTAGGAAGCGAAGTAGAAGTTACAAAGCTCCTTCCTTATCTGTGCAGACAATGTAAATGTGTGTAGTGACATATTTAAAGTATTTCTTCATGACTACCTGTATATTGTAATTTTCCCAAGGAAGTAAGCAGTAACTTAACATATCTGTAAATCTGTTGTGTAAATGAATAAAAATGAAGGTAGCAATCACTTATCTGCAGTGGTGTGTAGCCTATAGACAAATTAAATACTAAAAATTCGTAACTGCCTTTTTCAGCTACCCCTCCTTTGCTAGAATAACTACACACTTTCTTACAACAGTCACAGTGCCTGACAGCGGATTTATTCATTATCAAGGGCAAGAAACACATGCATAGTGATTTGTGGATGAATTTGTTAGTGCTCTCGTTTATTCAGTGTCTGAAAAAAAAAACAAAGTGCTACGGGTGAACAATAAACAGCTTGATTTGACTGTTAGGTTTGCCATCAGACAATAAAATCAATATCACATAGTATTTCAATGGTCCAACTACGGCCTTCATCATATTAAATGCATTGAGACTGGTCCCTATCGAGAGACAAAAAGACAGGGCACTTGTCCCATAAGCTGTCAGATGGAAGTCCTTCATATTCGACCAGCAAAACGTATTCGTGGCAATTTTAGACTGTAATGTAATAATAGAAATTCCTGGGTGGAACAGTATGTAAAAAGAAGGGTAATGCAATCACTCACGTATAGTGGACTGATGTGTGGTGCATAGACACAATCATGTGGTGCATAGACACACGTAAGAGAAAGCAGTTTTTACTAGGTTTCGTGCTCTGACTCTTTATATTGCAAAAGTACACTCAGTGACACACTCAACCACACTGACACCCAAAACACATATTCCCACTGCCGTGGCGAGACACTATTCAGAGCAGTTGCCTGGACAGTGGTAAGGAAGGGTTATGTAGTGATGCAGGGGCCATGGAGGGTCATAGTGGGATATTGTGGGGCAGGTCTTTCAACAGATGACTCAACGTCTGCACAACAAGGTGAAAGGGGTTCAGAGGGTATATCTTAAAAGAGGTATAAAGGGAGAAAGGGGGAAGGAGAGGAAGGTAGAGATGAAGAGGGGGGAAGAGAAGATACAGGAAGGTGGGAAAACAGAGGGGGGGGGGGGGGAGAGAGAGAGAGAGAGAGAGAGAGAGAGAGAGAGAGAGAGAGAATATGCCTGGGTATGGGGGGAGTGTGGGAAAAGGCAGCACACAATCTGGACAGAGGAAGGGGTTGTGTGGACAAAGACAGAAGGGAAAAGGGAGAGAATTCCTGGGTATGGGGGGAGTGTGGGAAAAGGCAGCACACAATCTGGATGGGGGAAGGGGTAGTGTGGACAAAGACAGAAAGGAAAAGGTAAATTGAGGCTGTGGCAAACAGATTAGCAGAGGTCTAAGCCAGGGGGATTCCACAAGCACAGTCACAGTGAAGTAGCTGTGAAAGTCGTCTGCATGTTTGGCAACCAGGTGGTCAAGTTTTCAATTTATCCCAGCGTGGCGGTGGCCATTCATGTGAATAAGACAGTTGATTACGTATCATGTCCACATAGAAAGCTGTATAGTAATCACAGTGTAGGTGGTATGTAACATGGCTGCTTCATACAAGGCCCTGCCTTTTATTGGGGAGACTGTGGTAGGGGGTGGTGGATGGATGCACAGGATAGGTCTTGCACCTGGGGCACCAAGATTCATGACCACTGTGATGGAGCCTTTGTCAACAGGAAGGGTGGTAAGTTCATAACCTGAAGACAGTTCAGACCTAATCATCCTACCTGCAGACAAAAGCTCCATCACAGTGGTCATGAATTGTAATGACTACGTGGCTGAGGGTCTCTGCCAACTTTCCGATACCTCTGCATACAAACCTTATGACTGTGATCACATTACAGAAATCCAACAAGATCGCTAGCAGCTCGTTAAGGCCTTAGGTCCATCCCAAAACCTGACATTTGTATCCATCTCTCTCTTTACACCAGCCCCTCCCTCCCCCACACTCTTACCTTTTACATAATCCCCATACTCCATAAATCCAACCCCACCGGTCTCCCAACTGATTATCCCATTGTGTCAGTGTGCAGTGCTCCCATGGAATGAAGCTCTGCCTTTGTCCACAAACACCTCCAAAACACTGCCTGTAATCTCCCATCCTACATCTAACACACTGCTCACTTTTTCACCACCTTTCCACAGTTCCTGTCCTATTACCATCAGACTGCTTGTTGGTCATTGCAGATGTAACGTCCTTATACACCAACATCACCCATGCCAATGGCCTTGTGGCCATTAACACTACCTTTCACAAAGTCCTTCTGATATCAGACCTACCACATCTTTCCTAATCCTCCTGGCCAACCACATCTACACCCACAATTATTTCACTTTCAAAGGTCAAACCTGTAAACAAATCTGTGGTTCTGTCAAGGGTTCTCTCACCATTCTGTCAGCTTATTTATGAGCTGTCTGGAGGAATGCTTCCTATCCTGTCAATGCAGCCCACTCCAGTTTGGCAGCACAGTGCACTACTGTGAGCCTTCTGCTGCATCATGTCAGTAGTGACTTGGTGTAACATCAGGCTATTGTTGGATGGCAGCAACTCGGTCCTTCTCGGACCACTGCCTCGTCGCAGCATCAAGGCAGTCCCCTCAGGAGTGCCTTCCAGGGGAAGACGTCTTCTCACGTGCTGGTCGCGCATCGACGTTATGGGTGGCCAAAGCATTCTTGATCGCCCTGTGGTCAGCCATGTTCGCTGCCAGTACGCAGATCAGCGAGTCTGAATTGACAAGACTCGTAGACCACCTCATTCTTGGTGCAGCTCGTCATAAGTCGAACAGTGCTATCCACCCACCTCTGCACTTAAACAGTGCTATCCACCCACCACTGCACTTACAAAGGGAGGACAGGCTATGACTCGTCTTCGTGATTCTTCTTTGCCCAGTTGGCAGACTCAGTGAGTTGCGCGACAGATGGGCCCCTTCATGACAGAAGGTTTCTTCTGCACAGTCTTCTTTCCCATGGTGTGACACAGAGGACACAACAATCCATTTGCATTGTAAGAACAACAAACGACAATTTGCTCCTTTCCACAGCCACAGCACAGAACTTATTCTCAAGCTCTCTTCGGCCCAGTGAGTGTAGCATGCAGCAGCAGCAGCAGCGATGTGCACTCCTGACTGGTTTGGACTTCTAACTCCTTTCGTCTTCCTGTGCAGCCACTGAGTCATCTGTCAATAGATTTGCCCCACACTACCCCACATTCCCCTCCTTGTCTCACCGAGCAAGGTGGCGCAGTGGTTAGCACACTGGACTCGCATTCGGGATGACGACGGTTCAATCCCGTCTCCAGCCATCCTGATTTAGGTTTTCTGTGATTTCCCTAAATCGTTTCAGGCAAATGCCGGGATGGTTCCTTTGAAAGGGCACGGCCGATTTCCTTCCCAATCCTTCCCTAACCCGAGCTTGCGCTCCGTCTCTAATGACCTCATTGTCGACGGGACGTTAAACACTAACCACCACCACCACCACCACCACCACCACCACCACCTCCTCCTTGTCTCATGCATCCTTTCCCACCCCCTTCAGTCCAGGCAACTTCGCTCAGTAATGCATAACCAATAATCAGTCTCACTGTGGCAGTGGGAGTCTGCACTTGGGTGCCTGTGTCATTGCATGTGTAAACATGTGCACTTTTGCTAAAAAGAAGAGCCAGAGCTTGAAAGCTAGTGAAACATGTTTTCTGTTGTATGTGTGTATGCGGTACACATTAGTATGCTATAGTTGGTTGGTTGCTTTTCCCTTTTTCTGCATGTATATCCTAATACATTGCTCATGCTTTTTTTTTTACCACCATATAGGGATGTTGTCTCTGTTTCGCATTTGTTTGGCAGGGCAAAGTGACTGCCTCTTCTCTGATGACAGCAAGGATTGGACCATTGAAATATTATATCTCATTTGTTTTAGAATATGCTGGCAAATCCAGCAAAAATTCCATAAGAAACATCTTGCTCATCAACTATTTCAGATCAATTCATTGTAGAATGCAGTATAAATTAATCTAAAACTTAACATCCCAGTAGTAGTGGGCAAAAGGAGGGAGGATAAAGTGTCATTACAGAATTTGAATTGGGTGGAAAATGACAGGAGAGGAATGGACATGAAAAGGGGAAAGATGGGGATGTTATTGTGGATTCTCTAGTCCCAATTTCAATTCCGTGGAAACCAGATAATATCCACAGTGTGAAAATGTCGCCCCCACCATTGCTGCATATATTAACATTTTGTGAACTCACCTTTGCATATGGTTATGTGATTGGAGTTTGACTGCTCCATAGAGGTGGTAGACTTACTGCTTACAATAAAGAAGGGCAAAAAGATCATTCTGACAGTGGTAGCAAGAAACATCACTGAGACACTGAAATTATTTCCCTATGCTCAGTGTAAAATGTAATCATTTTCACTTATTTTCAATAGCAATCTCTAAAGTAATATATATTGTTTTAATCTCATTTTCTGATTTTATCAGTCTGTTCTCTCCATGGATTCCAAGTAGTCTACTTTTAATATTCTTTTCGTTATGCTCGCATTGTTACATGAATAACTTACAGAGTTTAGAATTTATGTGCATCCCTTTGCTTCATACTATACTAAGTTCAGTTGACATTCTGTAGGAGAAGCCTTTATTTAATTTGCATTTTGTTTTGGAAACAGGTTCTGGATCAGGATCCTCAGAGCAGCCAACACCTGTAAATGCGGATTATGCCAACTGCAGTCCACCACGTCGTCCTTTCTCAGAGCTTGTGGACCTTCCGCAGCCCATCGAGAGTGGACCCAGTCTGGCTCCCCGTGTCATCAGAGCTCGGGGCTCTTGGGGACCAGGAGAGAATATTCCAAAGTTCGAAACACGCAGTGAGAGAGCAAGTTCATCTGAGCAGATATATGACTGTAGGGACAAGCCTCCGGTTCCACCTGCAAAGCCTCAAGGCTCAACAGCACCCACAGCAAGAAGTGTCAGACTGACCAATTTCACAGAGAAACAGTTATCGGGTATTGACGCAGGACAAATGAAGTCGTGTGAACTTCAAGCGTGTGGCCGCCAGCAGGAAAGTGTTAACTACTCCACAAGGAGTGAACTCCAAAACGTGGATAGAACTGAAAGTGATCAAAACAATGCATCAGGTATGAGCACAACAGACGATCAAAAACAACGTAATATGTTACGGAGCCAGCAAAGAGAAGAAATAAATTCTCGGCCTGCGATGTCATTTTCCAACAAAACTGCACCTTCGCTTCTATGCGAGAATCCTGAAGAGTTGAACTGTACATCTTCAAGGTTTGCGCAATCGTCCAAATCTGATAGCAGTTCAGAAATCTTAATGGACTCTGTAGGAGAAGTTCAGGAAGAAGGGAGACCCAGCCATGTAAGGGAACATAATGACAGCCTAACTTCTGACGAAAGGAAGGAAGTTGATCACTCAGAACATAGTGCTGGAGATATATCAACCTGCAATGATGCAGGCTGTTTAGGATCAGAGGAAAATCCTAATGTAAACTCTGTGACGACTGAACTGACAGAGAATTTGAGTCTGCCTTTGGAGGCCATTGTTCCTGAACATACAAATAACATAAATATAGTGGCCCCGGAATGTACTGCAACAGAACAAACTCCAGAGAACTCGGTCAGTATTCACCGTGAGTCTTCAATTCAGCAAAAAGGTCCTGGAAGGCCAGTTGATGTGGGGCAGCATAAGTCACTGAAGACTCAGACGGACGTGTTGAATGGTCCTACTACCAGTGCACACCGACAAGCTAATCCCTTAATACGGTCAGGCTCTACTTCTAGTACAGCATCAGCTGACCAGCAGCTACACTACGTATCACTCGACTTGGAGGACAGGCCCAGTGAGAGATCACAGCGCACTCAGCTTCGAGGAGAACAGCTGTATGATGGCAGTTCTTATGCTCAGATTGACTTCTCTCACAGGACTGAGTGACTGCTGTCTTATTGATTTGCAATTTGACTGTGAGACTGTTTACTGTACACCTGTTTTTTCATATTGTAATTGTAGCAAAATGAATAAGCATTGCCAGTTATTGGGGTGGTAATGCATCCTATGTGAACTTTGAATTGTGCATCTTGCTAGCTTTGAGGCTGTCTATTAATTTTTTATCTAGCTTTGGTACTGAAAGCATGAAGACGATTGCTGTTTGTATGGCTTGCTGCTGAAAATAATGCTTTAGTATTAATTTGCTGCAGCAATGCCTGAAATGTATACTAAGTAAGAACTACTCAAGTATCATTAGAAAATGTGGCACACGCTACAGAGCTCCTCACCCACCACTCAGGATCTTATGCCCTTTATGAATTAAGGTAGGCCTATCTTGTATGCCCGCTTCCGTAAAGTCCACTGGTGGGTATTTGTCTGAGAAGTATAAATTTGGCAGCAACATATCTTTGTGGATACATATACTTGTGTCATTATCTGAACCTATATTTGCTTTTAAGTTTATTCCTAGAACAAGTGCATACCTAATTGGTACACACCATAGAGACATTCTAATGGAAAGGCAGCTGGCTCAGATTTAGCCTCCAAGTGTATGAGGGATTTTGTTTTAAAAATTTCCACTGTACATTTGATATTTAGGAACAAGTACTTAGTACATTTTTGGCATTTTATTAGAAATGGTTTACATGTGCTATGTATGGAAAAAATGTGTATGATCGTCAGTATGTAACGTGTTATCAGAATATCAAGTACCATGAGTTGAACATGTTTTCACAAAAATTTAAAAATTGTTTCTTTACAATATTTTTATGTCTCATTCCAAAGCTGTCCCACAACAGTCTTTTGTGGTTACCTATTTAGTGACCCAACTATGAAGTGAGAAGCACTTGTATTTCTTCTTCTCCCCCTTTTTTTAAGGAAAAAACGAGAGCAAGAAAGAAATATGTTCTGTGAATTATCACCATAACATGTTGCAGAAAGCTTTTCACATCCATGGAGCAGCATGAAATGGGAGACCTGTAGTAAATACATCTTAAAATCCAGTGCTGAAGTTCAAAGCATCAACTAAAAGGATCCAAAAAAACTAGATTATTTGATTTTGTACACAAAACTGTTTGAAGCATAAGTGCAAAGTAATGATGTTGAGAATATGTGTGATGTTTGTGAACCTCTTTCTTGTCTGTCACCTTTTTCATTGCTGTTTCACATAGCTAGTTACATAAATACATATTGGTATGCTTCACTCGTAGGTGTGAAACAGCAGTATTCTTTTTCCCCCCTCACGGGAAATTCAGAACTGACTGATTACAATTGCTAATAATTTAAATATGTCCTTTATTCATAACTATTTAGTTGTCTGACTGATGAGGTTTTTCAATGGCATGAAAATGCCTTTGTGTAAGAAAACTGATTTCCTTTGTGTGTTTACCAAATAGTTAGCCTTAACAACTTTTTTTTTGCTTACACATTGTTCACAAGCAGCACATCATTTCTGAAATTAACCTTTTAATACCACGAGCACCTCTCTGGATTTACATTACCAATTAACAAGTTATAATTTTTACTGTATTTTCAAGAATTAGTTTTGTTTAAAATCTGTTGTCTCTAAACATTGAACATTGGGCCTCTCAATCACAAATCAGTTAACACTGTAATAATATTTTTATCAAAGACCAGAGAAATGAAAACATGGATTCATGGACCAGGATAGGTAAGAATGTTATATCTCTGAAATATTGGACATGGACATGCTGATTGCTTTAACTGTCCACGTGCCAATATAGTTCAGCCTGGGTAGTGACTCCCAGCATTTGCTACTGTGTGCTTTGGCTACAGCTGATGGCCTGCCTCAGTTGATTGGTTCAGTGAATACCTTTTCAACAAAATTGTATTTTCACAGAGTAGTATAGAGATTCAAATCCTGATACCTCCTTGTTTCCATTAAGATCATACTTGTTAATACAGCACTGTTGCAAGTGCAAAAATCACTGTTTCTATGTGATGTGTTTGACTATCTGTAGTGTACAGATAGTTGAATGGCTGCAGTGCTCTCTGGAAAGTAGTTGGGAGTAATATCAGGTGCCAGGTGCACCATGGTGCAGTATAGCTTTCATTTCTTGCTCATGCATAAGCTGACTCAGTTTCTAAAATGTGCCTTCAGTTACTCCATAGGCATAGGCCTAAAAATCATAGTGAACAAGGGGCTGGTCCCTTTGTGATTCCAGGACTTCAGTTTCCTGATAGGAGTGTGTCATTTTCCTCAAAGTTTAATATTCAAGAAGGAATCATTCCTTTCGCTGTGTATGTAGTGGTAGTCAGGGCACTAAATTTAACACACCTTTTGTAACTTTTTGTTACACCCTTTACACTTGATTTGTTGTAAAATAACAATATATTTTACTATCAAGAAGCAGGTCTGCAGTGAGCATCCATTACTCTAAGAGTGCAGCTGATTTACTAATCTAGACCAAGTGCAAGAAAATTTTTTTCCATATATATACACTTTCAGTTTTGGTGACTGGTGCTTTGTTTTGAATTGTACCACATTCAAAGACTTTGCTTCTACTGGACTATTTATATACCTTGCAGGGTGTGCCTACCTGTAGTTGTATGTATATAGAGTATGAAATACTCTTCAAATGGACAGTGGTGTGTTTCTTAGTGGCCCTACAGACTGCTGACAGAGAATGACTGTAATAAGTTGCCATCAAATGGCAACATGTCAGAAGAACACAGTTCTCTTATCATTCTGCTGGGGAGAAGCCACGTCAGACGTGGCTGTGTGTTTCCCATCAGTTTCCCATGTTGCATGGGGGCGTGCTGGCACGTTTCTGGGGGGGGCAGGACCCCTCCTACACTGCCCCATGTCTCCAGCCTTCTCTACTATATTTATTGTTTGTTGAACAGAAAGGAGATAGTTACGTGACATTTTATCCATTTTTGTGAGAGTTTTGATAACATTTTATGTTGTATTTATTATTGTATAGACCCAGCATTTTTACGTAATCATTATGGCATCACCATACTTACATGCAAAATACACGCATACACTTGTGCTCAGAAATAAAGACAGTTCCTATATGCCGACAAATGTAATTTGAATATATGTATATGTGTGACATGTTTTATTACTGGATATTGGATTAATGTGTTTCCTTTGTCTCTGAGGTCAAACATATTGTTATCATTTTCAGAGTGAGGTAATCAACCTACTTTTAAGTTCTTGCATTTTTCAAAATGAGTGGACTGCACATTGTAACAAGAATTTTCATATTGTCACTGTCACTCAGCAGAAAGGGGCACAGTTGTTTTAACAAACAGTTTAAGAATATGTTTGTGATTAATTTAAATTTATGACTTCTATTATTAACATGAAGATCTTGAGGAATGCTGTAATTATTGATTAATAATGTTCACACTTTAGTGAGGGGAGAGCTTTGCCCCATATTTACGTGTAGCCAAATGCATAGTTTTTACATCTTTCAGGAGTCATCTCACCACTGTTACTGGCATATGATGTAATCCTATTAGAAGATATCTTAAGTTACATTTATTTTGCATCAATCGATGAATTTCATCAGTTTTTGCAACTACAATACTTTATAGCAGTTTCACTCTCTGATTAATCCAAAGGAACGGTGCTTATGATTGTAAATATTTTAGAATAAACAATTACCTGGCTCTTGCTTGAAGTAAAAATAGCTAAAAGAAGCTTCCCAGATTAGTGAATTGGCAGAAATTTTCAAGTTCCTTGCTAGCTGCTTCGCTAGCTCTTATCAAAGCATAGTTTATACTAGTGATTGGAAGGTTGACAAAATCTTTCATGTTGGGTAGCTATACTTTTTGCTACATGCGTAAGAGGCTGTAGCTTGAACTCAGGGAGTCATACTGCAATAAATAAATAACTTTATGATTGTGTAATGCAATGTTGTTACACACTAAAGCTTGGTGTCTGCACACTCACTACAGATGATTCAGGGGTGATAACATCGGCTTCTCTCATGACTACACTACATATAACTCTGTTGTGTGAAGTACTATTACAGAAGTTTTATTACTGATTTATACTAGTGTGAGTGCTGACACCATAGTTAATGTTAACACCAAATTCTACCATTTTAAAACTATTGTGTCTTATATGACATGCTGCTGCGTGGCAACACAAAATCGAAAATCTTATAATTACATGTGCAGCCCACACTGTTACCACTGCCAGTTGCCCAGAGGCACTAAACTACCATGTCTTACATTGTAGGATTCTGTGAGTAACAGATGTTTTATTGTATACAGTTTGTTGATTTTACCTTTATTTCATTATATGAAATAGAACTGTTCATGTTATTCCTATTTTTATGTATATTTTTTGAGTTGTACAGATCCGTACCACTACTTGAATAAAAGTATGAGACACATTTCCTTTTATTTTTCTTCCATTCCATGCTCCAATAACTTCCTGTTGTAATCATTTGTTTAAAATTCAGATGCACACATTTTAATTTGCAATTTTAATAAGTGTAACAGATCAGCATATTCTAGTTGAATTGGCGTGAAGTTGATCCCTGACAGTTGCAGTGGGCTGGATGCAGCAGTTTTTCAGGCCTGCCTCAACCAATAATGTAATGCTATTTTGTAAATGTCTCTGTGGCATCATCTCAGTGTTGTTACAGCTCTGTAGATGGCTTCTGTTTTCGGCTGTAGTCATGATCACTTCACAGTTGAAAGCTGGGTACCAAGCTGTCAGGGATCTTCTTATCCTGTCTTGTTTATAGGACTATGCATAGGTGATGTCATTTGTGGAGGAGGAGGATATTAGTGTTTAACGTCCCGTCGACAACGAGGTCATTAGAGACGGCGCAAGCTCGGGTGAGGGAAGGATGGGGAAGGAAATCGGCCGTGCCCTTTCAAAGGAACCATCCCGGCATTTGCCTGAAGCGATTGAGGGAAATCACGGAAAACCTAAATCAGGAAGGCCGGAGACGGGATTGAACCGTCGTCCTCCCGAATGCGAGTCCAGTGTGCTAACCACTGCGCCACCTCGCTCGGTGATGTCATTTGTGGAACACTATGACTGCAAAGATCGTGTCTTAATTATCTATGCTACAGTGATGATTTCAAATACACTCTACGCAAAACTAGGTAAATTAACATAACATACACTGATGCGCAAAAATTAAAAAGACAAAAATAACTTTTGCAGGATATGTAGGGACAGGAAAATTTTGCAAAATTACCAGTTTTTTTTAAAATAAAACAACAATAGAGATTTTTACGAGACATCATGAATTTGTAATTTTGGCATATAAAAATGTTATAAATCAGAGGACGGAAGTTTACTAATATTTGTAGCTGATAGTTATTGAATTTTTTACCTCTAATTTCCTCAAGGCTGAGATTGGTTTAGGCCGATAATCATAAACTGACTGTTTATATCTTACATTACAAACTTTGATGTGACAATGAAAATAGCTCCCAAATTAGTAAAAAAGTAGATGAGTTTTGCTATTTGGGGACCAAAATAACTGATAATGGTCAAAGTAGAGAGGATATAAAATGTGGACTGGCAATGGAAAGAAAAGTGTTTCTGAAGAAGAGAAAGTTTTTAACACTGAGTATAGGTTTAAGTGTGTGGAAGTCTTTTCTGAAACTATTTGTATGGAGTGCAGCCGTGTATGGGAGTGAAATATGGACGATAAATAGTTTAGACAAGAAGAGAATAGAAGCTTTCGAAATGTGGTGCTACAGAAGAATGCTGAAGATTAGGTGGGTAGATCACATAACTAATGAGGAGGTACTGAATAGAATTGGGGAGAAGAGGAATATGTGGCACAATCTGACCAAAAGAAGGGATCGGTTGGTAGGACATGTTCTGAGGCATCAAGGGATCACCAGTTTAGCATTGGAGGGCAGCGTGGAGGGTAAAAGTTGTAGGAGGAGACCAAGAGATGAATACATTCAGCAGATTCAGAAGGATGTAGTTTGCAGTAGTTACTTGGAGATGAAGAAGCTTGCACAGGATAGAGTAATATGGAAAGCTACATCAAACCAGTCTGTGGATTGAAGACCACAACAACAACAACACAGTGTTAGGAAAAACAATTCTGAATGTGCAAAAAGCAACATCAAATTTGGCATAAAAGTAACACCAGATTTGGTAAAAAATAACAACACATTTGGGAAAAATAACAACTTTGGAAAAAAGTAACAACAAATTTCACAAAGAACAACAACAAATTTGGTAAAAAAGTTTCGAATTTGCAGAAAAAATTACTCTGTATTTGGTAAACACAACACTGACTTTGGAAGAAACTGCTACTAAAAGAAGACCAAATCTGACCAAAAGTAATAACAAATTTGATGATAGTATTACTTAATTTGCTAAAATAATAATGAGTCTGGCAAAAAAAATAACACCTATTTTGACAAAAAATAACACTGAATGTGTCAAAAAAAAAAAAAAAAATAATAATAATAATACTAAATTTAGCCATAAAATAAACAAATTTTTTTCTGTCACTAATGATGTGTCACTGTCAAGTAACAAAACTATCATGTTTGACAATGCTGAACATGTCAGGTCTGTTCAAAAAATTGCGGGACATTCATGATTTCACTTATATGTCTGTTAGTTTTTGTTCAGTGCTGTATTGAGTAGAACATTATGTTTTACAGTTCACGAATTTAAGAAAAACTCTACAGAGACACACCAAATGATGCAGGAAAACTACGGTGGTGAGTACTAAACTGTACTCGGTGCTATGAATGGTTCGCATGGTTTAAAAATGACCAGATGGAAGTTAAGGATGACCCTTGTTCTGGACACCTTTTGATGTCTACCGATGATGTTTGTGTCAGTTGAAGCCTGACTGTCCAAGAGATTGCAGAAGAATGTAACATTTCAGTTGGATCATGCAATGAAATCCTGACACAGCATCTCTAAAATGCATCAAGTTGGTCTCATGGCTCAAGAGTTAAGACCAAAAAGACCTTCACCTTGCAATCTGTGAAGAGCTTTAGGATCAAGCAAATGAGGACGAGGTTTTCTGCAGACTTTTTTTATTTACAAAGTTGGCAACCCCATTGAAAGGGCAAGATTTTTAATGATAGATGAGATAAAAGAAAATTCGCAGACGGCGCTTCATGTGATTCAGCAAGATGGGTTCCAAGACTGCATTTGGAAATGGAAACGGCATTGAGAGTGGTGTATCAATTGTGGAGAAGGGTATTTCAAAGGAGACTGCGTGCAACAAGTAAAAGATAAGCATAAGAAAATTTAGTGAACAAAGTTCCAGAATTATTTGAACAGACCTTGTACTCTCATATGGCAAGAGGTGGGAACATATATGGTAATGCACTCAGGAACATTGTGGAACATGGTCATTTTGGTGGTCCAGGTGTTATGGCGTGGAGAGGCATAATGTTGCATGTGCATACTGATCTCCAAATCTTTGAACATGGGACACTCACCTATCAACGTTATTGGGTACTGTACTTTTTCTCCGTGTGCATCTTTTCAGCGGTGTATTTGGTCCTGACTTCATTTTTATAATTGACAGTGCATGACACTCGAAAAATGCAGATATAGGAACTGTCGGAACCAGGGGATATCTGGCGAATGGACTGGCCTGTCGATTCCCCCATGTGGGATGCGCTGGAGAGAAATATTGCAACATGTTGGCATGCACCAACTACCATCCAACTGTTGTCAACTGCACTCGTGGAGAAGTGGAATTCTCTACCATAAGAACTCCTTATCAGCCTTGTGGTCAACATAGGAGCATATTGCAGAGCATGCGTTGCCATCCATGATGATCTGTTAAGAACCATGTCCTGCATATTTTAATGTGCAGGGACCATCGCATTTCAGTGGCTTTAGTGTAATGTCATTTCTGTTTATCTCATTGCATATTTCTTTCAGTTACCTTCTGAACTACAATGTAGTAGATCTTTCTATGCATGGTCCAATGGGCTATGTTACTTGGCAGTGGTTTTTGTCCTTAAGTTTTGCATGCCAGTGTATTACTCAGAAAAAAATAGTATATCACAATACTCTATATCAAGTATTTGGCTCAGCTGAAAGAAAAAGAATATATATACAGACTTATACTCAAACCCAATGATCGTGACTCTATGTGAAACAATCCTAAAATAACCATGTAGATGGAATGCCATACACCATGTATCAGGGATGTTGAGTCGCAGATAGGCACAACAAAAAGACCGTCAAACAAGTAAGCTTTTGGCCAAAAATGTCTTCTTTCAAACTAGACAACACACACACACACACACACACACACACACACACACACACACACACAACCACTGTCTCTGGCTGCCAAGGTCAGACTGTGAGCAGCCGTACATGATGGGAGAAGTAATCTGGGTGGTGGGGGTAAGGAGGGGGCTGGGGTGGGAAGGGAGGGGGATAGCAGGGTAGTAGTTGTGGAGAATAAAGTGGCAGGGGGTGGCACTGGAAGAGGAGAGAAGTAAAAAGACTCCAGGTGCATTGATGGAATAAAGGGCTTTGTAATGCTGGAATGGAAACAGGGAAGTGGGTAGGTGGGTGAAGGACAATGAATAACATAGGTTGTGGCCAGGAGGGTTACAGGAACGTGGGATATATGCAGGCGAATGGACTGCAAACCAGAAAAGATAGTGTTGGTAGGAAGAATCCAGATGGCAAGGGCTGTGTTGGGCAGTGTGCTCAGCAACTGAGAGGCTCAGCTGTTTCTTGGCCTCAATTTGTTTTGATGGTCATTCATGCGGACAGAGATAGCTTTGTTGTGTATCAGGCCCATGTAGAGTGCAGAACAGTGGTTGTAGCAGAGCCTGTAGATCACAACTGATTTTGATGGGATACGTGATGCTTGTGACCAGACTGTAGTAGATGGTGGTGGGAGGATGTATGGAAAGGTCTTGCATCTAGGTCTGTTACAGGGACAGGAACCATGATGGAAGGGGTTGGGAGCAGGGACTGTGTTGGGATGGCTAAGGATATTGTCCAGGTTCGGTGGGTGGGGAATCCCTCTGGGAGGGCAGAGAATGTGATTCAGTTGCTCCAGTCCTTGGTGGTACTGAGTCATGAGGGGAATGCTCCTCTATGGCTGGATGGTGGGACATTGGGAGGTGGGGGAGGACTAGAGAGAGAAGGTATGGGATATCTGCTTCTGTTTGAGTAGTCCCTCTTGAAATATACCAAGGGTCTCACTGAGGCCTTCATAGACCACCATAATTACTCTTCCAGTGATGGTAATCATGGTCTTTGAAGGCCTCAGTGAGACCCTTGGTATATTTCAAGAGAGACTGCTCTTCTTTACAGATGTGATGGCCACAGGTGACAAGGCTGTATAGAAGAGACTTCTTGGTATGGAATGGGGGGGGGGGGGGGGGGGGCAGCTGTCCCAGTGGAGGTATTGCTGGTGGTAGGTTGATTTGATATGGACAAAGGTACTTACGTAACGACCTTTGAGGTGGAGGTCAACATTGAGGAAGGTGGCTTGTTGGTTTGAGGAGGACCAGGTGATGTAAATGAGGGAGAAGGTGTTGAGCTTCTGGAGGGATGTGGACAGTGTGTCCTCACCATCGACCCATATCATGAAGGTGTCATCAGTGAATCTGAACCAAGCAAGGGGTATGGGATTCTGAGTGCTTAGGAAAGACTCCTGAGACAGTGGGCATGTGTGTGTGAGTTGCACTTGCATGGATGTGTGTTTATATGTTATCTAGTTCAGAAGGAGGCTTTTTTGGCCAAAGGTTCACTTGTTTGACAGTGCGACTCAACGTCTGCTCTATACAGTAAGTAGCAATCTGTCCAGTTCAAAATATTGTCATTATTCCATCCCAGACCTTCCATTGCTTGCTTTACATGGTATTTTAATCTGAGTACAAAAAGCCTGCTTAAGAATTTTGTTGATGGAAGGAATAGATAAATGAATTAATTTTGTTCAGAACTTGGGTGAGACTCCCTTGAGGGTGGCATGCCAATGAATAATTAATTAGTCCAGAGGAGAAATTATTTATTTATGTATTTATTCAGGGCAGCTGTGTGTGGTATTAAATATTTAGGTAACTTAGGTTACTGTGCATGAAAATTTTGACAAGAAAATGTGTTAATGAGTAACAAAAAGATTTTTAGAGCTTATATGGTCCATGTGTAAACTGGTCACTAAAGTTAACAATGCTATGCTGAGCAGCACATTTCACAACTGGATAACGCAGTTGCCCTTGAACTCAGGTGACTCATCTTTGTGGATGGTTTGGTTTGTGGTCTCACCATGAAGAACACTGCGTAGTGGTTACAGTGAACTTAGTAAATGACATGGATTTCTCAGTGAGCTTCTCTTTAACAGGACAGGTACTGCCAGTGATAGTGCTTGAATAAGAGGTGGCCAATATCTGTGGCACTAGCTTACTTATATCAATGTCTTCAATCGGGCAGGGGGTTGGGAACATAGGCTGCGTAGTGACAAACAAGGATATTCAACGTGTCGGCTCGGCAGTGGAATACTATTATGGGAGGGGGTGATGATATAATTTTTTATTTGTTCCCAATTTCGTAATGTCTGTCTTACTGAATGAGCTATGAAACAGTCCCAAATTGCTAAACTTATCAGTGACAGCTACAATATCATGTGCAATATTTTGTTTCAAGAAAATCATTTAAACAAAAAATTCTCAAACTCCTGTTGCTCTAGGCACAGTTTTCATATTGCTTGGCTGCCAGTTACCAGTCAGTTGTGAACAACAATTTGTGTCCAGCATAACTGTTGTGATTTCTGTTCTATGTTTTGTTTCTGTGTGCAGTATGTTTCTTTTGTGGGATGTGTACAGCCAACTGTCAAATTGCTTAGGAAATTAATTACAAGGGATGATCTAAAAGTTTCCATTTGAAGGCTGTACAGTCAGGAATTGATATGACAATTAGACAGAATTTCCATGAGCTTTGAGGCAGTTGACCCACCAACACACCAGATTGAAGGCATCGGCGTGGTAAAACACCATGTCCTGCTGTTGAGAAGACATGCCTAAGTGCCTGTGCACATCCTTGATTGACAGGAACCATCAGCCTTTCGAGGCCTTTTCTAAGGGAACAAATGTGTGATAATCACACAGGGAGAGATGAGGACTACAGGGTGGTTGCTTGAGTGTCTCCCACTTGAGTTGGCATAACTTTTGTGATATGTGGGTATGCATTCCTGCCCAGAAGTTGGCATACATTCTGCAGTGGTGGTTTGCAATGGACTTAATGCCCCATACAAATTCCTACCTGGAATTTCCAATGTTAGGTGTTCACTCTTCTGCAGCCAAGGAAAAAATGACAGTGTGTTGGTTCTGTTTGGATGCATTTGATAATAAATCGCCATGGTTCACTTTTCCACATTTACGGCACACATGTTGGAAAGACATGAATGCCACACTAATCCCCTGCCTGCGTGTCAGTGCTTATATACCATATTGGAGTCATGCTGCATTGTACATACACTTTGGCAACGCCCTCGGACAGAAACTTTTTGATTGCCCCTTATATAATCCTGCATAGCGAACTCAGTAGTTCATGTTAATGGGGAACACTTGAGCATAGGACTTCACACAAGCTGCTATTGGAGCCATGTTGTGCTCATGCGTATTGGCAAATTGATAAGATTGCCCCTCCATTCCATGCTCAGATGTCAAGCACTTTGTTATTCTGGCCCAGGTATAGACATGTTTTTCCTAGAAAAGAAATACCTTTGTCTTTCCTTTACCTGTAAAAGACTGTCCATCCAGTTTAAATAAATTGAAATATTTTTTTGAAAACTATGGGATATCATGCTGATTCCCACCAAAGTTTAATTACCAACACTATCATACTCGCACAGATGACCCACATGTAATCGCTAACAAGGAATATTTTTCATCTGAGGTTCTTTTGAGTCATCAGTTTTCTGACATTTGATGTGGCCCACTACGAATTCCTCTCCTGTGCCACCAATGTCATCTCAGAGTAGCACTTGCGGCCTATGTCCTCAATTATTTGCTGGATGTATTCCAGTTTCTGTCGTACTCTACAGCTCCCTCTAGTACCATGGAAGTTATTCCCTGCTGTCTTCCCGTCCTATCATCCTGTCTCTTCTTCGTCTTGTTGTTTTCCATATATTCCTTTACTCTCTGATTCTTTGCAGTACCTCCTCAATTCTTACCATATCAGTCTACCTAATTTTCAACAATTGTCCATTACACCACATCTCAGGTGCTTCAATAATCTTCTGTTCCAATTTTACCACAGTCTTTGTTTCATTACCATATCACTGCTGTACTCCAAACAAACATTTTAAGAAATTTTATCCTCAGATTAAGGCCTATGATGGATGCTAGTATACTTTCTGTGGCCAGGAATGTCCTTTTTGCTACTGCTAGTCTGCTGTTGATGTCCTCCTTGCTCTGTCCGTCATGGGTTATTTTGCCTGCCTAGGTAGCAGAATTCCTTAAGTTCATGTAATTTGTGAGCATCAATCTTGATGTTAAATTTCAGACTGTTCTCATTTCTGCTACTTCTCATTACTTTTATCTTTCTTTGACATACTCTCAATCAGTATGCTGTAATGATTACACTGTTCATTCCATTCTGGAGATTCTGTAGTTCTTCTTCACTTTCAGTGATGATAGCAATGTCATCAGCAGATCTTATCATCATCCTTTCATCTTGAATTTTAATTCCACTTTTGAACCTTTCTTTTATTTCCACCATTGCTTCTTCTGTGTATAAATTGAACAGTAAGGATGAAAGGCAAAATCCTTGTCTTGCACCCTACCTAACTGGAGCACTTCATTCATGGTCCTCCACCCTGCTATTCCTTCTTGGTTCTTGTACAAATTTTGTATTACTTGTCTCTGCCTATAGCTTACCTGAATTTTCTTTAGAATTTTGAACATCTTGCACCCCCTGACATCGCTGACAAATCCTACAAATGTGTTTTGATTTTTCTTTAGCCTTGCTTTCATTATCAACTGCAACATCAGAACTGCTGCTCTGGTGCCTTTACGTTCCCTAAAGCCAAACTGATCATCATGTAACACATCCTCAATTTTCTTTTCCATCAATCTGTGTACTACTCTTGTCAGCGACTTGGACGCCTGAGCTGTTAAGCTGATTGTGCAACAACTCTCATACTTGTCAGCTTTTACAGTTTTTGGAATTCTGTGGACTATTTTTTTCAAAAGCCACACAGTATATTGCCAGGCTCATACACTCTACACGCCAATGCGAACAATGTGAATAGTCGTTTCATTTTTTTCCAGTGATTTCAGTAATTCTGATGGAATGTTATCCATCACTTCAGCCTATTTTGATCTTAAGTCTTCCAAAGCTCTTTTAAATTCTGATTCTAATATTGGATCCCCTGTCTCTTCTATGACTTGTTTCTTCCTCCATATCAGACAAATCATCCCCCTTACAGAGACCTTCAGCATAGTCTTTCCACCTATCCGCTCTCTCCTATGCATTTAACAGTGGAATTCTCATTGCACTCTTAATGTTAATACCCGTGTTTTTAATTTCACAGAAGGTTGTTTTGACTTTTGTATATGCTGAGTCAGTCCTTCCGACAAGCATTTCTTTTTTGTTTTCTTTACATTTTTCATGTGACTATTTTGCCTTAACTCCCCCGCACTTGTTTATTCCTTTCCTAAGCAACTTGTATTTCTGTATTCCTGAATTTCTCTGAACATTTTTGTACTTCCTTCTTTCATTGGTCAACTGAAACATTTCTTCTGTTATCCATGGCTTCTTTGCAGTTGCCTTCTTTGTACCGATGTTTTCCTTTCCAACTCCTATGATTGCCCATTTTATTTAGGGGTGTCCATTTCTCTTCAACTGAACTGCCTACTGAGCTATTCCTTATCACAGTATCTATAGCCTTAGAGAACTTCAGGTGTACCTCTTCATTCCTCAGTAGTTACATATCCTACTTCTTTGCTTATTGATTCTTCCTGACTAGTCCTTAAAGGTAAGCCTCCTCTTCCTCACTGCTAAATTGGGATCTGAGTCTATATCTGTTCCTGGATACACATTACAATCCAGTATCTGAATTTGGAATCACTGCCTGGCCATGATGTAATCTAACTGAAATCTTCCTCACTACCAAATTGTGATCTGAGTCTATGTATGTTCCTGGGTGCGCCTTACAATCCAGTATCTTAATTTGGAATCACTGCCTGGCCATGATGTAATATAACTGAAATCTTCCCATGTCTCCTGGTCTTTTCCAACTATACCTCCTCCTCTTGCGATTTTTGAACAGTGTATATGCTATTACTAGCTGAAATTTATTGCAGAATTCAGCTACTCTTTCTCATCTCTCATTCATAATAACAAGCCAATATTCTTACGTAACCTTTAATTTTCTTCTACTCCTTCCCCTACAACCACATTCCAGTCCCCATTACTATATTTTCACCTTCCTTTACACACTGCATTATCCATTCAGCATCCTCATATAATGAGACCCTAACAAAATAAAATGCTGGAATATTTTTGTCCACAACCACTTGCACAATAATAGCTGATCATTCTGCTCCAAGAGATTGCCAACCACCACAGCTCATTATCTGCACATCATCTTGCATACCCTTTTATGGGCTGTTTTTCCAAGAACCACATCTGGAATGGGCTTGTTCCAAGAACAGCTGCGCGAACTACTCTCAGCTTAGTATCTGAGGATAAGAGTTACTAATGACCTGCCCTAGGTTATCTTAAAATTTCATTATGCACAAAAATTTATAGAAAAATTTGATATAGCCTTGTTGAAAAGTCACACACAAACTGTGGTTGCGTTCAACATTACAGGTTTTCACTGTCTTGGGGAAAGTAGACATTATGTGAACCATGACTTTGGTACTATTATAAGGTTTATAGTGTAAAACAACAACCAGCACAAGTAGGATTTTAAAAACATTTATTTAAATCAAATCATTACCAGCTTTGAATTTATTACAAGTATGTCTTCAGATGGCTCTTACAAATTTTCTTGCTTTCCAGTATCAACTACAAAATGAGACCCCTGTGAGAAAGCAAGTAAATCTGTAACAGTCTGAGGGAATAGGATATAGCTGTAGGTAAACAACTAGAATTCTCTCAGATACAGATTTATTAGCACTTCGCTTCTACACAGATACAAGTCCAGAGGCTAACTGCCGTTAGCGGCCAACATCCTCCCAAAGCCCTCTCCTCAAAGATAGCAACTTATACACTGAGCAAATATTGATATTTATAGCGCTCTAGGCCACAGGCCCCCCCCCCCCCCCCCAGCAGCCCCCACACAGTATGGAGTACATCCCTGTGAATGAGGGGGGGGGGGGGGGGGGTGAAAAGTTAGGAAGGTAATGTACAGTTCTTCAGTTCTTGCACGTCAGGCGGAAGCAGTCGACTGGTAGGAGACCAGCGGGTGAAACCCGGTACGTCGACGGCGAAGTCAGCAAGCGGCGCTGGCAGCTGAAGACAACGTCCCATCCTGGAATGGAGGTGTAGCACTTTGTCAGCAGGCAGGCAGAGAATCACCTTGCCAGAAGGCCTAACAAAGGCACGTAAATTGCCACACGCAGCACTTGTGCTCAATTTAAAGCAGCACACCACACGAGTTTCTGCACTTCCTCCCTCAACATTGTCACACGTGAGTACCACACACACCGTATCGCCATCTACAACAACAGATAATTTATGTATGTCATCAGGGTGTACGTGTGTTGTGAATTCTTGGGTGGCACCTGTACGAGCAATGGTAGGGAGGCAGGGAAGTGTGGGAAAGCCATGGCAGGGGGAAGCATCTGCAAAGAGGGGGTGGCAGGTGCACTGGACTGCGCAGGCGACAACCTCGGGCGATCAGCTGACAGACAAGGGAGCGTGACCAAAGGCAACAAGGAGCCAGCGTGGATTGAACGGCATGTCAAAGAGCTATCACACGAAGATAGTAACACAATGGTAGAATCCGAGTGGTTGGCAGTTCGACTGCGAGGGCTGAGGAATGAAACCTCGAAAAGATTGGCCACTCGAATTAGATGAATGTGGAGAAGAGGCAGTACTTGGCAGAGAAGCACGCTGTGGAGAATCAATACCCGAATGTATGCTATGAGAAGATGGATGGCTGCTCAAAGCAGGAGTGGGAGAAATAGGGGCGGAATCAGGGAGGTTCACCTGAGGCTCAATGAAAGCTGGCTTTTATGAGGAGATCCATGTTATTCTCGGAGCATTTGACGATCTTGTAAGGACCTGTGTAGGGTGACTGGAGCGGGGCTTTGATTGAGTCATCTCTGAGAAAACACATACTCACAAGAGTCTAGCGTGCGCGGTACGTACATGCACGGAGGTGTACGAGTAGCCAGAGGTGGCAGCTGAATTTTGCTGCAGTGCAAGCGCACTCGCTCGAGAAGTGAAGGGAGTTCAGAGGGCCGTGGAAGTGGGGTGGGAGTGACTAATTCTCCAGGCAAAACCAGAGGTTGGCCATACACAAACTCGGCTACGGAACCCTTGAGGTCTTCCTTGAAAGTCGCACGAAGGGCATTGCTTCTGTCCATAGTGCGTCATGGCAACGCAAGGCAGACTTTAAGGTGTGATGTCATCGCTCGATAAGCCCATTGCTTTGGGGGTGGTATGCGGAAGTATGAACTTTGACAATACCACATCGGAGAAAACTGAAGACTCGATAGTCGTCCCTGGTCAGTGGTGAGGTAAGCATGTGAGCCAAATCTAGAGATCCACGAATCTAAGAATGCTTGAATTACTGTCTCAGAGGTAATGCTTGGAATAGGCACAGCCTCAGCCCACCAAGTCATCCTGTCAATAGCTGTAAACAAGTAACGGAAACCCTTGGAGGGGGGCAAAGGGCCTACGAGGTCCACATGAACATGGTAAAACCGGCCTAGCGGTTGGGCAAAACAGCCAAGGGGTGGGGAAATGTGCCTGGAAACTTTGTTCTGTTAACACAACACGCATGCCTTGGCCCAAGACTGACAGTCGCGGCACATGTCTCTCCAGACAAACCGTTCAGCTACCAGACAGGTGGAAGCTTTGTCACCGGGGTGTGCTAATGTGTGTAATTTGTCAAAGACCTGGCGTTGAAGGGGCTTAGGAATGAATGGCCACAACATACCAGTCGATTCATCACACCACACTAAGTCAGATATGCCAGGGAAAGTAGAGTGTACCAGTTGGAGAGAGGAGCTGTGGTCCGAAATTAACTGCATGGTATCGGGGTCTGCCGATTGCAACTGAGATAGGTCCGTTAAGTCAATTAAGGTTGTGACAGCACCAACGTGCGAGAGAAAATCAGCAACCGCATTGTCTGCTCTTCGGATGTAGCGAATGTCATTTGTAAATTGCAAGATGTAATCGAAGTGACAAAAGCGTCATGGGGGTGGATCAGCCGCAGGATTTTTCATGGCAGGAACCAACGGCTTGTGATCAGTAAGCACATAGAAATCTCATCCCTCAACATCAGTTCTGTAGTGTCTTATGGTCTCATAAACTGCAAGTAATTCTCTGTCGAATGCTGAGTATTTCTTCTGCATGTTGTTTAGCTTTTTTGAGAAAAGCTGCAGGGGGGTCGTAACATCATTGTATGTCTGACTCAGTACTGTGCCGACAGCATTGTCACTAGCGTCAGTAGTGATAAACATTGTGGCACGTGGGTGAGCAATAGTGGCAGTGGATGATGAAACACTGCCACGTTTGGGGGCCGTTTTTCAACCCAAACAGCATAAATTTGTATTGAAACAGCCCGAAGGGAGTGGTTATGGCAGTCTTTTCAATATCCTCCGGAGCCACAGGAATCTCATGAAATGCATGCTTAGAGTCCAAAACAGAGAAGAACTTTGCACCTGCGAGCGCATGATTGAAGTCTGCAATGTGTGGGACCGGGTATTTATCAATGATGGTGCAGGCATTTAAACGCCTATAGTCTCCGACCATACGCCAAGTACCGTCTTTCTTTTGGTCAAACAGGATAGGACTAGCCCAGCAACCGGAAGAAGGTTCAATTATTCCCTTTTGTAATAGATCATCTAATTGCTCTTTTTCAATTTTCATAAATTCCGGCTTGAGGCGGCGTTGGTGTTGCGATATGGGCGGCCCATTGGTTAGACGTACGCGATGAACTGTGCCATTAGTGACTACTGCAATACGTGGCACGGCACGACAGTCAGATGTCTGTGAAGTGGGGCAGGCGGTGGAGAACTGGAGGACGGGCAAAGCTGTGGCGCTGAGGGCACGGAAGTACAGGTGTGCCAACCGTTCGTAGGCTGCGTAAAAGCCGCACACGTGTTAACATAGGCGAGGTTGGTACACTGGTTCTTGGTAGTGGGCCGTGCCGCTACGAGCACTGTATGCACGAGTGGGTGTGACGAAACAGCAGATGGCCGTAGTTCATTGCCACGAGCTTGGGATGTTAATTGTCCATTCGGAACACAAGGAACATGAGCACTCGGGCATATACTGTCATTACAAGACGGGGTGCTGACACAGTTTACAGAGTTCACAACATTGTCGTTAATGTGCGCAGGCATGGGAACACCACATTTGCACGGACTGACCTTGCCTGTAGCCAACGAGTCGTCTGCTTGTAGTGTCACGAGGCGTTGTTGTGTGGAGGCCAACTCGTGGTGTATGTTGCGGAGATGCAGCAGCATTTCCATACGTTCCATCCGCAACTTCGATGACTTGGCGCACTCCACTAGCCACTTGTTTGTCCAAGATTGCAGCTCCAAGGATAGGTTTAAACACTTCTTAGCACAGCACACATGTTTGGTGTTAGCCAAACTGTCACTCGGTGGAGCGAAAGGAATATGTTTGTTTAGTGGGGGGTAAAACACAGTATTTTGCACAAAATCTAGTGACAACTGATAGTGCTTGAGGAAATCAATTTCGAGAATAGGTTCTTCAATTGTTGACACTAAAAACGTCCACTCCAGCTTGCACTCAGGCCAAAGTTTCACTGTATACAGAGTAGAACCCAAACACTGTAGGGTAGACAAGTTCACTGCATGAAGTACTGTTTTGTGTGGTTGCACTTTATTGGTTGCTAGGCGAACTGGCAGCCAAGAGACGCCTGTGCCGGTGTCTACCAGAAAACGTACACCTGATTGTAAATCGCGAACATAGGCTCGACCACACTTACTGTTGTTGTCCGAAACGGAATGCAATGTTGGGTGGTGCTCGTTGTTTACATCGCAGGAGGTGGCTCTGCAGCCTACCTGCGGTTGGAGTTTAGGCAAGAACTCGGTGACTGGCATTTGTGAGCTTGCTCCCTGAATCTTGCATGGAAGAAACAGTAAGGTTAGGCGGGCCTGTGCTCCTGTGGGTAGTTGCTAGGTGACGGAGTATGTGACCCAGAGTCTTCCACAGAGGCTGATGCACTGTCGTTGCAGGGAGTTGAAGGTGCAGGCAGGGCGGCTAGTTTAACAAACTTGTTATTAGCAGCACCAGACAAGGGTGTGGTGTCAGAAAGCTTCTTAGTGCAGTCACGTCCAGAATGCAGTGCACGGAGCTCACATTGCCTGGCGGAGTATGCTCTGTCGGCGGCGCGTAAACGTTCATTTACTGGCCTATCTTCATACGCAGTGATTACAGTCTGGATAGGCAAAGGCAGCTTTTCTGTCCAGATTTCTGTGAGCGTGTCATCAGGCATAACTTGCTCATCGATGAGAAGACAGATGCACCACCGCAGCTGGGACGGAGACCTGTCGCCGAGACGCTCTTCGTAGATGAGCTGTCGCACATTTTCTCTTCTGGTTTTGGAGACGCGCTCCAGTATCATCTGTTTGACCACAGCATACTTCCCTGCTAGGGAAATTAAATCGACACGGTCATGAAGATGGTTCATGAGGCAGGCGAAGCGTGCATCGTCGTCCAAAGCACAGACATTGAATGTTTGCTGAACCAGGTTAAACCAGAACTCCGGGTGAGCAGATTTGAAGCTTGGTAGTTTCGGCAGATTCGGCACTGCAGTCACTGCAGAGGTGCACCTATTTCTTTGGACAGAAGTAGAGCATTCAGAAGATAGCGAGTCCGAATTATTGGCGTCCTGTAATGCGGGTATCGCAAAATTCACTTGACGCCAGAGGGGCGGCTGAGAAGCGACGGATTCTCGAACAGTGTGAGGATCGTAGTCAAAATGTGCATTCTCATTGACGGGGTGGCTCGGAGAGAAGCCACAAGTACTTAAGTACGCCGGTGAATGTCCGTTATGCACACTGTATTCACTCAACCGTGAGTGGTGGGGCTGGTTGTAGATGTCTGGGTAATTACTGTCCAACACAGAATTATTGACTTGATTAGGAGTAACACAAGGATCCCACACATGTCCGCTAGGATGTGATATTTGCTGTTTGGCGAGCATTGAACACCTGTTGACTAGCGGGTGCGGAAGGATACACGCATGGCGGGAACTGATTCGAGTTTGAATTTACTACTGGATTTTCTAAAGTAGCAAAACTTCGCTCAGTGCCACGACTGTATTGAATTGTGCATTCAACACAGGAGTAGGAATGTTACGAACAACAGTCTGTGGAGAACATGTGGAAAGGTCTAGGCTAACAAAGCCAGAGTCAGCGACCGTTGGCGGTTGGAAGAAACTGGTGGCACTCAACGAATTCCACTGCATGTTCGGGTACCAAGCTGATCTGCAGTCACAGGTAAGCTAAAAGATGCTAACAAAACTCGCACTCTTAATTTCTGCTTGTGTAATCTAAATATTGTAGCCAGCTATGAATAACCTTCGGGTGGTAACTCGGATGCGTATTACACAAAAAACGGGGTCACCAGTGAGGGAATAGGATATAGTTGTAGGTAAACAACTAGAATTCTCTCAGATACAGATTTATTAGAACTTCGCTTCTACACAGATACAAGTCCGGAGGCTAACTGCCGTTAGTGGCCAACATCCTCCCAAAGCCCTCTCCTCAAAGATAGGACACTTATACACTGAGCAAATATCGATATTTATAGCGCTCTACACCACAAGTCAACTGAAGACAAATTTGTAATAAATCCAAAACTTCTAGTGGTTTGATTTAAACTTGTGGTTAATTGCCGTTTTAAATTATAAACCTTATTGTTACAGTTATTTACAACTGATAAAATGGTTTGTTTTCAACAACTTGGGGGTTCCTTAATATTAATCAGGGCACTTGACTTTGCTTGTAGTCTAACTTCTCCCCATTTGTGAATCTGATGGATTCTCCTGTCCTCACACACTGATTGAGTTGGTGCAGTGGTAAGAGTTATGGGAGAATGATGGTTCAAATTCCCATCTGGCCATCCAGATTTAAGTTTTCCATGTTTTCCCTAAATCTCTTAAGGTAAATATATTGACAATGTTCCTTTGAAAAGAAGTCTGAGTTTCTGTTCCATCCCTGATGACTCCGAAATTGATGGTACATTAAACCCTACTCTTCTGTTCTTCCCTTTTTGTACTCAAAGCTCCAAGACTATGCTGTAGTTTGAAATGAGTAATTTTTTCTGACTACTACATGCATGACTAGCAGTATCAAGAAAATCATCCTCTTCCAGTCCTGTGCTTGAAAATGCTTCCTAATCTACTTGAAAATGCTTCAGAATATCCCTCATTCAATTCCAAATTATGAAGGCAGGTGCCCATCACCACTCAAACAATGCTATTGTGTCTTTTACCAAAGTAATTTTGCAAAACCAAACTATTATTAACCAGAAACTTCATATATTGTCATATATATTCCCTTTCAGGGCAAGGCAGACTGCAAGTTCATCCAAGTACAAGCAAGCTCCTCACAATCCTCATATAATAAAAGTGTAATGCAGTGCTTAGAAAATTTTAGCTTCTCAATTTACACATTACCAGGTGTGCCATGTGTTGCGCTCTTCCTCCTGCACCAGTGAAGACAGATGGGATTTTTTGTAAATGACAGAAGGGGCCCAGCTACAGAATGAGACTTTTAATTCTCAAATAAACTCTTATGCTGTGATCACAAATACATATTCTTGTCAGAAAAATGCTGAAGCTTTTCTTTCTAGATTTCTAATAACCTTTAAGAATTTTCTGTTATAGCACAACTTTTTCATTTTGGTGTGATTTTTCAAACTGGTTTTTACATTAAATTTGGCCTGTATCTATTTTGTGAAACAGTATGTGTAGTTTTTGTGCTTGTTGTTGTGATATATCATCTTTCAAATATGTTTGATGTCTTAAGACAACTTCTGTCAGCATCAAAACTGCTGCATGTAACAGAATTAGAGAGACAATGTTGTCATTGCAGAGAATAGTCCCATTCTGCAGAGTACAGTATATTTCAAATCTCCCCACTTGAGTCTCAGGTCTTTCATACGTTCGAGACATAATGTGCAATTTTTTGTGCTTGTTCTAATTACATGCTGTTCACCACTGCCCACAACACTTCTGTAGGTATTTTGATGACTGAAGGTTGGTTACACATATAGACACTTGAAATGGAAATGAGCATGTGGCATTGTTGGCTGGGAGGCCCTATCCGGGGAAGTTCAGCTGCCGAGTGCAAGTCTTATTTCAGTCGACACCACATTGGGGACTTGCGTGCCGGTGATGAGGATGAAATGATGATGTGGACAACACAACACCCAGTCCAATCTCCAATCTGGTCGGGAATCGAATGCAGTCCCATTGCATGGGAGGCAAGTGCATAACCACTCAGCTAAGCAGGCTGACATATAGACGTCTTATCTCTCACAACAAAACACTGTACATAACACTGGAGCTGTCATGGATAATTTGTTTAACTGAGTGTAATTTAGGAAGTATCACTACTTACTGAACAAAAGAGACTTTATGAAATTCAACACATATGAAAGGACCGCTGCCTCTCTTACAATACTATAACATTGCCCGCTCAACATGTTGAATATCCTTGTATGTTGTGTCCCACCTGTGCTCCCAACCTACTGTCCTATAAATCATATTCCCATGAAAGACTCAGGTGCAATGCCTGCCATACATATTGTACCCATTTACAGTAAAGCATATACTTCCATTCAAGCAGCATCAGCAGTGTAGACAGTTTGTTTATGATAAGTTTGTAAGTAAAAGTAAATCACTTATTTCACTTTGTCTGTGTGCTTCCATAGTTTAATCTTATATTTTTTGTGTGTCTGTGTATTTATGAGGCATGGAGTTGCATATGTTAACTTGTAACCTCACCCTCACTTATCGACCTTAATGACAGTGAAAAATTAAACCGCGTATACCTAATGGAAATTTGGGAAAAGCAATCATCACTGAAGTTAATCTGTCGGTAAAGAGGGAGGAAAGGGTTACATCTAAATGAAAGGAAAAATGCAAATGAAACTGATGGAAATTAATTTTGAAAAGGGGTAAAGTTAATAAAGAAAGTAAATGTGCGGCTGTTACGTTAACAATTAAGTAGCGGTAATTAGATATTTGAGATTTGGGGGAAATTACGGTCGCCAGTCCTATGGACAGTTACTATAGTAACTGAAAAAGAAATGTTATTACACATATAATTAGCACTAGAAGCATGGCAACTGAAGGTTGATACATGTAGTGTGAAAACTGAAAGTTTGTCAGAAGTAATAAATTTCGCTACATTCTGACTTAATTTAGCAAAAGAATTAATAAAACCGGAAAATTGAAAGTTAATTTAGTGACTGAAATTAATAGTGAGCTTTGTTTCTGAAGCACATCGAAATTCAGTAAAATATGGTTAGTCTTGGGCTACCTCAACAATCATTTCAAAAGCTACTTGAATCTACGCAATTTAGAAATAAGAGATTTAACTTTGAACTTGAATTAAATGATTCTGGACAATTAACAATAGTAACATTTAGTACGTACCAAGCTGATCTGCAGTCACAGGTAAGCTAAAATATGCTAACAAAACTCGCACTCTTAATTTCTGCTTGTGTAATCTAAATATTGCAGCCAGCTATGAATACCTTAACTGAACTTTGAAATTAAAGCAGTGAAATGGAATGATGTTACTTTAATGCTGGCGTCTGAATTTCAATGACACTTGGGTTCATTTCGGAAAAGGAAGGAATCCTGCTTGGTAATGCAATTGGGTCAATGAGCAACGAAGGTTCATGCTAAGTTGCTGTAATTTTGTGATGCAACAATTTTAAAAGCTGAGGTCTGCCATACAGTTCTAAAACTTTACGTGCTTCCAGTCTTCCTTGTTGGTTGATTGAAGGTTTGAAGTCGTCGATCGAGGAGGTGGCGACAGTCACTCATTGTCGGCCGTCGCTGTTACAGAAGCTGGATGTTGGCACATCTTCTTCTCGACACGGTCTCCAGCCAAAACGGGCTCTTGATGTGTGCCAGCTAACGCTCCCGTCCGCAACACCATGTCTCAAACTAACATAGTAAGTCGAGCGCAATTACATGCTGCCAAACCCCGAAAGTGCAGCAACTCGCGGGAGCGTCACACAACACACCTGCTCCACTGCCCTCCTCCAGCCAGACCCTCTCTCTGCCCGTGCTCCATGCGGCAGGGTTAACCCTACCAAAGATCCTAAACACTTTGGTTCTCCACACGACCTATCGATGTATTCGTTCGACAGCATAGTTTTCCCTAGGCAAGACCCATATTTACAAAACAAACCAATTATACATCGACATATATATATATCGCTCCCGGGATTGGAATGACTCCTTACCCTCTCCCTTAAAACCCACTTCCTTTCGTCTTCCCCTCTCCTTCCCTCTTTCCTGATGAGGCAACAGTTTGTTGCGAAAGCTTGAATTTTGTGTGTATGTTTGTGTGTCTATCGACCTGCCAGCGCTTTTGTTCGGTAAGTCACCTCATCTTTGTTTTTTTTATATATATATATATATATATATATATATATATATATATATATATAGTAAAACAATTACAATATATAAAGGCACAGAAATGTCATATATTCAGGTAACAAAATAAGGAAAAAATTTATAGTACAATAGATGGAAATAGGAGGATATGCATTTCCGGCATTACAAACTGTGTATTTTAGATTTCTGCCATCAGTAGCAACATTGTTTAATATGGATAGAGACTGTGAATGCTGCGTTTGAATGTGAACTAAGGTGCAGCCCCCTGGTTACATCTCCATGTAGTACTTGCTTTGATCATGCAGCTTGAGGCTGTTGCCAGTGCGCATCACTCTTTGTTGCTCTGACGTTTGGATCCCAGGAATATCTGACAAATTCTATTTGTCCTCTGGTAATTCCATTGCTGTGACTGGCCCAGTTGCTGCCTGCATTGGAGTTGACTCCTCGAGCATGGTTGAGTGGGAAGTATTTCAAGGTGTGGCAGACAGCAGAACACTTTCTGGGGAGTAATCAAAAGGCCTCCTCAGTTCATTTGACGAACAGATTACAGGCACTGTCTATCATTGTTAATGGTCCTGAGTCAGCTGTAGCCATTTACTCTGTTCCACAAGGTGCCTCTTGGCTTGCAAGGTTTGGGCATTCACAAAGGGTGGTTGGGAATGTGATGGAGCGGCTTAGGGATTTGGCTGCCAGTAGAGGAGAAAATCCAGTGTGTATTCTGTCTGGGAGACATCCCAAGTGTGCAACAAGTCCTTCCGGATGCTATTCAGAGCACAAGGTGCACTCACCTGCAGGTGGTGGCTCATGTCGTTACCAATGATGTGTGTTGCTCTGAATCAGAAGAGATTTGATCTGGTTTCTGGCAGCTGTCTTAAGTGATAAATACAGACAGTCTTGCTTGCAAGATGAGAGCAGTGTTCATCATCTGCAGAATTGCTGACAGGACTATTGTGGATGGCCTGCATCAGAGACTCAGATGGTTCTGTGACCATGTAGGCTGCCAATTCCTTGACTTATGTTGCAGGGAGGAAGGGTGTCAGTCTCTGCTTAATAGATCAGTAATCCACTACTTACAGGTAGTGGCTACATGAGTAGTGGCAGCTGTGTGGAGTGGACTGGATGGCTTTTTATGCTAGAGGGTCAGTTGTACAATAACAAAGGAAGCAGGTTAAAAACCAGATGAGAGTAGACCTAGAAAACATCAGTACTATAGTTTTAAATGTCATAACTACGTTGGAAATGAACCAGAGCTCCAAGTGCTCAGAGAAAGCACTGTAGTAGACATAATTATAGTCACTGAAAGCTGGCTAAAACATAATTTTACTAAGGATCTAAGGGTGTACAGAAAGAACAGACTAAATTCAGTTGATGGTACTGCACTTGTTTATGTTAGAAGTAGTTTGTCTTGTACTGAAATTAAGTAGACAGTTACTGTGAGTTAGTGTAGATAGAAGTTAGATTTGACAACCAGAATAAATTTGTAATCATTTCCTTTCACTAACCCCTATCTGAAATGGTATAGTTGCTGAAAAATTCAAGTAAAATTTGAGTTTCGTTTTAAATAAGCACCTCACTCACCAAATCATGGGGATTTCATTCTACCCTTAATATGTTGGCAAAAACACATTTTTCCAGCCGGTGTGGCCGTGCGGTTCTAGGCGGTTCAGTTTGGAACCGCGTGACCGCTACGGTCGCAGGTTCGAATCCTGCCTCGGGCATGGATGTGTGTGATGTCCTTAGGTTAGTTAGGTTTAATTAGTTCTAAGTTCTAGGTGACTGATGACCTCAGAAGTTAAGTCGCATAGTGCTCAGAGCCATTTGAACCATTGAGCCTACTCAATGTGGCCTCCATCAGATGTGATGCATTTGGCCCAATGTTCTTTCCATGATATAAATTCACTTTAGTAAAATTCTGTGGATTGACTTTTACGCCATCGCTTGACACAGGAAATAAGGTCTTTCTATCAAACATTTTACCATGCAGGTGGGCCTTCAGATGACCAAAGAGGTAAATCAGATGGAGCCAAGTCCAGACTGTAGGGAGGATGAGGAACAACTTTCCAACCCATTTTCCTGATTTCCTCCTGCTTCATAAGGGCTGTATGGGGTTTGGCATTGTCATGGTGTAGTCTGATGAGCTGACCCTGAAGCTGTGGTCTGTGGGTCTTGATTGCACATCACAGCTTGTACAATGACAAACAATAATGGTCCCAGTTAATTGTGGAGCCAGGTTCCAAAAAGTCAATGAAAATGACACCACACTGATCCTAGAAGAAGGAGGCCATCACACTTCGGCCTGCTGTTCATGAAAGTCTTGGTTTCTTCTTCCAAGGGGAACTCAGATGACACCAGTCCATGGACTGGGTTTTGCTGTCGGGTTCGGACACAAACAATCATGTCTCATCCTGTGTAATGATGCTGTCAAAACACTGTTTCCACTCTTCAGTAATGGTCTTCATGAGACCCTCGCACACATTCTTCCTCATAATTTTCATTTCTCTTGTCAATAATGTAGGCACCAAACATGCACAGATTTTCCTATACCCTAGTGACTGTACAACTGATACCACACTACCTAATGACAAACGAGCCATTTCAGGAATCTGCCGTGTCGTCACACATCTGTCAATTTGGATGATATGATCAGTGGTCTCCTTATTCACATCACTCACTGCCATTGATAGTCTACCGCATTGTGGATTGTTCAGCAGAGAGAAATCACCTTCTTTAAACCTCTACAACCACCACTAGATACTGCTGCAAGCCACTGTGTCCTCCCCATAAACATGAGGCAACTTCCTGTGAATCGATGTGGCAGAGTCATCACCGGTCTTGAAGAGGAACTCCATCACTAACTGTTGTCGCAACCTGACATCTACTTCATGGTCCATTATGGCTCACCTGTAAATAAAAGAAAATACTTTTATATACCAACTTATAGCTAAATGTTGCAAGTATGTTCACAAAAATTTCATTCTCCTCCTGCAAAAAGTAAAAAAATTAGAGACGACTGTGCAAATCTTTTTGAACGTCCTTTGTAGATCTCTTAGCAACAAACAATACTGAACAAATTGAGAGGGCCATGACAGATACAGGAATTAGTGACCACAAGCTTGTTGCAGCAAGTTTGAGTACTGTAACATCTAAATCCACCAAAAATAACTGCAAAATGTATCTATTTAAGAAACAAAAGATGAAAATGTGCTTGATGCCTTTCTAAGAGACACTCTCCATTTCTTCCATATTGTCAGTCTTAAGTGTTGAACAAATGTGACTCGGATTCAAACAGTTAACAGCAGCTGAGAGTTTTATACCAGGCAAATTAAAAAGAGATGTAACAAACACACCATGATACACAAAACAGGATATAAAGCTGTTGCAGAAGCGATTTAAAGGAATGCAAAATCTCCAAGATTGGCCACAGTGTACAGATGCTCAGAACTTAGTGCTGACTTCAACGTGAGCTGCTTTTAATAGTTTCCACAACAAAACTGTCTCAAAATCCTGCAGAACATTCAAAGAGATTCTGGTCATATACAGACCAGTAGCAAACTACAATAAATACCTCCGCTGTGTGATAGCAGTAGTAATATTACTGACAACAGCACCACTAAAACAGTCTTACTAAACAATTTTCTGAAATCATTTCACCAGTGAAGATGCAATAAATGTACCAAAATTCAAATCAAGAACAAATTCCAACATGAGTAACTTGTAGGTAGCTATCCTCAGTGTAGCGAAAGAAGCTTTCAGAGAATGCTGATGAAATAGCTCCATTTTATTACATACAACTGCTCGCATCATGAAAAGATTGAAGTGTTCTCTAGTTCGTGAAATGTGAATGTTCAGGTTTTGTGTGTTGTTCTCCAATTCTAAACAGCTGCCTCTTGAATAAATGTTCAGATAAACTATGAAGATTGCCTTCCTGGCAGCGCACACTCCGCTGCAGAGTGAAAATCTCATTATGAAGATTGCATTACTGGAGACAGATAACAAAAGCATAGCAATCTGGAACATAATCAGAAACATCTGAAAATACGGATTAAAAGCAAAGGTGTTCAAATCAGCAGCCCAAAGGAACTAGCAGACTTCGTGAATGAATACTTCAGCAGCAGTGCTAAGAAACTGCAAGAGAAATTTCCAGACACATATGTATTGCACCACCAGGACAAAAAAAAAAGGGCCACAGAGTTAGACAAGATCCCAATCAGTGCAATCAGTGTCCTTAAGAAATGTATAAATAACATAAAAACTCTATTAACAATAGTAATTAATGAATCTTTCAGATCTGGCTGCTTTCCTGAATACCTGAAACAAGCAAAAACAATGCCAATACTAAAGAGTGGTGATGCCAAAAAATGTATGAAACCACAGAACTACTTCTTTATAATATTGCATTTCCATAACAATAGAAACCATTATGAACAGCAGACTAATAAAGTACCTAAATAAATACACCCTCCTGTGCAGTGGTGCAGGCCCACCAGAGGTACACTGTCAGCTATAGAACAGTTTGCTAAAGTCCTATGTGGAACACTAGAGAACAATGAGAACGCAACAGTCATCTTTTCGGGTCTATCAAAGGCATCTGACACAGTTGACCACGGAATTTCGTTCACAAATTATAACTATTAGGAATAAGGGGTATGGCAAAGTCATATCTGGAAAACTGGGTACAAAGAATTCAAAGATCACATATTTCTAAAAGACAAGTACAAAACACTTATCAGATACAAAGTATACAATAAGCATTCACCAGGCAAGTGTATTGGACCCAGTCCTTTTATTTATATATGTAAATGATTTTCTGCAAAGTCTCAAGTATGGAGAAAAAAAAAAAATTTGCTGATGACAGAACTTTAGTGATTACAGACAAAAATTCTGCACAGTTAACAAAAAAACTCAATGGATCTCTCAGAGATGTCCACAACTGGTCATTAAAAAATATAATAACTTCATATTTGAAAAAGACAAACTGTATAGACTTCCAGCTAAATAAAAAACACAATGATACTACATCGAAAATGAAAAGTGGTGAACTAGGTTGTGTCACTGACACCAAATTCGTGGGAATGAATGTAGGCTACCCATTGAAAAGGACGGAATATGTGAGAATTTTGGCAAAGAGGCTATCCTCAGCATGTTATGCCCCATGAATCCTTGAATATGTGTACAATATTTCATGCCACAAAGTAGCCCACTTTGGATGTATGCATTCAATCCTCAATTATGGGGTAATGTATTTGGGAGTAAGTGGTGGGGACATACAGACTATTTTCAAGATACAGAAAAGAGATGCATAAAAAGCAGTTACAGGGCACATTGTAAAGAATTATTCAGAAAGCTAGAAATTCTGAGAGCTCTGTGTGAATACATCTATTACAATATAAGGTACATAAGGAAAAAATCTTAATCTGTACATCACAGGAAGCACAATACGTGGCCATGGAACCAAATCCAAACACTGTTTACTCCTAACAGAAGAAATAAGTCAAAAAATCAAAATAGTGCACTATACCATGGAATAAAATTGTACGACAGATTACCACAAGAAGTAAAAGATTTAAATGATCACCAAACCTTTAGCTAAAGGCTAAAAATATTTACTAAATAATAGCTATTACACTGAAGGTGAATATTTAAAATAACTATAGATAGTAACTTAATGTTCATGAATATTGTACTATGTAACAATTTATGATATGATTAGAAAAGTAGGATTAAGGATAGGAGATATAAATACTGTAAGAAGCATGTTTATTTTAATAAGAAATATTTTACAAACATTTGACGACATCCATACAATGCGCAATTTTCTAGAGATGAATAAATTAATCAACCAGTCAGTCAATCAGTTAGTGTGGACTGCTTCTCCGTTGCAGTTGTGTGTTGGAACATTACATTACATTAATACTTGTTCCATAGATCATGAATACATTTCAAAATGATGTGGAACTGTCAGTTTAACATAAGTTTTCTTTACACAGTATAATTAATTTTTTTACAGTTACTACTTCCTATCTAAAAATTCTACTGTTGATTAGGAGGAGTTGTCATTCAGAATTTTTTAAACTTTTTTTTAAATTTTCTGAAAACTAAATTGACATTTTGTTAGTACTTCATTTTTACAAATGTACAATACTACTCTTTAATACTTTACTTTTTCAAGAATTTTAGATAAAATGTCAGAAATGAGACTGGGTGGTAGTCGTTAGCATCAGACCTATCCCCTCTTTTTTGCAATGGTTTAACAATAGCATAATTCAGCCTGTCTGGAAAAATGCCATTTTCAGTGAGCTACTACATATGTGGCTGAGAATCCTACTTATCTGTTGGGGATAACCTTTTAGTACTCTGTTGGAATTGAATGCCATAAATTCCATGTGAGCTTTTACTTTTGAATGAATTTATTATTTTCCTAATTTCAGTAGGATCGGTGGGTTGAATTTCAGTTTTATCAAACTGTAAAGATATTGTCTCTTCCATATACTGCCTAGCATTTTGTAATGAATAACTGGATCCTGTTTTCTCTACAACTGTTAAAAAATGATTATTAAAAATGTTTTGTACTTCTGAATTTTATTAATGAAGTTTTCAAGTCTGATAGAAATGTAGTCTTCCTGTGTTCTCAGTTGCCCTGTTTCCCTTTTAACAATATTCCAAATAGTTTTAATTTTATTATCAGATGCGCTAATCTCAGACATAATGCACACATTTCTGGACTTTTTAATAACTTTTATTAATACAGTGCAGTAGCTTTTATAATGTTTCACTGTTTCTGGACGATTACTCCTCCCATCATCATCATCAAATCAGCAATCAAGGACCCTGTAGATCATGTGCTGACCTCACAATGCTCCTCCATAGATAGCAATATTGTGCACTCTGGATCTAGTTTTCATGGACTCCTTCCTAGCTGACAAAGTTCTTTCTGTAGCTCATCGTCCCATCACTTTCTGGATCTTTCAATTGGACAGGTACCATTAGGTCTTCCCATAAGTACGGCTTTTGCCCGAGAGGTATCTGATCTCGTAGCAACCTTTTTTATTTTACCGAGCGAGGTGGCGCTGTGGTTAGCACACTGGACTTGCATTCGAGAGGACGACGGTTCAATCCCACGTCCGGCCATCCTGATTTAGGTTTTCCATGATTTCCCTACATCACTTCAGGCAAATGCCGGGATGGTTCCTTTGAAAGGGCACGGCCGATTTCCTTCCCCATCCTTCCCTAATCCGAGCTGGTGCTCCGTCTCTAATGATCTCGTTGTCGACGGGACATTAAACACTAATTTCCTCCTTTTTTATTTTATTTTATTTTTTTAATTACTCCTCCTAGCTATAAGGTAAATTTCTCTTTTCTACTTACAGGATATTTTTATCCCTTTAGTAAGCCTCAGCTATTTGGATGGTTTCTTACAATCATATTTCACTGTTTTCATAGGGAAACCGTTTTCAAATATACTCACAAAAGTGTCATGTAATAGATTAAATTTTAAATTAGCATCAGGTTCCCTGCACTCCTCATCCCAGTTGAACTGTTGCAAGCTTTCCCTACAATTTTCAATAGTTAAATTGTTAATTGAATGCACTATTTTGGAGGACTGTTTTGCATTACTGTATGGAGCTATGTCATATAATGTAACTAGCTATGCATCATGATCAGACAGACCATTTTTAAAGGAAAAAGTTTTTATTTGATTAAATTTATCTTGGTCTATAAAAACATTATCTATCAGTGTGCTGATTTCCTGTATGATTTGAGTAGGAAAATCAATAACGGGTGTCAAATTGAAAAACCAAGTAATATGTCAAGGTGAAGCTTTCTGTTGGACTCTTTCAGAAAATCTACATTGAAATCCCCACAAACAAAAATTTGCTTACCTCTGTCTGACAGATAGCACAACAAAGAATCCAAGATTTTCAAATGTAGCCGAAAATTTCCCAATGGGACCTGTGCATGGCTACAATTATAAAAGTACCATTATCTAGTTTAAGCACACACACAGACATGCCTCTAAATATTGATCTAGACAAATTTTTTTAGTTTCTAAATTTTTCACACTATGACAGATTTTAATACAGGGCTATTACAAATGATTGAAGCGATTTCATAAATTCACTGTAGCTCCATTCATTGACATATGGTACGACACACTACAGATATGTAGAAAAACTCATAAAGTTTTGTTCGGCTGAAGCCGCACTTCAGGTTTCTGCCGCCAGAGCGCTCGAGTGCGCAGTGAGACAAAATGGCGACAGGAGCCGAGAAAGCATATGTCGTGCTTGAAATGCACTCACATCAGTCAGTCATAACAGTGCAACGACACTTCAGGACGAAGTTCAACAAAGATCCACCAACTGCTAACTCCATTCGGCGATGGTATGCACAGTTTAAAGCTTCTGGATGCCGCTGTAAGGGGAAATCAACGGGTCGGCCTGCAGTGAGCGAAGAAACGGTTGAACGCGTGCGGGCAAGTTTCACGCGTAGCCCGCAGAAGTCGACGAATAAAGCAAGCAGGGAGCTAAACGTACCACAGCCGACGGTTTGGAAAATCTTACGGAAAAGGCTAAAGCAGAAGCCTTACCGTTTACAATTGCTACAAGCCCTGACACCCGATGACAAAGTCAAATGCTTTGAATTTTCGGCGCGGTTGCAACAGCTCATGGAAGAGGATGCGTTCAGTGCGAAACTTGTTTTCAGTGTTGAAGCAACATTTTTTCTTAATGGTGAAGTGAACAGACACAATGTGTGAATCTGGGCGGTAGAGAATCCTCACGCATTCGTGCAGCAAATTCGCAATTCACCAAAAGTTAACGTGTTTTGTGCAATCTCACGGTTTAAAGTTTACGGCCCCTTTTTCTTCTGCGAAAAAAATGTTACAGGACACGTGTATCTGGACATGCTGGAAAATTGGCTCGTGCCACAACTGGAGACCGACAGCGCCGACTTCATCTTTCAACAGGATGGTGCTCCACCGCACTTCCATCGTGATGTTCGGCATTTCTTAAACAGGAGATTGGAAAACCGATGGATCGGTCGTGGTGGAGATCATGATCAGCAATTCATGTCATGGCCTCCACGCTCTTTCTGTGGGGTTATGTGAAAAATTCAGTGTTTAAACCTCCTCTACCAAGAAACGTGCCAGAACTGCGAGCTCGCATCAACGATGCTTTCGAACTCATTGATGGGGACATGCTGCGCCGAGTGTGGGAGGAACTGGATTATCAGCTTGATGTCTGCCGAATCACTAAAGGGGCACATATCGAACATTTGTGAATGCCTAAAAAAATTTTTTGAGTTTTTGTATGTGTGTGCAAAGCATTGTGAAAATATCTCAAATAATAAAGTTATTGTAGAGCTGTGAAATCGCTTCAATCATTTGTAATAACCCCGTATATATGGCAACACCTCCTTTCTCCATTGTGTCTCTACTTACATGTGCTGAAAGCTTATATCCACCTACATTTACCTTTTCCGTATCTGTGACTATATAATGTTCAGACAGGCATAGTACATCTATTCCACCATCAGTTTCTAATCTTCTACACAAACAAGAAGGTCATCTACTTTGTTTATTAATACCATGATATTCTGATGCAATATACTAACATTATTTTTCACTGTGCTTTTAAGAGAATTTTCTGACATACGAACTTTATTTTTCACTGTACTGTTACGAGAATCTTGTGATTTTTTAACATCTCTAGTACCTGCCTGCCTGAGCTTCTCATTAAGCTTAATTTCATTCAATGTTGAATCACTGGGCACTGCTCTTAGCCTAGAAAAGAGTTACTCCTATGAGTACCCCCCACCCCCACTTAAAGATTTTTCTATGATCCCCACCAATTTACCCTTTCCTTTCATTTCCTTTCCAACTGAGATCTGTAAGCTATTTCTTTTTAATAAGTAGCCCTTGTCCATTTACAGTAGTTTTTCTGGAGACAGAAAAAATCTAGTGACTCCCAGTTTTCAGATAGTTAAACTTTCCTAGATTATACTGTAGATATATGAAACATGACTATGATAGGACATGTGCTATTTTTGTAAGAAAATGATGGAACAATAGTTGATTTTCGAATGAGAAAAGAAAACTTATATTTTTAATAGCTTTATTTGTGTTAATTTTTTGGAAGAGCAGTTGAACGGAATGGACAGTATCTTGAAAGTAGGATATAAGATGAAAATCAACAAAAGCAAAACGAGGACAATGGAATATAGTTGAATTAAATCAGGTGATGCTGAGGGTGTTAGATTAGGAAATGAAACAATTAAAGTAGTAAATGAGTTATGTTATTTGGGAAGCCAAATAACTTATGATGGTCGAAATAGGAAGGATATAAAATGTAGACTGGCAATGAAAAGAAAAGTGTTTCTGAAGAAGAGAAATTTGTTAATATTGAGTATAGATTTAAGTGTCAGGAAGTCATTTCTGGAAGTATTTGTATGGAATGTAGCCATGTGTGGAATTGAAACATGGACACTAAACAGTTCAGACAAGAAGAGAACAGAAGCTTTTGAAATGTGGTGCTACAGAAGAACGCTGAAGATTAGATGGGTAGATCACGTAACTAATAAGGAGATACTGAACAGAATTGAAGAGAAGAGGAATCTATGGTACAATTTGACCAAAAGAAGGGATCGGTTGGTAGGACACATTCTGAGGCATCAATGGATCACCAATTTAGTACTGGAGGGAAGTGTGTGGCGTAAAAATCATAGAGGGAGACCAAGAGATGAATACACTCAGCAGATTCAGAAGGATGTAGGTTGCAGTAGTTACTCAGAGATGAAGAGGCTCGCACAGAATAGAGTAGCATGAAGAGCTGCATCAGACCAGTCTTTGTACTGAAGACCACAACAACAACAATAACTGATCCCTTGAACAAAACACCATGCCCAGTTCTTAGAAAATGCACAGGTCACACCTGTCTACAAGAAGGATAGTGGAAGTGATCCACAAAACTACCGTCCAATATCCTTGACATTGACTTGCTGAAGAATCTTAGAACATATTCAGAGTTCAAACGTAATGAGATATTTTGAACGGAATGACCTCCTCAATGCAACCAGCAAGGATTTTGAAAACATTGATCTTGTGAAACCCAACTCACACTTTTCTCACATGACATACTGAAAGCTTTGGATCAAGGCAGTCAGGTAGATGCTTTATTTCTTGATTTCCAAAAAGTATTTGATGCAGTACCGCACCTATGCTTATTGTCCAAAGTACAATCATATGAGGCATCAAGTGAAATTTGTGACTGGATTGAGGACTTCTTGTTAATGAGGACACAACATGTTATCTTGGATGAACAGTCATTGTCAGATGAAGTAATTTTGCGTGTGCGCCAGGGAAGTGTGTCGGTACCCTTGCTGTTCATGTTGTATATTAATGACCTCGCAAACAATACGAATAGCAAAATCAGGTTTTTTGCAGATGATGCCATTATCTATAATGAGGTGCTATCTGAAAGAAGCTGCATAAATATTCTGTTGGATATATAAAAAAATCTGCAGCAAGAGCATAAACACATAAAAAAGGTTTTACTTTGTAAGCTTTCAGATACAGTGACATCTTCTTCCGGTCAGAGGGTTGAAGGGGAAGGAAGTGAGGTGAAGGAAAAGGACTGGAGAGATTTAGGAAAAGGAGTGGAGTTCAGAAACGTCACCCATAACTCAGGGCCAGCGGATACTTACCAGATGGGATGAGAAGGAAAGACTGTTTGTTGGGGAATACATCTGATTAGATTTGAAAACCTGAGAGTTTAAAGGTGGAAGACAGGGTAGTAAGCAAGACAATAATTACCGCTAAAATATCACACATGAGATAATAAGAGTTGGGAGAAGAACAGTGAAAAATTGACAGGTCAGAAAATGAAAGATATAGAAAACCAAAATGGAGTGAAGAAAGGAGCAGTTATTGTGAAGAAATGCTGGGATAGAATAATTAACATAAATGAAGGGCAGGTGGATGGTGAAAGCCATGGACTTATTGTAGCACTACTTCTCATCTGCAGAGTTCTGAGAAACTTATGTCTGGGGAAAGAATCCATATTGTGTGTATGGTGAAATGGGCACAGAGATCACAACTGTCATGTATAGCATCTGCAATGAGTATTGTTTGTTGCCAGTGTACACCCTCTGCTTGCGCTGATTCATCCTAACTGGTAACTTAGTGGTAGTCATGCTGATGTAAAAGGCCAAACGGTGTTTATACAGGTGTCCCACTTATTTTGATCACCCTGAATAACTGTTTGTCCAGATGCAAATTACAAAATGTTTCAAGCAAATGTTCTTTAGCCATCAGGGGGACATCAATCCGCATGATTGCCTTCATTGTAGCTTTGTTTTTTACAAAGATATGAACAGCAGTATGACTTTTTTAAATGGGACCTTGTGTTTTTTTTCGGTACTTCATTTCCTCTCCTAAAGACCTATTCAAAAATGTTTCACAGTGTACCATTCACTGAAACACAATGTTATTAATTACATAATACAACATTGACTTTTAGCCCAGGATCACAAACTTGTCCATTTGCTGGAGTTGTCAGAAAACAAATGAAAACCAAGTAAAAACATAACACAAAATTGACTGTTGCTCTCCTTTACCATTTCCCAGGAGTAGACGATTCAAAGGTGCTCAAAGTGGTGACCCTGGACACCGATAAACTGGTGCACTTGTTGAATGAAAGAATTTTTTACTGCTTCCAGTGTTGCCTACTGAAGAGAATTACAAGCAAGCATGATACGTTCCTGCATGTCCTCTGGAGTTGTTGTAATATCGCGATAGACAAGGTCTTTAATGCATTCCCAAAGAAAAAAGTCCAGAGGATTTAAATCAGGAGACCTAGCAGGCCAAGTAACTGTTCCTCCTCGACCAATCAATCTGGAAGGATACGTTTGGTTCAGAACATGACACACACACAAGGCATTATGTGCTGGACATCCATCATGTTGATAACACATAAGCATTCTGGTTCTCAGCGGCAGTTCATCCAGAATAGGAGGAAGAATTCTTCTAAGGAAGTTGGCACACAGTGCTGTTTAGACTACCATTGATGAAATAAGGGTCAGTAATTGTAGTACCAAGCATCCCAAACCAGACGTTAACTCTCCATTGACAATGATGTTCCACCTGTCTAAGCCATCGTGGGTTGTCGCTGGACCAATAATGCATGTTTCTTTTATTTACCTGTCCTTTGTTTGAGAAGGAACATTCATCAGTAAATAGAACATTGGAGAAGAAGTTTGGGTTGGTGAACATTTGCTGCTGTGTCCACTGACGGAGCTGTACATGATTCTGGAAACCATTCCCATGCAATTCTTGATGTAGGTGTACATGCTAAGGATGGAACTGGTGACATGTAAGAATATGATGTACACTGGTTTTAGGAGTGCCAATCTTGTGTTCAAGCTGTTGTGTGCTCACATGGTGATTCATAGCAATGGAAGCGAGAACAGTAACTTTGACAGCTTCATCTGTGCGAGTGCTATGACGATTGCATTGTCATGGGTTGAAACTTCCTGTTTCCTGAAGCATCATAACAAGATGAGACAACATCTGTCGGGAAGGTGGGTTCTTGTCAGGATATCGCTCTCTGTACAGTTCCGCTGCCCGCGTAGCATTTCGCCTACCTTCAACAACAACAACAACAATAAAAGAAACATTTTGATGCAGTTTGTCGGAAGGACAGCCTTGACTGTATACCTACTCTACACAACAGTATTTAAAAGGACTAGACTACAGTACTACATGTACCCGTACATAAGAAAATAGTATTGCAATTACTGTTCTGCTAATTTACATTCCCCATAGATGAGTAGCATTTCTACCTTCTCTTTGTTGGTGTTCATTCTACTCACACAACTCTTCAACTGACGATGGTTGATGGAGTGACGGGTGTGCGTTCTACTTATGTTTACATTTGTCCTCTGTCAGCTTCAGCACGTGGATGTGTTCCATTACCCCGAGTACCTGCACTAAGTGCTGGGAGCGTCAAAGTGAATGTTGTGTTATGTAATTAATAATGTTGTGTTTCAGTGAATGGCACACTGTGATACATTTTTGAATAGGTCTTTAAGAGAGGAAATGAATTACTGAAAAAAAAATACAGGGTGCCATTTAAAAGAGTCATACCGTTGTTCATATCTTCGTAAAAAACAAAGCTACAATGAAGGCAACCATGCTGAGTGATGTCCCCCTGATGGCTAAAGAACATTTGCTTGAAACATTTTGTAATTTGCATCTGGACAAACAGTTATTTAGGGTGGTTAAGATAAATGGGACACCCTATATAACAGCTAGTATATGTAATGTGTCTTTTACAGGTGTCTTTCCCTTTGATCGCACGTTTTGCCAGTTAAAGGACTAGTATAGATGGCGGTAGGAGGATGCATAGGGCAATTCATCCAGTAGGGAGATGAGTGCAGAAGAAGCATAGGGTCTGACAAGGATACTGTGGAGATTGGCAAGGTGATGAAAAGAAATTCCGGACGTGGTGGGCAAAATATCAGACAGAATGGATCTCATTTCAGGCCATTACTTTGTGACATTCGCCTGCCCTACTTCTTTGTTAATAGTCCTCAGTGTCAATGTACTGCATTGTTATACTAATTGAAGAATGGGGGGGCTGGAAGTTCAGCACTGACTATTGGAAATCATGTAGTTGACAGTTGCACAGTTGCTTTTCACAGTTCTTTACTTTCACCTGCACCTTCTCCTCCACATATGCTAACACCTTTCATTTTCTGTTCACCTTACCTCTTTGACAGAAATTCTTTAACTATGATACCAATTTACTTTCATCATATTTCATAAAGCCAGAATAAACACAGTATCTCGAAGATTTTTTCCAAATAGCACTGCTGTTTTGTTGCCTTTTCTTCCATCCTCTTATGATTCCATTACTTATCACTAACGCAACATAATATATACAGTATATAGACAACGCTGGAGAACCTTTTCTAACATATTCCTATACTAAAGTATGCTGCTGTACAAAATCACATGAAAGTCGAAGATAGAATGTTTCTGATTCACTTATAAACCACAGATAGGATAGGAGAAGAGTTTGACTGCCTCAGGGAACATAAAAAATGAGACAGACAGCTGGGGTAAGCACTATTGCTTCATAATGAATCCAACACAGAATGTTGAACCCCCTCCTTGCTATTTGCATAAGAAATTAGTCCCAAATATTACACCAATGCTGAGATTTTGAATCACCCAGAAATTGCACACCAACAGCTGTCCTGCCAATTCCACAATTAATAATACCTCTTGTTTCACACTCTTTGTTAGCTTACCAGTAGCACCAATAATTTGTATTCTAGAAACATGCATCACTACTATACCCTCTGTGTTCTTAATAGATTCAAAAAAATGCCTGTGAAATGTTATTCAGATCACTACCACTGACCAGTATACCTTGTACACTTGCTGTTATATAGGGTGCCACACTTCCTTTTTACTTACTTTGTGATTTCATACAACAAATCCTCATTAATCCTTTCCCTGGAAAAACTATCATCCTCCTTACCAAAACAAATATCAGACACAGTCAAATGACAGACAGTATGGTCCTCTTCCTCATTACCACTCTCATTAAACTCTAACTCTTCACTAGGCCTAATATTATCCTCCTCTAATCTTTCTTTACCTAACACATTGCCATCATTATCAATTATAAATTCAATTACCTCATCCTCATCACTATTGGGTTCGTCACTGCTATCATCATTATAAGTACTGTCAGAGTCAGACCCACTGTCATTTTCATTGTCCTCAAATACTTGGCTAATTAATTGATCCTTGTTTCTAGTGTTAGGCCACAAAGTACCTGAATTCCTTCTGTTCTCTTAAAAATTTACCACCCATTTTGACACTTTGGACATCCTGAGCAACAGCAACACCTTCTGTTTCAACATGTATTTTATTATGGTAACTTCATCATATCTTTTCACAGGATAAACATTGCTACCATCATTCAACATCTCACTAGAATTAGAATTTACGCTTGTTTTACTACTATCATTTACATTACCCTTACCTGTGATTGCAGCACATTTATATACACGTGGCTCCTCATCACTACCTGCTCAGTGCGAGCCAAAACTGGAGCATTATCTAGTTTAAATGATTTTGATCCAGAATTAAAATTGTCTCCTCCATTTCTGTCACTTGAATTTCTCCTACCATTTCCATGCCCATTCTGACTATCCTCCACCCAAACATGCCTTGAATTTCTACTATATTAGTCCTGTTCATCCTGTTTACCTGAAATTCTCTCCCTGATTGATTACTGTCATCAAAATTCGTCCTATGAACTTACACTGAGTGCTTCACCCTCTCCATTTTATCAGCATAATTCAAAAAATCAATAATATTACCCCTAGGGGCAGGTACAAGCAATTCTCTAACTTTCTGAGGCAACTTAGTTTGTAAACCAATAATTATTGATTCACTACCTAGCTCTTTGTCAAAATATTTCAGTTTGTTTGTCCAAAGCTGACAGAAACCTTTCACAGTACTATTCCTATAGTCAAATCTCTCTCCTCCCCAAAATACACTCAAAATTCTCTGCTCCTTCTCCTTGGACCAATATTCATCTAAAAATGCTTTCTTAAAGCTATGCCACAAAGCACAACTTTCATCTACCTGAGCTGCCCTTCTATAAGCATCCCGTTTCAAAAAACCTCTCACAAATGACATTTTCACTTTATCATTACACAGTTTCAGGCAAATCATTAAAATTCCCTAGTGAAATCCAGTGGATGCACTTCCACATATGGTTCAAAATTATTAAATTTCTTACAACTAACAAATGAAGGACTGTTTGGGACACTACATATTCTGTGCTTTAGATTTTGTACCTCTTTCATCTTTTTCTCCATTTCAGCCAATTTTGAATCAACATTTTTATTTACTTTTGCCAGTTTTTTCTCTACCACTACTGCACACCTGGTTTCTACCTCCATTTCTAAATCATTTTTAATCTGATCAATTTGGTTCTCAAGTTTAACCCTATTTTCAGCACAAAATTTCCTGGCTGCTTTGACTTCATCTTTTTCTCAGAAGCTTCCGCCCTTCTACAATAGTCACCACAAAGCTTCTTTCCCTCTCCTACACATTTGCTAATCATTGATGTTCTTCTACACATTTACTATTCATTGATGTTAATTTCCCATTAGTATTCTCCTCTACTTTCTTTATCTTTTCGTCACAATCTTTCACTACTGCCTCACCCTTCTTATTTAATTCTGAAAGATTAAAGCTGACTACCTTTATTTCCTTATTAATTTCTTTCTTCGGTTCATCCTTTAAGCTAGCCACGTCAGTTTTAATGCTCTCAGTTTTATTTTTTACACTACTGATGTCTTCTTTCATACTAATAATGTCTTCTTTTGTATTCATAATACTCAAATTACTTATAATTTACCTTAACATTGCTTCCAATTTTCCGTCTACCTTTTGACTTTCACTAGTAGATTCCTCCCCCCTAGCCTTAATGATTTCACTCACTTCAGTACTGTTTTTGTCCATGTCGCTCACACCGCCACACAATGTAGATGTCGCTTCTATCATCTCATCTACAATAAGACTTTCGTCCCCATTCATACATTCATGTCTGATTGATAACCACTATCATCTACAGAACCAGTCCCCATTAAGTCTCTCTATTCATTTACAGACTTAATCTCTACAGCTTTGTTATCAATCACATCACTCCCTTTTGTCCAAGCCCCATCATCACACTGTCTTGTTCGTCAAAGCCACTCATTATGTATCACTTAACATAAAAAAGTTTTTGCTATGAATTACCTTATTTTTATTCACTCGTCCCCTGTTGCTGCTACTGCAATTGTCATCTCGATTTGTTGTCTGTACGGCTGCTGCAAGTTTTACTTTTCTCAGTGATGTGTGTTGTTTATCCTGGTCGGCTGTGTCCACCTGTGTGCTGATTGGCTACTCCTGTACTCAATGGCTGCTTCTATAGAACCCACTCGCTGATTGGCTGCTGTCATCCTGTGGCCATGACACCCATGCACTGATTGCCTGTTGCACTTACTTCGTTAAAATCATTGTATTGTAAACCATTCTTGAGTTCACTGTTCAAAGTTTGTGAGTCCTAGTTTATTGTGCCCAAATACAATAGTCTTCACCCGAAAGAGGATCATATGTGATGTTTGCCTGCTCTACTTCGTTGATAGTCCTTGATGTTGACGTTCTGCATTGTTATACTGGCTGAAAAATGGGTGAGGGGGGGGGGGGGGGGGGGGGACGAGGTAAGTTCAACACTGACTACGGCAAATGATGTAGCATATTGTTACACAATTGCCTTTCATACTTCTTTACTTTCACTGTTCATAACCCCACAATATTAACAATATTACACAGTTATATGGCCAGCTCACTATTGGTTAACTTTTGATAAGCCCCATTAATGTTTGCAGGCAAACATCAGCATACTGCTACAATAGTTTACCATTGATCATCTATGTGCAGTAAAATCCTAACCACACAGTTCTTGCAGAATAATATGGTACGTGTGACACTACTGAACAGACGCTATCATTGGTTTAACACACGGCCTATTTGTGTAGCACTAATCCCACTGTTAAGTTAATGCATTATTATTACTCTAACTGATACAGATTTCTCATCTGAAAATCAGCCATGGACTGTCTGTCTTGGGACCAAAAATCAGGCCTTCTCGCGTCCGTCGGAATTTAATATATTATTATTGTTATTATTATTATTTGATTGTTGCCGACTTACGTGGTGGGCCTTAATAAAAATGATATTCCATTTAATTTTGATTTTATGATTAAATGCTTTCCTGGAGTTCTCCTTTTTAACAATATTAATCTCAAATTATTTGTTACGTTAATGAAGGTTAGACTCGCTGCATCTTAAAACATGAGCATATAAGTTGTAAAATGTAATACACTTTTCATATTAATTTCCTCGGCTAGTCAATTCACTTTAAAGCAAAAGATCTTTAGTTATAAATACAATTGCGGCCCACACACGCGCGAGAGTATTTTTTCTTACCTCCGTTAACCATTGTACTGTAGTCGGAGTCCTGGCTCTGCGTTTCGGCTATGGTACTGAAAATAAGAATCTTAAAGCTAAGTATTTTCTGCAACGTCGGGCGGCTGTGGACAAAAATTAATATTATGTTAATAGCGGGCGAGTTTTCCGCTTCCGCTAATTTTTCATAAGTTAATATCGCCACGTAATGGCGTCGTTGACTGCATCGGCCGCTGCGATTGTTGAGCTGTAAATTACTTGAATGCAGGTTAATTCAAGGAAGGCGGACATGAAATCGGGATCACCTCTTACAAATTAAAAGTGCACAATAATATTAAATCATTATATTATATGCTTAACTCATACAAATATGCTTACATTTGCCAGCACCCGAAAGATGTCCGTCGATACACAATAAAGACAAGAGAAGAAGTGAAGACGACTAAAAAATTAACAAAAGAACGTATCTTGTCGTCTCTTTAGATCACTTTGTTATATTTCTTTGCATTTCTCGACAGAGAAATTATTGTTTTACGGCTACATGAAAAAAAAATATATTATTCAGTTTATGGATGTCTCTTCTTTATAAATATTGTTTTTAGGTCTTTTCGTAATATGGCACTGGGGACGTTATATTGCCCCCCGAAATGTTTATGTCATAAAAATGTTCGTGTTTTTTGGCATAAATATTTCCTCTTTCATGTCCAGTGTCCACACGCAGATTTTTCTTTCACAGTCTACATATGTCACATCGTATATTTAAATCGTTAAATTACTGAGGTGTGTTGCACACAAAGTGTAATACAGATGAAGTTATCTACATAACAATATAATATACAAATGGCTACGTATACAGTCATGTACAAAAGGACATAGAATACAATTAGTTTTATTTTGGCTGCTTCTTCTTAGGGTTGCAACTTTTGCAGTGTTCAAGGTATACAATCACTAGTTAGTCCGTAGAACTTGAAGTCCCAGGGGTGTCAACTGTTCGCTCCCCATTTGGCGCGGCCGTAGGGAAACCCTGGGGAAAACCTCGGCGGAGCGACAGACTAACTGCTTTGGTTACTTTCACTTAATATTTCTGCAATGTCATTGGAGTACAGGATGTGCATACATTACAAATAATTTTTTGTTGCACTATGCAAAAAATGAGGTCATTATAACAATTGATTGCGGTGTCGTTGATGATCTACGCCGCGACGTTTAGCTCGCGACGGCGTCGGTTGGTGTGTTCGGTGCTCGGCGTTCGCGGCGGCTGCGGAGAGGTCAACGCCCGCTCGACGCCAGCGTGTCTCTCGCCGTCGCGGAACGTCAGAATCAGCTGATCGGCTGCACGGTTGGCGATGCGCTTCTGTCTCGGCCGGGCGTGGCGGAGTGGGATGATATCCGCCTCCCGCGCTTGTTGGCAGGAGTCAGCTCTGCTACGCATCTCCGACGTAGTACATGAAACATACACACAACCAACGTAATATTTGTTTCTCGCTGCAGATGGTTACGCTGGTGGGAAAGAAGCATTTATTAGTGCGGCAGTTGTTGTTAAGTTTTCGCCAGTTTCCGAGTGTCAAGCTAGCACTGTCTTGCAGAATACATGACATGGATCTTCTCCCGTGAATGAAGTTTTGTTGCGCCACTGTTTCCATTACACGTCAGTTTTTGTCTTGATACAATTATTTATGTTTTCGCCGCACTCGCAGGCACTGGTGAGTGTCCCAGTACGAGCTTAGCACAAACATTCGCCGTTTCTGCGGTCGCTGTTTTGCAACAGTCCACGCATCGCATTCCAATCTCGCATTATTGTGCTCACTGAAATTACAGTCTGTCCCAAAAATATTGACTGTGGGTTCACTTCACGTTAACTGTTCACATTTATAAGCAAATTCACAGTTTTTCGTGCGTAATATTGGCGTTTGGCGTCCTTACCGCTGTTGAACGTTCAATACTAGCACTTCACTGTCCATATCACAGTTTCACCTTCACAGTTTTTCACACTGCTCAAAGTAACTGTTTCGATTAGTTCACAAACACTAATGTATTTCATTCAGTCTGAACTGGATTTTGGCTCGTGCTGGATTTTACCAGTCTCTCGCACTAATTATCTCTTTTCATTTTCCACTTAGAGTCGTACTTGCCTTCAGATTTTTTGACTATACGATTGTATTTCCGTCTTATCTGAGATAAGTCCCCATGTCATGTCTGCCCACTCATTGCGTACTTGCCCTCCAGAGCCAGGCTCGACTTTACAAAACTTTGCCTCTCGCATTATTGTACACATTTTATAATCTAGGCCTAGCGTGCAAGTTCCTGATTAATGTTAGATTTGTGACTTTTGTTTACATGATAAATTCGTGCAAATCTCTGCCTTAGCAGATGGCAATATATTTTAACAGTGCTTAGCGGTAGTCGCGTTTACTGATTTGCTTTGTACCTTGTCCACAACAGATGAGGTACCTTGGGTGATGTACACCCTGCACTCATGTTGTTTAGTAAATTATGATTGAGCATATTTCAAGATCGATATAGACATAAATACGTGGAACAACATATACACTATGATATTGAATTTCATAAGTTGCATTACTACTACAGTTCAAAAATATTCATAACACACTAATGAAAAATTCTTTCATCATTACATGCTGTTGAATTTTTTTTAAAGCATTTTTCAACATGAAATTTGTAAAATATTCTTAAATCTACGTTCATTTTTTTTTCGAAATGCAATTGTTTAAAAATACTATTATTCCTTAACATCTACAAAATTGAATCGCACTAGTCTTGTGTGCCTCATTGTCTTTAAATGTTACACTAAAATCTGAACATTTACTCACAAAAAAATATACTATAAACTTAACCTACTACTCATATATGTAAACGGTGCTCTACTGAGCGAACTTCTTTAAGTCTTTGTAAGTATTTTTGTTGTTTCTTTCGTAATTGCCTCCTTCTTTGACCACGGGATGGTGTAGTTTGCGTGACAGAAAGTATCGTGAGGTACCACTTCGATGTTATAGGTGTAGCCCTCGATAACACCGGGTTTTTCCGAAAACACATGCTCATAATCTATAAGTAGCTGAGTCAATTCGTTTTGTTGTGCTTCAGTCAAGTGTTCTGACTCCCTAACTTTCATGGCTATCAGTTTCCTTTTTTCCTCTTTATCTTCAGTAATAAATTCTTTATAATATGCTTGTCTTGTACTTAATGTCTTGTACTTAAGTCAGAATATAAATTCGTTACCTGTATTCCTTCGAATCTCGACTGAAAGTTCCGGCAATATTTATCGTGCACTTCCCGTGTCCTCAACAATGGCAAAATTACACGTCTATCCTCATTCATAAGGCTTACTTCCCCGCACAAGAGGTCGATTTTTGCGTCCCTCTGGCGTAAAAATTCCATCCCCAGGATGCAAGCAACACCTAATCCCTTAACTACTAGGAACGAGCTTTTCATTGCTTCATTTCCTACCGTGAACTCGACTTGCACCTGGTGCTTTATGGTATGAGATTGTGCACCTATTGCACCTGTAACACGACAATTCTTCACTGGCAATCCTGGTATTCTATTATTTTGACTCAAGTACTTGTAAAAATTTGCGCTCATGACATTGGTTGACACACCGGTATCAACTATTATGTGTATTGGTGCTCCATACATATCTGCTTGCTATATAGCCTGCACAACACTTTTGTCGGTTCGGTTACATTTCTGTGGTATGTCTACAAGTTCCTTTTCTATTTTTATTCCCTCATTGTATCTCAGCATACAAAGTTTATGGCTGTCATCCTTGAATGTGTCCTCACTACACCATCCTGCAGCCAGCAACGGAGAGCGTATTGTGGCTGTCTTTAGTTTAACGAATGAGCATTAGCGGGTTGACAGTTGTCTGTCACTTCCACTAACCTCACATTGTAGTTCTGTTTGTTGTTGTTGCTACTGTTGGGTTGGCCGCCCTGCCTCCCCGATTGTGTATTTTGATATTGTGTATGGTTCTGGTTTTGCGGTGGTCGGTTGTAACTTCCTGACATGCTCTATGATGGACCTGGGTTGGCGTTCCATTGTGGCGCTGTGTTTTGTTGCCACTGTGGTGTCGGTTCGTTACGACCACGCCACTGGTTTCGGTTATTCCGCCATTGCGGATTGCCGTTACCATTATATCCATTACTCATGCGTCCATCATGATGTCTCTTTCGATTTTGACGATTATAACCGTTGCCGTTATAACCATTGCCACTGTTTGTGCCTCGATTCTGTTGCCGGTGCTCTTGCCTATTTCCGTTACCATTTGGTACCAAGTTACTACCATTACTGTGGCTGCTATTGTAATCGGCTTTTTGTTGATTACAGCCTGCATGGTTCCACTTGTTTTCGGTTTTCATATCTTCGATCAATAAGTCAACAGAATCCACTATTTCCATGAATTGTTCTATATCGTATTCCGGCACATTGATGAGATATCTTTTAATTTCACTGGGCAACTTCATTTTTATTAATCTGATTATGTCACGATCGGACATTGGCTCGTCCTAGTACCTGGTTTTGTTTATATACTTTTCGAAATATTTGCGTAACGTTCCCATCTTAGGATTGTACCTTTCTGGACTGTACAACTCCTTTCGTAGTCTTTCTTGGACGCTATCGGACCAGAATTTTTGCAAGAAGGCACCTTCAAACTGTTGCATCGTTAGACATTTTTCGGACACGTCGGTGGCCCACAGTGCCGCGTCACCTTGAATAAAGGAGACCACGAACTGTATTCTTTGTCTTTCCGCCCATGTCCTGGGAAACACATTCCTGAAGCTCTTAATAAATACCACAGGGTGGACATTTCGTTTTTCGCTATTGAAGGGTTGGAATGTTCTGTGTTTTATTACATTGTCCTCTTTTTTGCACATCTGATTGCTACATTCTGTGACATTCATTACTTCGTGATGTGCGCTGCACGGTATCGCATGTTGTTCGTGCCCATAATTCACATTAGGTTGCGGTTGCGCACTCGCACTCTGCCTACCGTCAGCGTTATTATAGTGGTCAGTACGCGGAGTCGGATTCATCTGTCCGCCACTGTTTACATTCCTTTCCAATGCGGACAGTCTCCGCGCGACCTCCTGTTGCCAATTTGGCAACTCCGCTGTCACACGGGATTTTATCTGTGTTAATTCGGCATGTAGTGCGGCAGCGCTAGCGTCAATATTTACACTCGCGGCCGCAGTCGCTTGTTCTACAGCTGTTTTTACGTCACTTTCAACCTTTGCAGATATCTCGCGATCTTTTACTTTTAGCCATTCACTGAATTCTTTGTCGACTTTTTGAGCTTGCATTTCCAAATATGTATCAATACTTTTCCGTGTATCTATCTCCACATTATCCACGCGGTTGGTTAAAGTTTGGACATTGTCTTCAAGCCTAGCCTGCGATATCTGTAGTTTTTGCATCTCGCCGGCTTAGCTTTGCACAAGATCGGGCATTTCTGTGCACGCGTCCCGCATCTCGGCAAGTTCGCTATGTATACGGTCTAGTTTCGCTTCACTGCGCTGCTCTTGCTCACTGAGCTTTTGCGTAAATTCTTTCCCTTGGTCATGTAGCATTTGCGTTAATTTTTTCTCCTGCTCATGTAGCATCTGAGCCAGTTTTTCGTCTCTTTCCCTATCCCTCTCTTCTAACCTGCAGAGAAATTCTGCAAATGGGTCTGCAATCGGTGAGCACACTGGTGCCCCGCTTAATCTAGCACTCGATTGGCCCCCCTGCCCAGGCATTTATTCCCATTCTGCTGTGGAACGTCATTCACCGTCCACAGATCCTCGCCCCCCGCTCCGGAAATTATGTTATCCGAGGCGGTGGCCTGGGATTCGTTTACGTTTTGCAAATGATCCTCACTTTCCCTATTAACAGAATTTTGTTCTTCTGGTACGGATGCTTTAGATTGTCCTATCTTACCCATGCTAAATTCACTTTGAGCCACTGACAAATCTTTAACGCTGATACACACACGAATAATTATCCCCTCCAAAAATAAACACATAAATACACAAAACACCGAAGGTATCTCATGTGCACATGGGTTCGAAATTCCGCACAGAGCTACACAGGATGCTTGCACAATAGGCCTTACATTTATTTTTCTTTATAGTAATCCCTTTTCTTTTCTGCACTTTTTCTTCTCCAGATCTCCTCAGGGTGTGGTTTTGTTGTTGTACATGTAAAAGAATTCATATAAGCATTAATATTTTACAACAATTAGACTCATACATAATTACATTCAGTACAATAGAATCATATTAATCGGGCCCCACGTAGGGCGCCAATCTCGCGTCCGTCGGCCGTCGTAATTTAATGGCTCTGAGCACTATGGGACTTAACGTCTGTGGTCATCAGTCCCCTAGAACTTAGAGCTACTTAAACCTAACTAACCTAAGGACATCACACACATCCATGGCCGAGGCAGGATTCGAACCTGCGACCGTAGCAGACGCGCGGCTCCGGACTGAGCGCCTAGAACCGCTAGACCACCGCGTAATTTATTATATTATTGTTATTATTATTATTTGATTGTTGCCGGTTTACGTGGTGGGCCTTAATAAAAATGATATTCCATTTAATTTTGATTTTATGATTAAATGCTTTCCTGGAGTTCTCCTTTTTAACAATATTAATCTCAAATTATTTGTTACGTTAATGAAGGTTAGACTCGCTGCATCTTAAAACATGAGCATATAAGTTGTACAATGTAATAAACTTTTCATATTAATTTCCTCGGCTAGTCAATTCACTTTAAAGCAAAAGATCTTTAGTTATAAATACAATTGCGGCCCACACACGCGCGAGAGTATTTTTTCTTACCTCCGTTAACCATTGTACTGTAGTCGGAGTCCTGGCTCTGGGTTTCGGCTATGGTACTGAAAATAAGAATCGTAAAGCTAAGTATTTTCTGCAACGTCGGGCGGCTGTGGAGAAAAATTAATATTATGTTAATAGCGGGCGAGTTTTCCACTTCCGCTAATTTTTCATAAGTTAATACCGCCACGTAATGGCGTCGTTGGCTGCATCGGCCGCTGCGATTGTTGAGCTGTAAATTACTTGAATGCAGGTTAATTCAAGGAAGGCGGACATGAAATCGGGATCACCTCTTACAAATTAAAAGTGCACAATAATATTGAATCATTATATTATATGCTTGACTCATACAAATATGCTTACATTTGCCAGCACCCGAAAGATGCCCGTCGATACACAATAAAGACAAGAGAAGAAGTGAAGACGACTAAAAAATTGACAAAAGAGCGTATCTTGTCGTCTCTTGAGATCACTTTGTTATATTTCTTTGCATTGCATTTCTTTGCATTTCTCGACAGAGAAATTATTGTTTTACGGCTACATGAAAAAAAAAAATGTTATTCAGTTTATGGATGTCTCGTCTTTATAAATATTGTTTTTAAGTCTTTTCGTAATATGGCACTGGGGACGCTGTAGCCTTTACATACCCTCACAATAACAGGTACTGAAACTATTCACTGTTTGATGTTTAATTTACAGAAATTTCCAATTAAAACATAACTCATTCAATTAAATGAATATATAGAAAAATTTCTTCTTTTTAACAGTTTCTTCTACGCAAGGGTTAAGCCGAATGATTTAATTAAATGGTGAAATTAACAGATATAGATATACAAACAATACCTTTGACAAAACTGGTAACTACTTTGGAATTAAGGGCTGGCTTTGCTAACATACTTTCGAAGAGAGCCAAATAAATAATTTAAGAAGACTAGTGATTGTTCTGCCAAATGTTTATAATTAGTACAGAATTTATATTTGTTTATAAGTCAACAATAGAATCCAAGTCATGAAACAATTACAGATTTCACTCTATAACAAAAGATATTAAGTAGGAATAGTCAAAATAAATTAGGAAATTGATTACATACAAAAAACTAAGTACAAATTAGACCTGGTGCTATATTCCAAGACTGAGGAACAACCTCTCAATTTTATGGAAATGCTGATTAAACTAATGTATGTTAAGGGTAATTAGTCAAAAATGAAAATAAAATAAATTTAAGGGGGCAGACAGCAAAATGAGAGAGGAAGTAAAGAGATCCCAGCTTGCTTCGTCACAGATTTAGGAAGTCATGGCCTCATCAAAGTAGCTGATCGATACCTTCAGGATGAGGATAAAACTGAGTGACAAGTGTTATGCTACAAAGTTGTTTTTTGGAGGGATCATCAGTACCAGGATTGGATGTGATGGCCTAGGAAATCTGCTCTTGAACTAGGCTGGTGGGGTAATTACATACAGTGAAGGCTGAGGTGAGAATGGTGGTGTATTGCTCTAAAGAGTCTGCCTCTCAACAAATATGTTTGCCTTGAATGCCAAGGGTGTATTGGAGGGAATGTATGACATGGAAAGGATGGCAGCTGCCAAAATGTACACTATGTGATCAAAAGTATCCAGACACCTGGCTGAAAATGACTTACAAGTTCGTGGCACCCTCCAACACTAATGCTGGAATTCAGTATGGTGTTGACCTACTCTTAGTCTTGATGACAGCTTCCACACTTGCAGGCATACACTCAATCAGGTGCTGGAAGATTTCTTGGGAAATAGCAGCCCATTCTCCATGAAGTGCAGCACTGGGGAGAGGTATCGATGTCAGTCGGTGAGGCATGGCACGAAGGCGGCGTTACAAAACATCCCAAAGGTGTTCTGTAGAATTCAGGTTAGGACTCTGTGCAGGCCAGTCCATTACTGGGATGTTATTGTCATGTAACCACTCTGCCACAGGCCATGCATTATGAACAGATACTCGATCATGTTGAAAGACGCAATCGCCATCCCCGAATTGCTCTTCAACAGTGGGAAGCAAGAAGATGCTTAAAACATCAATGTAGGCCTGTGCTTTGATAGTGCCATGCAAAACAACAAGGGGTGCAAGCCCCCTCCATGGAAAACGCGATCACACCATAACACTACCACCTCTGAATTTTACTGTTGGCACTGCACATTCTGGCAGATGATGTTCACTGGGCATTCATCGTACCCACACCCTGCCATCGGATCGCCGCATTGTGTACAGTGTTTTTCAACTGTTCAATCGTCCAATGTTTATGCTCCTTACACCAAGTGAGGCATTGTTTGGCATTTACTGGTGTGATATGTGGCTTATGAGCAGCCGCACGACAAATGAAATCCAAGTTTTCTCACCTCCCACTTAACTGTCATAGTACTTGCAGTGGATCCTGCTGCAGTTTGGAATTCGTGTGTAATGGTCTGGATAGATGTCTGCCTACTTCACATTACGACACTCTTCAACTGCCGGCGGTCTCTGTCGGTCAACAGACGAGGCCGGCCTGTATGCTTTTGTGCTGTACGTGTCCCTTCACATTTCCACTTCACTATCACATCAGAAACAGTGGATCTAGGGATGTTTAGGAGTGTGAAAATCTTGCATACAGACATGTGACACAAGTGACACCCAATCACCTGACCATGTTCAAAGTCCGTGAGTTCCATGGAGGGCCCCATTCTGCTCTCTCGTGATGTTTAATGACTACTGAGGTCGTTGATATGGAGTACCTGGCAGTAGGTTTAGATTCCTTGATGACATCTTTGCCATATGGACTCATGGTGAGACTGACTTGTTAAGATTTCTGCAACCTCTAAATAACTTCTCCTAGCTAAATTTCACTTAGGTCTATTCTGAATCCTATGCCACTTCCCTTGAAGTTGAGCTCATCTTCACCGAAGGCTAGCTGCAGCCTTCTGTCCACATTAATCCTACCAACAAACAACAGTATTTACATTTTGACAGTTGCCAACCTTTCCATACTGAGCATGGTGGTGCAGTGGCTAACACACTGGACTTGCATTTGGGAGGACGATGGTTCAAACCCACATCCGACCATCCTGATTTAGGTTTTCTGTGATTTCTCTAAACCGCTTCAGGCAAATGCCAGGATGGGTCCTTTGAAAGGGCATGGCTAACTTCCTTCCCCATCCTTCCCTAATCCGATGACCTCACTGTTTGGTCCCCTCCCCCATATCAACCAACCAACCATCCCTTCCATGTCAAACTTTCCCTCCCTTACAACTGTAGCATTTGAGGTAAATATATTTATTTGGATCCAGACTCTTTACAGCAATACACCACCATTCCACCTCAGCCTTCACTGTGAAATGCTGCTTTAGAAATGAATAAAAAGTAGCCCCAATTTTAACTAATACCAGAAAATATAACAAATAATTTTACATATATCAATGATATGATGAGGCCCCATACTCCGAGAAGCATAGAGGACGATGTGGGAGACCCTCACTGCCTATTGGGCAAGGATCTAGCAGAGGTGGTTTGCCATTGCCGTACTCCAACCGTAATGATGAATGATGGTGAAGACGACACAACAACACCCAGTCATCTTGAGGCAGGGAAAACTCCTGACCCTGCCGGGATTTGAACCTGGGACCCTGTGCGCGGGAAGCGAGAATGCTACCTCAAGTCCATGAGCTGAGGACACATACATCAATAAACTTGTATATTAATTGAAAGAATCAATGTGCTATTGTGATGATGTATTTTTAATTATTCATGAATTATTTTGTAAAAAAAGTATCTAAGAGTTAAAATGTGTAAAGACAACTCTGTGAAACAGGACATAGTAAGTACCTTCGTTTGTTTATCGACATAAGAAAGCGGAACACGACTAGCTTTCTCTCTCTCTCTTTTGTCCTCTGCTATTGAGATAAGCTGTGAAAGTGTCACTTGTAGTCATATTTCATTTGAAGATTCTTTTCCTTGTTATTCATGTTATATGTGATTTTACTATACATTTTTAGTCCCGTTTCATGCTACATCGAAGAGAAATTGCTGACGCATTCTTTGGTGGCCACGGCAGAACATTATAGTGCTCATTCGCTGTTTAATCCATCAGATTATAATTCATACGTAATTTTTACCGATCTTTATCTCTCAAATGCCGGTGAGTGTATACTGCATAATATTCAGATCTGTGATTGAACTCTAAAAAATGTCTTCCAGCAACGCACTTCCTGGTCTGATGTAATGACGATATTGGAAGGCAGAATTCAGATTAATTAGAAATGAGTAAAATTTTTGTATGCTATGTCTTATTATTTCAAAAGTATTGCCTCCAGCAAAGCAAGAAACATTCATGTAATATTCTTAACCAGTACTTACCAATTATTCAATGCTTTCAAAAACCCTCCATTGCTCGCGCGGATGACACTCGTCATCCACATGACTTTCTCACTCACTTTTTCTGATGGGGTTGGATTGAATTTGCGCTATTCTCAGTACCTTTCTGTTAACACTCTGGCTGCTAGCTCCAGTCATTGTTGGTTTTCAGTTACGAAAGATACATTGTTTATGAAACATTATTATAGTCTGGAGGACACTGGTCATCTGCGCGAGCTCTGAAGCCACACACACACACACATATATATATATATATACACAAAATTCAAGTTTTCGCAACAAACGGTTGCTTCATCAAGAAAGAGGGAAGGAGAGGGAAAGATGAAAGGATGTGGGTTTTAAGGGAAAGAGTAAGGAGTCATTCCAATCCCGGGAGCGGAAAGACTTACCTCAGGGGGAAAAAAGGGCAGGTATACACTTGCACACACACACATATACATCCGCACATACACAGACACAAGCAGACATTTGTAAAGGCAAAGAGTTTGGGCAGAGATGTCAGTCGAGGTGGAAGTAAAGAGGAAAAGATGTTGTTGAAAGACAGGTGAGGTATGAGCGGCGGCAACTTGAAATTAGCGGAGGTTGAGGCCTGGCGGATAACGAGAAGAGAGGATATACTGAAGGGCAAGTTCCCATCTCCGGAATTCTGACAGGTTGGTGTTAGTGGGAAGTATCCAGATAACCCGGATGGTGTAACACTGTGCCAAGATGTGCTGCCCGTGCACCAAGGCATGTTTTAGCCACAGGGTGATCCTCATTACCAACAAACACTGTCTGCCTGTGTCCATTCATGCGAATGGACAGTTTGTTGCTGGTCATTCCCACATAGAAAGCTTCACAGTGTAGGCAGGTCAGTTGGTAAATCACGTGGGTGCTTTCACACGTGGCTTTGCCTTTGATCGTGTACACCTTCCGGGTTACAGGACTGGAGTAGGTGGTGGTGGGAGGGTGCATGGGACAGGTTTTACACTGGGGGCGGTTACGAGGGTAGGAGCCAGAGGGTAGGGAAGGTGGTTTGGGGATTTCATAGGGATGAAGTAAGAGGCTAAGAAGGTTGGGTGGACGGCAGAAAGACACTCTTGGTGGAGTGGGGAGGATTTCATGAAGGATGGATCTCATTTCAGGGCAGGATTTGAGGAAGTCGTATCCCTGCTGGAGAGCCACATTCAGAGTCTGATCCAGTCCCAGAAAGTATTCTGTCACAAGTGGGGCACTTTTGGGGTTCTTCTGTGGGAGGTTCTGGGTTTGAAGGGATGAGGAAGTGGCTCTGGTTATTTGCTTCTGTACCAGGTCGGGAGGGTAGTTGCGGGATGCGAAAGCTGTTTTCAGGTTGTTGGTGTAATGGTTCAGGGATTCCGGACTGGAGCAGATTCGTTGCCAGGAAGACCTAGGCTGTAGGGAAGGGACCGTTTGATGTGGAATGGGTGGCAGCTGTCATAATGGAGGTACTGTTGCTTGTTGGTGGGTTTGATGTGGACGGACGTGTGAAGCTGGCCATTGGACAGATGGAGGTCAACGTCAAGGAAAGTGGCATGGGATTTAGAGTAGGACCAGGTGAATCTGATGGAACCAAAGGAGTTGAGGTTGGAGACGAAATTCTGGAGTTCTTCTTCACTGTGAGTCCAGATCATGAAGATGACATCAATAAATCTGTACCAAACTTTGGGTTTGCAGGCCTGGGTAACCAAGAAGGCTTCCTCTAAGCGACCCATGAATAGGTTGGCGTACGAGGGGGCCATCCTGGTACCCATGGCTGTTCCCTTTAATTGTTGGTATGTCTGGCCTTCAAAAGTGAAGAAGTTGTGGGTCAGGATGAAGCTGGCTAAGGTAATGAGGAAAGAGCTTTTAGTTAGCGTGGCAGGTGATTGGCGTGAAAGTAAGTGCTCCATCGCGGCGAGGCCCTGGACGTGTGGAATACTAGTGTATAAGGAAGCGGCATCAATGGTTACAAGGATGGTTTCCAGGGGTAACAGACTGGGTAAGGATTCCAGGCGTTCGAGAAAGTAGTTGGTGTCTTTGATGAAGGATAGGTGACTGCATGTAATGGGTTGAAGGTGTTGATCTACGTAGGCAGAGATACGTTCTGTGGGGGCTTGGTAACCAGCTACAATCGGGCGGCCGGGATGATTGGGTTTGTGAATTTTAGGAAGAAGGTAGAAGGTAGGGGTGCGGGGTGTCGGTGGGGTCAGGAGGTTGATGGAGTCAGGTGAAAGGTTTTGTAGGGGGCCTAAGGTTCTGAGGATTCCTTGAAGCTCCCCCTGGACATCAGGAATGGGATTACCCTGGCAAACTTTGTATGTGGTGTTGTCTGACAGCTGACACAGTCCCTCAGCCACATACTCCCGACAATCAAGTACCACTGTTGTGGAACCCTTGTCCGCCGGAACAATGACGATGGAACGGTCAGCCTTCAGATCACAGATAGCTTGGGCTTCAGCAGTGGTGATGTTGGGAGTAGGATTAAGGTTTTTTAAGAAGGATTGAGAGGCAAGGCTGGAAGTCAGAAATTCCTGGAAGGTTTGGAGGGGGTGATTTTGAGGAAGAGGAGGTGGGTCCCACTGTGACGGAGGACGGAACTGTTCCAGGCAGGGTTCAATTTGGTTAGTGTCTTGGGGAGTTGGATCATTAGGAGCAGGATTAGGATCATTTTTCTTCGTGGCAAAGTGATATTTCCAGCAGAGAGTACGAGCGTAGGACAGTAAATCTTTGACGAGGGCTGTTTGGTTGAATCTGGGAGTGCGGCTGAAGGTGAGGCCTTTGGATAGGACAGAGGTTTCGGATTGGGAGAGAGGTTTGTAGGAAAGGTTAACTACTGAATTAGGGTGATGTGGTTCCAGATTGTGTTGGTTGGAATTTTGAGGTTTTGGAGGGAATAGAGCTGGAAGTGGGAGATTGAGTAGATGGGAGAGACTGGGTTTGTGTGCAATGAGAGGAGGTTGAGGTTTGCTGGAAAGGTTGTGAAGGGTGAGTGAGTTGCCTTTCCGGAGGTGGGAAACCAGGAGATTGGATAGTTTTTTAAGGTGGAGGGTGGCATGATGTTCTAATTTGCGGTTGGCCTGTAGGAGGATTCTCTGAACAGCTGGTGTGGATGTGGGAGAGGAAAGATTGAGGACTTTTATCAAGGATAGGAGTAGACAGGTGTGTTCATTGGCTGAGTTGATGTGTAGGTGAAGGATTAGGTGGGTGAGGGCAATGGATTGTTCAGTTTGGAACTGGTATAGGGACTGATGGAAAGAAGGGTTGCAGCCAGAGATGGGAACTTTAAGTGTGAGGCCTTTGGGGGTAATGCCAAATGTCAGACAAGCCTGAGAAAATAAAATATGGGAGTGTAATCTGGCTAGGGCGAAGGAATGTTTGCGGAGGGAATGTAAATAAAACTTAATGGGGTCATTGTGGGGGTGTTGTGAGGGTGACATGGTATTAGAAGGTGGAAAGTGTAACATGAGGCTGAAAGGAAAATGAAAATAAAAATGTGTGGGGAGAGATAAAGGTGAACTAGAAAGCAACTGGAGATCTGGTGTGAAAAAAGGCGAAAAAGTGTTAGTTAGAGCTGGGCTATGTTGATCCTGTGGTGAACTTGGGTTGGTAGACAACGATGTGCATAAAGGTTAGGTGGTTGTGTTGGCGCCAAAACACGTTAAAGGGGGGAGAAATTCGGGAACATTTCGAAAAAACTACGTGTAAATGTATTAAAGGGAGTGGTTTTGTGGTGGCAGATTATGAAAATGAGGCTAACAATTGTCTGATGAAGAAATAATGACGTTCCTTTCACGCCGATCACCTGCCACGCTAACTAAAACCTCTTTCCTCATTACCTTAGCCAGCTTCATCCTGACCCACAACTTCTTCACTTTTGAAGGCCAGACATACCAACAATTAAAGGGAACAGCCATGGGTACCAGGATGGCCCCCTCGTACGCCAACCTATTCATGGGTCGCTTAGAGGAAGCCTTCTTGGTTACCAAGGCCTGCAAACCCAAAGTTTGGTACAGATTTATTGATGTCATCTTCATGATCTGGACTCACAGTGAAGAAGAACTCCAGAATTTCGTCTCCAACCTCAACTCCTTTGGTTCCATCAGATTCACCTGGTCCTACTCTAAATCCCATGTCACTTTCCTTGACGTTGACCTCCATCTGTCCAATGGCCAGCTTCACACGTCCGTCCACATCAAACCCACCAACAAGCAACAGTACCTCCATTATGACAGCTGCCACCCATTCCACATCAAACGGTCCCTTCCCTGCAGCCTAGGTCTTCGTGGCAACGAATCTGCTCCAGTCCGGAATCCCTGAACCATTACACCAACAACCTGAAAACAGCTTTCGCATCCCACAACTACCCTCCCAACCTGGTACAGAAGCAAATAACCAGAGCCACTTCCTCATCCCTTCAAACCCAGAACCTCCCACAGAAGAACCCCAAAAGTGCCCCACTTGTGACAGGATACTTTCTGGGACTGGATCAGACTCTGAGTGTGGCTCTCCAGCAGGGATACGACTTCCTCAAATCCTGCCCTGAAATGAGATCCATCCTTCATGAAATCCTCCCCACTCCACCAAGAGTGTCTTTCTGCCATCCACGTAACCTTCGTAACCTCTTAGTTCATCCCAATGAAATTCCCAAACCACCTTCCCTACCCTCTGGCTCCTACCCTTGTAACCGCCCCCGGTGTAAAACCTGTCCCATGCACCCTCCCACCACCACCTACTCCAGTTCTGTAACCCGGAATGTGTACACGATCAAAGGCAGAGCCACGTGTGAAAGCACCCACGTGATTTACCAACTGACCTGCCTACACTGTGAAGCTTTCTATGTGGGAATGACCAGCAACAAACTGTCCATTCGCATGAATGGACACAGGCAGACAGTGTTTGTTGGTAATGAGGATCACCCTGGGGCTAAACATGCCTTGGTGCACGGCCAGCACATCTTGGCACAGTGTTACACCATCCGGGTTATCTGGATACTTCCCACTAACACAAACCTGTCAGAACTCCGGAGATGGGAACTTGTCCTTCAGTATATCCTCTCTTCTCGTTATCCGCCAGGCCTCAACCTCCGCTAATTTCAAGTTGCCGCCGCTCATACCTCACCTGTCTTTCAACAACATCTTTTCCTCTTTACTTCCACCTCGACTGACATCTCTGCCCAAACTCTTTGCCTTTACAAATGTCTGCTTGTGTCTGTGTATGTGCGGATGTATATGTGTGTGTGTGCGAGTGTATACCTGTCCTTTTTCCCCCTGAGGTAAGTCTTTCCGCTCCTGGGATTGGAATGACTCCTTACTCTCTCCCTTAAAACCCACATCCTTTCGTCTTTCCCTCTCCTTCCCTCTTTCCTGATGAAGCAACCGTTTGCTGCGAAAGCTTGAATTTTGTGTGTATGTTTGCGTTTGTTTGTGTGTCTATCGACCTGCCAGCACTTTTGTTTGGTAAGTCTCATCATCTTTGTTTTTAGATTATATATATATATATATATATATATATATATATATATATATATATATATATATTTTTTCCCACATGGAATGTTTCCCCCCCCCCCCCTCTCTCTCTCTCTCTCTATATATATATATATATTTGTAAAAGCAACTATTGGTTGTGAAAGCTTGAATTTTGTGTGTGTGTTTGTGTGACATCAGCATGCCAATGCTTTCGTTTGGTAAGTTACATCATCTTTGTTTTTAGATATATTTTTCCCACATGGAATGTTCCCCCCCCCCCCCCCCCCCCCCCTCTCTCTCTCTCTCTCTCTATATATATATATATATATATATATATATATATATATATATATATATATATATATAGAGAGAGAGAGAGAGAGAGAGAGAGAGAGAGAGAGAGAGAGGGGGGGGGGGGGGGAAACATTCCATGTGGGAAAAATATATCTAAAAACAAAGATGATGTAACTTACCAAACGAAAGCATTGGCATGCTGATGTCACACAAACACACACACAAAATTCAAGCTTTCACAACCAATAGTTGCTTTTACAAATGTCTGCTTGTGTCCGTATATGTGCGGATGGATATATGTGTGTGTGTGTGTGCGAGTGTATACCTGTCCTTTTTTCCCCCTAAGGTAAGTCTTTCCGCTCCCAGCATTGGAATGACTCCTTACCCTCTCCCTTAAAACCCACATCCTTTTGTCTTTCCCTCTCCTTCCCTCTTTCCTGACGAAGCAACCGTTGGTTGCGAAAGCTTGAATTTTGTGTGTGTGTTTGTGTTCGTTTGTGTGTCTATCAACATGCCAATGCTTTCGTTTGGTAAATTACATCATCTTTGTTATACAAAGTGTCATGTAATATTTTGTGTAATGTAATATCTTGTTATAGACTTCCACATCATTACGAAGTGTCGTATTCATGATCTATGGAACAAGTACTAATCTAATCTAATCCAATCTAATCTGAAACAAAGTAAGTCTATATTACTTTATTACTTTCCTAGATTTAATTGATCTTTCATGTGCGTAAATTTAGGAGTACTGAAACTGATTGCAGTTACCTTCCGTGTTACCTATGATTCTCTTTATTTTTAGATTGTGGAAGAAATGTCAAAGGCAAAAAGCCCCTGACAGGGTTTAGTAGAGATCGTAATGTATGGCTGGAATGGTTCAATGAGCTGAGCGATGAAGATGCTCGCAGTGATAGTGCTGACTCAGAGACTGAGGATTGTGTTCATGAAAGCGGTCATGATTCAGGAACAGAAGAAGGAGTGTCAGAAAATGATGAATATGGGTCACAGGAAGAAGTAACTCAAGAGGATGCATTTTTTTCAGGGAAAGATGGAATAAGTAAATGGAGGAAAAATAAATATCCTACCAATGCTAGGAGCAGATCTTGTAATATTATTACGCATTTGCATGGACCAAAAAATCAAGCTCATATAAAAAGACAGAAATAGAAATTCTGAATTTGTTGTTGTATAAAAACGTAATAAGCATTATTGCGACATGCACTAATATATACATCAATGAATTTCGAGGTAACTTCTCTGGGGAAAGGGATGCTAAGGAAACAGATGCGATAAGATCAGAGCTTTTATCGGTTTGTTATATCTGTGTGGACTTTGAGTTGTTCTAAGGAGATTGTATTGAAATTGTGGGATAACGGGAAAACGGAGTTGAATCATGTTATTTACATATGAGTAAAAACCGATTCAGGTTTCTGCTGGGATGTCCGAGGTTTTTATAATATCTGTGATAGAGGTGTTCGCACAGAGATTGACAAATTGGCTGCTATAAGAGAGGTACTTGAACTATTCACGAATAATTGCCAAAAATATTTTTCATCTAGTGAATATCTTATTGTTGACGAACAGGTTTTCGCATTTAGAGGAAACTGCCCATTCAGGCAATATATTCCTAGCAAACCTGTAAAGTATAGGTTAAAAGTGTTTGCTTTGGTTGACGTAAAAACAGCTTATTATTATTATTATTATTATTATTATTATTATTATGTAGTATTCTGCCTAGTGGCAGGTCCGTGTCTTCGTAGGGAGAATTTCTGATTCCACTGTTCCCTGTCTTCAGCTTCTTCCTTCAGTCTGTTGTATCTCCTTCCATCTTTCATGTCATCCAGATGTTGAATTCTTCTTCTTCCTTGTCCTACGTTTCCTCTGAGTTTCCCTTCGATGACATCATGTATGAGTCCCCTCGTGTCTAAGTACATGTCCAATCCAGTTGGCCTTTCTCTGAAGAATTGTATGCAGAATACTTCTCTTCTCTCCTACTCTTCGCAGTACATTGTCATTTTTTTATGCGATCTGTCCACTTGATCTTTTCCAGTCTCCTCCAGCACCACATTTCAAAGCTCTCTAAGTATTTTTTCTCCTTCTTTCTCATGGTCCATGTCTCTGCTCCATACAGTGCAATGCTCCAAATGTAGCACTTTATCAGGTTTTTCCTCAATGCCAAACTCAACTTGCTGGTCAGCAGAGTCCTCTTCTTGTTGAAAGCAGCTTTTGCCATGGCGATTCTTGCTCGGATTTCGTTGGTGCAGTGGGTGTCCTTTGTGATAAAACTTTCCAGGTACTTGAACTGATTCACATATTCCAGTTCCTGATTGTCAACAATTACCTTCAAGTGCTCTTGGTCTCCCTCTACGATTTTTACCCTCCACACTGCCCTCCAATACCAAATTGGCGATCCCTTGATGCCTCAGAATATGCCCTACCAATCGATCCCTTCTTCTAATCAAGTTGTGCCACAAATTTCTCTTCTCTCCAATTCTATTCAATACCTCCTCATCAGTTATGTGATCTACCCATCTAATCTTCAGCATTCTTATGTAGCACCGCATTTCAAAAGCTTCTATTCTCTTCTTGTCTAAACTATTTATCGTCCACGTTTCACTTCCATACATGGCTACACTACATACATATACTTTCAGAAACGATTTCCTGACACTTAAATCTATACTCAATGTTAAAAAATTACTCTTCTTCAGAAACGCTTTCCTTGCCATTGCCAGTCTACATTTTATATTCTCTCTATTTCGACCATATTGAGTTATTTTTCTCCCCAAATAACAAAACTCATTTACTACTTTAAGCATCTCAGCAGCATCACCCGACTTAATTCGACTACATTCCATTATCCTCGTTTTGCTTTTGTTGATGTTCATCTTATATCCTCCTTTCAATACACTATCCATTCCATTCAACTGCTCTTCCAGGTCCTTTGCTGTCTCTGACAGAATTACAATGTCATCAGCGAACCTCAAAGTTTTTGTTTCTTCTCCATGGATTTTAATTCCTGCTCTGAATTTTTCTTTTTTCCTACTCTGAATTTTTCTTTTGTTTTATTTACTGCTTGCTCAATATACAGATTGAATAACATCAGGGATATGCTACAACCCTGTCTCACTCCCTTCCCAACCAATGCTTCCTTTTCATGCCCATTGACTCTTATAACTGCCTTCTGGTTTTTGTACAAATTGTAAATAGCCTTTCGCTCCCTGTATTTTACCCCTGCCACCTTCAGAATTTGAAAGAGAGTATTCCAGTCAACATTGTCAAAAGCTTTATCTAAGTCTATAAATGTTAGAAACGGAGGTTTGCCTTTCCTTAATCTATTTTCTAAGACAAGTCATAGGGTCAGTATTGCCTCACATGTTCCAACATTTCTACGGAATCCGAACTGATCTTCCCCAAGGTCGGCTTCTACCAGTTTTTCCATTCATCTGTAAAGAATTCGTGTTAGTATTTTGCAGCCATGGTTTATTAAACTGATAGTTCGGTAATTTTCACATCTGTCAACACCTGCTTTCTTTGGGATTGGAATTATTATATTCTTCTTGAAGTCTGAAGGTATTTTGCCTGTCTCATACATCTTGCTCACTGGATGGTAGAGTTTTCTTAGGACTGACTCTCCCAAGGCTATCAGTAGTTCTAATGGAATGTTGTCTACCCCCGGGGCCTTTCAGTGCTCTGTCAAACTCTTCACGCAGTATCATATCTCCCATTTCATCTTCATCTATATCCTCTTCCAGTTCCATAGTATTGTCCTCAAGAATATTCCCTTGTATAGACCCTCTATATACTCCTTCCACCTTTCTGCTTTCCCTTCTTTGCTTAGAACTGGGTTTCCAGCTAAGCTCTTGATATTCATGCAAGTGGTTCTCTTTTCTCCAATTTCTCATTAATTTGGTGTAGGCAGTATCTATCTTACCCCTAGTGATATATGCCTCTACATCCTTACATTTTTCCTCTAGCCATCCCTGCTTAGCCATTTTGCACTTTCTGTCAATGTCATTTTTGAAACGTTTGTATTCCTTTTCGCCTGCTTCATTTACAAGCAGAAATATTACTGATGACAACTGGTTTACCAGTTCGTCTTTAATCAAGAAACTTTAGGCGAAGAATCTGACATATGTTGGAACAGTACGAAAAAACAAGAGAGAAGTACCGAAAGATTTTTTACCAAAAAGAGAAAGGGAGTCAAAATCATCTATCTTTGGATTTCAACAGGATTGTACATTGGTCTCATACTGTCCAAAGAAAAATAGAACAGTGTTGGTGTTGTCAACCATGCATTTCGATGACGCTAAAGATCATTCAACAGGGGAACAAAATAAACCTGAAATGATTGCTTTCTATAACATATCAAAAGTGGGGGGTAGATCTTTTAAATCAGCTTTTTCAAAAGAACAATGTGCCACGTAATACAAGAAGGTGGCCTGTGATATTGTTTTACATTTTGAACATTGCAGCCATAAATGCTGTATGCATATATAAATACCACTGCATGGCTTCAAATCGGTTTGTAAAAAGAGTTGATTTTATAGAAAAAATCAGATGGGAACTGATAAAGAAGCAAATAGAGTGACGTTCCCTTATTGAAAGCCTTCAGTGTGAAATTTGGAGGAGAGCTGTAATACCATTAGGTGCTCAAGAAATGGTGGAACAGCCAAAAAAATCAACTGGATCAGTTGCAAGGTGTTATATATGTGAAAGAGCACGAAAATAAACAACTCGTACATTATGCATTACATGCAACAACTGGACATGTGTAGGTCATCTGAAAGAAGTGTTTAAACTGTGTTGTCAAATAATGTGAAACAAATACTATCAAAGAGATAGAGGGGTTGGCCAGTACTTACCTCAGCTCAGTACAGCCGATAGATACACAAAACAGAACAGAAAATTTACGTTCCTAGCTTTCAGAACTTTGTTCCTTCATCAGGGAGGAGAGAGGGGAAAGAAAGGGAAGAAGGGAAAGTGGATTCAGTTACTCACAACCCAGGTTATGAAGCAACAGGGAAAGGTAAACAGGGAGGGTAGCAAGGATGGAGGCATGGTTGTCAGAGGGAAGCCAAAGATGTTCTACTGTAAGTACTGTGCCAGCTTCAAACCAAAGAGGATGCATACAGAAGTAAAGAGGTATATAGTATAAAGTTAAACACAACTATGTAGGATGAAAAGATGCATGAATGGCTAAAGAGGAATGGGAAAGAGGAGAAGACTGAAGAGTAAATGGGAGTGAGGTTGTCTAATGTAGGTTCAGTCGAGAGGGATGGTGGGATGAAAGGATGTGTTGGAGTGCAAGTTCCCATTTCCACAGTTCTGAGGGACTGGTGTTGGGTGGGAGAAGTCAGTTGGCACATACGGTGTAGCAGGTTCCTAGGTCCTTAGAATTATGCTGGAGGGCATGCTCTGCTACTGTGTATTGGATATCTCCTAGGCGGACAGTTTGTCTGTGTCCGTTCATGCGCACAGCCAGTTTAGTTGTTGTCATACCGATGTAAAAGGCTTTGCAGTGCAGGCATGTCAGCTGATAAATGACATGTGTTGTTTCACATGTGGCCCTGCCTCGAATTGTGTATGTTTTACCAGTAGCGGGGCTGGAGTAGGTGGTTGTGGGGGGATGCATGGGGCAGCTTTTGCAGCGGGGTTGGTTACTGATCTACCCAGTGGTTCCTACCCCTGTAACCCCCCCCCCCCCCCCCCCCCTCCCCTGTAACCTTTAGCCATTCACGCATCTTTTCATCCTACATAGTTGTGTTTATCTTTATACTATATACTTCTTTACTTCTGTATGCATCCTCTTTGGTTTGAAGCTGGCATAGTACTTACAGTAGAACATCTTTGGCTTCCCTCTGACAACCATGCCTCCATCCTTGCTACCCTCCCTGTTTACCTTTCCCTGTTGCTTCATAACCTGTGTTGTGAGTAACTGAATCCACTTTCCCTTCTTCCCTTTCTTTCCCCTCTCTCCTCCCTGATGAAGGAACAAAGTTCCGAAAGCTAGGATTGTAATAATTTTCTGTTCTGTTTTGTGTATCTATCAGCTGTACTGAGCTGAGATAAGTACTAGCCAGCCCCTCTATCTCTTTGATAGTATTTGTTTCACATCTTTATATGAGATTTGTCAAATAATGTGTTCCTTATTTCAATTTTGTTTGCAATTTGTCACTAAATTTCTGTTTGTATGTGCTTATTAGTTAGGTCATTGTTTTGAAATAAACATTTTCATGTTCTTTTGATAAGTAGTTGCACTGTTACACAAACCTCAATGCTTAAATGGAAACATATAAACTTGTTATTTTGAAATGTAACCTTATTAAACTATTGTACAAACTGTTTCAAATGTTAGAATATATTATACTGTGTACAAATATGAAATATATTATATTTAAATTTAATAAAAAATCATAAAATTAGCCTTAAAGACCATTCAAAGTATACAAATAGTCCGCTTGCTTTATGGAAGACACTGTCATCCGTGTGAGTGACCATGTCACGACTTTTCGTTCGTGTAACGGAGGGTTGTGTCATGTTTACTAGGAGAGGTAAAATTCATTAACATACCATTTTAATTAATTAAATTGTATTTATCTAACCAATAACAATAACATAAAATAACTTTTTTTGACAGAATTGCATGTTCGTAAGTAATGCCTGTATGTTTTCTTTTTTGTGAATCAACTTCATTATTGGAGTATAATGAAAATTCATAACTGCTGCCAGAGAACTCAATGGAATTATAACACAATGACTTACGTAACTGGAGAGACAGCAGACACCAAGTTAAAATCCGAAAATGAGGTACAGTTGGCACCATGTTACCTATTGCTTTTGTTTTTGCAGTCTGCAAGGCATAGCTTTACTAATTAATAGTCAAATTTAATTTTTCCATATATTATGTATTTTGCAAATCTGTAGTTGCAATAATCATTGTTGTTAGAAGCTGTAACAAGATGGCTACTTTTAAGCTATGCTTATGCAAGATGGTATGGCATCTCTGGCGCAGAGTACCCTATGTTTAACCTCTTTGAACTGCCTTTATTCTATGTCTCTCTCGGTGTGGATCTTGTGTGCTGCCATGTTTTGTTCTTATTGCGTCATGTCTAATAAATGAAATGCATTTATGATATTTAAAGTGTGTTATTACCAATCAGCATTAGGTGATAACCACAACGGAAACGAGTAGTAGTGTGCTGCTTTTGTTCTGAGCATCCATTTTGTCATCTCACTATTTAAACAATTGAACTCTGTATGATTTACATAAATTATTTATTGTATGTTATCAATTATTTTATGTTAAAGCATAATTTCGACATATGACGAAAACAGGAAAATTTGACAATATGGATTCCAAAGATGGTAATAATACAGAGACAAATGTCGATGGCGGTAGTAACAATGCCAATCCAAGTAGTCAGATTCAATCGCTCCAATTTCAGAGGTAGAATCCAGTGTTCAAGGACATGCAGAGGAGAGTGTTGAACAAATTCCTCCAACAATAATAGATCCAAAATTGTTAAGGCTTTCGTGGCCAATTTTTGACAAACTGCCTATTGACTTCTGTCTCGGGTTCTTTGGCCGACGTTCATGTGATGATTTTACTGACGTTTCGCCAGCATGAGTGGCTGGCATTGTCAAAGCTTCACCCTCCATTGCTGGTGGTGAACTGGAGCCAAGCTCGCGGCCACAGACTATATGTACCTAGTGCTTCAATGTCCAAGGGCTTCTCCATGGTCATTTCCGTTGCGGTTCTCCTCTTGCTACCTGCGACGATCGTTCGCTGCAGTACAGGAAGCCAGGATCCATTTACCTTAAGGTTTTACTCTTTCTTGTTGAAGTTGTTCACATGTTTTTGTATTTCTACAGCTTCTCTGAACAAGTGGGTTTAATAATGCTTCTCTACAGCCAGAACTTCCATGTCAGCGAATTTTATTGTGTGGTCGGTCTCACTCAGTGTGTGCTCTGCCACGGCTGAGTTCTCCACCTGCCCCAACGTGCAATGTCGCTTATGTTCTTTGATCCTGGTGTTGATTGATTGTCCAGTCATTCCGACATTAACTTTTCTGCATGTGCATGGTATACGGTATATTCCCGAGGTTGCAAGTGGGTCCCTTTTCTCCTTTGCCGATCTAAGACACTCTTTGATCTTCCTTGTCGGTTTGAAAATCGTCTTTACGCTGTGTTTGCGCAATATATGACTGATTGTGTCCGTCACTCTGGGAATTTATGGCAGATATGCCATACCTGACATTTCTTTTTCTGATTCTTTACTTCGCTGAGTGTTTGTCTCTGTTACACTTCTAATATAATTTGTGGAGTATCCATTGCTCCTCAGAACCTTTTCCAGGTGCTGCATTTCGAGTCTGAGGTGCTGCGGCTCACATATTTGTCCTGCTCGCATTACGAGCATATTAATCATGCCTCTTTTCTGGCTCAGGTGGTGGTTTGATAGTTTGTGCAGGTATCAGTCCGTGTGTGTCGGTTTTTGGTACACCCTGTGTCCCAGGTTTCCACCATCCCTTGTGACCAGCACATCTAGAAATGGCAGTTTTTTGCCCTTTTCTACTTCCATGATAAATTTTATGTTGGCATGGAGGCTGTTTGAGTGTCTTAGGAAGTCACCGAGCGTTTCTTCACCATGGCTCCACACAAGGAAAGTATCATCGACGAACCTGTACCACACCTTAGGTTTGCAAGTCGCCGAGTCCAGTGCCTGTGCTTCGAATTGTTCTATGAAGAAGTTGGCCACCACTGGACTGAGAGGACTACCCATGGTGACACCTTACAGCTGTTCGTAGAAATTTCCATTCCACATGAAATAGCTCATGGTCAGACATGCATGGAAGAGCTTTGTGATGTCTTGCGGGAAAATGGAACTGGTATGCTCCAGATCATCACTGAGTGGCACTTTCGTAAACAAAGAAACAACATCAAAGCTGACCAGGATGTCGTTTGGTGCAAGTTTCAGTTTCTTCAACTTCTCAATTAAATATCCTGAGTCCTTTATATATCTGTCGTTCTGGAGCAGAGAGATAAGTGTTTTGCCAGCTTACACATTGGTGAGCCAGGAATGCTAACAATCGGTCTTAGTGGAACGTTCTTCTTATGGATCCTAGGTAATCCATACAGCCAATGAGTGAGACCGACCACGTAATAAAACTCGCTGACACGGAAGTTCTGGCTGTAGAGAAGCACTATCACACCTGCTTGTTCAGAGAAGCTGTAGAAATACAAAGACACACAAACAGCTTCAACAAGAAAGAGGAAAGCCTTAAGGTAAACAGATCCTGGCTTCCCATATTGCAGCGAGCGATCGTCGCAGGTAGCAAGAGGAGAACTGCACCAGAAATGACCGCGGAGAAGCCCTCGGATGTTGGTGTGCCAGGTACATATAGTATGCGGCCATGAGCTCGGCCCCAGTTCACCACTGGCAATGGGGGGTGAAGCTTTGACAATGCCAGCCACTCGTGCTGGCGAAACTTGTTTCACTGTGAGTGATTTTACTAATGGTAACAGCGACATGAACTGGTGGACAGTTGCCACAGGTAACACAACAGGATGCTTAAATGAATGATATTGTGAAACTAAAATGTGCAAAGTGACTAAGTGTACCACTTAAAATGAACAGCTTTCTGTGTTGAACTCACTGTAGTTGGACTGGATTCCAGATGACACAGTAAGAATTCCCATGGATATGACTTGTCTTCTGTGTGGACTTGCACGCTGACATGCATACATAAGGGATTTTATGAACTTCCATGGAAAGGTTGTGTGGCACTCATGAGACCATCAAAGAACTCAGTAGTTGCCTTGTCACTAAAAAATACTGTGTGAATGCACAGTCAATGTCACCAGCCACAAACTCTATACTTTTGTACCAAGTGTATTTTCTAGAGTAAAAACAATCAGCAGTGGCTTTGCAGAGACATTATTTAAATGAATGTGGTGAACACTAAAGTGATTAATGAGTTTTACTCGTTGAAAAACATACTGAACAAACACTTGATTCACTTGGTTTGAAAATCTGCTATAATCTTCAAACAGGGATACCAATACAGAACCAGTGAGAAACAGAGTCCCAAAATTGACCTGGATCACAAAGAAATTTGACACAAAAACAGTGGTGAACATGAATTATAATGTATTAATTAAATTTTTCCGTAGGGCAGCCTTGCAATGTCGAAATAATTTTTGTAGTGCTGATACTGCCTTTTTGAATTTTTATGTGACATGAGGTCTGAAGTATCAAGTTGGCTTCTCATAGACTGCAGCTTGTCATCACATGGTTGGAGCATGCAAGGTGAGGGCATGGCCAACAGCTGGCACAGCCATGGGACCATGTGCCCCGGCAGCCGCCACATGTCAGCTGCTCAAATGGTTCATGGTGTCACTGCCGGCGACCACCAAGCGATGCCAAATAGTTAACCCCTTTTATGACAAGTAGCACCAATAAGACCCTGTATGGGAAATGTCAGACCTACTTGCTGCATGTGTCTCGCAACTGCGCTCAAGGGTGCAAGATACCATTATACGAAAAACAGTAAAAGGTTAAAATAAAAATGATAGTGGACTCATGAAAAGAGCTTATGTTCATGATGTGTTGATGGATGTTTTCTAAAAGTTTATGAACACTCTATAAAAAACAACTGTATTTTGTATGAACTTCATGAAAAGATACACTGAAGTGCAGTGTGATATTGTTAAGTGTGCAGAACAATTTTCCTTAAAGGAATTTCTAAAAACACACAAAGTAAATGTGAATTTTGTTAATCAGTTATAACAGACTATAATATTTATTTACTGATCTATAACATAATGAGTGAAAAACTTACTACAGTGGAACACCTGTCATATATTTAGGTAAACGAAATAATGCCAAGTGTTCAAGGGGGCAACAAAATGTTCTTTATAAATGACTAAAAAGTAGCCCCAATTTTAATTAACACCTGAAAATATTGTAAATAATTTTACATATATAAATAAATGTGTATAGTAGTATAGTAATAGAAGGAAACTATGTAGTATTGAGATTATGCATTTTTAATTATTCATGAATTATTTTGTAAAAAAGTAACTATGAGTGAAAATGTGTAAAGAAAACTGTGAAACAAAACATAGTAAGGATCTCCCTTTGTCCAGTGATACAAGAAAGAAGAACGTGATGAGCCCCCTTTCTCTCTCTCGTTAGTCCTCCAGTATCAAGATAAGCTGTGTAAGTGTCACTTGTAGCCGTGTTTCATTTGAAGATCCCTCGCGACAACATGCATTTAGGCCACTGCCACTGACTGGAGGGCCTCACTCAATCACCCAGTTTGGCATCTGCGAGTTTACTTGCAGAGCAGATCTAGTTCATCACAGGCTATGACAGCATACAGCCACCAGATTAGTGACTATAGCAGGACTAGTTTGCCTCAACCAGAATTGTACTTTACTAAGTGAGAAACTAAAGTTTGCAATAGCAAGATTACCGATATGGACATTACATCAGTCTGCAAGAGGACTATTACACAAGAACTTGCACCACAAAACATTGACTCTATTCACGTTAAGTAAATGTTTCCAGTTCATGTAAATAAAGAAGCATCTTAATCCATGTGTGCATTTGTGTTGTAGAAAGAGGATACTGGCCACTCATAACAACATCCTCTCCCTTGCTTCCTTGCAATACAAGACTCTACACTTCTTTTCTCTCAAAATCTGGGCCATGTTACTACAGGAACTGCATAATGTTCAGGTCGGTCATTGGCCTCCAATGTTGTCTACCAATGGACTTGTGGGTCTGATGTAATGACAATGCTGGAAGGCAGAGTTCAGCTCAGTTAGGAAAGGATTAAAATTTTTGTGTGCCAGGTTTTATCATTTCAATAGTATTGCCTCCAGCAAAGCAAGAAACATTCACATAGCGTTCTCAACCAGTACTTATCAATTATTCAATGCTTTCTTAAAAATCATGTTCACTAGCAGAGATAAAATCCGTTAATATTCTGTTTTAACTAACTAACTCATATCTTTCTAATCCCTAAGAATAAAATAAAATACTCAGTATTATCCTCATCTTGAATGTTTTAATCGGCTGCTTCGACAAGGCCATGACTTCCTAAAATCATGTCCTGAAATGAGATCCATTCTCTCTGACATTTTGTCCACCACACCTAGAATAGCTTTTCGTCACCCTCCCAACCTCTGCAGTATCTTTGTCAGACCCTACACTTCTTCTGCACCCATCTCCCTACCCTGTAACTCCTACTCCTGTGACTGTCCTCACTGCAAGACTTGCCCTCTGCACCCTCCTACCACTTTCTATACCAGCCCTTCAACCGGCAATACATACACTATCAAAGGGAGAACAACCCGTTAAATGACATGTAATGTCCCATCTGTCATGTAAACACTGTTTGGCCTTTTACATCAGCATAACTATCACCAAGTTATCAGGATGATTGGGTGTAGGCAGAGGGCGTATAGCGCCAGCCCACAATATTCTGTTGCGGAACATGGTCTACAACATGACAGTCGTGATCTCTGGGCATGTTTCACCACACACTATCTGGGTTCTTCCTCCAGACTCTAGTTTCTCAGAGCCCCGTAGGTGGGAACTAGCGTTACAATATGTTCTTGGTTCTCATTATCCACCTGGCCTTAGTTTATATTAATTTCTTCTCTTCCAGCATTTCTTCACAGTAACTGCTCCTTTCTTCACTCCCTTTTATTTTTCTACTACTTTCATTTTCTGCCCTGTCTAATTTTTGCTGTCCCCCTCCCACCTCTGTCACATATAATGCACTTAACTTTTCACTCTTATTAACTCGTGCATGATGTTTTAGCAGTAATCTCTGTCTTGCATTTTACCCTGCCTTCCACCTTTAATCTCACAGGTTTTCAAATCTCATCTGGTGCATTCCCTAATGATCAGTCTTTCCTTCTCACCCCATCTAGTAAGTGTCCCCCGACCCAGAGTCTAGGTGACTTTTCTGAACTCTACCCCTTTTCCTAAACCTCTCCAGTCCTTTTCCTTCATACCTCTTCCTTCCTTTTCAACCCATATGCTGGAAGAACGAGTCACTGGCTCCGAAAACTTGCAAAGTAAAACCTTTTTTATGTGTGTATTCTTCTGCTGCATCTTTGTGAATAAATTTTTTGATCTATCCAGTTACATTATATTGTCAAAAATGCATTATTCTCAGTGTTGCATAAATATTGTAAGATCTTGATAAAATTTCAAAGTGGTGCAGAGATTGGCAACTTGCATTAAATGTTCAGAAATGTAAAATTGTGCACTTTACAAAACGAAAATATGTAGTATCTGATGACTATAACATCAATGATCCACTGTTCGAGTTGGCCAGCTCACTCAAATACCTGGGTGTAACACTTTGTAGGGATATGAAATGAAATGATCACATAATTTCAGTCGTAGGTAGAGCAGGTCATAGACTTTGGTTTATTGGTAGAATACTGGGGAAGTGCAATCAGTCTGAGGTTGGTTAAAAATTGCTCATGTGATAATTTCTAGAATATTACTCACGTGTGTGAAACCCACACGAGATAGGACTAACAGAGGATAATGAACATTTGCAGAGAAGGGTAATACGAGTGGTCACAGGTTTGTTTAACCCATGGGAGAGTGTCACAAATGTACTGAAGGAACTGAACTGGAAAACTCTTGAAGATAGACGTAAACTATTCCAAAAAAGTCTATTAACAAAGTTTCAAGAACCAGCTTTAAATGATTGCTCTAGGAATGTACTACAACTCCCTGTGTATCTCGCCCATTGGGTTCGTGAGGGTAGAATTAGAATCGTTAGTGTATGCACAGAGGCATTCAAACATCATTCTTCTTACACTACGAATGTGGATGGAACAGGAAGAAACCCTAATAACTGGTAAAATGGAACGTAATGTCTGCCCTGCACCTCATGATGGTTTGCAGTGTATAGATGTAGGTGTAGAGCGGAAAGTCCTGATCATTGGGCAGGTACGAATGGCCTCTAATCAGAAACATGTGAGTGATCATCTTGAGACAGTTCATCAAGAGATACAGGGACTTAAGCACGTCATACTTCTTATTATAGAAAGGACACCCATTGGGCACCAAATCCAGATCTCTGTTTCCCATATTCCTAATGTAATGGAATAGTTGTAACATTACCTCATTTTGACCTCTCTTTTCAATGCCCCATGATACGTATACAAAGATGTGCTATCATCATGGAAATTGTGTGGTGCTCATGCATCAATGTCGACTGTGCTGTGTGAGTGTGTGTGTGTGTGTGGGGGGGGGGGGGTGCACGCACACATGTGTTTAGTCACTGGCCAGCACCAGTGTGGTAAGTGGCAGCTCGCTACAACTGCAACATGATTGGTGGCAGCGTGATTACCTATAAACATTACACATCCTCTGGTTTCTATAAAATTTAATGAGAGCAGGCAAAAGAGGATTATATTAAAATCACAGTTTTAGACATCATTATTCACATAGTGGTACTTATGAGAATTAGTGACCCATTTAGTTATTGCAATTTCCATAATTATCCAGTGCTACCACTACTAAAACAAACATAAAATACAAATATATCTTGATTTAAAGTACATTATTTCCAGTTTAATGCATAATGAAGCCAAAACAACTAAACCTGAAGAGGGAACACAGTGACAGCTAGGTACTGAGCAATTTAGGAGGTGTCTTCACATCCAAACTAATGTAAGGGTGCATGTTGTTATGGTACTAACAGTAACTTCTATAGTTGAGCAACTACAACAAGAATGGTGATATTTGATGCAAAAGAAAATGTGAAGTGATGATTATAAAAAGTGATATTAGGAGATTTTTTCATAGAAAACAAATTTTGAGTCAAGAGTTGTACGGATAGCAGTTAGCCCTATCGATAGTGGATAGTTCATTGATCTTTGATCATCAGTTGGCATATATTCTTGAAGCGCTAGACAAAATTGTCAACAAAACTAGACTTAGACTCTCTAAAAAACAGAAAATTTAGCAAACCAGTCTAGTGGCTCTCTTGGTACTGACAGTAAAAAATTTAAATTTTATCCTAGAGTGTTGAATCTTGCCTAAACAAAATAAGATCGCTTTAGCAGAAAATAAAATTATAGAGATGGAAATAGACTTAGACTCTCTAAAAAACAGAAAATTTAGCAAACCAGTAGTGACAGTAAAAAATTTAAATTTTATCCTAGAGTGTTGAATCTTGCCTAAACAAAATAAGATCGCTTTAGCAGAAAATAAAATTATAGAGATGGAAATAGATAACCGGCATATTAGAAACACAGATGAGAAACAGATAGCAGACAGCATCAATGCTAAACTAAAAAAAGGGAAATATGACAGCCACAAAAGTGGACAAGGGTAATTCAGTCATGCTAATACATTAAACTGAATATATCACAAAAAGAATGGAAATAACTTTACTAGAATTTATAAAAAATTAACAGTAGAAGCACAAAAGAAATTTAATGAAAAATTTAAAAACTGCAATGAAATTTTCTTGGCAAAAGTAACTGATCAGCTAAGGGTAATAAAACCAAGCACTCCCACACTTAAAGTCTAAGTAAAGTTTATAAGGAACAGATGCCAGTTCACCTCATGGTGAGCAGTAGAGTTAGAACCTTTCATAAAGTAGCTAGTATACGCCTTGAAAAAAGAAAAAAAAAGCACTTTGTATTTGGCCAACAAGATTGTGTGTGAAATAGCTCAGAGTTGATTGAAAAAATAAAAGAAATAACAGTGACTAATAACTTTAAATTGGCCTCAATAGACATAACCAATTTATACACTAATATTCCAATAGATGAAACTATAGAGATTATTAGACAAAACTTCCTAATGCAAAATACGCTATCTAATGATGAAACAAGAGAATTCCTTGGGATGCTTGCAGTTATTTTAAATTCAGTGGAGAAATATTCTTACAAGAAGATAGCTTAAGCAAGGGTAGTCCACTGTTAGGTTTTGTAACAGTTATTTTTGTCAATTCTTTGGAAAACAAATTGTTTCAAGATAGTCCAGAAGTGGCAAATATGTTTATATGAGTATATTACCTTAGATATACATTGCTCTTAGTAAAAGGTGATTCAAATAACATCAAAATTATTACTAGCAGGTTTAATAACTTTAATAACTTACATAATATAACCATATTTGCCTGTGAAATGGAGTTAAACAGATTCATAAATTTTCTAGAGTTAACCATCAGCGTTTACAGTGATAAATGTACCTTTACTATTTATAGAAAAGAATATATGCACTGATAGCATTAGCAATTACATATGTAACCATCTGAGCCAACATAAGAAGACATTTTCCATTTTGCTTTTAACCAGTTAATTAAAACTCCACTTTCTAATGTAGATTATGAATCCAAGTTGAACATAAGCATATATATTGGAAAAGTCAACAGTTATCCAGACAATTATATCAACAACTTCTACAACAGTGTAGCTCGTAACAGTAAAGTGGAAAGTGCTTCTAATGCTGAAGAAAGTAGTGCCATTAGATTCATGTGTCTACTCTGTTATGGGAAATTAGGGAGAGAATTGCCTCAGTTTTTTAAAATAAATATTTTAGGAATGTGGCATTTTCAACCACACATAATCTGGGTTTAATTTTGAGGAACCATTTGAAAAAAGACATGTCTACTGGGATTGGGTATATGCAAGATCGAATGTCCAGACTATGACGCATGTTATGTGGGACAGACTAGCAGACAATTAGAGCTTAGATTTGGCGAACATGTTGCTCTAGAGCAGAGTGGTGTGGCTGATAAATCAAATTTCGGCACTCATCTGATATCAAGTGGGCACGATGTGTCCATGATGTCCCCATCCATGAGGGTGTTGCATCCATTTGAGAAGGATAGACATATGGACTTGTTGGGGGATTCCAGAATATTTTGCCATTGAGCATTTCATGGTGGAATGCTGCTCAGTGGGCAGTTGATCACAAGAGCTTCCCATTTTTGGAAGATATTTGAGGATCTGTGGTGATCAACCAAAAGAGGTGAGCACCAAAGATGTATGGATTCGTCATGAACCACATATTTATAAATAGCCACCTCCAACATGGTTTACAAGTATGCAAGGGTGAACTTATGTAATTGAATTTACATAGATTTAAGCTGTTTATCTAATAATTTACTATTTTCAGTGTGAATTAGTATCGTAACAACATACACCCTTACATTATTTCACCTGTGAGGACACCTTATCCCATATAAGCTCCTGCCTTGCTCAGCAGCTATCTGTCACTGCGCTCACTAATCAGTTTTAGTTGTTTTTTGCTCCATTATTTGAGCTGCTCGGGGGAACAAAATGGTAAGCGCCAAAATCACAGTTTTGAGATACAGCGCATCTAAAGTTTCAATTGATCTGCAAATCTGAATAATTTTTTTTGAACAGTCCTTTTATTCTGTAGTGATTCTAACATCTATCCTCTACTATACAGACATAAATGAAAATCAGAACTGAGTAAAACAAATGAAACATACAAAAATTATTACATTACCATACACCATTAACAGCACATAGTGATAGAACATTACATATTAAATTTCCAGTAAGTCTTCAACACTTTACTGAAACTGCAAAATCATTTATCACTCTCATTACTAATGTCTTTTTAATCTAAAACTGTTGGTTTTAGCGACAGGAAAAATCCATTGTGGACAGGAGGTATGTAATTTAGGAGCAACAGAACGCCAGCAACTTTCTTCTTTTCAATATGCCTTGGCCCATTGCATGTAAGTCGAAGCGTAGGAACTGGTCCTTGACTTTCACGCTTCCTGAAGTTTATTTCATGCCAAATGTCATGACAAAATGTCTCGCTGGTGGATAAAGATGATGGATATTCGGAGGTCACCTTCCACCTACATATTTTCCCTAGGTTGACATCTCGATCATCAACTGTCTTCTTTCTGAAGACAAATACTTCTTTAGAGTGTCGTATTTGATAGAAATCCCCTCTTTTCATATTATATACAAGCCGACTTCTTGATGACCTCGCACCACTGATCTGGACTGTACATGTCTTGTACTTGTCGGCGAACGTAATTTTCAGTTGTACTTCAGGAACATAATGGTATATACAGGCACTTACCATTATGTTCGTGAAACATACTAAAGACAGTATATTTACAAAATAACATACCTCTGAGTCATCTGAATCGTTAGGAATATATTCTGGATCCCTCTTGAAGATATTAGTATCATTGGAAGTATATTTCTCGTCTTCTGCGATGTTCACTGTTGCCATAATCTCAGAGATGTTTTTACCTGTCGCCATTCTCTCTGTCACTTACCAATATGTTTCCGCAACAGACCGACAGTGGCGCTTACCATTAAGCTTCTCCCTGAAATCTGTTGAGTGAATTTGGAACTACTAGTAAGTTTACTGCATTGTGCATCCCACAGGTGGTGTCATTAGCCATCTACCGCAAAATACACAGTGATGGCGCTTACCATTGTGTTCCCCTGAGCATCTCATTTATTAAACTGGAAATAATGTACTTTAAAATCAAGATATATTTGTATCTTATTTTTGTTTTAGCACTGGTAACAATGGATAATTATGGAAATTACAACAATTGAGTGGGTGACTAGTTCACATAAACACAGCCATGTGCAGAATGATGTACATAAAACTGTGGTTTTAATTTAACCATCTTTTAACTGCTGTTGTTAAATTTTATAGAAATCATTGGGTGTGTAATGCTTCTAGATACATTTCTACACAACAAACCTCTTTGATAAAATATGAATAGCAGTTATATACAAATCAATAGCCACCTACGTGGAGCAGTCCACATTACTGTCACTTCAATTATATAGGATTTTTACTGCAGTAACATCACCCACTGCTGTAGTCACTTCCATCATATATCAACAAAAAATGTATCTTATTAAAGTGGTTGTTTTTGTGACAATATAAATAACCAACTGCATAATATGCATCTTATAGACATTACATTACTGCAACATGACACGTATGTAAAGGTCACCCAAGTCATGGATAGCATACACTGAGGCCAGCCATGAGATAACTGTAAACAGCAGCCTCAGTGCAATTTGAGCTCCTGATGTCTATAGTCCAAGAAGGCTATATGAAATAAAGACTGAAATGTATTAAATTTATCTTCTGGTATGTACCACCCACTTACATGTGAAATTTATCTAATCTCCTTTGGTGTTAACATGTATGCAATTGTATTCTAATTGGTATGTATGTTTGTGCATCAACATGTGCATGTCATGTACAGTACTGATTCAGAGGACAATAAATAAATAAATAAATAAATAAATAAATGGTTCCTGTATTACATATAGCACTGAAGCTGGTTACCCTGTGATCAAAATCTAGATCTGCTACAATAAACACAATTTGCAACTGATGGCAGTACCTTCTCAAACAGTAACTCCTAAAAATGACTTACTCAGTAAAGCATACATGTGTGACAATTTACCACTAAAACAGTCTCACCAGATAGCATTCACCAGCAAAAGATCTTTTTTAAAATAGGGAGAAATCCCTCTCTATGCTCTCCGCTCAGTGCGCCATGTGGCCGGCTACTCTAGTTAAAGGTGAGTCAAAAGTCCATCTGGCCAACCATTTTTGATCACAGACATTCATTTTCTCTTAAGATTTTAAATATACCCATTGAAAATCATTTCGTATGAATATTTAAATGTTCTTTCATTTCATTCATACATTGTTATAAAATTCACTTTATTATTATTTTTTATTAATTTTATATCAGTGGAATCTAAACACACTAGTCAAGACTCAGGCTTTATTTACTCCTGCCATCTCCCACTGCATTGTTCAAATGCCCTATTTTATAATGCTAATATCCAACTTTCCATGCAATAAACATACAATCAAATCCTATCACAATGATCAGTCCAGGATCTTTGCTATTTTTCAGTGGATGATTTGTCTTGGCATACAGCATTAGTATTTATGTTTTTTGTTTCTAGTAAACTAATTTAATTTATTTTGTTGTTAATATACTTATTAGCTCCTGACTCTCATATATTCACAGTTGTGATTTTAAGAGCATCAGAAATGTATTGTATTGTCTCTTATGATTGATTATATTTCCAAATCAGTTTCCTCTCATCTCGTTAGAATATTCTTGGCATAACCCTGCACAGTACGTATGTTCAGCAGATGACGCAGTGCCTTAGCTGTATTATCTATGTTATTACATAATACCGCCACCTGTTATCTTACAAACTCCATGCAAGAGCAAATTATTAATGGTAGAATAAGTGGTAGTACACGTCCATTTCTCTCAATGACTGGTGACATCATCCATGAGCTCTGCTAGAAAATGGTGTCATTGCTTGTGGCAGTTTGATATCAGTAGCAGCTATAAAAAAAAAGGAGCGTATAAGTACTGCATTCAAGTGTGAGAAAGAATTAAGATACACAATATAAATATGGATACTTATGTTCACCCTCCTGCATACCATGCATCAAGAAAGTCGTAGCTTCGTCGTCAAGCTATAAGGACATCATGTTACTGTCCTGTTCGCAACATGTATCTGAGAGCATTCAGATCACCTAGAAACAAAAGCAGCTTATAAGTACTGTCTCTAGCACTTTTTTAAACAAATATGTACAATACATAAATATGCATATCTAAATAGAGAGAGGAAAGCCATGGTTTGTTCATCAAAGAGCAGTGATGGCATGTTGTCATCACTCGATAAACAAGGATGCTTACCCACACCATCACGGACTAATGCATTATTTTTTAACTACAATGCTGGCCATTAAAATTACTACACCAAGAAGAAACAGGTATTCATTGGACAAATATATTTTACTGGAACTGACATGTGATTACATTTTCTCACAATTTGGGTGCATAGATCCTGAGAAATCAGTACTCAGAACAACCACCTCTAGCCGTAATAACGGCCTTGATACGCCTGGGCATTGAGTCAAACAGAGCTTGGATAGCGTGTACAGGTACAGCTGCCCATGCAGCTTCAACACAATACCACAGTTCATCAAGAGTAGTGACTGGCATATTGTGATGAGCCAATTGCTCGGCCGCCACCATTGACCAGACATTTTCAATTGGTGATAGATCTGGGGAATGTGTTAGCCAGGACAGCAGTCGAACATTTTCTGTATCCAGAAAGGCCCGTACAGGACCTGCAACATGCGGTCGTACATTATCCTGCTGAAATGTAGGGTTTTGCAGGCATCGAATGAAGGGTAGAGCCCCGGGTCGTAACACATATGAAATGTAACGTCCACTGTTCAAAGTGCCGTCAATGCAAACAAGAGGTGACCGAGACGTGTAACCAATGGCATCCCATACCATCACGCCGGGTGATACGCCAGTATGGCGATGACGAATACATGCTTCCAGTGTGCGTTCACCGCGATGTTGCCAAACATGGATGCAACCATCAAGATGCTGTAAATAGAACCTTGATTCATCCGAAAAAAAAAAAAAAAAAGTCCGCCCCGGTAGCTGAGTGGTCAGCGTGACAGACTGTCAATCCTAAGGGCCCGGGTTCGATTCCCGGCTGGGTCGGAAATTTTCTCCGCTCAGGGACTGGGTGTTGTGTTGTCCTAATCATCATCATTTCATCCCCATCGACGCGCAGGTCGCCGAAATCAGTCGGCTCTCAGCCGTGGCAGCGTGCGGACGGCCCCGCGCGCCGGCCAGTGCTCCGCTGCAGGGGTTTGTTTACTTCCGCGTCGTAGCTTTCAGGCTTGCGTCCGTCCACTGTGAACAGCATGTCGAGCGCTTACCGCCGTGCGACCCTTAAAGTTTCCTTCCCAGCTGAACATGCGCGACCTCGTGCACATGAAGTTGAAACGTTCATACGTGAAGAAGTTCGTTTAGATCCTAACCACGTTATCGGAATCCATTTTTCGATCACGAGTAGTGTCGTTCATATTAAAATGACAAACACCGAGGTGTGTGAAGATGTTATTCGCCGCCATGCCAATGGACTTAAGTTCAAATACTCTGATGGTCACGTCGGAGCTGTAACACTTGAACTCGCAGAGTACGGTCAACGCACGATTAGGGTGTTTGAACTACCTTTTGAAGTGCCGAAGGACGAAGTTGTCTCTGCGTTACAACCATACGGTAACGTCATCGGTTACGTAGAGGAAAAATGGCAAACTTTCACGACCTACCATGTCCTTAATGGTGTGCGTCAGGTCAAAATTGAACTGAAAAAACATATTCCATCATACCTGACCATTGGCGGGGTGCGAGCCATTGTCATGTACGACGGCCAACCCCGAACATGTGCGGGTTGTGGACAAGAAGGCCACGTCAGATCCGCCTGCATGCGACGCCGCCTGATCCAGACGCCGGTCGGCGAGGAAGCGTCCCCAGCGGTGATGACTCAGATCCCTGTCACATACGCCAAGGTTGCCCAGGGAGGTAACACGTCTACACAGAGTCTTCCTGCTCCGTTGACGTCGTCTGATCAGGTAGATGCAACCGCTCCTGAGATTCCTTCTGAGGTGCCCCAGACGCCAGATCCTAACCTGCCGAATCATCGCAGCACTGTGACTGAAAATGCTACTGAGATGGACGTTGATCCGGGAGTGGTACCTACTTCTGCTTTCCTTCAGACTGGTCCGGAGTCAGACGAAAGCCACCCGCCATCGGACTCTGAACGACTTGTTCGAAAACAAGGGTCGACACGAAAGAGAAAGAAACGTAGCCGTACACCCCCTGATGAATCCATTCTACGGATGGATACCGGGGATGCAGACCCGAAGATGGACGACAAACCGATCTTTGATGACCGAAAGGCTGATGCAACAGACCCGCCACAGGCGACCACTGGCAACGAACACCCCTCATTACTGACGCCGTCGCCCCCACAGGTCGACGTTGAAGAGAGCCTATCCGATGAGACGAAAACTACGTCTCCTCTCCACGTGGATGACGTGCACAGCCGATGCCCTACCGCAGTATCAGTCTCCTGGGCAGACGACGTGGAGATCGAAGGGACTGGGGTGGATGCTGCTGATGATGGGGCACCCCCATCGGTTGCGCCCGCGCCCGCAAACTCTCCACAATAGCAGCCTCTTCAGCGGACCGGCAAGATCGGCGACCTCTCGCCCCTGAAGAAGAAGCCCCGCCTGTGCCTGTGGGACTCCAACACCAGCATTATCGTGTCGCAACGATTAACCTCGCGACCATTCGTGCGCCCCACAAACTAGCGCTGCTCCGCGATATGATTTATGATGCGGACATAGATATTGCGCTTTTTCAGGAAGTGCATGTCGCCGATTTTTCACCACCACATGGCTTCACGGTGCATCTTTCTCCCGCTTCGGACACCGGTAGTGGTGTTGCCATCATCTTACGCGAAGGTCTTCCTGCCGAAGATGTCCTACACCTCCCCAGCGGCAGAGGTATGGCCCTTACTCTCTTTGGTGTACGCATCATCAATATTTATGCGCCGTCGGGCTCCAGCTACCGTCGTGAACGCAATGCCTTCTTCGTGAATGAAGTCACACCCCTTTTTATGGGACCACACGATGACTGGATCATGGGTGGAGACTTCAACTGCACCCAGCGACCTCAGGATCAATTGCCGCGTCACTCACCATGCGCAGCTCTGGAAACAGTCGTCACGCGGCTACAATTTGTCGACACGTGGAGACATGTTCACGGTGATCTTTTGGGCTTTACTTACCACACTGCGCACTCCTCTAGCCGACTGGATCGCATCTACATCTCGCGATCCCTAATTCAACACACTCGACAGCTGAAATCTGGCCTGTTGCTTTCTCAGACCATGAGGCTTACTTCTGTGATGTTGTTCTCACAAGACAGGCAGTATGGCACGGACGTGGTTTATGGAAACTGAACACGGCACTTCTTAATTCACCTGACTGTCGACTTCTAATAGAAGACACTTGGATCACATGTAATAGACGCCGACCCACGTATCCGTCTACCATATCCTGGTGGATCCAGTGTGCAAAACCTGCTCTTCGAAAAACTTTAATCCGGTATGGCAAAGATGTTGTCGCCTGGAGGAAGAGCACTATGGACTTTTACTACAGGATCCTACGAGAATGCTCCACGATGCCAGCCTCCCCTGAGCGCCATACAAGGATGAACCAAGCTAAGGCCCAAATCTCCAATCTCATGCGACGGCACTTGGAAGGGGCGATAGTACGATCTCGTACTGCTGATCGCATGCCTCATGAACATCCGTCGATGTACCATATCATCCAAGAACGACAAAATCGACGCCGAAAATTGATTCACGTCCTAACGGATCAAGAAGGGCGTCGCTACGTAACCCAATCTGCCATAGGGAATGTGCTTCACGCCCACTACCGGCAGCTCTACGCCGCAGTTCCACATTCCCCAGAGTTGATCGAGGAAGTCTCACAGCTCAACTTCGGTGGTATCCCAGGAGATGCGGCGATTGAATTGATGTCGGAGGTGACTGATGAGGAAGTCCGCGATGTGATCCGGGCAGGAACCATCAATCGCTCCCCGGGCCCCGACGGTCTTCCCCTCGAATTTTATCGCACCTTCCGTGATTTGTTAGAGTCCGCATTCACCTCCATCTGTCGGGAACTGATGTCTCCGGAAGTACCTGTGCCGGACGCTTTCATGGAAGGAATTATTATTCCTGTACATAAACCGCACGGTGGCAACAATATCAGTGATTATCGGCCCCTCACCATCCTTAACAGTGATATGAAAATCTTCACTCGCCTTTTGGCAGCACGACTTAAAAACGTTGCCCGATATGTTGTGTCGCCAGACCAAGCATCTTTGGGAGGCGACAACAATATTCGCACGGCTTTATGCCGCTACAGGGATATGATCGCCGTTACCCATGCACAACGGCTCTCTGGGGCACTTGCGTCTTTGGACTTCAGTCAAGCTTTTGATAGGGTTGACCATTCGTTCCTTACGGCCGTTCTCCACCATATGGGTTTCCCGGTCGCCGTTATCACGGTAGTGATGCGCCTTCTGCGGGGTGCCTCATCCAGGATTATGTACAATGGCAGACTCACTCCACCGATAATAATAGGTCGATCCGTACGTCAAGGTTGCCCTCTATCAGCAATTTTGTACGCCTTTTCCTTGGAATCCTTGCTATGTGGACTAAGACAACGTTTGGTAGGGTTGTCCATAGATCGCTACCGATTCTGTTGCACGGCCTATGCTGACGATGTCGTCATCTGTTTACGTAATGGCGACGAAGTTCGAGCTGTTTTGACGTGGGTAGCGACTTATGGTGAGGCGTCGGGTAGCTCTTTAAACGTACGTAAGTCACAAGTTATGTTCATTGGCACGGGACTTCCCGTGGAGTGCGTTACACCTCTCACCACCGTTGATACCATTCGTTGTTTGGGAATAGATTTTTCATCTGATCTCCGGCGTTCAGCCACCATCAACTGCCGACGCCTCCTTTTAATGATCAGAGCAGGTCTTATGGACCATCGCCTTCGATCCCTAGATATTCTCCAACGAGCTCGATATGTCAATACATATATCGCATCCCGAGTTCCCCATGTAGCGCAAGTTCTACCTTTCCCGCTTACTGTGGCACGTCGCATGTTGGCAGCTATGGCATCTTTCGTCAGCTCTGGGATGTTGTTCAAAGTTAACTATGCGACCCTTACTCTTCCCCGTGAACGAGGTGGGATAGGTCTGTTTCACGTGCCGGATAGAGCTCGCGCCCTATTTGTCAGCTCCCAGATGACGGTATGGACACGTTGCCCAACGAGCCTCACTGGTCTCCTCCTGTCGGCATACTCGCCGGTCTCACTGTCAGCCCCAGTGATGATCTCGGATGTTCCGGCCCAGTTCCATTATATACGGTACTTCTTTCTGGAACTCAGTTATCTACGCCTCACCTTACCAAGACAGCTTTTACTCAAGACAAAGGCAGTATACAATGTCCTCCAATTAGGTCGTCCACCTAACCCGATTGAACTAAAGTTCCCACAGGTTGACTGGCGTCATGTATGGCGCGCGGTGTTCGCCTGTTACCTTGACACGAATGTTCAATCTGTCTGGTACATAACTGTCAATGGTAAGCAAATCAACCAATTTCGCCTTCATCGTATCCACCTCGCCCAATCACCTCTATGCTCCACGTGTGGAGTGCCAGACAATGATGAACATCGGTTTGTTTGCGGACCGGCGGCGGAGGTTTGGCACTTGGTTCGACGTATTGTGGCTTTTCTAACGCGGGACATTCCGGATCGGATTACTCCCCTTTCATTATTATTTCCGGAACGTGACTATTTTCCTCGGACAAAGACCAATGCTGTGAATTGGATTCGCGGACATGCCATTCACTACTTATTTGGACAAACTGTAGACTCTGTACTCGATTTTTGGACATACCTCAATGACCGTCATTATGTCGTTGTCCGTCACCCAAAATACAGACAATTTTTCTCGAACTTCCTTGGGAGTGCTTTCCACGAGCCGCCTCGCAGCTGGAATGTGTTAAGCCAAGAGAGGAGAAGTTTTTCTGTTTGAACCAATGAACATTTCTGAACAATTGAACGGAACACATCAATTTCGAGAAGACATGACTCAGCATATTACCAGCGGGGCGCAGAAGGCCTCTGATCAATTACACACAAAAAAAAAAAAAAAAAGAAAATAAATAAATAAAAGAAAATCAATAAATATAAACAAAAAAAAAATTAAAATAAAATTCAGTAAAAGGAAGATTTTGTTTTGTTTCTAAGGATAGCCCTAACCTTGATTTCCCATATTTCCCCTGGTATATAGGCAGCTCTCTGGGGTAGGTTTAGTCAGGAGCCAACGCCTGAAGTGGCCCAGATTTTTTTTTTTTTTTTTTTTTGTTATAGGATGAAAAGTGGCGGTGGCACTTGTTTTTTTTTATTTCCATTTTATTCAAAAAAGGGGGCAGCAAAAAAAAAACAACAAGTCGTAGAGCGAAAAAAAAAGTGGCCGTGCGGAAAAAAAAACAAAAAAAAACAAAAAAAAAATAAAAAAAAAGTGGCGTCAAATCGAAAGACCTGCACCAGGCGAACGGTCTACCCGACGGGAGGCCCTAGCCACACGACATTTCCATTTTTTATATCCGAAAAAAAAAGACGTTTAGCCATTCGTGCACCCAGGTTCGTTGTTGAGTACACCATCGCAGGCGCTCCTGTCTGTGATGCAGCGTCAAGGGTAACCGCAGCCATGGTCTCCGAGCTGACAGTCCATGCTGCTGCAAACGTCGTCGAACTGTTCTTTCAGATGGTTGTTGTCTTGCAAATGTCCCCATCTGTTGACTCGGGGATCGAGACGTGGCTGCACGATTCGTTACAGCCATGCGGATAAAATGCCTGTCATCTCGACTGCTAGTGATACGAGGCCGTTGGGATCCAGCACTGCGTTCCGTATTACCCTCCTGAACCCACCGATTCCATATTCTGCGAACAGTCATTGGATCTCGACCAATGCGAGCAGCAATGTAGTGATAAGATAAACCGCAATCACGATCCGACCTTTATCAAAGCCGGAAACGTGATGGTACGCATTTCTTCTCCTTACACAAAGCATCACAACAACGTTTCACCAGGCAACGCCGGTCAACTGCTGTTTGTGTATGACAATTCGGTTGGAAACTTTCCTCTCATGTCAGCACGCTGTAGGTCTCGCCACCGGCGCCAGCCTTTTGTGAATGCTCTGAAAAGCTAATCATTTGCATATCACAGCATCTTCTTCCTGTCGGTTAAATTTCGCGTCTGTAGCATGTCATCCTCGTGGTGTAGCAATTTTAATGGTCAGTAGTGTACTATGATTCAGGTAATGAAATAGTATTTTTATTTGTTGATTGAAAATAATGCAATTATACTGATTAGTTATTTGTTTTTCTGGTTTAACAATATTTTTATTTGATTTAGCTATCCAATGTCAACGAAAAGTGTTGTCACATAGCGAATCGTTAAAGCAGGAAGCCGCATGCAGATTTCAAGACTCGTATTTTGCCAGCAGCCCTGGATATCGTTGAAATTGTATTAGGTAAGTAGTAGGCTAAAAAGCATACACTTTTTGATAGTACCACTAAATACAGAACAAATGATATGGGCGGTGACATTCGAGAACAATTAAAGAAGAGACCACAATTTGCTTTGCTGTCTCGGGAATCTACTGATGTTTCAGACTGTGCGCAGTTTATGGTATCTATGCACTTTGAAGCAGACATTTTATGTTGCGAGCACTTCCTGCGAACACTACTGGCCGGTGTTTGTTCGATATGTTTTTAGAAAACACTCACAACTACGACATTGATTGGACAATATGTACAGCCACTGGAAAGTGATGATGCTAAAGCTATGACCGCCAGTAAAAGTGGGCTCGCGAAATTAAAGTCAATAATGCCATATGTTTCATGTATACGCTGCTTTCTCCAGCGATAAGCTCTGAAAGCCACGGTTTTACCTTCTGATTTAAATGATATGCTTAAAAAGGTGATCAAAGTTATGAATTCTTTTTAAGGTAAAGCGCTGCAAACTCGACTGTTTCGAATCCTTTGTGAACACATCGGCTCGCTGCTTCAAAATTTCCTTTATCACAAGAGATCAGGTGGCTTTCCAAAGGAAAGGTATTGACACAAGTTTTAGAACTAAAATCTGTATTGTTAAGTTCTTGCAGGATTCAATCAGGATGTGCGAATTATTTTTGTGACCCTATTTGGCTGTGGAAGTGCAAAATGCCTAAGCAGGGATGGCTGGAAGACAAATGTAAGGATGTACAGGCTTATCTCATTGGGGGTAAGATAGATACTGCCTACAGGAAAATTAAAAAGATCTTTGGAGAAAGGAGAACCACTTGCATGAATATCAAGATCTTTGATGGAAACCCAGCTCTAAGCAAAGAAGGGAAAGCAGAAAAGTGGAAGGAGTATATAGAGGGTCTATACAAGGGCGATGTACTTAAGGACAATATTAAGGAAATGGAAGAGGATGTAGATGAAGATGAAATGGGAGATATGATACTGCGTGAAGAGTTTGACAGAGCACTGAAAGACCTGAGTCGAAACACGGCCCCCGGAGAAGACAACATTCCATTAGAACTACTGACGGCCTTGGGAGAGCCAGTCCTGACAAAACTCTACCATCTGGTGAGCAAGATGTATGAGACAGACGAAATACCCTCAGACTTCAAAGAAGAATATAATAACTCCAATCCCAAGGAAAGCAGATGATGACAGATGTGAAAATTACCGAACTATCAGTTAAATAAGTCACAGCGGCAAAATACTAACGTGAATTCTTTACAGACGAATGGAACAACTGATAGAAGCCGACCTCGGGGAAGATCAGTTCGGATTCCGTAGAAATGTTGGAACACGTGAGGCAATACTGACCCTACGACTTATCTTAAAAGAAAGATTAAGGAAAGGCAAACCTACGTTTCTAGCATTTGTAGACTTAGAGAAAGCTTTTGACAATGTTGATTGGAATACTCTCTTTCAAATTCTGAAGGTGGCAGGGGTAAAATACAGGGAGCGAAAGGCTATTTACAATTTGTACAGAAACCAGATGGCAGTTATAAGAGTTGAGGGGCATGAAAGGGAAGCAGTGGTTGGGAAGGGAGTGAGACAGGGTTGTAGCCTATCCCCGATGTTATTCAATCTGTATATTGAGCAAGCAGTAAAGGAAACAAAAGAAAAGTTCGGAGTGGGTATTAAAATCCATGGAGAAGAAATAAAAACTTTGAGGTTCGCCGATGACATTGTAATTCTGTCAGTGACAGCAAAGGACTTTGAAGAGCAGTTGAACGGAATGGACAGTGTCTTGAAAGGAGGGTATAAGATGAACATCAACAAAAGCAAAACGAGGATAATGGAATGTAGTCTAATTAAGACAGGTGATGCTGAGGAAATTAGATCAGGAACTGAGACACTTAAAGTAGTAAAGGAGTTTTGCTATTTGGGGAGCAAAATAACTGATGATGGTCGATGTAGAGAGGATATAAAATGTAGACTGACAATGGCAAGGAAAGCGTTTCTGAAGAAGAAAAATTTTTAAACATCAAGTATAGATTTAAATGTCAGGAAGCCGTTTCTGAAAGTATTTGTATGGAGTGTAGCCATCTATGGAAGTGAAACGTGGACGATAAATAGTTTGGACAAGAAGAGAATAGAAGCTTTCGAAATGTGGTGCTACAGAAGAATGCTGAAGATTAGATGGGTAGATCACATAACTAATGAGGCGGTATTGAATAGAATTGGGGAGAAGAGGAGCTTGTGTCACAACTTGACTAGAAGAAAGGATCGGTTGGTAGGACATGTTCTGAGACATCGAGGGATCACCAACTTAGTATTGGAGGGCAGCGTGGATGGTAAAAATCGTAGAGGGAGACCAAGAGATTAATACACTAAGCAGATTCAGAAGGATGTAGGCTGCAATCTGTACTGGGAGATGAAGAAGCTTACACAGGATAGAGTAGCATGGAGAGCTGCATCAAACCAGTCTCTGGACTGAAGACCACAACAACACATTTGGCTGTTAAAATTAGGATTTCTCGCTGATCTTTTTAACCACCTAGATGTGTTAAGCAAGGGACTCCAAGGGTGAGAAGAAAAGTTACAACGGCCAAGGATAAAATCAAAGGATTCCTCGCAAAACTTCGTTTGTAGTCAACGTCTTTACAGAAGATCATGTTTCAGTCCTTCGCTTGCATCTGGAAGGCTGTCGAAGAAATTGCAATAGAACAGTCAGTGGTAGTAAGCTCTCATATTCCTTGTATGAGACAGAACTTGCATAATTTGGAAGAAAAACTATTAAGCTACTTTCCAGAACTGAACTCTGAAGTTGACAGCTGACACAGATGAATACTTAATCCTTTTTTGGATGTTTCAGTACGACCAGTACAAAAGAAACACTTAAATACTTTGCTGCTGACGGCATGCTTAAAATGTAATTTAGTTCACAAAAGTCTGACGTCTTCTGGATGAAGACGTGACATACGTCGTCATATTTTAGCATGTAGTTTCTCGATGGCAGCGATCACGGTGAAAAATTGACTGTAAATATGGGCGGGTACAGCACTATCTACATCCAATAGTGTGGTCGACACACGCACGCGTATGGGGTTACATGTTTTACTTCCATGAACGTCAGACCCCTTTCCTGAATTCGTTATAGCCAGTCTGTCTTAATTACGCAATTAATTCTCGTTTACCAGGTGTGCACATACTGCAGCATCTGATTGTACGACAATGGTCACTGTGCAGTACTACCTAACCGACTGATTCACGTAACGACTAATACGCAACGTAACTTTGTAAAGGGTTGAATCGCGTAACGAGCAACGCTTAGCATACGGAGTCTGTTCAATGTTTTTTTTTTTTTTTTTTTTTTTCCCCGCAGCCGTTTCCAAAACTACCTTCTGAATTTGATAGATCCCTTCAGCTGCTATTGTTGGACAATAAATAACTCCTTATTCTATGACCTTCCGCCTTGCACAGTAGAAGCTCCGACAAGTGACAATACCGCCGACAATGTAGTATGCAGCTGTGCTGTAGCGACACTCCCCGCGTTGCTATTGCTGTCCCCGGTGCCTGAGCTCCGTCCTCTTCCACGATGTTGCGAATTTTCTGGACGATGTTCCCAACTCTCCAAACTCTGGAGACTCATGTTAATTCAGATTTGTCGTTGTTAAGGGGACATTGCACGCGAAATTCGTCGAAATTTGACATTTTCTGTTTTCTACTCCATAATGTACTTTGGACTTTCCTGAACATTTTGGTATATAATACATTAAAATCAGACAATTGTGAAACCTTCAAATAATATTTTGAATGTTGACGTGTGACTGTCAAATTTCGCAGCTACACTTATACTGACACAGTTGGGCGGTCATATCTTGGGAACTACACAGTCTAGAAGGCTGCGAATCGCTTTGTTTTGTGCCTACTGCTACGTCTCAGAAGTAGGCATTACGAATAAATAAATCAGTCCTTTGTTTCTGATACTAGTTTTCGTTGAAGGACAATAAAATGTGCTGGAAGACTAACGGACAAAGTAATTGATGAATTACAGGAATATTGCGGGAAGGTCATTAGAGATAACTGTGACAATTTAGAGAAGATGAAAAGGGTTGTGTGGATCACTTTCTTTCATCGAATATCAGCTGATGAAAAGCCATGTCATGCTTTGTGTCCACCTTCACCAAATACTTGGTGTAAATACAGGCAAGCTGAATTTTCTGGCACCTTGCATGAATTTACACATAAACATTCTCTTCCTTTGGCAGTAATGGGGGCAATCAAACCCATTTCCAGACATTTGGCAAATCCTGAGCTACTAAAAAAGTGTTTACATGGGAAGACCCAGATTGTGAATGAGTCCTTCAATAATGTTGTGTGGCGCTATGTGCCTAAAGATGTATTTGTTAGCCTTATGACTCTAAAGTTAGCAGTGTCTGATGCTGTATTAACTTTTAATGATGGGAATTATGAAAGACCTAAGGTTCTGGAGAAGTTAGAGGTAAGATTTGGACAGAACACAGCTAGAGGACTGCGGGAACTGGATGAGATTCGTGTACGTGAAGCAGAGTTAGCTGCTTAGCAAATGACAAAAGACGCAACAAAGAAGAGGAGGAGGCAAGCACTGGGCTGTTGTGACCCTGAAGTGCATAAAATACGCAGAAATGTAAGTCTATATAAGAATTTGTAATAAGAAAAGTTTTAAAGCTCAATGTCTGTGAACTAGATTTTTTGCAGTAAATGACCCGTTTTCTAAAAAAGTACTGATGGTAGAGACATGAAATTTTCACAGCATGCCAAGTGTGATTCAACACATATGAAACTAGAATAATTAAAATATCCTGAGTTGATTTGTTTTTATGTACATTTATTTACAAAATTCTGTCGAAAAATTGACTGTTTGAAAAAAAAAAAAAAAAGGCTAACATGCCTCACAATACAATTTTAGTGTTAATTCTGGTTCAGCGTATCTAGAAAGGTGCATTCAACAACTATGGAAAATTGTCAGTTGATGCGTTAAAAAGTTTCCAAGATAATGGGTCACAAAATTCGATAATTTAACATTGGCGGCATAGGACATACACTGTCCCCTTAACCAACATGAATTCAATAAAGCTGTCCATTAATCAGTATGATAGAGATATTTCATTCAGCTGGCCCGTCGTCTGTGTTTTGCACTCATTTTGAAGAGCTTGCAAAATCTATTGTCTTTAGATAACATTCTTGTAAAAACATTACGTTACTATTTTATAAACTGTTCTAGTTTTTTTTTCGGAATGGAATGCGTTATCCTATTTTTATTTGAAATTCTATTTTCGCATAGCGAATGTTTCACATTGCAGAGTAGTCTCAGAAGCGAGGTCCCACTGTATAGTCAGTTTGTAAGGAAGTAGATTTTTTTCTTCGAATTTCTCGGATTACTTAGATTTTGTTCATTTACTTATTGGTCGATTCCTGAAATCTGTTTTCATGTTTTGCGTTTATTCATCGTTAACACGGCATATTTGTTATAAGAAATCTACGTTATATTGAATTCAGAATTAATGTTATACAAGGAATTACGTAATTTTAATAACAAAATAAAGTTCACTTTTCTTGGGTCTATGTTTTTGTATTACGGAACCTCAACTATTCAGACATATTCTGTATTAGTTGTTTCATCTACCTTTATCCAGTTTCAAAAGAAGACAACATTTCTTTTGTGGGAATATTTGGTATGTTCAATTGCAGATTATTGTACTAACTTTTTACAAGATGCTCTTCAACTCTTTTATAAAACACTATGAAAATAACCGTGATTCACATCACGCTATTCGCAGTTAACAGCACGAAAGAAACGAGAAATGAACCAGGTAATAGGGAACGACGATTTTGTGGGAATCCCGACCAAACCACAGACCTACGGCAGTAGAGACATCGTCAACAGACGATTGTGTTAACTACTATCTGAGATTAGCTCAAGCTAAATTCGCTCGGTAGAAATTACTGTACTTGTGCCTTCTCTCACTACTGCTAATCCCAGCGATCTATTGTTTGGTTCGAAGCCCGGTTACTGAAATGCTTTCTAGTAACTGAGGTGCGAAGCGTTACAAGTGAGCAGGATGTGTTGCATTCTGCGTCACATTTCAAGTTGAACACCTTTTAAATGCGCTGTCACGAATTGTCCTAGTTCCGTGTGACATTTTTACCACAGCAAATGATCGGCGTGAAAATTAAATCATCGGTACGGCACAAGACGCTGGGTTCGCACCGCAGTTCTCCCACCCGGAAGTTAAAGTGGTCCATCCTCTCTCCTCGCAAACTTCTCGGAGTTGAACTCTTGAAACAGTCTGCACAGGACTTTGTGACTCTCGCCGCTCTAATTCCGTTCCGCAGATGTCGGAAGAGTCTGGCAGAGATCGTGTCACTTCTCACGGATAAAACCCCCCGAGTATTTGAAGTTTTCAACAGGTTTAAATTAAATTCATATTAGTTACCACAAATAAGTACCACATCTGAGCGTAGGGTGACCAAATCTCCCATACTTCCCGGGATCTCCCATATTATAGCAATTTTTTTAAGACTCCTCCCGGCTGCCTTATTGAACCCCCAATTCTCTCGTATATTTCGTCAAAAATATTAATCCCGCGAGGCGCTGTCAATAGTTGGAATTCCGTGGTCGACGGATCTCGGAAAGTTTTCGAGTAATAATGGATACTATTGTCGACATAATCTTTTTTTCTGTTCGAGTTTCTACGGAAAGATTGTAGGTTGGCTCAAGGAAATGCCAGCAGCGGCGGAAGAATGACATAGCCCAAGCGTCTAGAGCTGTTGTGCGAAGGGGAAATGTTTACTTTTTTCTCGGTCAGTACTGACAACCCAAGGATGCGCTTGCCTCGTACCGATCGGCAGCTATGGACAGTCAACACGAAATGTTCCGATTTATGTAGCCTTTCTTCTGTAATCGTACCTACTACACCGCCCAGCATTCACATGTGCCTTCATTTGCTTCTAAAGTGAATCAGTTTTCTTCCTGCGCTCTCGCAGTGGGAAACGAAGATGTAAAAACTTCACTAAGTAAGAAGCCTGCTGTTAGTGAATTTACGCTACAAATGAGTCTTATTACACCCTTTTGCATCCCAAACACTTTATCTCGATTTGTGGAATTAATCAACGGTATGTTACCGTAGGACATAATAAAATAAAAGTAAGCAAGGTAGGCGAGATTTTATTTTTATTTTTTCATCTCTGCTGTCTCTGCTTATGTGAAGATCTGTTCAGAACACTGGGTATTTTAACTTTTCCATGTGAATACATTTACTAATCAGTTGTACATATCAAAAATAACATTGGTAATTACTGCACAAACAGCTCTGTCCACGACCATGCAACAAGAGATAGACTCAACTTACATTTACCAAGAAAAAATAAACATAAAACTCAAAACAGCATTTTCTAGCAAGGAATAAAACTGTACAATAAATTACCAAAAGAGATTAAAGAAATGCAGAAATACACTTATTTAAAAAGGCAGCTAAAGGTACCTGTTATGCAATACATTTTATACATTGAAGGATTACTCAGTTAAAACAGAGTAGGAGTTTGATAAAAAATGCTATACAAATAAATAATAATAATGATAATAATAATGAATATAAAATATCCAACATTTCACATAACACCTTCAGTTTGCGTTTTTTTCCTTCTTTTTTTCCTTTCTAGATATACTTACCCCCAAGCTATGCATAGCACAATACTAACACCTCTTCCTCTTTCTGAGCTTAACGTCTCACTCGTTATGGAGGGATGCTGACTCAGTTTTTCAGGATAGCAAATGGGAAGTTGCTGTACAGAGAATGGTGCAGAGATCACCAGTGAGTGAGTGTGTGTGAGTGTGTGTGTGTGTGTGTGTGTAGTGAGTGAAGTGTTATGAAACAAAGTGTGTGTAGTGTGTGCAGTGACTGATAGTGAAATATGAGTGAACAATGTGGGATTACATTATTTAATAAGTTATTTGTAAAAAAAAAAGTATTATATACCAGGAGTAAATCTAAAGAATGTCTCTAACTAGAAGTCTGTAAGTATATGTGTATACGAATTAGCTTATTTTAAATTGATCTAAATTTGTAAATACTTTGACATTTTCTATATCCTTGTAAAAAGAGACCTACAGATGAATAAAGCTACTACTATTATTACTATTACTACTACATGTATTCCCAGAAAATTCGATGTAATTGTGCAGTTCAAATTTATTCCGGCTGTATCTCTCTTAAACCTCTCATGTTGGTCATCTCCCTTAAGATTAGATTAGATTAGATTTACTTTCATTCCAATTGTTCCGTAATGAGGAGGTCCTCCAGGATGTAGAACATGTCAGAAAAACAACAATACATGACAAATATTTACAGCTCAAACAAATAAGCTAATGTACCATTCCACAGGTCCCAAGTGGAATGATCATCATTTTTTAATGAACACTATATGAAAGGATCATTTTACAAATACTAATGCACTGAGTTTAAAATAAAAAAGTTTTTTATTTATTTATAAGGTAATGAACGTGTAATACATCTACTATAATACTTATTTACAATGAACACATTACTGCACTGAAATGGTGCCGAAGTTAGATTGTACTTACGTACACACACACAGACACACAGACACACACACACACACACACACACACACACACACACATTTATTTACAATGAACACATTACTGCACTGAAATTGTGCAGAAGTTATATTGTACTTATATATATATATATATATATATATATATATATATATAAATCAATCGGAGTAGAAGGAGTTGGTCACCAATAAATCCTTTAGTCTTCTCTTAAACTGAATTTCATTGGTTGTTAAGCTTTTTATGGCTGCTGGCAAGTTATTGAAAATGTGTGTTCCTGAATAATGCACACGTTTTTGTACAAGACTAAGTGACTTCAAATCCTTGTGAAGATTATTCTTATTTATAGTATTAATTCCATGAATTGAGCTGTTGGTTTGAAAAAGTGATATATTTTTAATGGCAAATTTCATTTAAGAATACATATATTGGGAAGCAGTAGTTAGTATCCCTAGTTCCGTAAACAGGCTTCTGCAGGATCTTCTTGAGTTCACACCACATATAACTCTTACTGCACGTTTTTATGCCCGGAAAACTTTAGCTTGGCCTGATGAACTACCCTAAAAAATAATTCCATAGGACATAATGGAATGAAAGTAAGCATAGTATGCCAGATTTTTCATTTTTGTATCCCCTATGTCTGACGCAATTCGCATTGCAAATAGAGATTTGTTAAGACGCTTCAGCAGTTCTGTGGTGTGCTTTTCCCAGTTGAATTTATTATCAAGCTGTAATCCCAAGAATTTAACACTGTCTACTTCTTCTATCTGCCTGTCATTGTATGTTAGGCGTATACTCGTGGGACACCCCTTACAAGTTCTGAACTGCATATAGTGTGTTTTTTTCAAAGTTAAGTGACAACAAATTGGTTAGGGACCAGTGATTAATGTCCACAAATATTTTATTAGCTGATCTTTCTAAGACTACACTTGATTTTCTATTTATTGCAATGTTTGTATTATCGGCAAACAAAACGAACTTGGCATCTGGTAATGTTACTGATAAAATTGGTCGCCCTATCTGAAAGTGAGAGAGTTTACAGTGTGCCTTCACAACACCTTGTGACTTCCGTGTGACGTTTGTAGCGTAGCAGATGATCGTCACGAAATCTTTGTTATTGGTCATGGCGCAACTGTTTCCTCCTGCGAACCCCCCCCCCCCCCCCCCCCCCATCCACCGTGCAAGACTTCGCCACTGCGCAGAGGCAAAAAAACACTGCTTTAAGCAACCGGCATATTACTGCTCTCATAAGCATTTGGCTATTCTCCTCTAACAAGGGGAAGGCCTCAGAGGCGGCCAACCGATTCGGCTCAGATTTGGTTCAAATGGCTCTGAGCACTATCTGGGACTCAACATCTCAGGTCATCAGTCCCCTAGAACTTAGAACTACTTAAACCTAACCAACCTAAGGACATCACACACATCCATGCCCGAGGCAGGATTCGAACCTGCGACCGTAGCAGTCCCGCGGTTCCGGACTGCAGCGCCCAGAACCGCACGGCCACCGCCGCCGGCCGGCTCAGATTTGGCAGGTCGCTTGTGTACAACCTAAAACGAAGGAATCTAAAATACACTCCTGGAAATGGAAAAAAGAACACATTGACACCGGTGTGTCAGACCCACCATACTTGCTCCGGACACTGCGAGAGGGCTGTACAAGCAATGATCACACGCACGGCACAGCGGACACACCAGGAACAGCGGTGTTGGCCGTCGAATGGCGCTAGCTGCGCAGCATTTGTGCACCGCCGCCGTCAGTGTCAGCCAGTTTGCCGTGGCATACGGAGCTCCATCGCAGTCTTTAACACTGGTAGCATGCCGCGACAGCGTGGACGTGAACCGTATGTGCAGTTGACGGACTTTGAGCGAGGGCGTATAGTGGGCATGCGGGAGGCCGGGTGGACGTACCGCCGAATTGCTCAACACGTGGGGCGTGAGGTCTCCACAGTACATCGATGTTGTCGCCAGTGGTCGGCGGAAGGTGCACGTGCCCGTCGACCTGGGACCGGACCGCAGCGACGCACGGATGCACGCCAAGACCGTAGGATCCTACGCAGTGCCGTAGGGGACCGCACCGCCACTTCCCAGCAAATTAGGGACACTGTTGCTCCTGGGGTATCGGCGAGGACCATTCGCAGCCGTCTCCATGAAGCTGGGCTACGGTCCCGCACACCGTTAGGCCGTCTTCCGCTCACGCCCCAACATCGTGCAGCCCGCCTCCAGTGGTGTCGCGACAGGCGTGAATGGAGGGACGTATGGAGACGTGTCGTCTTCAGCGATGAGAGTCGCTTCTGCCTTGGTACCAATGATGGTCGTATGCGTGTTTGGCGCCGTGCAGGTGAGCGCCACAATCAGGACTGCATACGACCGAGGCACACAGGGCCAACACCCGGCATCATGGTGTGGGGAGCGATCTCCTACACTGGCCGTACACCACTGGTGATCGTCGAGGGGACACTGAATAGTGCACGGTACATCCAAACCGTCATCGAACCCATCGTTCTACCATTCCTAGACCGGCAAGGGAACTTGCTGTTCCAACAGGACAATGCACGTCCGCATGTATCCCGTGCCACCCAACGCGCTCTAGAAGGTGTAAGTCAACTACCCTGGCCAGCAAGATCTCCGGATCTGTCCCCCATTGAGCATGTTTGGGACTGGATGAAGCGTCGTCTCACGCGGTCTGCACGTCCAGCACGAACGCTGGTCCAACTGAGGCGCCAGGTGGAAATGGCATGGCAAGCCGTTCCACAGGACTACATCCAGCATCTCTACGATCGTCTCCATGGGAGAATAGCAGCCTGCATTGCTGCGAAAGGTGGATATACACTGTACTAGTGCCGACATTGTGCATGCTCTGTTGCCTGTGTCTATGTGCCTGTGGTTCTGTCAGTGTGATCATGTGATGTATCTGACCCCAGGAATGTGTCAATAAAGTTTCCCCTTCCTGGGACAATGAATTCACGGTGTTCTTATTTCAATTTCCAGGAGTGTATTTTGGGTCAACACCCCCACGTTATGACGAGCGATCGACTCAAAGTTGGCGGGATCGATAGATAATTGTAAATAGAGCATTTTTCATCACCAGGTATGGGTCCGAAGATGCATACTTTTCCAGAAATCGAGGTAAGAAACTTTTACAACTGCCACTTCTGTACCAACATGGTCAACGCCTGTCGTCGACAGCGCCGATAGCGCAACGGCCAAGGTAACTGGCTGCGAATCGGAAAACCCGGGCTCGATTCTCGAAGAAACCTAGCAGATGTTATTCTTTTCGTTTGCATTTTTCCCTATCTCAATTGATAGGGATAGGAGGGTTAACAAGGTAAGTAAATTAATAAGGAATGATAATAATAAGGTAGGCAAACTAATTTCCCAAACGCCGTGAGTTAGTAAAGTATTAAACTTTTAAGCCTTGTCACATGAAAACAGCTCCGAGTAAAAGTGCTGCGACTTCCTCACGAGGGATCACAGATAGCCAACCGTGCGACGCTTGTTTACAGCGAGGCACGGGACAGAATGCACGCGGGCAGAGTTATGTTGTCCCGGTTGCCTCTTCGTCATATCATAGGGAAAGAACAGTGTAGCTGTCGAAAGGTTGCATTCATTAGATGCTCTTGGTGCCACGATTATATTTGTTTCAAATGCTTATATATATAATTACCATCCATCTAGTTGTTCGAAGAAAAGTGAGGACACGTAATAGTGACTGGAAGAGCCATTGTAAAGTCACCTGGAGTAACATTTTAGTTGTGTACTATCCCAAGAGGTTTGAGAAATTTATTTTCCTCCCTTATTATCATTCCTTGTTGATTTACTTACTTTATTAACCCTTCTATCCCTATCAATTGGGATATGGAAAAATACAAACCAGAAGAATAACATCCACTACGTTTCTTCGAGATTCGCAGCCACTTACCTTGGCCGTTACGCCATCGGTGCTGTCGGCGAAAAGCGTTGACCATGTTGGTGCAGAAGCGGCAGTTGTAAAAGTTTCTTACCTCGATTTCTGGAAAAGTACGCGTCTTCGGACCCCATACCTGGTGATGAAAAATGCTCTATTTGCAATTATCTATCGATCCCGCCAACTTTGAGTCGATCGCTTGTCATAACCTTTAGGGGTGATTTTCTCAAAAACGCGGGGGTGTTGACCCAAAATATCTTAGATTCCTTCGTTTTAGGTTGTACACAAGCGACCTGCCAAATCTGAGCCGAATCGGTTGGCCGTGTCTGAGGCCTTCCCTTTGTAAGACAGGCAAAGCAGCGCGGGATGAGGTAAGCGGGAGGCAGGTAAGCCGGAACTTGGGGGCTGTGTGGTGATATGCGGTGGCCGACTTCGTGGCGCCGCGTCCTCCCACGCCTGGAGCAGGTGTCTGGAGACTGGAGGGCCAGCTCGGGGGACAGGTGGTGGGGGTAAGGCGGCTGTCGGGCGCACGCCACGCGCTAAGAGGATGACGTCGCCGGACGCGTCGCGACGTTAAAACTCGTCAGCGCTGCCAGCTCAGCGCGCCGCACAAGCGTCATCTCGCCACACAAGAGGCGCCGGTCCTCGCCTGCCGATGGAGTCCCCGTCAGAAACCGCACAGCCTTCGCAAATGCAAGTAGGCTGGGTTTCCAACTGCAGCTGAAGTCGCCATAGTTTCACATGGAAACACTTAATTCTGTTCGTCTCACTCGAAGAAACCATTGTTACTTAAAGTTACAGTCGTAACTTTGTGACGCTACCAGCCTTCACCAACTATCGAGTAACAAAACTGGACTGCCCCTTGGCGGCTGCATTTCAAAATACCGTCGGTCTGTTTATTTATGTGCCGGATACCGCAACAAACACTCAAAGAAAGGTCTATTGAGAATAGCATGAGTCCAAAGTTGAAACTGTCTATTTTGAACACATCAGCACAGAATACGAAGATTACTTAAAAGTGCGAGGGTCACTCCAAAAGAAATGTACGCAATTTTTTTTTTAAATCCATCTTTTATTCTACATGTTTGAAAGTCTTACAGTGTGTAGGTACATCCTTTAGGAACAATATTTTCATTTCTCCTCATAATTTCCATCCGTCTCAACTGCCTTACGCCATCTTGGAAACAGCGCCTTTATACCCGCACGGTAAAATTCTGGACCAACCTGTAGGAGCCACTGTTTGGCAGCGTGCACAAGGGAGTCATCATCTTCAAATCTTGTTCCACGAAGAGAGCCTTTCAGTTTCCCAAAGAGATGGTAGTCACATGGAGCTAAGGCAGGACTGTAAGGCGGGTGTTTCAGTGTTGGCCGTCCGAGTTTTGTGATCGCTTCCACGGTTTTTTTGACTGACATGTGGCCGTGCATTGTCGTGCTACAGCAAAACATTCTGCTTTTACCGATGTGATCGAACACGACTCAATCGAGCTTGAAGTTTCTTCAGTGTCGTCACATATGCATGAAAATTTATGGTGGTTCCACTTGGCATGATGTTCACCAGCAAGAGTCCTTCGGAATCGAAAAACACTGTAGCCATAACTTTTCCAGTAGAAGGTGTGGTTTTGAATTATTTTCTTGGGTGAATTTGTATGATTCCACTCCATTGATTGCCTCTTCGTCTCTGGTGAAAAATGATGGAGCCATGTTTCATCACCTGTCACAATTCTTCCAAGAAATTCATCTCCACCATTCTCGTACTGTTCCAAAAGTTCGCTGCATACCGTTTTTCTTGTTTATTTGTGAGCCACTGTCAACATCCTGGGGACCCTCCTCGCACAAACCTTTTTTAACGCCAATACTTTCAGTATTCTGCAAACACTTCCTTCCCCTATCCCAGCGTAGCATGACAATTCGTTCACTGTGATGCGTCTGTCAGCAGTCACCAATTCGTTAACTCTCTGCACATTGTCTGGAGTGTGTGCAGTACGAGGCCTGTCACTGTGAGGATAATCTTCAATATTGCCATGCCCACTTTCATCATGTAACCTGCTTGCCCACCGACGAACTGTACTGCGATCGACAGCAGCATCTCCATATACCTTTTTCAACGTCTTGTGGATGTTTCCCACTGTCTCGTTTTCACAGCACAAGAATTCTGACGAACGTCAAGTGTAGCAGCCATCTTGAAGACATGCTGTGAGTGCGCCTCTCACGGGAACAGGTTCAACTAAGTTTGAAAACAAGCAGGAAGATTGTATCTACATACTGTAAAACTTTCACACATGCAGAATGAGCCCGCATCTCGTGGTCGTGCGGTAGCGTTCTCGCTTCCCACGCCCGGGTTCCCGGGTTCGATTCCCGGCGGGGTCAGGGATTTTCTCTGCCTCGTGATGGCTGGGTGTTGTGTGATGTCCTTAGGTTAGTTAGGTTTAAGTAGTTCTAAGTTCTAGGGGACTGATGACCTAAGCTGTTAAGTCCCATAGTGCTCAGAGCCATTTGAACCATTTGCAGAATGAAAACTGTATTTTTTACCAAAATAGTGTGCATTTCTTTTGGAGTGACCCTCGTATTAATTATAACATCGGAGAAATAACATTACTAATTAATTTTTTGTCGTTCTGCAGGTACGTACCTGCGCTCATACATCGAAATCCCCGCCTCTCATTACCGTAGGTCGCCTGAAACAAAGTGGCATAGCCCACTGATACGGCGTTAATTCGTTTTCGGGAGAAGCGGAAATGTTAACTGCAGTGCCAGACCAATCTAGAGAGCTAAAGAAGTCGTCTGGATTGTCCTCGCACAGATACAACATTTCCGCTGCGGACGAAACCGAATTACCGCACGGTTCCCCATTTTGTTTTGTCACCTCTACCGGAGTGTTACGGTACTGTGGCGCGGGGATGTCATTGTGTACCAAGACCGGAGGCATGCACCTGCAAACTAACAAAAAATTAAGCAACTTCTGTTTTTCCGGGTGATAAAATATTATGACTATTCCTCGTAGATATACACACTGCCCTGTCTCATTAATGTGACCGCCTGTCAAAATCCTGAATAACCACCTTTGCAGGAAGAGAGTCAATGAGTTTCTGGAAGGTACTGACAGGGATATGCATCCACGCCGAGTCCAGTGCCGTGGGGACCATACTAGGTTCCCAGAATGAGATTTACACTCTGCAGCGGAATGTGCGCTGATATGTAGGCAAAGGTCCCTAGTTCGAGTCTCGGTCTGGCACACAGTTTTAATCTGCCAGGAAGTTTCTTACTAGGTTTGTCAACTGAAAATCCATGGCGCGAACAGCCCGATCGAGGTCATCCCACAGATTCTGGATTGGGTTTAAATCTAGGAGTTCGTGGCCAGCGGATTACAGTAACCTCATTCTGGTCCTCTTCTACCCATGAAAGTACACTGCGAAGTGAGGACATTGTCCCCAGCGATGGATGCGTACTTGTGTTGATCCATCGTGCCTTCTGTGATGACGAGATCACCCAGAGACTGCCACGAAAATCTTCCCAAGACCACAACGCTTCTTCCATCGGCCTGAACCCTTCTGATGATACAACGGCCATCTGCCCAATGGAGCATAAAACGTGATTAATCTGGAAAGGCCACCTGTCGCCACTCAGTGGGTGTAGAGTTGCGGTATTAGCGTGCAAACTCCAGCCTTCGTCGCTGCTGAACAG